>NC_140585.1:640692659-641306118 GCF_964204655.1 Triturus cristatus
AAATACAGAAATATAAGAACAAAAGTGTCATGTTCTATGTCATGTATGTTAAATAATATTTCCATTGTTAGTAGAGGGGCACATCATTGTATTCTAAAATTCTACTCTGCATGGAATGTTATCTAAAAAGACTCTGTAGGAGACAGTTTACTTGGGTCTCAGTTGTGCCAGTGTGTCTATTATTTATCTATGAGAAATGCTCACTTGTAGCAAGTTATGGATGTCGCTGACTTCTTAACACTGGCGATGAGCGGTTTGCCCATTGATGCAGCACACCCTGTTAAGTTACTGCACTAAATGATGTGGTTATTGTAGTCACAATTGTTTTGCACTATTACGATGGGCAGAGCAGGAGTGAAGGCAACCTTATGTGCATTGAAGAAGCATCGCCTGAAGAGCTACCTGCTGCAACTTTGATGGTTTAAGCTCAAGAACCTCCAAAATACTCAGTGTGAGTCAACTGAGGAGATGTGAATGCACGTCAGCAGGGTGAGCTGAATGCATTCAACAGTTCACAAGGCTTCATTGTAGTCGGGCCTGTTTTATGTCACATGAGTCAGCATGCCAAGCTTAACATGCTCCGTTTCATTCACAGAGTTCTATCTTTCCAGAGTACGCTCTCTCCCCACCACAGCCCTACATAAAACAACATTTACTCTAATCAACCCGGTGTATGTTGCAGAACTCTTTCTAGAAACAAAAATTATTGCATAACCGCAAAAACAAAAAAAAAGTACAAGTAAATCTCCTTGGTGCTACTTAACTGGTTTTCCTCTGTGATAGAACTTCGGCCACAGAATACAGATTTGTGTGAACTACCAACATACAACCACCAATCATCAAGTACATATCAACTGCTATTTGAAAAATATCATATTAAGGAACTAATGATCATCCATTATTAATATAAATGGTTGGCACAACATTTGGAACACTGAACTATACCAATACTCGATGGCTACTTTTGCACTTTCACGTTAGTCTTCTAATTTTCTTTTGATAGTCTGTTACATATTTTAATCCTAATTCATCTTGACTAGCCCAAAAATGGTAACTATTTTTATTGTTTTTATTCAAGCTGACCTTTAGTGACCATGCAGGTGATAGTAGCCCCCCCCCCCCCCCCAATACTTTTGCCATATCCAGGTGAACTTGTTATGTTATGGGAAGATTTGAGAAGCTTTTGAAACTTACCTCCAAACTATTAATTGAAACATATGTTCCATGAAAGAAAATAAGTAATGCTAAAGCATAGCAGTGGAGGTGAAGGAAGAAGAGTTTTGAAAATGTTACCAGTTTTAAGTAAAAATATAAATGAAAGTGGTTATGTCTCTGATATAAATTAAGTTTTCAATTATGACTATGAAGGGGCATTGAGGACTTTAGAAAAAGAGAAGAGTTATCACAGTAGTAGAAAGACACAAGTTTTTATTTCACATGCACAACTTCCTGGAGAGACTGTAGACAAGTATGTAGCAGTTTTGTGCACCTTGGCAGCCACTTGAAGTTTTATGGATTTGCACAATGAAATCATAAGAGATCAGGTAATGAACAGAACCAACAATCTGAAAATACAAGAAAGCTACTGGGCCTATACATTCTTCCTTATAGAAATACATGAATGTGGCAAAGCATGTGGAAAACACATCTCATTATTTGAAACTCTTTAAAGCAAGACGGGAAACAGCATTTACAACGCAGATATGTGGTAATGGCAGTCAGCACTCTAGATTCAGAGTGGATGGGTGAGGAGGTTAAAAGGAGGGAGAGGAAGGATCAGGACGTGGCTTGGTAAGTAGGGCTGGGGGCTGGGTTTTATGGCTCAAGGTGGGGGGGTCAGTGAAGTTTTTAGAGCTGGGGGCTGGTTTTAGGGTTCCAGGTGGGGAGCTGGGGTCAGGGTAGTTTTCAGGGCTGGGGGCTGTATTTTATGGCTCGGGACGGTTTTAGAGATCAGGGTGGGGGGCTGGGGTCAGAGTTGTTTTTAGGGCTTGGGGCCTAGTTTTAGGCCTCATGGTCGGGGGATTGGGGGGTGATCATTACCATGAATATGCCTTTACCACTCATGCCTTTACAACAAATTAATTAAAAAGGCATGCATGGTAAAGGATTGCGCAATAAAGACACGGTCATAGTGAAGACCAAATTGCTGTGATTGAGGAATGCAATATAACCGCATGTGTGGTTCCGTCATTAAACCCACGAGACATAATGTATACAAAATTTGTCAGAAGGCAAATTGTCTGATACTAAAATGGTGCAAGCTGTGAATAAGACTAAGATGAAGAGCGTAAAGGATGAAGTGCTTTGGGTTGGGGATTGAGGTGTAGGAGCATCAAACTAATTTCAGTCTTGAAACCATACCCAGCATTGAAAGCAAATTGTTTTACATGAAAGTGGATGGGGCATTTCTACAGAGTGTGA
Organism: Triturus cristatus; assembly: GCF_964204655.1. Lineage (NCBI taxonomy): Eukaryota > Metazoa > Chordata > Amphibia > Caudata > Salamandridae > Triturus > Triturus cristatus. The sequence goes on from NC_140585.1 coordinate 640,695,081, forward strand.
AAGAATGAAATGCATGGGTGAAAGAGTGTCAATGTGGTTTGCAATGGCAAAAAGGACAATGAAGAAGAAACATCTGATGATGATGAGAAAGTGTTGTTGGTATGTGAGGGGGATGCTTCAATGAATGGAGCTGACAATGTGGATGGACAGTATCATCCTTCAAAATGTTTAATAAGTCTGGGAGATATTGATATGTAAATATGAGTAGATTCATGTTCACTGTATGCAGAAATTGACAAATAATTCTGGGTGACAATGAGAAAGCTAGAGTTGATCAAAACTGATGTTTTGCCAGAAGGGCATTTTGATGTTAAGTAGCCAATGGTGAGGTATTTTAGTGTGGAACTGATGTATAAATGGAGGCACTCTTGTGGCAAAGTTTGTGTGGTGGAGAATTGAAAAACGTTGCTACGATGGTGCAAGCAAAAGGCTTTGGAAATTGACCTGAGCAAGTGCTGGTAACGGGGAAGGAGAATGTGGATTAATGGATTCATTAATGTATTAATCTGTTTAGTAGTAAATTTGGGTGTTTAAAAAAGCTCAATCATCACATTGTATTAGGGGGAAATGGCCAAACAAACGTGTATAAGGTGCAAGATTTTCCATTAGCTGTAAGAGGAATGTTAAATGAAGAGCTGGATAAGTTGTGCGAAGCCAGGGTGATAGAACCATTCACATCCTCAGGATTGGCCAAGTCCCACTGTAATAACATATAAGGCTAATAGGAAAATAGGAATGTTTGTGGACCTGAGAGATTAAATAGTAAATAGACTTTCCTTGCCTAACAGCAATGTGTTTGTGACAAGTGTGAAGGGTTCTGAATTATTTACTTTGCTTGACCTCTTGCGTACCATCAGATACTATTGGCATGGAAGTGGTTCTTATAAAATTGAAAGCGGGTCAAGAAAGAGTGTTGGTGTTTGCATAACAAATCTCCCAGGGACCTGAGGAAAACTACTCAACAATAGAGATACAAGCCCTAGCTTGCAGGCAGGGAGTACAACAGGGAGTACAACACTATAGGATATATGTTTGGGGGACTCTGTTTCAGTTAAGAATGGATCATAGGCCATTCATTGATATTTCCCCCACAAAAGGTGCGGCAAGACTTCTCCTCACAGAGACAAATCTTTGACTAGTTTGCAAGAATTTACATATGTTCCGGGTGTACAAAATGTGAACAAAGACTGTTTGCCCTGATAGTTATTAAAGGGCATGTAATGATAAAATTGAGCTGATTAGTTTCAAACCAGTATGGCTAGTGCTATAGTAAGTAATAGAGGTGTTTGGGAGTACCAGAAGCTTTGTGTGAAATAGTGATGGAATTGATGAAAGAAGGGCATAATGTAATGTTATCAACAAAATTAAGGTGTGCATTGACTTTTGGTAGCCGGGCATGGATTGGGATTTAGAATGGTTTGTGAAGGGTTGTAGCATATGCTGGTAGTGGTAAGTTGCACACCTCCTGAGCGACACCTGTGGTGACTGTATTTCCCAATTGTGCATGGAAAATGTTGGGAATAGATATCTGTGGCTCATTTAGCACAAAGGGTTTGAAGGGTATATGCCTCATGGCAATGATTGATGATTATCTAAATGTTTTTCAAGAAGGTAAAGATTGTGTGTGGGAAAATGCCTATTTTTGTGAGGTCACTCCAAATTGTACTGAATTTTATTGTTGCTTTTTAGCATCTGCACACTGTGATACTGCAGTTCAGTACCAAGTGTATGTGCTTTGACCACTAAAGTGTCTAAAATTGGCTAATCCCTGATTGGCATATCTAACCCTCCTGTAAGGCCATAGTACAAACTATACTAATGGCTTAAACAGTTACTTAGCTATGGACTGCAGCACTTATTGTGCCATCCAATTGTTTAACAAAGGAAAACATAGTTTCAGGCTTCTTTTGTAGCCGAACTTCTACGGTTTAAGCCTGCAGTCTGGCCTGTCAATATAACCCTTATGACAAGGGAAAAGCCTTCCTTTTAAATATTAGTACGTCACCTCTATGTCGGCCTGCTAGCTCACCAGGTAGAGTGCATTGCATTTAAAATAAGGATACATAGATATGTAATGTCACCATGCCCTTATAATAACAAACCACCAAAAGCTTCTTTTACCCTGGAAGGCTCCAGTAGCCATATAAAGAGGACAGATTCAAATATTAATTCTGTTATCTCCGGTTTGCAAACAGCAAGAAAAAATATTCAATCACTATTTTAAATAGTTATTAAAATCAAATCTAATGGGAAAGTAAGAGTTATAATAAATATATAGGAAAAACAACTTTTAGAAAGTTACCTTACCCCTGCCTTAAGGTCCTTGGGCTACTTTGCATTAGCCTGGCAGCAGTTGCCCTGTTAGTGCTTAACATTAATGAGGTATGATAACTGCTATCAGAAAAGTACAAAGGGTTAGGCCTGGTGACATTGTGAGGCAGTTGAGGGACAGATGATACCTATCAGCTCAGGAAGAGCAGCTGAGGAGGTTCGAGGAACTTCATTAAATTGAAAAGAACAGGAGCAAAGCCTGCCTATTCATAGTTTAGTTTAAGGGGAATCCTGAAGATGGGAAAGCCTTTGTTCTTTAGGCCCAGTGGTAGGCATCTGTTTAGAGCAGCATTGGAAGAGTGAGCTACTTCCTTCCCTAAACAGGTTCTTAACTGCCACACGTGCTCCCCACTAAGGCAGAAAGGATGTGCCCTCTTGGATTCTCCCTAGGATAGTGAATTCTTGCTAGTTTGCACTAAAGCAAATGGTATGTGCTATAAAAGTAGGCTGTCTTGCCCCAAGGGACATTTTCCACATTGGTTTAGGAAATGGCTATGCATCACCTCCACTCACTGGCTACTGAACTGTGCAAAAATGGACCTCACCTCCTGTTCCTCAGAATGCTTTCTGGACCTGTGGGGGAACAGAAGGACAGCACCTACATTTTGACAACTGTGAGGATACCTAAAGGGCTCAGCCTGCTCCCATTTGTACCCAGGACAAAGAACTCCAAGTGTCAACTTGGTGACTATCTGTGTGACAACTGGGACACAAAAAGCTGAAAGTGTGCTTTTTCCTAAGTCAATCTCCCCTGGGGGCAAGAAAATCAGGTTGGATCCACTCTGAGCTTTTTGATGCCCGATAATCCTGTACATAGGACCCTCATGGCAAACCCTTCTAACTTTAGTACAACGTTCTGCCTGCTGCCTTGCCCCACTGGATGAAACCAAGCTCCAAAAAGTAAGACTGAGGGCCTGATTTGGAGTTTGGTGGATGGGTTATCCCTTTAGAAATGTGAGAGATATCCTGCCCATCTTATTAGGAATGCAATAGGATATACTTTGGCTATCCTGTTTTAAGTTTAAATCTATAATACCCACAAACTAAATGCCATTTAAAGAAAGGAAAAGGCAAGTGAAAGCGTCATTTTTATTTCTTCCTAAAGGGGCCAATAAATTGTAACTTTTTTAAGAAGGCAACAGCAAGAAAAACTCGGCTAACATTATTCTGTTTGAGTTTCGTTGTTTAGGGATGTCAAAAAAATATTGTTTCTTCTGCCATTTCCCTTTTTCAGTTTTGTGGTCTTTGGTCTAAAATGCAGGATTTAGAAGCATGTTTTAGGTCTTATTTACCTATTTTATAAACTGTAGAGAATCCGGAAATATCAACAACATATTTGATATTTGGCCTACGTTTGATTCGTTCACTGATAGGTAAAATGCCTGGTTTTGTAAGAATCTTTTCCAATATGTATCATCACATTTACCCACAGACAAAGAAATGGTGAAACCCTTTGATAACATCACCGCCCTTTTCTAACGAGTCAGTATTGATAGTAGGTGATTTGCCAAACACCCCAGGCGTTAAACATTCAATGCAAGGTGTAGTGACAGGTATATGTGAAAAGAGTGCTGTCACCAAGCATCTGAGATAGTGGTGAAAACATGACACCAGACGTTTAGAAAACATTGAACGCAGTGTCACTTGGAATGCTGCTGCAAAAAGTTCTTACCAATTTCAACAACGATTGGAGTGACATTGTTTGTATTTGCAGTTACTCAGCTATGCATAGGAAAACGTTGTGTGATAACTTGTCAAAATCGATACCTGAGCTGAAGTGCTTCCCTGGAAGATATCCTTGCCACTTGCTAGATGTTATGCTGAAAGCATCTTTACAATCTTCAGAGTAAATGAAGAATGCTATTAACTTTGTATCCATTCTGGTGCACTGTTTTATTATGCACAGGAACTAAAACGCAAATATTTCACATTTTGTGCTTTGTGTGGCATCAAAGAAAGAGTCAACCCAACTGTGTCATTTATCCGGTGGTTCTCAGTCCTAGAGGCCTTGAAAGCTACATTATCCTTGTGGCGACTCTTTACAGAATTTTTGCTTAGTGATGATGCCAAAGGCAAGAAATGTGAGGATCTTCGGTCGCATATTTATAATGATGTGAAAAAAGTACACTAATGAATTCTTAGATTTTTACAGGAAAACATGACTACTGTAGTGGACATAGTGAAAAAAATAGAGTCTGAAAACACCCCTGTCTACCAAGTATTCAGCGGAATTGGTATAGATGTGAAACATCTCCTTGAGAGTAGGCTGGGCGGCACTTTTAGTGACTTTGGCACTGCAACATGTTGTTTGTTAGAATTCTTGTCACTTGGTAAGCAAAGAAAGGTTGAGGAGGAATTCAGGAAATTTTATTTTGCAGTGCATGTGAGATGGCTTGCAATGATGCATAGAAATGTCCCTTCACCAACCATGGTATTTGAAGTCAATGAAACCTCACTGAGGTACTCTGCACAAGTTCTAGATCTCTTACGTAAAGGAGAATTTTCTCCAGACTTTGAAAAGCACTGCTTCATTTTTGACTGCTTCAGTAACTGAGGGCATATGCTTCCAGTTCAACGCATATGTTGCAGAACCTGTCCCAGAAAAATGCAATGTTCAGATGCACCAGTATTGGAATGGAAAGCTATGTCAGTGGCCAGAGTTAGCAAATTGTGTACTGGCTGTTTTGGCCTGCTGACTTTTGTGGAAGTTTATGTTTGTTTTGGTAATCACAAACACAGATTTAATAGTACATTAATCAATCAATCAATCAATCAATCATAGCATTTATAAAGCGCACTACATACCCGTGAGGGCCTCAAGGCGCTAGGGGGGGACGCTGCTACTGTTCGAAGTGCCAGGTCTTGAGGAGTCTCCTGAAGGTTAGGAGGTCTCTGGTCTGCCGCAGTCGGATGGGGAGGGTGTTCCATGTCTTGGCGGCGAAGTGGGAGAATGATCTGCCGCTGCCGGTCACTCTTCGGATGTGGGGGACGGTGGTGAGGGCGTGGTCTGCGGAGCGGAGTCTGGCCGGTGGGGGTGTAGAGGCTGAGTCGGTTGTTGAGGTATGCTGGTCCGTTGTTGTGGAGTGCCTTGTGTGCATGGGTGAGGAGTTTGAAGGTTACCCTCTTGTTAACCTCTTCTATGCCCATGACGAGATAGTCTCGTCATGGAGCACGGTTGCGCTGTGCCCATGACGAGACTATCTCGTCATGGACCCCGCCCGCTAATGAAAGGCCCGGCACAGGAGGGGGAAAGGGCGGGGCACTGAAGGGGTTAAGGGGGAGCCAGTGCAGGTCTCTCAGGTGGGGTGTGATGTTGCTGTGGCGAGGGATGTCGAGGATCAGGCGTGCGGAGGCATTCTGGATGCATTGGAGCCATTTCAGGAGTTTAGCCGGGGTTCCTGCATAGAGTGCGTTGCTGTAGTCCAGTCTACTGCTGACGAGGGCCTGGGTGACCGTCCTTCTAGTTTCGGTGGGGATCCACTTGAAGATCCTGCGAAGCATGCGGAGGGTGTTGAAGCAGGAGGAGGAGACGGCATTGACCTGCTTTGTCATGGATAGGGTGGAGTCGAGGATGACCCCTAGGTTGCGTGTGTGGTCGGTGGGTATAGGGGGTGCTCCTAGTACAGTCGGGCACCAAGAGTCGTCCCAGGCCAAGGGGGTGGATCTGAGGATGAGGACCTCCATCTTGTCTGAGTTCAGCTTCAGTCAGCTGCTATTCATCCAGTCGGCGACGGCCTTCATTCCTTCGTGGAGGTTGGTTTTGGCGGTGTGGGGGTCTTTGGTGAGGGAGAGGATCAGCTGGGTGTCGTCAGCGTAGAAGATGATGTTGAGGTCGTGCCGTCGTGCGACGTGGGCAAGCGGTGCCATGTAGACGTTGAACAACGTTGGGCTGAGGGATGAGCCTTGGGGTACGCCTCAGATGATCTTGGTGGCTTTGGAGCGGAAGGGGGGGAGGCGGACGCTCTGTGTTCTGCCGGAGAGAAAGGAGGTGGTCCTGTCCAGGGCCTTCTCTTGAATTCCGGCATCGTGGAGGTGTGTTCGTAGTGTGCGGTGGCAGACCGTGTCGAAGGCGGCTGACAGGTCCAGGAGGATGAGGGCCTCGGTTTCTCCGTTGTCAAGAAGGGTCCTGATGTCGTCGGTGGCGGCGATGAGGGCAGTTTCGGTGCTGTGGTTGCTGCGGAACCTGGACTGGGACAGGTCCAGGATGCTGTTCTCCTCGAGGAAGCTGGTCAGTTGTTTGTTGACGGCCTTTTCGATGACCTTCGCCGGGAACGGGAGCAGGGAGTTGGGTCGGAAGTTCTTGATGTCCTTGGGGTCCGCCTTGGGTTTCTTGAGTAAGGCGTTGATCTCTGCGTGCTTCCAGCTCTCCGGGAAGGTCGCTGTTTCGAAGGAGATGTTGATGGTTTTCCGGAGATGGGGTGCGATGGTGCTGCTGGCTTTGTTGAAGATGTGGTGTGGGCAGGGGTCTTCCGGGGATCCAGAGTGGATGGTGTTCATGATCTTGATGGTGCCGTCGTCGTTGATGTTGGTCCAGGCGAGCAGGCGGTTGGTGCGGGTGGTGGTCATGGAAGTGGTGGTCTCAGTGGTTGCCGGAGTGGTGATGGCGTCGAAGCTTTAATGGATGTCTGCGATCTTGCGATGGAAGAAGGTGGCCAGCGAGTCGCACAGGTCTTGTGATGGCGGGATGTCGTTGGTGTTGGAGCTGGGGTTGGAGAGTTCCTTCACGATGTTGAAGAGCTCTTTGCTGTTGTGTGCGTTGTTGTCTAGGCAGTCTTTGAAGAAGGTCCTTTTGGTGGATCTGATGAGGTGGTGGTGTCTGCGGGTGGCGTTCTTGTGGGCTGTGTAGCTATCCCGGTGTTCGTTCACGGATCCAGTTTTTTTCGAGTTTTAAGCAGGTTCGCTTGGAGGCTTGGAGGTCTTCGGTGAACCAGCTGGCTCTCTTGCTGGTGTGGGTGTTGGAGGGCTTCTTGAGTGGGGCGAGGGTGTTGGGGCAGTCGTCGATCCATTGTCTGAGGCTGCGGGCTGCGGCATCTGGGTTGGTTGGGTCTGCGGGTGGGCTCTGGGCGAGGGCGGTGGTTAGCTGGTCCTCGGTGACCTTGCTCCAGTGGCGGCGAGGCATCTGCTGGGTGCGGTGGTGTGTGGTGGGTTTCCGGAAGGTGAAGTGGATGCAGTGGTGGTCGGTCCAGTGGAGTTCGGTGGTGCGGTTGAAGAAGACGTGGGAGCTTGCTGAGAAGATGGGGTCAAGCGTGTGGCTGGCAGAGTGGGTGGGTGTTGTGACGAGTTGTCTGAGTCCGACGTTGGCGAGGTGGTCGATCAGGGTGGAAGAGTTGGAGTCGTTGTTGTTCTCGAGGTGGAAGTTCAGGTCCCCGAGGAGTATGTAGTCCGTGGAGGCGAGGGCGTGTGTGCTGATGAAGTCGGCGATGGAGTCACTGAACTGCGGTCGCTGGGGGGTCTGCAGACGAGGGTACCTCTGAGGGTTGGGATCAGTGTGGATCTGGAAGTGCAGATGTTCGGCGGTGCTGAGGGTGTCGTCGGTGTCTGTCGAGATTTTGAGAGTGTTTCTGTGGACGATGGCAATTCCTCCTCCTACTCCGTTGGTGCGGTCCTTGCGGGTGATCTTGTAGCCTTCCGGGATGGCTATGGCGATGTCAGGTGCCGAGGAGGGGTTCAGCCAGGTCTCAGTCAGGTAGGCGACGTCTGGGTTGGTTGAGTCGAGTAGGTCCCAGAGATCAACGGTGTGTTTGCTGGCGGAGCGGGTGTTGAGCAGGATGCATCTGAGGAAGTTGGGTTCTTCGGTAGGTGGGTTGGCAGGCTGGATGCTGGTGAAGCTGCAGTTCCGGCAGGAGAAGAGTCCTTGGGTGCGCTTCGGGGCAGCCAGGCAGCAGGTGCGTGATCGTCCGGCGTTGAGTACGTGGAGGGTGCTGGAGCCGTAGCAGGGGCGGGCGTCGTGGCGTTCGCGGGGGCCAGGGGTCCTGGCGCTGGGCGCGGTCCAGGCGCGGACAGGTGTAGACGGGCTTGCCTTAGGCGCGCCCTCGGCCGCTGAGCGGCCTCCATATAAGGGGAGGTGGGAGGGAGGAGCAGCTGCGAGGCGAGAAAAAACGGGTGGAAGACAGTAGGGGGGACCAGAAGGCAAGTGGGACACAGAAAATGGCGGGAGGGAGGGAACAGAGTAATCAGAGGGAGATGCAATCGGGGAGAACACAACAGGCAATCACAATCAGGGAAAGGAAAGTAATTGGGGGAAACGCAATCAGGGGGAAACAAAACAGGCAATGACAATCAGGGAAAGAAAAAGTAATTAGGGGAAGTGCAATCAGGAAAAAACAATACAGGCAATGGCAATCAGGGAAGTAAAAGTAATTAGGGGCACGCAATCAGGAGAAAACAATACGGGCAAATGCAATCAGGAGACAGGTACCACCAGGGCGGTGCAGCAGCGTGGGGAGCGACCTTCCTGCGACTGCAGAGATGCACTAGGGGATCACCACACATAGAAGGATAGGCTTATCCTATATTTTAATGCGTAGAATCCTTCGCCTCCACTGCAGAGTCCACATATTCCTAAACTTACTATTAAATCTGTGTTTGTGAAGATTCTATAGAAGACAATTGGCCTGATTCGTCCTATGATAGGGTTTGTCTGTTCTTTATGTACAATAAATCAAGTTCTGGATGTGGCTGACCTTCTTTACAAAAAGTATCTAATAAAACGTAAATGTATTAGCTATGTAACAGCTTAAATGTTATCAATAAAAGAAAACAGCTTTGAAATAACTTTAATATTTTTCAGCAAAATGTCAACTGGAACAACCGTTACCATGAAGTTCTATGGAAACTGATATTGTTTTATGCAAAATAGTTGCACAGCTGTGCCTGTTATGCATAAGGAGGACATATATATTGCGCGTTTATAGACAGTTGAAGGGTTTGCATATTTCTGCAGACTAAACAGGCATTTCCCATATTTTCCATACAAAACCGATAATCAAAAATCATGCATATTTTCTGCAAAATAATAAAAGCCGCTTCGGGATTCAATCACGCATTTCGTACCTAGATTTACACCATATAATCCGTGCAAATACAGAGGGCTTTTTCTGGGAGGTTTTATATTACTACTGCAAGATACTCATTGAAAGAACAAGCGCATTTTCTACCAAGACTGTTCAGCGGGTGTTCATTTTCTTAAAGCTTCTTTCATTTCTCTATATGGTTCATCAGCCTTCACAGACTGTACATTTTCTGCAGAAACTTCATAGACTGTGCACATGATGAAAATATCAATTTGCGTGGTAGCTTCAGAAAGCGCATGATTATGTACCTGATGTAATGACGTTTGTTCTTCCCATCTTCCTCAGCAAAGAACACATCCTTCACATTATTTTTTCTTATAACTCTTTCAAGCCACATTTTTCAAAAAGTGAGTAAAGCAAACAACTTAACAAATCCATGTTGCACCTGTTTTTCTGTATGGTTAAAGCGATATGGCACAAGCAAGGTTTCCTGTAATCTATATTCCATACACATCTTTACTCTGTAGCTCGGGCAATGTGACACAATGTTCTGTAACACAGCAAAAAATGAAGAGAATTGAGTTGCTGTTTTTATGTACTCTCGGGGAGTAAATACTGTTTTTAAGACATACAACTTTTGAGATATGACACTTGGTAGTCAGATTTGCTCCTTCTTTTACAATAGCAAGAAGCATACATAAAAGTAAAGGTAGATGTTCCTTTTTTGAACTGGTGAAATATTCTTTAAGGAAAGTTGATAGGAGTTAGCATGATTTCTACTTCTTTAAAAGAAAGCTTCAGGGCATATTTTATATAAATGGACTTGAATGTTTTACAAGAATTTACAAGATGATTAAAATATTTGTTAATTTTCTGCAAAAGTATGCGAATATTTCACACTTTATGGATGGAAATGGCCACAGCATGCGCAGTTTTCTCATCAATAATTGTATTGCAAATGTTACAGTGATATTGTTAAAGATGTCATAGAACATGTAATGAGTGATTTAAATGGAATATGTCTGGTAATAAGCAGAGCATGGTGAGAGCACACATTATAGTTATCTTAGGGCATGAGTTAAAGTTATTTGAGATAACTATAACTGGTGAATTTCTGTGGCTTTTTTTAGTTTGAAACACTACATTGTTACTAAACATTTCCCCTAAGTATAATGTTACTTTACTCTTTGTTTTTTTGTGAATTTTCTAGGTTTTTTTTGGCCTAAAGTAACATTTTGTTATAATACCTAAAGCCAAACCCCTACCATGGAGGGCCTTCGGCTGTGCGTGACGGGGGTTGGTCTGCTGATTCCAATCCCCTCCACAAGCAGCAAACCCCACTCTACGCACGCCCTTTGCCACAGGGCCTGGCATGTAGCCAGGCCCTGTGGCCAACATCACTGCATACAGCCATCCCCACTCTGCCAACCTGATGCCACCTACAGCCTTTGGAGACACGGTGAAGGGTGGCCTTTGAGTTCTGGTGATCCTATCCCCAGGACCAATTCCGCTGAAAAAGGCAAGGGGGCCATGCCTTATTAGGCCCCTAGGACAGCATCTCTCAGGGCCAAATACAATAAAAAATAATATAATATAATAATAATAATAATAAAAATGGGGACTCCATCACCTGGATCATTTACACAATATCGACAACATTAATATCATGTAACAAAAATATTTTGTAAAATATATTGTTTAGAAAATGATTGTCTCCTGAAACTTACATATTGAAACTCAAATATCGTTTCACACTAATCATTAAAAACATACAAAAATAAATAAATGTAAATAATATGTAATACTATATATAAACACACATGCATATGTGTATGTATGTGTTTACATACACATATCTATAATGTAACACTATTACTACAAAATCTATATTTAACATTATAATATTTTTTGTTACCAGCTGGTAATAAGTTCAATATCTTCCAAGAGAGAATGATAGAGGAATTAAACAGAATCTCTGTCAAAGAGCAACATAAGTACACGAACCAGTAACATCAAATCAACATGACTATAGAGGACTGGACTGCATTAAAAGAACTGCAGGATAACAAACTAATATAAAGTCCTCAGATAACGGACAAATCATTTTTGTGATGGATCGCGTCACCAATATAAAAGAGGCAACAAGACAAATTGGTGACTAGGATAATTACAGATTACTAAGTATGGATTTAACAAATGAGCATGCCAAAACTTATCATCCGAAACTACAAGAATGGCATGACACATACTTATTGGATGATGAAGAATGTGAATACTTGAGGAATCTAGGTTTATAGATATCATTCTCTTCCTATATGTGCCTACATTACCATCTTGCATAAGGGACTCCATGGACTTTCTTAGTCGGATAAATGGAATTTTTTTGGGAGAAAGATTACGATTGATGTAGTCTCATTGTATAGAATGATAGAACATATACATAGCCTGAAAACATGTAAGTACTTTTTAAGATCAAGTTCTATCAGCAAACTTGAACAAACTGAGGTGCTTCTAGAAATGCTATGCTTCTGCCTAACACATAACACCTTCCTCTTTGATAACAAATACCATTTATAATCTCATGAATCTGCAATGGGAACTTCATTCACACCCACATCTGCCATTCTCACGATGGGTCACTGAGACAATATGGACTGAAGACAATAAGGACATTTTAGAACATGTGATATTATGGGTACACTTTATTGATGATTTATTTCTCATTTGGGATGGGAGAGAACAAGATCTGATAAATTTCATCAAATCATTGGAGGATAATCCCCAAAAACTTACATTTACTAACGAGATCAGTGCCACCAGAATAACATACCTGAATAAAACAGTCTACGTTGAGGAGGAGTAGATATGCACTTGCATACACAGAAAACCTACAAGCTGTAACAACATACTTCATGCTAACAGTGCACTCCCGCAGGCACTTAAATGGAGTATACCATTCGACGAACTCCTTAGGGCAACTGCTCAGAGGACAGAAAGCTTGCCTTAAAAGCTGAAGAATTGTGAAGGAGATTTCTGCCCAGATGCTATCCAAAAAGTGTACTGGATGATGCATTGAAAAAAGCATGGGCCTGGTGGAGAGAGGAGCTCTTGATCCCCAAACAGTCCACATCAAGGAAAATAGAACAGGAACCAGTGATCAAATATAATATGGAATTTGCTGAATTAAGTCCTAATGTTAAAAAACTACTACAGAGCAATTGGCAACTACTCAGATTGGATGAGACATCAAAACAGGTATCACCAGACCATCCTATGGTTACCTTCAGAAAAATAGTATTCGTAGGGGACTATTTAACAAACAGCTTTATACCAAGCATTACGAATGATAAATCCAACTGGCTAACGAATCGTAAAAATGGATTTTGGTATTGTCAAAAATGTAAAGCTTGTCTGTTTAGGTCAGAACATAAGCTTATTCCATTCACAGAATGGAAGAATATATTTTGTCAGACAATGGATCAACTGTCAAACCCCATATGCGGTGTATGTATTAGAATGCAGCTGTGGGAAGAAATATATTGGCAGCACTGTGAATAAACTAAAACTGCTGATTTTACAGCATCTTCGGGAGATCCAAAATCAGGTTTTAACCTACGCCATAGCTAAACACTTATAGGAGGACCTTGGGGGAGACAAATATGGGCTACGGCACTATGGGATCCAACATGTCATCGAAGCACCGAGAGCGGATATCCAGATATAGCCATGAGAAGATCAGAATCAAGTTGGATTATCCTCATAGACACAGAGGTGCCATGGGGTTCGAACTCTGATGCTGAATCACCAGTACACTTTAGATAATTCTTTTAAAATCTGCTCTATATGATTGTAGCTTCTCATTGTTATTGTAATATGTAAAATTGAATCATCTATAAACTAAAACCGAAATCATAGGCCATCAGGGTAGTCTGCTTAGATGGCTATAGGCCAAAAGCACAAGTCACTTTATTTAAAATGAATTAGATATGTGCTTAGCAGTTTATCAATACCATATATCAATGTTCAGAAGTATCAGGATACTCCCTTAATAAGGACAAATACGAGGTAAAACTCCTCAGCCATTGTGGTGATAAAAGTATCCTAGCTTCATCAGGCCTCACCTGGCAACAGGACTCTATCAAATATCTAGGACTAGAGTTCACAAACAAACTAATCACTACCTTACATACTAACAAAAAAATACTGTCCAAAAAAATAGACTCCCTTCTAGAAAGCTGGTCTCCTAAATTTTTATCATGGTGGGGCAGATCCAAGACACTAAAGATGATGATCACCCCTCTTATCAACTATCTTATTAGTATGCTGCCCATGAACCTAACCGAAGAATTTAAAAAAAAGTTTGACAAGTTTGAGTAAATTCCTATGGTAGGGCAAAAAGTCCAGAATCTCTATGAAAAAGCTCAAGCTGGACAAAGACAACTTCAGAAACTATCAAACAGCCTTTCTATGCAAGCAGGGTGCCAATTGGTTAATTGATAATCCACCTTATGAACCCCTGGGAGGCGATAGAGAAGTCCCTCATACAGAATACCCCTGTTGATGCATTAGCAACGATGAACACTACTCATCTACCACACTCTAGAAGCATTATACAGAACACCAAAAGAGCCCTCCTGAACCTTGATTTGCACCTGGAGGTCAAGTTACAACAGTCCTACCTGTCCTTACTATGATATAATCCCACTCTCCAAATCAATGGTTCCCCATTTTTCTGATCAGACTGGTCACAAAGGCATTAACCTAGTGCAAGACATCTTCGAAGGTACTTCTCCTCTATCATTCTCATCTTTGCAAAATCAGTTCAAAATCGAAAATCTAGATTTTTTATAAATCCCTGCATTTTAAAGTAAGACTTTCTAAAAAGAATCTCTCGGGTGCCAATCCTTCTCTCATTACCCTTCTGAGCCGTCTACACAAAGTAGGTCACCTGGTCTCTAGCATATACAAAATTCTCCTACCGAACCAAAATAAAACTAATCAGCGAAAATGGGAAGCTTAATCAAAAAAGAAAGACATTGCCTTTGACTGGATCGCCATCAACAAATCCCCCTTCTCTCATAAAATTTCACCTATTTTCTTTTACAAACTAAATATATGATAATAATTAGGACATACTGCACTCCCGCCAGAATCTTTAAGGTTGGACTCAAACAAGATCCTAAATGCTGGTGCTGTTATAAACAAGAGGGCTCCCTAGCACACATGCTATTTGAATGCCCCCTCCTCCAAGACTTCTGGAATAAAGTTTTAGACTGCATCAAGTATACCCTAAATATTCTTCCCCCCAAAAGAGTTCTCATGCATTATTCTGGGCCCCTTGGACCCCCAACTCAAGAAAGACAACAACCGTTTTTTTAGTAAATCTAATGCTCACTCTTCCCTGCAAGCTAATACAAAACAACTGGAAAAACTTTAAAACGATCTCTTTCTCTATGTGGCAAGAATTGTTAACTTTTCTCAGAGGTACCGATATCATTGCACTTCAGCTATCCCCATGGAGCGCCTCGAGTTGTTCAATATGGAACACCATAGATGCAAGATCCTTTATCCACAAGCCTCCATGATCTCTCCTCAAAAAAAGTCACCTCTCCTTCAGCAAGCTCCTTTCACGTCTGATAAAATACACTTCTGCCAGTATTATACTAATACCCAAGGTCACCTGTACCGCCATCGTCCCTCATTCAATCACTTTTTATTCACACCTCTGCGCACCTTATATATACACTGGGTTTCTTCTAGAACTATAACACCGTACAATCACATTGGTGCAATCTGTTTCAAGCAGCATAAGTATCTAAATTAGGATAAGATCCTCTGTGTTTCGTAGACGTCAAGGAGTATTAATCAGATTGCACCATTTGATCAGATGCACCAAAAGTGTTTTACATGTATGTATATCACTGATGTACGACTCATTCGAAAATGTAAAGTCCTTCTACGAAAATGTATATTGGTACCTTTGCTATTCAGATATCACCAATTCACTATAATATTTATGCCTAATTGTATCTGTACTTGTTCACATGCAAAGAAGTGATCTATATCAATTGAATAATTGTATAATGTATCAACTTATGCACAGCCTTTTTCTGTCCCCCTCAATGTAACCAGCCTCACTCACTGCATATTTCTTACTTTGCCACTTTCTATCTCTGGTTGCAAAACTTAATAAAATATATTGAACAAAAAAAGGACTATATTTGTAGTGAAAAAAGTATTAAAGACAATTTAGTGGAATCAATGTGCAATTTTACATCCTGGGGCTAGAATCATGTAAAGGACAATGAAATTTGCTTAAAATATGGATATCTAGTGCCACATAAGTGTGAATATGGCAAAGTTAAAAAACTTAAATGTTTGCCAATGTAAAAATTATGCTGTATCCTAACTACAGCAACAACAAAATTAATTGCAATAATCTTTTGAAAATGTTGATTTTAAATGTGGTTCACTGAAATGCTTTCACATACTTAAAGGCACAAACTGTAACTGTTTGAACATTCAATGGTTCTTTTGTGTAAGGAATGGGAGGGGCTTGCAGCCCTTTTTAAAGCTCCTATGCACCTTTTAAACTCTATGGCCAGTCAAAAGTTCCACCTGAAACTGATCGCCATATTTTTTTGTTTGCCACCACTTGCACTTTGGGGCCGATTCCGATGGCCGGTCGGACAGCTGTCCGTAGCCTTACTGTGTGACTGACAAGTACCCAGAGCCGGTCCGTCCTGTTGAGTAAGTACTATGCGCATAACTGCCAAAAACACGACCGACACGTAGGCTGTGAATCAAGCCCCATTCTCCGTCCGAGCCGTAACTCCTAAGATGAACCGAGTCGCCCGGAAGCAGTATCCATAGCAGTTTCCAGCATGACAAGTACGATGCGTACTTCCTACGCGCCGGATGGGTCGTCACGCACGGGACGTCACAGCATCCGGAAAACAAGCATATCAGTTACGATTCGCGCCACAAATCAATACACGGCTATGAGATGGACCAGCTTGCAGTGGGTACGAGACGGAGCAACAAGCAGCGTGTACGACACGAACACATCATGAATCCCATTGTGCAGGTCATACCAGTACTCTACATCAACGACCGGATCAGGGACCGACGCCGACGGCGCAGACGGTAAGACAGACACCTACAACACAAACAAACGACACGTACCAGCAAAATGGCACACACACACAGGGGATCCACATCCTGGCCACTAACAACAGCCCACCATAGGGGTTGCATGGCCAGCACCACAAACACCCCCACCCATAGTGGATCTGTTGCCCATCACCCCTGCCACCCCCACTCACAGGGGACCTGATGCCCATCACCCTTACCACCCCCAGCCATAGGGGACCTGTTGCCCAGCACCCCTGCCACCCCAGCCATAGGGCTCATGTTGTCCATCAACCCTGCCACCCCCACTCACAGGGGACCTGTTGCCCATCACCCCTGCCACCCCCAGCCATAGGGGACCTGTTGCCCAGCACCCCTGCCACCCCCAGCCATAGGGCACATGTTGCCCATCACCCCTGCCACCCCCACTCACAGGGGACCTGTTGCCCATCACCACTGCCACCCCACCCATAGTGCTTGTGTTGCTCAGCACTCTGCCACCCCCAGCCATAGGGCTCATGTTGCCCATTACCCCTGCCACCCCCACTCACAGGGGACCTGTTGCCCATCACCCCTGCCACCCCCAGCCATAGGGGACCTGTTTTCCAGCACCCCTGCGACCCCCAGCCATAGGGCTCATGTTGCCCATCACCCCTGCCACCCCCACCCATTGTGCTTATGTTGCCCAGCACCCCTGCCACCCCCAGCCATAGAGCTCATGTTGCCCATCACCCCTGCCACCCCCACTCACAGGGGACCTGTTGTCCATCACCCCTGCCACCCCCACTCACAGGGGACCAGTTGCCCATCACCCCTGCCACCCCAGCCATAGGGGACCTGTTGCCCAACACCCCTGCCACCCCCAGCCATAGGGCTCATGTTGCCCATCACCCCTGCCACCCCCACGCACAGGGGACCTGTTGCCCATCACCCCTGCCACCCCCACCCATAGTGCTTATGTTGCCCAGCACCCGTGCCACCCCCACTCACAAGGGACCTGTTGCCCATCCAACTCCTCTCCTTCTGTCCCTGTAAGGCTCGGTGGCTCCTCCTGGTCCGTGGAGCTGTCCCCTCCTGTGGCCGTGGATGTATCTGGATAGGAATAGGAAGTAACAGAACTACATGGGTCACCTGCACCGACTGCACACACCACAGTGAGTACATCACATCACAAGGCAAGCCCTGGCATCATCAACTGAACACAGCTCAAAGTTCCAACACTGTTTAGGATAAGACAATTTTCATTCTCAACATCAACCATGGCACACATATCCCTCCTTGACTTTCACACATATGTCCGTTGCATGTTGGATGCTAACACCCCAATGTGCCAACATGCACCACCCACACATTAGTTGTACATGCAAGTGAACATGTAGGAGTATGTCACTATACACACAGCACATCATACTGACTCAGTACAGGTGTCCAGATGAAGGGATGGGCAGAGACTCATTTCACATGCTTGGGATGCATGCCAGCAACACACACTATGATGTCCTGATGGGCAATGTCACAATGGGGTGCATGGTGCACACTTGAACACAGTGCAGGCTCACTCATAGCAAGTTAAATGCCATGGCACTGGGATGCCCTGAAAGTCAGTCAACACTGTCCAGACAACAACAATATGCACTGATTCACAATCCTAGCTCAGGGGTAAAGCAAACTCTGCAGATCACCGGCGCACTTGCCCATCCCATGCAAACAACATATCCAGGACCCAGAAGACACCACATCATGCAAATCATTCATATGAGTCTCAGCAAACACAAATCCCTGTACATTAACACATCACAGTCTGCCATGCATGTAACCCAGATGCATGAAGGACACAGTTGCATACACCATTGTGCACTGTCAGAGGATCACACACCTATATGTCACACAGGTCTTGTCTCTCACAGTCACATCGCAGATGTCATGCTGACCCTCTGAATCATGGACACCCCAGTTGTACGTAGCAACAAGCCACACCCTAATGACACAGAGGCAGACACCTGAGGGCACATGTCACTAAGCACAACCTGCAATTTCATACACAGGAGTGGGATTACAGAGTGTTTCTGAATGCCCTTGAGGGGGCCTGACTGGCCAGGACTAAGTGAAACAGTGTTTGGCCCCGCACAGTAGTCAGGTGGCTAAGCAAGTGTGACATACTTGATATACATACTCCTGATGCCCAAAAATTGGAGTCCCCTGCTGCATGGGTTTGTTTGGAATACCCCAGCCAAATGTTGCGAGTCAGACCAGCAATTGGTACACATCTCAAGGGCACACACAGATCACATGTCATATCTCAGGCATTGTGTAAACAATTGACCCACCCATGAAACACACAACAGATTCACGGGAACTGATACTGACCGGTACCTGAAGCATAGCTGACTGCAGGGACACAGTGCCAAAGTGACACAAGCAACAGACTGGAGGGGCCACACCTGTGGAACAGATGAGGAGGGTGCATCACACAAATGAGGGACCTGAGTTTGGGACTACAAGACCTACGTAATGTGGAAGTGTGACCAGGACAAAAGACTGCTATTTGCTTGTCAGACATAGTACACAGATCAGACATGGACTCACCCCCTTCCTGCTGCTGTCTGGCCTTCAACTGCCTATCCAGGTCCGTGAAGACCACCGCCAGGATACGGAGCATATGGGGAGTCAGAGTCCGGTTTCCACCCCTCCTGCATGGAGGTGACAGCTTCAGCTGGACTCTAGCTATCCACCAGGTCCAGTCCCGAAGGTCCTGCCACCTCTTCTGGCAGTTGCGGATCCGGCGCTTGTAGACCCCCACAGAACGAACAGCCCGGGCGATGGTCAGCCAGATCTCCTGCTTCTGGTGGGCACCAACTTGTGAGGAGGACAAAGTGAAAAGTACATTAACACACATGCCCTAGATTTGTTCAGCACACATTTGGATATACATGTCATCATCACAAAGGGATATAAATTACACAGGTAGTGCAACCATGGGGAATGAAAACTCACATGCATGTCTGACATGTTAACAATGCCTGGATAGTTTAAGCTTGCAATAATGCACTTTAGCAGCAGGAAAACTATTCATTACATGTACCTACACACTTTGGGGGATGAAAGTAGTCCGTGAGAATGCTTGCCACTGGTGTACACGCTGCTAGTACTGCTAGTCAGACAACATGCATAATTAGGAAGGCAGTGTACTGCACACTCACCTGCTCCCCTGGTGTCCCATAGAGCTTTCTGTACTCTGGAAGGAGCCCATCCAGCAGGGCCTGGTTCTCCTTCTCAGTGAAGGCTGGGGCCCTCTCCAGAGTATGTGCCATAGCAGGAGCCAGAGGATGCATAGACAGCAGTAGTGGTAGCAGGGATATGGTCCAGTAGCATGTAGTGCAGGCAAGTGAGCTCCCTGGGGGCCAGCCAGCCTTATATCTGTGCTCCATAGGCAGACTCTGTGCCATGTGTCCCAAGAGATAGGTCCAACTTGGTTGCATTCTATGAATCTGGCCAATCCATTCAAAAGTATGACTCGTACCCGCCTTCCGCATCGTTCAAATCTTCACCTTCATGGAACACTTGAAATTGCAACATTGTTGTAGGCATCCAACTGAATTTCCAGTGCACAACTCGTACAAGTTTTGAATCTGCATCCGTCTCCATGACAGTCCTGAGCCAGTGGGTGTGCTCGGCTCGTTCAACTGACTGTACAACGCGTATTTTGAATATACACATGCACCCGTCTCCATACGATTCAATGGCCAAGGCGTACGCCTGTCTCGGACCAGGCCTATCCGACGCGTATGCATGATAGTCACCCGCGTCGGACCTCATTGCATTGAATGACAAAGCGTACGCACGGCTCGGACATGACCCGTGCAATGCATACGCACTGTCACCCGCGTCGGACCTCATTGCATTCAATGCCAAAGCATACGCACGGCTCAGACATGACCCGTGCAATGCGCACACATTGTCACCCACTTCGGACCTCATTGCATTCAATGCCAAAGCGTACGCATGGCTCGGACATGACCCGTGCAATGCGTACGCATTGTCACCCGCGTCGGACCTCATTGCATTCAATGCCAAAGCGTACGCACGGCTCGGACATGACCCGTGCAATGCGTACGCATTGTCACACGCGTCGGACCTCATTAGTGTGACTATTATACGGATGCAACACACATATACTGGCCATGGACACCTGCGCACACCTGCCACACTATAGCATTGGCCATACAGTGTCCCATGGCATGTAAGGCTGCATTCCCTGGGTGTTTGGGGGGCCACAGCTGTTTTTTGGCTGTCACTTTGTGCAGCCACTTCCAGGCTGTGCACGTGTACATGAGGGCAGAATCCTTTGTGTGTTGTGCACATTACCACTGTGATGTGCAATTGGACAGTAATGGGCATGAGTCAAGGCCACAGTGTCAGGTTGGATATGTTTAAGACATGTCACATACACCCTGAGTCCTGGGGGTGATGGCATGTACATCACAGTGAGACCTGTAGCCCCAATACTGATGTGCACCCACAGTCTGTGTGCATGTTGTGTCTCAGATGTGTCTGATCACATGTTACCAATGTGTGACAGTCTCCACATCCATGTGGTATATGCACCAACCTTGATGGGGTGTGTGTCTAAGAGACGTACATGTTGGGCGAGCAGGAACAACAGTGGCCACTACCTGTGGGATTTACGCTTGCCTTGTGGTGTGTACGTGCTACGCCATGTCCATTGCTGTGTTGATGTGGCAATACAGGGAGACTAGGTTTCTGCATGGCAAAGATCTGTGATGCCTGGGAGACATGAAGCCTCAATGGTCACTGGGGGTGTGTTTTTTTAACGTTGCAGCAGCACATAGGTTGGGTGACACAGCCAGATGATTGGCCCATTGCACTACATGGGACTCATGTGGACATGTGGAATTGAGATGTGAGGTGGTGGTCTTGTAGGTGACAAACGTGTCCATGCACAACAGCACACACCTCAGTACATTGTGTAATGTCATGAACTAGCATGTGATAGTGATCGTGGTCATGGCCACATGGGTGGATGTACTGACAATCTTCCTTTGTGCATCTCCGTACTGCAGGGCACCAGCTGTCCATCGTCCGTTCCCAGACCTTGCAATCATGCAGGAACGTGACTGCATCAGACGGTACTGCTTCACCAGGCCACTGATTGCGGAGTTGGCGGAGCAGTTGGCGCCACATCTGCTACCTGGCCGGACATACCCTAGAGCACTGACCCCAGAGGTGAAGGTGATGACAGCCCTGCACTTCTTTGCTACCGGTACATTCCAGTACACTGTGGCTACTGCTGGTGGGGGAACAACCTTTACAACGCAACTTTTACAACGCACTACACTTACAACGCATTTTTTACAACGCAAAATCCATTACAACGCACTACACTTACAACGCATGACACTACAACGCATTTTTAAAAACTACCTTTACAACGCATTCCATTACAACGCCTACCATTACAACGCATAATATTACACTACACTATCCAACACTTACCCTACTGTTGCACCCCCTGGAGTTAGAATAGCAATTTTTACCCCTATACTATCCAACACTTACCCTACTGTTGCACCCCCTGGAGTTAGAATGGTAATTTTTACCCCTATACTATCCAACACTTACCCTACTGTTGCACCCCCTGGAGTTAGAATAGTAATTTTTACCCCTATACTATCCAACACTTACCCTACTGTTGCACCCCCTGGAGTTAGAATAGCAATTTTTACCCCTATACTATCCAACACTTACCCTACTGTTGCACCCCCTGGAGTTAGAATAGTAATTTTTACCCCTATACTATCCAACACTTACCCTACTGTTGCACCCCCTGGAGTTAGAATAGTAATTTTTACCCCTATACTATCCAACACTTACCCTACTGTTGCACCCCCTGGAGTTAGAATAGCAATTTGTACCCCTATACTATCCATCACTTACCCTACTGTTGCACCCCCTGGAGTTAGAATAGCAATTTTTACCCCTATACTATCCAACACTTACCCTACTGTTGCACCCCCTGGAGTTAGAATAGTAATTTTTACCCCTATACTATCCAACACTTACCCTACTGTTGCACCCCCTGGAGTTAGAATAGTAATTTTTACCCCTATACTATCCAACATTTACCCTACTGTTGCACCCCCTGGAGTTAGAATAGCAATGTTTACCCCTATACTATCCAACACTTACCCTACTGTTGCACCCCCTGGAGTTAGAAAAGTAATTTTTACCCCTATACTATCTAATACTTACCTTAAATGCAATTTAATATTATGCGTTGTAATGGTATGCGTTGTAAAGGTAGTTTTTAAAAATGCGTTGTAGTGTCATGCGTTGTAAGTGTAGTGCGTTGTAATGGATTTTGCGTTGTAAAAAATGCGTTGTAAGTGCATGCGTTGTAAAAGTGTGCGTTGTAACGACATACATCCCTGCTGGTGGTATGTCGCAAACGATGTTTAGTCGGGTGCTACGCGATGTCTTGGAGGGGATGTTGCAATTCCTCAACCTTTATATAAAGTTCCCGAGCCCAGATGAACTCCCTGAAATTAAGGATGCCTTTAATACACTGGGGAGGATGCCGAACGTCATCGGATCTATTGATGGGACACATGTTGCCCTGATACCACCACAGGCACATGAGCAGGCATACCGGAACAGGAAGCACTACCATTCGATCAATGCTCTGGTGGTCTGTCTTGCTGACATGTCGATCACACATGTGTGTAGACAGTTCCCTGGTTCGGCGCCCAATGCCTACATTATGAGGAGTAGTTGCATTGCAGCGCTGATGTCACAGATGCCAGCTCAGCGTGCCTGGCTTGTCGGTGTGTACTGACTGTTTCTCATTGTGTGTGTTTGTCACTGTTGTATTCCGCACTCCCACAACATTCAGCTTCTTGTTCATTTTTGTGTGTGTAGGTGACTCCGGATATCCCAACATGCCGTGGTTGCTGACACCCCTCAGGAACCCTGTGACACCAGCCGAGCTGCGCTACAATGAGGCACATGGTCGGAGCAGGAGGGTGATTGAGCGGACATTCGGCCTCCTGAAAAGCCGCTTTCGCTGCCTGGACAAGACCGGAGGGGCTCTCCCATATGAGCCTGCAAAGGTGTGCAAAATAATACTGGTCTGCTTCATGCTACACAACATGGCGGTGCGGAAGGAGGTGCCTCTCATCCAGGATGACGATGACGACAACCAACCTCCGGCACCTGTGGAGGATCCCGGCTTGGGCCAAGATGCCAGTGATGATGAAGATGATGGTGACGTCCGCTCCCAGGTCATCAACAACTTCTTCACCTAAATGTGAGTTTCCAGGGTTGTTATGTGAATGTATGGAGGTAGCCTGGAATGTGTTGAGCCAGCTCTGTTGCTGTCTAAGTGTGTCTGTGTGCCACTTGACTGGATGCGTGCTGTGATGTGTCCATTCAGCTGGTGTATACTCCACAATCGGGTAGTACTGCTAACTAGTGTTTGTATAGTTGTTTTGCAACATGTTTTGTGCATGTGTACTGCATTTCTCTCCTGTTCTTCTGTGCTTTTGACTGTATCTTGTCTGTCCTTCTCAGGGTACTTTGCCTGCTGTGTGGTCAACACTGACCCCCAACATCCAGAAGCCAACACCAGTGTGGAAGTTGACAATTCCCATCAACTGATGTACCCCACAACCCTAGACTTCCATTCTCCAACACATTGTGAGCGTGTGTCCACTGTTACGTAGAATTACCGTGCAATTATTGTGGAATAAACGTGTTGCTGATGTGTAATGAACCTGTGCTATGATTTGTTATGTGCGTTGTCTGTCTTGCCACATCTCAGTGACATCTGCTTACCTCACCTGCGGACTTGTTACCACTGACTGGGCATGGTGTTGTGTCTGTGCATGTCAATGTGTTTCAGGTCAACATCATTGTGTGTGGTGAGTAACATGGCAATGGTGAGTTTGTTTTGTGTTGCCATAGTGGTGTGTCTCCCTCACATGTGTCACATCCTCATGACTCACCTTACGTTGGTCACATTGTTGCAGTATTTGGCATGCACTGTGTTGTGTAGCAGATCGACATCTCCCTGAACATGACAAGTTGGAATCACAACAGAGGCAAGTATGGTGCACTGGTGAGTTTATTTGCAAACATGTGTGAGGAAAGTGCACAGGATGGTGGGTGCTGTACAGTGGTTTGGGAATCCAAAGTTCACATTGGAGTTGGAAGTGCTGGTAGATGAAATGTCCAGGGTAAAGTCCATAGTCATCTGATACATTGGCCCAACATGAACCCTTCATGTCATGTGGGCGAGTTGTGTGCAATTGGACAAGGTGAACGGGTTGCGCACAAAGAACATTGTCCAGAACAGGTTTGGAGGCCCTGGGGGATGCGCTTGGACATCTGCCTCTCACATGTCCTTCTTCGGACGACCCCTCTTCTACCGGGGGGGTGCAGGCCTCTGCGGTGCAGGAGACTCTCTGCCAGAGTCCTCCTCCCTCCCTGTAGCGCTGGCATATGGTCTTGCGACAGATGTTGTGGGCACACAGGGGGGTGTGGACAGGTTGGTGTTGATCTAGCGGAGGCATTGTTGTATGCCCCGATGCACCGCAGTGATGTCATCCCACTTGGCCTCTATGCGGGCATGGTGGGCGACCTGCTCGTGTTGCATGTCCTTGAGGATCCCCACTACCTGGCCAAATCCTCAGGAGCTATCTTGGCACGCATCTAAGATGCGTGCCAGTTGGAGGTCATCATGCAGTCCAGACTCATCTGCAAGGCGTGCCCTGTGCCTCCCACCCCTCCCAGCACCTCTCTCCACACGGGCAGGACCAGCAGCGGTACGCACAGGTGACACTGGGACCCCTTGGGTGGTGTTGCTGGTGGTGTTGGCTGTAGCTTCCGGGGGGTCCTGTGTCCCTGTGCTGTGGGTGTTGATTGTCCTTGGTCTGTCTGTGTTGGCGGGGGTGCCCTGTCGGTGTCCAGATGCTGGAGGCATGGGTACAGGCGGGGCAGATGTTGATGCTGCTGGTGCTGCATGATGGCTCACACCTGAGGGGCCAGGTTGGTCGTCGTCATCCAAAGAGGACAGTGAGAGAGTCAGACCAGAGAGCTCAGTGTCCACCAGAGTCTGGGACTGGGTATCCTCGTAATTTGGTGCTGGGTGCCCAGCACCACCTGTGTTTGGAAGAGACACACAATGTGATTTATGTTTCTACATGCATCGTTGGTTCACAAACATGACATTTTCTACTTTTCAAACAGATGCCTGCCTTTACACTGCTTTTTCCCAGCTTGTCACAGACAGAGTTTGATATTGTTGTTGGTCATTTCCCAGCATGGCCTGGTGCTCCCCACAACAGAGCCCAGTGTCAGACATCTTGTCAGTCCCTTCCCACTCCCTGTGAGGTGAGTATGTTTTAGTTTGATCTTGCTGGGCCATGTGGGTGGGTTTAGGTTGTCTGTGACTGCGACTCCCATCATACTCTTGGCTACACCCCCCTTCGCAGGATGCCCACGCTTCCTCCCTCTTGACTCTGCTTTCCTGTGAGGGGGTGTGGCAGCAATGGCAAGATGGCTGACTGTGTAGTCCTGATGTATGATGTTAGCCATTTCTCAGCATGGCCTTGTGCTCCCCACAGCAGGGCACAGTGTCAGTCATCTTGTCAGTCCCTTCCCACTCCCTGTGAGGTGGATATGTCTCAGTTTGATCTTGCTGGGCCATGTGGGTGGGTGTAGGTTGTCTGTGACTGCGACTCCCATCAACTCTTGGCTACACCCCCCTTCCCAGCATGCCCATACTTCCTCCCTCTTGACTCTGCTTCCCTGTGAGGGGGTGTGACAGCAATGGCAAGATAGCTGACTGTGAAATCCTGGTGTTTGCTTGGCTACAATTCCCAAGTGAGCCCCTGTGCTTCACACAGCAGCACCCAGTACGGGGTATCTTTTGCTGATATTTCAATGAGGTGTGTGTCAATGCATTGTACCCGGTGAGTTGTGTGGAGTTTGTGTTGAGGGGGGGTGTCTCCCCATGCTGAGTAGTCTGATCAGGGCTGTCAGATCTCCTTCCCATCATGAAATGTGCTTCCATTGTAGGGCGTGCAAGTTGTCTTTCAGGATGTCAGTCAGTGGTGTCCTGCTTCTGATTTGCACACAAGCCCTAGCAGAGCCTTGTGCTCCCCACAGCAAGACCCTGTGTCAGCCATCTTGTCAGTCATTTTCCACTCCCTGTGATGTGGGCATGTTTCAGAGAGGTCTTGATGCGCCAATCAGGAGGGTGTGCATTATCTGTGACTACAGGCCCCATCATGCTTTTGGCTACACTCACTTCACCTGCATCCTCACTATTCCTTCCTGACAGTAAGCTGCACTGTGAGGTGGTGTGTTTGTGGTGGCAAACTGTCTAGCAGGGTCTATTTGGCTTAGTGCCACTGGCTTGCTCTATTTGTTTGTAGGTTGGTGCATGTCATGACACAGTCCCCAGTCACTATGAGATGGCAGGTATTGTGTGTGTCTGACTGGCATACACATCTTGGGCTGATTATCTATTGGTTAGTGTAGCTTTGCTTGGGGTGCATGGTTTCACTGTCCCCTTGCCACACAATCTTGGGTATGTTGTTTGTGTACTCACCAGGCTCTGGGATGTCTGTTAGGCCATGGACGCTCTCTGGTGGTAGGCTGTCCCGCACATTCTCCTCCCAGGTCCTGAAGTAGACTGGTTTGGCAGGAGGGCCACCGCCGGTGCACTGACTCAGGGCGTGATCTTTTTCGATGAGTTTCTTGACCCTCCTGCGCACATCATACCACCTGTTCTGGATGTCATCCTTTGTGCGCCTTGCTGGTGCTTGTGCGTTCACCCTGTCCACAATCCTCGCACACATTTTGGTTTTCTGTGAGATGGGGGTCCTTTGAACCAATGTACCAAACAAATGTGGCTCTACTCTGATGATCTCTTCTACCAGCACTTCTAACTCACTATCTGTGAACTTTGGATTCTTCTTTGGAGGCATGGTGATGGGTGGTGGTGGTGAGGGATGTGTGTGTGAGGGTGCAAGTGATGGTGGGTTGGTGTTGGTTTTGCTGTGTGTATGTGTGTGTGCTTTCGTATGAGGTGCTGATGGTGTGTGAGTTGTGTGATGGGTGAGTTGTGAGTGTGTCTGTGGTTGCTGTGTACTTGTGTTTGCTGCTGGCTGTGTCTCCTGTTTGCAAGGGATGATGGTAGTGATTGTAGTCCTTTATATAGTTGGAGTTGTAGGTGTGTCTTTGTCCCATGTTTTTTTTGGTATTTATTGGCTTTGTCATTGCTTGTTTGGTCCTTTTTTTGTCTTTTTTCCTTTGTGTTTTGTAGGCATGAAGGAGACGTTCATGTGACGGAAACGGACGCTGCTGTTGTCTAGTGCAGGCTTCTCCGCCTCGTTCACGCTGCCTGTCTTCTCTGTTTAGTACGCGTCATTCGCGGCGGTCTCTATTGCTTGTGTGCCCGGTTGTCTGTGCGTGTCGGTCGTGCGGCTTGGTCTCTGTGTGAGTCGGTCTGGTTTTACACGCATTGCATCGTACTGCGCTAATCGTACATCGCGGGTTTGTGTCGGTCGGTGAAAATCGCGTTGGTTTTCCGGCTGTATCACTATTTTCCCTACGGCTCGGTCGTACGGCTTGTATTCTGTACGTGATCCTCAAGAGAAGGGATGCTTGACAGATAAATATAGTACACAATCGAAACTATATTCTAGAAGTCCAGCCGGACAACTGATTTAATGATTCAAATACATATACAATCTTCAAATTTCAATACGTGTGGGACACAGTCCTGTGTCCAGAGAGAACATTTGACATTAACAAAACAAACAAGGCATTTCAGGCAAGACAAAACATTGGAGCTTTTTGAGATTATTCGGTGTCAAAAGCTTTTACGAAACAGCGAATGCACTTTCATAACACAATGGAACAACGTGCATGCTATTTAAAGGGGTCGACGACGTTTCGATCCTTTTAAGAGAATTACAGGATCATCATCAGGACTGAGATGTGTACATGCCTGATTTGAACGAAATTGCCTGTAATCATTGAGGGAATCCGTACAATGACGGCGGCAGCTGTGGAGGCTCGAGGGCAGACTTACGCGTAGTAAAAGTGAACGATGAGCGGCCACTGGAATTTGCCAAACCACTCGGTTCACTGTAAACCTTCGGAGCAGGCTGTATCACGTGCATTGTCACGCCGCATTAATCAAGGGTACCTCTCAACCGGATGTTCCTTTGGTTTGGCAAATTCCAGTGGCCGCTCATCGTTCACTTTTACTACGCGTAAGTCTGCCCGGCTCAGACCCTCGAGCCTCCGCAGCTGCCGCCGTCATTGTACGGATTCCCTCAATGATTACAGGCAATTTCGTTCAAATCAGGCATGTACACATCTCAGTCCTGATGATGATCCTGTAATTCTCTTAAAAGGATCGAAACGTCGTCGACCCCTTTAAATAGCATGCACGTTGTTCCATTGTGTTATGAAAGTGCATTCGCTGTTTCGTAAAAGCTTTTGACACCGAATAATCTCAAAAAGCTCCAATGTTTTGTCTTGCCTGAAATGCCTTGTTTGTTTTGTTAATGTCAAATGTTCTCTCTGGACACAGGACTGTGTCCCACACGTATTGAAATTTGAAGATTGTATATGTATTTGAATCATTAAATCAGTTGTCCGGCTGGACTTCTAGAATATAGTTTCGATTGTGTACTATATTTATCTGTCAAGCATCCCTTCTCTTGAGGATCACTGTTGCTTTTATTATACGATTACCCAAGGTCCTCAACTACCTTTCTGGGTTCCCTTGTTCCAAAAAATGTGTATTCTGTACGTGTCGGTTGTAATTCACACGCGTTGCATCGTACTGCACAGATCGTACGGCGCTGGTCCGTGTCGGTCGGTGTTCGGTCCGGATCCGTGTCGGTCGGTTCGTTTTGGGGCCGGAATCGGAATTGGCCCCTTTATGTGAAAAATACAAAATAAAAAGCATATGAGCCCTTAAATAGTGCACTTGTTCATGCTGCCTTGTTCTTCATGGAGTCGCATGTGGCATGGAGTTCGCTTCTAGCTGGCGGGAGCTTTAAAAGTGGAAGTAGACGTCAGATCAGTTTCCCTGCCCAAAGTGATGCAGGTAGGGAAACAGATCTGAATATTGGTCCCGCCCATAGGGAGCAGCATTTTTAGCTGCTTCCTTTGGGTGACAACAATGCCAGCTCCCGTTGGAGGCAGGGAGCTGGCCGACCATGAAGGCCTTGAGGCTCCCCCTGCGGCCCTCAACAACAACATGGTGGGTGCTCTGGGTGGGGCCTAGGGTACCCACCATTATTTGGCCAGGCCCGGGGGGATGGGGTCCCCAGGGCCGAAATCTCTAGTCTGTGCAACAGTAGGGCTAGTGTTGAACTTCAGAGGGGTCCGATTTACTGTTCCACTCCGGTCTGTTCAACAGTAGGGAAAGCATTGGACTTTGGAGGGGTTACATTTACTATTCCTACTCCAGTCTGTACAACAGTAGAGAAAGTGTTGGACTTCAGAGGGGCAAGATTTACTATTCTCACGCCAGTTTATGCAGCAGTAGAGAAAGTGTTAGATTTCGGATGGGTAAGATTAACTATTTCCACTCCAGTCTGTGCAATAGTAGGGAAAGCTTAGACTTCAGAGGGGTCCGATTTACCATTTCCACTCCAGTCTAAGCAACAGTAGGGAAAGTACTTTTCTTTACACACATTACATATTTGAATAACCCTATTAATTTAGCACAAATATAAAATTCTCAATCTTAACATTATGAATTAACCCATTAAAATAGCTATTAAAATAAATTAAACAATTAACATGGTTATTAACCAATTTAATAATTAATTATATTTTTATTTATGTATTACTTAATCAACTTTCCACACTGTATCTCTACAAACCTACTAGCCCACACATATATAAATAAGTAGAACACAATTTACATAATTGATAATCAGTTAACTTACTAATTAAGAAATGTATTTGATAAAGTTATTACTTAATTAATTTCCCTCTCAACACCCCTACAAACACAGCAACCTGCAACTAAAATATAACTAAAATAAATCAAAATGACATAATGTCCATAATGAATTATCAATTAAATAATAAATGAATAATAATTTATTAATTATTCATTACTTAGCTTCCCATCCTATATCCCTACAAATTCAACAGCCCACACCTAAAATAGGACTAAAATATAAAGCTTTTACATAATTTACATAATTGGAAATCAATTAAATATTTAATGATGAATTAATTGATAAGTAATTATACCTTAACTATAACTAAGTTGATTGTAATATAATTATATATAACTTAATTAATTATAACTTAATTAACTTCTCACCCTACCCATCCTTCCCACCCCTACAAACCCAGTAGCCCACACTTAAAACATAACTAAAGTGATAATGAATGCACAATTTACATAATTAATAATCAATGTAATACTTAATTAATCATTCATTGTTAAATAATTATTGCTTAATTAACTTCCCACCCTGTGCCTCTACAAACCCATCAGCTAAAATGTGACAAGAAAATATAATTACTACACAATTTAATTTTTTTTAATCAATTAAAGAATTTATAATGAATTAATCATTATTTGTGAATTAATTATTACATAATGAACTTCCTACCCTATACTCCTCCAAACCTAGCAACCCGCTACAACACTATTAATTACTATTAGCAATTAAATTACAATTTTAAATCACTTAACTTACAAACTCTATTTAAAAATATTATAAAGCATAAAAATAATATATGAACTAAAATACATTAACATAATTAAAAAAGATATCTTTTAAAACTATATTATTGAAAACAATATTAGCAACAATGATAGTCTTAAATTGATGTTACTTACCTGAAAATAAATATATTCTTGACAACGTTATTTCTGCATCACAATAGTGTTGTGTCCCAATTTGTTAACCCAACATTTCTGTCTACTGGAATTAAAAACTCAATATTACTAAATACCCATTCTCGGGGGCCATCTGTTTTTTAAAAGGGGAGTACAGTTTGAGATTTTAAAAATCCTGATCCGGCTTTTTTTCAGAGCGATGAGGCTAATTCCATGAACTTTTTATCACTGGCCCTACTTCTGCTACCTCTGGCTGAGCCTAAAGAAGCTATCGTATTGAAGGCATCGAATATAGTTTTGATATAAAAATGCAAGGAATACTGCTTAGTGGCAAGGTGTGTAGACAAGGGTAAATAAAAACAATAGCTTCAAATGTAAAGACATAGAGCTTGATTTAGAGTTTGGCAGATGGATACTCCATCACATACATGACAGATATCTGTCTGCCTTAATACACGTGCCATCGATTATAATACACTTGCAACAAGGTAGATAGGGTCTCCTTCTGCCAAACTCTAAACTAGACCCTTAGTCTTACCATCTAATAAGGGTTGTAGTGTTGGAGGCTTACTACTATAAGGGCCCATTAAAATATACAGCTAAGGGGATGTTTTCAAGAAACTGTCTTCATGAACTGAAGTCATTAGTAAATGAAGGTTCCTGGTGAGATGGCCTAGATTGAACCTAGATAGCGTAAAAGAGAGGTTGTACCCTTAAAGGAAATGCATTGTTGCCTTTCTACCTCAACAAATTCCAGTCAACTGGTCTTCAGTTGCAAGCCAAATGTCTTTGCAGCAGTGTTCAATACAGGAGGTGTTTGTCTGTCCATGTCTGGGTTTCACAAGATGATGCGTAATGACATGTGTAGTTGTTGCAGAGGAAACATTCTGTGTTTGTAATTTTCAGAAGGAAGCACCTAGCACATCCTACAATACTTATTTCCATATCTTCTGGTGTTTTAGGTAGGATCCTCAATAAGGTACCAAAACTCTTAGCTGGAAAACGTACACTGCGCAGGCTTGGGGAGGCATGATCCAGTGTCAGTGTAACTCACTCACCATTAGAAGTGGTATATCTACATATCAGATAGACGTCCAGGCACTTGGTTTCATCCAAATTAGGCCTGGGCAGAGCTCGCAGATTTCTGCTACGCAGAATTCTACGGGGCGACCCAAAAACTCCTGCTACATTTTAGCCGTTCAACAACATGCAGCACCACGAGGTTCACATGGGCACAGCCATTTTATCTGTGTATGGTGCGGGGGTCTGTTTATAATCCACCCTTAACCTCCCCGTATCTGAATAACCCACCCCTCATTTTCTGATATTATATCAGTGTGCGTTTTTGTGTTTAAGTATTTGTCATTTTGTTTTGGTTGAACCTTCAAGACTTTACTTTATCCTTTCTTTCTTCTCCTATTTCTTCTTTTTGTTTTTTTGGATCCCCCACTGCCATGTCAGAGCAGTGCGAGGGAGAGAGTAGCAGTGCCATGGCGGCTGTTAGTTAGCCGCACTCCTTGGGGTTATCGGCACCACCAAAGGGTGCAGCTCTACACCATTTTTTCAAAGCTGGAGGTGTCTGCACTCTTTTCTCATGTGTAGTGCCACCTCCCCTACATCCTGGCCGTAAGTAGCAGACATGGCAGCAGATATGGCCTCCTGGAGCGTTGGCTGTTGTAGGTGAAGATGCACTGGAGTGTGCATCAAAGCTCTGGGGTCCAGCGCACCTCACTGCAATTAATGCAAAACTGGGTTCATGTCCCAGGCAGAGAACAGGACCTGCTGGACCTCCTGGGTGTGGAGCTTTCGATGTCCAGTGAGTAACTATTTATTTGTTGTGCTCACTTTTTTGCTAACATTTGTTTCCAAATAGAATACTGCTCACCACTTAGAAGTAAGTTAAGTTTATGTTACAAATACTATGTGACACAGCCAGATGTTCAGTGTTACTTAATCTTACTTGTTGTAGTTCACTAGGGCTGATTATTTAAGAATTTATGCAGACTCCTCTGTCCTGTCACTAAGCTAGCGGTAGTAGTAGTAACATCAGTCAGATAGCGTTCTCTGTGCCTTATGTAGCTTATACCAGTCCCAAGTAATCTCCAAATGATGTGTAATATACATCTGTGCATAGTTTAGTAAATTTGGAGTAGGGCTTAGGTTTAGAAAATTCGGAATAGGTCAACTCAATACTAGTAGTACTACAGGCGATCTGATATATAAAAGTACCATGTTACTGTGTTATGCTCTGCTTGTTAGAATATATTTGTGGAGAATTTTAACTGTACATCTAATCTTACTCATTGTATCTCTTATATTTCTTACATCAGCATCCTGGGACAAGAAGAGGGCTGGCAGCACAGAGGTGGGTCAGGGAGACAGGGGGTACCTCCACCAGCACCTTAGTGAGTGGAAGGTCCACCTCTACCACTATTAACAACGCTGCGGCCAACGCCGAAGGATCTTATGGCCCCAGTAAGTCCTCCTGTTAATATTATATTATTTCCCTAACTTCTACCACTCCACATTTAGAATAATATTTATTTTTTTATTTATTTTTTACTGTGCCTGTTTCCTAATTCTTTTCCAATTACTCTTAGTTCTACTTCAATCTTTGCTTGGTATATTGTTGGTATCCTTGCATTATCCTACTTATTTTCTATAATTCAAGTTTCTGTAGTTGACTTACTCCTGTCTGTATTAGTCTGTCTTTAACTTCCCTTCTGCTGCTTTGTGAGTATGTTTTGCCTCCACCCTTATATATCTTGTGGACTGGGACTGTAAGACTAAGAGACCCGAGTTAAGAACAGGTACTCTACTGTGAAGATTGCAATTGCATGTCCAAGTAAGCTATACTTATTCTCTGCATGTTAATTGAGAAGGCTTGCTTTTTCTTGCTCAAGCTCAAACAGTAAAACTGAAGCATGTCCATGGCCATAATGGGTGGACCCCCCCAGTGTTGTATGTGTATTGATTCATATAGTAGTAGTATGCCATCAGTTTCAATGACAGTGTAGCATGGCTGGAAACTATTATGAGGACCCCCCTTTGACTTTGCCAATCAAGACAATATGTCCTTCAGTGACCAATTATTCATCTCATTCATTGCGCTCCAATGACTCAGGAGTCATCATAGCTCTGCCGCTCCCTCCCAAAAGGTTTTTGGTTGGCTTGACTTCCTGGCTTTTAAAACATTGCCAACAAACAAAATGCCCAACAACATATTTTTGTTGCTGCCAGTGTTCTTGCTGCTGGTGGTGGCTGCAGTGAGACAATAGGACTTCCCTGTCTGGAAGTTGAACGGGGCACCCCAGAGCTTTTTTTGTGAGTTGCACTCTATGTTCCAGCCGTTCTTCTTCCGGACTCTGGCTCGCTCCATAACCCACTCCTTGTATTCTGAAACATTCCCTTCTGAAAAAGGAATGAAAGTGGCCAGTATTTTATTGTAACGTGGATGCAGTATTGTGGCACAGATGTAGTCTTTGAATGACACAAAGTCTCTATGCAGCCTTGTATTCTCAGTCAAGCGAAGGATTAAGCTCTGAAACAAGGTATATGCATCTCTGTGTTAATTGCCCACAGCTGTGAAACAGTCAGACACATTTTTAACTGCTCCTTTAGCAGACAACAACATGGCATCTTGGCCCATTGAACTGTCCTCCTTGCTGACTTTCCGTGTGAACACCTCAAAAGGAAGTAGTATCTCTGTCAGGCATTTGAATAGTTTCCATTTGTCTACCCCAATGGTCATGCTTTTAGTTCCATCCCCTCCTCTTTACATGACATACTCATTGATCAGTTTGTACTGCTCAAACAGATGTTGTAGCATGCAATAAATTGAGATCCAACGTGCTGGCACCTTCTGTATGAGAGATTTAACTTGTACTATATTTGCACACTGAATGATCCTCAACTAATTCCAGGCTTTAAAAGAATGGCTGAAATTAGTGCAGATTATGCAGATGGTCAGTCAGTTGCTGACTAGGACTTCTTTTTTTAGAAAGTCCTGCAAAATGATGTTGATGCAACGGACTAAACACAAGACCTGGAAATAGCAACCATGTGCCATGGCCTTAACTATTTTACTGGCATTATGCGTGGCAACACATCCAATACTGAGATCTCTGGTTCCCATCCATGCAAACACCTTGCTGTTAAAGTCTTCCAAGATGTTTGCAGCTGTATTGGTTTTTCCATGGTAAAGAGGGCTACTGTTGCATGCTACCAAACACCCTTAAAAGTTTCTTCAGTGTTGACTCCTGTAGATTGCTGTTTCCTAACCCCCCAAAAAGAGATCCAATGTGCAGAGATACACATGTAATCAGTGGCTTGACTACTGGTCCATATATCTGTCGTCAGGTAGATAGTATTAGCAGTACTTTGCGGCAACGTTTTTCCAATTAATTCCAGCACATCATGATGGAGTGCTGGAGCAGCCACTCTGTAAAAGTAGGTCCTGCTGGGAACCTTCCATTTTGCGCAGATGGCTGTCACAAAAGAAAAAGGGAGGAGGTCCAGCGCTAACGTTTTGGCCAGTTTGTGGTTGTACAAAAGCATCAATGGTGGTTGCAGTCGTAGGGCCTCTCCTGCCTAAAGATGCTCGTAATAGTAGCCTGCATTTTTTGATTGGTGGTGCCACTGATGCAAGCAACTTCTGGAGAGGACCAGGAGGAGGCAAACTCAATGTACCTCTTGGGGTAGTCACTACAGTATGCTGTGTTGTTTATATATGACTCTTGTGCCATTGAGAGTATGCTGATGAGCAGGGTGGTACTGGTTTGCTGCTGAGGACAGGACTGCTTTGCTTTTTCAAATGACTCTCCTTGTCTCCTGTACCATAGTTCCTCCCAAGCTTACCTCGAAAAACACTAGCATTGCAGCTGTGATGTTATCCTCTTGCTTGCAAACCTTAAAGAAGTCCCAAACTGGGGAGGAGTACTTTTTCTGAGCCACTAGTTCTAATGCCTGAAGAACTGAAGGGTGTGTCTATGATTGACTCTCCTCAGTGTACACTTCTAATATGGGAGCTGGCGCAGGCACAATTGGGTGGTGGTGCCACATCCTTGATGAAAGTTGAAAAGGAGGGGTAATGCCAGTCTCCTGTTTGCCAGCTTCCACAATGAGTGGCTCATCGTGATCCTCACCCTCTTCCATAATTGTAAGGCTTTCAGGAACTTTCCTTTTCCTAAGCTTCTCCTGGACTCAACCGGTGTCCAATCCATGTCTAGATCATCAGAAGGGGGGCTTGGAGAAGGTGGTGGAATACCCTTCCCTTTTCTTGCAAGAAATCTGCAAGCCAATGGTTGTAAAAGAGGAGGTACTTGCTCAGCAGGATGTTCAACCTCCTGTTCTTCTCCAACTTCAGTAAGATCCATTGCTGCCTGCTGCTCTTGTCCACTTTCTGGAAACAATTGAGTACTACTTTAGAAAGATACCAATCCAATTCAATGTCACTACTCGTTGGTGTTGACATGATTGCAGTTGCTGCTTTGCTGAGAGACATGGGCTTAAGTTGGGGTGGTGCTGTTGATGTTGGAGTGCTGCTCCCAGGTTCCTCCCAGAGGCCAATCCGGCAAGCACACATCTTCAGTATAAAATGTTGTGGTCAGCACGCCACTAGTGGAAAGCTGTTTCTTATCTTCCCCACTGGCCACTTTCTTGGCTGCACCTTTCTTTGGGGCCATCTTGAAGCTGTCAGTTCAC
Organism: Triturus cristatus; assembly: GCF_964204655.1. Lineage (NCBI taxonomy): Eukaryota > Metazoa > Chordata > Amphibia > Caudata > Salamandridae > Triturus > Triturus cristatus. The sequence goes on from NC_140585.1 coordinate 640,732,167, forward strand.
AGTGACACTTAGCTGCAGAAGCCACTGAAAGACTCACATGACTGTTTAGCAGTGCTGCGGGTGATGTCTCTTGTGCACCTAAAAGCAAAGAAGTAATAAAAACATTTCGTGAAATGTGGCATTGTTGCAGTTTGAATTAGCACAGACAATATAATTTAGAGTGGTTACTTATTTTATCATTATTATCCAAAATTATTAACAACAACAGTGCATTTCGAAGTCAATCCACACCACCAGAACATAATATTTAACTTCCAATCAGGATAACAATTTAACTGTTTGCTTTGTGTGCAATGCATGTATCTAAGGGAGAAACCTGTGGTAGTCAGGGTGTCCAGGGAAAAATGTAATATCCTTAAAAAATGAATGCTGGTGTGTGTTGTGCACCTATTGTAGGAAGGGTGTCTAGGGTAAAATTGAATAATCATTAAACAATTAATGCTGTTGTGCGGCTGTGTGTCTATGTTGGGTATGTGGTGGTTGGACGGTTGAAAAACCTAAAAAAAATATAAGTAAAAAATGTAACAAAAATATAAATGAATGTGAAAACAATGTTGATAATTAATTGCTGGTGTACTAGTGACTGTGAGAAACCCATCAGGAGGCAAGGGAGTGAAGGTGAAAATGCAAAAAGCATATAATATATAACTGTCAATAAATATACACAGATTTAATAAACTATACAATGATCCCCAAGTGACATATTAAACTTATATCAAGGAAAGGTAAAAAATTTAACAAATACAAAAATTCAAAGCCTTCTCCTGTCAATCTCTTTGATAACTGGAAAAAAGGTGGCTGCAAAAAATGACCACTGACCACATGGTCAAACAACAATAACCAGCAAGGAGGCATGGCTACAAAAAAGAACACAGGCTGGTCTATGGCAAAGCACACTGGCTATATCTACAAAATGGCTGCTGACCACATGGTCAAACAACAACAACCAGCAAGGAGGCATGGTCCACAACAAAGAACACATGTAGGCCTATGGATAAAGCACACTGGCTGCCTTCACGAAATGGCCATCAGCCACATGGTCAAACAACAACAACCAGCAAGGAGGCATGGCTACAACAAAGAACACATGCAGGCCTATCCCAAGAGCACACTGACTGGGTAGACAAAATGGCAGCTGACCACATTGCTTACTGTGCCCCTGGAACCAAGCTACATCTGACTGAAGAGCCTCATCAAGGGTGAAATCGGTCTTGGTATGCTTGTGTACCTATTCAGAGAGGACGTGGTTTGGCAGTTCAGGTGGGACTGTTCCTAGTGAAGCAGAGTGAAGACTGATTTGCATATGGTTGGGTCTAATTTGAGGTGGCATGATGGGCAAAAGAAGAATGGTTGGGATGCTACCCCTTGGCCACTTAGGGCATTGCCCATCATGCCACCTCAGATTATACCCGGCCAAATGCAAATCAATATTGATCCTCCTCCAGTAGGAGTAGTCCAGGCCAAACTGCCAATCCAGGTCCTCTCTGAACCGGAATACAAGCAACCCAAGACCTGTTTCACCCTAACTGGTGCTCTTCAGTCTGATGTAGCTTGGTACCAGTGGCATATTGAGCAAGGGACTCACATTTGGACATAACCTTAGGCTTTAAGATGTTACATCAAACACAAAAAAGGTGATGGGAGGATGCTTGCAATAAGTCTTATCACTGGCAATCACTCGGGGTAGCATCCAAACCATAATTGTTTTGTCCATCATGCCACTTCAGATTAGACTAAGACACATGCAAATCTGTTTTAACCCTGCTCCAAGAGGAACAGTCAAACCCAAACTGCAAAATCTGCTTTAAGCATTCTTCGAAGACATTAGTTTTTGGATTGTTTATTTAAAAGCACTGCATAATAATGTGGACGGAAGGTCCCCAGCAGGAAAACCAGCTTTCATGACAGTCAAACTGGCTCCCTCCATGTTAGTCCACCAAAATAACAGTCTAGGCCCGCCTTGTCATGGAGCTATACTAAAGGGTTTCCAGATTTAGGTAATAGCATCAACCAAATATGTCAATATGATTCAACTGCAAATAAATAATGCTGACTATGTTGCACTTGGACAGATTCCTGCCAGAGGCCTCAGAAAATGTTATAAAATTTTAGATAGCAGATGGAGCTTCCCCTACACTATTCACAAGTTAGAATCGCCAAGATATCTCAGGTCTTTGTATATCAATGAGGTGAAAGCTGCGGCGAATAGTTTAAAAGTCTATTTCAGATCATTAAAAAAAATCCCACCTGCATCTTTCCACCATCAGCAATAGGGAGTGTGTCAAATTTGGACATTCATTTAATCAGACAACCTGAAACAATTTTTTTTAGCTTTAACATCTTTACTCTTCACACTCCATAATCTAAATGAAAATAAAGCTCTCTTCAAATGTTTTCACCTTCTTTTTACAGTATAACAAATTATCTTGTAAATGCACTCCTGCCCAGAAACCAGAGCTCCTCAAACTCATACTGGGGCACATTTACAAGGGCTTTATCTCTGCTTTTTTTGGCTTAGAAAGCCAAAAAAGCGGAGGTAAAACCAGCGCCCTATTTACAGGAGGGTGCTAACATGCATAATCGCATGTTAGCACCCTTTTTCCCCACGCCTCCCTTTGCATCTCCAATGAGATGCAAAGTGGGCGTTACTGGGCGTACCCCGGATGGACTACCTTGCAAATATCGCTGATGTTTACATCGCGATATTTACAAGGCAGCCCACATGATTTTAGCAGACGTTAGATGTTGGCGAAAATGACAGTTTTCGCCAAAATCTAATGTATGCTAAAATCCTGACTTAGCCATCCCTAACATAGGGGGTGGATTATGCTGATACGACCCTGTGGGTCGTATCAGCAAGGCTATCGCCGTTTTGCAGGGAACATCGCTGGAAAACCAGCGATGTTCCCTGCAAAAGGGCTATAACCTCACTATCTCTGGAATTTTTATCGCCATGGAGAACCGCGTTGTTAATAACGCGCCACCAGGGCAATACATTCCAGAGATAGCCTGCGATAATATTATTATCGCTAAGCACGGCCTGCGATAATTTTCGCTGGCCTTTGATAATATGCCCCACTGACTTTTGAGCCTGGTTTCTCAAAAAAAAGAAATGTTCAGTGGGCATCCAAAATATGGTGAATTGTTTGACATCGAATTTTTGTGGAAAGAGCTCCTGCTCCATAGGCAAGACTATTTGTGGTAAAAAAAAACTTTTTTTTTCAGCTATGGAAGTGACTCCAGTCCCCTCTATGTTTGACGAGAAAATGGCCAGTGTTTGTTTACCGAAGGTGTCAAAGCGCTGGGGGCCGTCTTGAAGATTAAGCGAGCTATTGCCCAGAGTCACATGGTGCTGGGCTGATCTGCCGACAGCACCGAAGATCGAACCGTGAACCACCAGGTTCCGGAGTCAGTCGCCCTGGCCGCTGCGCCACACTTCTTCCACGGGTGGTAGATAATCAGGACATGAAATGGACAGACCTGTTTGATACCATTGATTATGAAAGTTTCAGATATGGTTCACCAGTGGTGTCAAGCTTTTACTGAAACGTCATTTCTCACGATGGTCTTAATCACTCATCATCTCCAGCAATTTTAGTACTTTAGTTGTTACATCCGAAAGCCACAGAACCTTTCCCTTTTGCCTATATACAGCACACCAACTGCTTATCAATGTGCTAGTACCTGCCCATACAAACCAGAGTTGCATTTTAAACAATATCTGGATGGCCTACATATACAGACATCTACACAATCCTATGCCTGGCACGCCACACATCTGAATAGTTGAATTTAATTTTGGCACTTTTTACCATGTGCAAGAAGTAGGGGATCATTTAGAGTCTGAGGAGTATGAGTCTTACTGTAAGCCAGTGGAGATCCAGCTCCACCAACTCTTTAGTTTCCCTGTCTGGTTTTGAGGTAGAAAAACCACTTTATATCCAAACGTGGGGCAGTTGCTGGTTCCACTATTGTAAATATATAACAAGATGGCCCATCCACTAGACGGTCCTCAGGTCAGTGACTGCGCTTTTCGTTTTCTTGGAACCCCCACGCAGAAAGGAAACTTCCTGCACTTTACAGACATGTATTTATTTATTTGCAGAATTAAACTGTAAATTAATAGGGTTTTTTCTGGAAAACAAAGCAATGACCAACCAACTGGCATGACTTGGTGACCATTTGGCATTACTATTTTGATGAAAGTTCTCTTGCCGTCACTATAGAAGCACCCTTGAAATAATGATCTCCACCTGCACTGGCAGAGGCACTACACTTAGCTGGTTCAGATGGGGGTTTACCATCCACTCACTGTTTGGTGTAAGAGACCTGAATCGTGCCATAGCCCAACTCCAAAAACATTATGGCAGCTCAGCAGATCTTGAGAGCCGAAGTCTTGATGAATCCCTGCATAATAGTGTCTCTGCGACTAATCAAAAAGAGGCCACCAGTAAGGCCAACCCAAGTACCTTGCCTCCTCTTCTTTCTTCCTTGTTTGTTGTTGTTACAAATGAGGAGGCTCATTTCCTAAAAAGCCTATTCTGTAGTGTGGATAGCTTTTTTAATACTTCCTAGATAGGCCCACTTAAATAGTTAGTTCCTGATAATGCTTTACGGTTTCTTCTCTGTCTGACTGGTCAGACGCATGTGGTGTTTCTGTGTTGATGGTATGTTCAACCCACCACCCCCACTTACCCCAAATAAGGGGAGGATGAATTTTTCTTTCCTAGTTCCAGTAAAGATTGCCAGATTTCATAGTGGTGGGTGCATTAAAAAGATATTATTAATTATGAATAGATTATTTTGTCATTTGCAGTTTTGTGGGATTTATGAGTTTTATTGCTGTATAGTTGGGTAGCATGTGAAGTGAAATTATTTATTTTTTATATGTTTTGAAATAGAATAGTATTTTTTATTTGATAGCCAATAATTATAATATTATGAAACTATAGCTATGTAAATGTAAAATAATAGAAAATATGTAGAAGTTAACATTAATGTAAAAATATAATTTAATTATTGAAAATAAATATTTTGTGAATATTTAAAAATGTCGTTAAACATGTATTAATAATCTAGTTTTTTTATTAATGCTGTCTAATATTAATAAATATATATTATTATTGAAAATATTTATTAAAAAGTAAATGCTTAATCTGAGAAGTGCTCATTTATATTTAATGTGAAAATATACAAAACATTCATACAATAAAAATTTGGATAAAATAAAAACACTAATAATTCTATAGCTGTACATGTAGCTTTGAATACAAAATAATTACTAAATATTTCTATTTATTATATATTAGAAAACACATATAACTTAAAAAATATAATTTTTCATGGGGACTGTGCTGAAATTATGGATAGTGAGACAAAAATATACACTTTCACTGATGTTATTACATTTGTAATTCCATTAGTAAATAAATTTCATGAAGAAATTGTTGCATTTTTTTATTATTTTGCGACTGTAATGAAATTGTTAGCTTGTCACCACCAGATGTTATGAATTTTCACGAAAGTCTGTGGAATTGAAATTGGTATACTGAATACAACTCCCCAATTTTATATAGCATCCCAAAGATAGTAGATCTGGATTTTGGATGAATGTGACCCCACAAAAGTATGCATTTTCCCCAGTGGTAGTGTGATTGGAGTTTAAATAGTAAATCTGAATCAGCCAAGTTTAGGCACTGTCCCTAATGTTATTAGAAATGGAGCTAGAGTAGAAAATATGATCCCTGCAATTTTGTGCCTGTTCACAAAGTTAGTGAGAGTGGAGTTAGAATAGTAACTATGAGCCCCCCATCGCATTTTACTGCATTTTTCCATATGTTATTGGGACTGGAGTCAGAATAGTAGATATAACCCCATCCCAATGTTATACTTTCGCTAATGTTAGTGTCCTTGGAGTTAGAACAGTAAATTTGACCCGCCCCCAGTTTAATGCCCTTTCCCTAATGGTAATAGGTTTAGTTAGAATACAAATTTCTGAAACTTCTCTCTCCCATAATGTCATGCACTTTCTCCAATTCTAGGGGGACTAGAGTTAGGGCATTTGTCCTCCCCCATTTATGAACTATTCCCAATGTTACTGGGTTTGGAGATACAATAGTGGTCCAGAACAATTAACAATGTTAATCTGTATGCATTACATTAATCAATTAATAATAAGTGGCTTTATTTACACACAGCAAGAGCCACATATAATAGTTGATGTATTTACTCATGCTAAATTGTACCTGGGTAGTTGCAATCTTTTCTCTAGCCACTGACATGACTTGTGCCTCACTCACTCAAGTTATTTATTTAGTACATGTGTTGCAAGTCTCATGTTTTCTTTCCTCTGCAGGTGCATTATCAATGAGTGCCTAGTAGGTACAATAAGGTCTATTTTTATTGTAGAGAACTGTTAGATTAAGCTTGTCTAACCAAATTTTGTCCGTGGACATGAAGGTGCCGATTACGATCCTGGAAAAACCCGGTACGAACCGTCGGTTGGAGCGTTTTCTCCGTTCGACTCGTACCCGGTTGTAAAACTTTATAAACATGGAAGTACGATTCGCACGGAAACACCATTTCCATACGAATCGTAAAAAACACCGTCCGACGAAAATATACATACGAATGTGATCCGGAAATGCTCCAACGTGACGTCGGGACGCTGTCAGGCAGCGTTTCACGACCCAGGAAGTACGATTCGAACCGACAGCAGTCCGGACGGCAATATTTTCACGGCACCCAAAAAGTGACGGAAAAGCAAAGTACGCCACGAAACGACCAGAATAGGGGGCCCGGTACATGCCGTACCCCCCCAGCCCCCGTGAGTACGCGCCAAACCCCCTGTGTATGTACACCCGTGTACGTTCGAGTCGTACCCCCACCCGTGTATGTACACCCGTGTACGTGTCGAACCCCCCGTGTATGTACACCCGTGTACGTTCGAGTCGTACCCCCCCATGTATGTACACCCGTGTACGTGTCAAACCCCCGTGTATGTACACCCATGTACATTCGAGTCATACCCCCACCCGTGTATGTACACCCGTGTACGTGTCGAACCCCTGTGTATATACACCCGTGTACATTCGAGTCGTACCCCCACCCGTGTATGTACACCCGTGTACGTGTCGAACCCCACCGTGTATGTACACCCGTGTACGTTCGAGTCGTACCCCCACCCGTGTATGTACGGTGTGTACCCCCATGCACCGTACATACACGGGTGGGGGTACGACTCGAACGTACATGGGGGGGTTCGACACGTACACGGGTGTACATACACGGGTGGGGGTATGACTCGAACGTACACGGGTATACATACACGGGGGGGGTTCGACACGTACACGGGTGTACATACACGGGTGGGGGTACGACTCGAACATACACGGGTGTACATACATGGGGGGTTCGACACGTACACAGGTGTACATACACAGGGGGTTCGACACGTACACGGGTGTACATACACGGGGGGGTTCGGCGCGTACTCACGGGGGCTGGGGGGGTGGTTCGGCGCGTACTCACGGGGGCTGGGGGGGTGGTTCGGCACGTACTCACGGGGGCTGGGGGGGTGGTTTGGCGCGTACTCACAGGGGTTGGGGGGGTGGTTAGGCGTGTACATACGGGGGCTGGGGGTGTTCGGTGCGTATGCGGGCACATGTCTCCATGGTTGCTATGGGAGTTCGGTGCGGACGGTGTTTTTTCCATACGGTTGTGACATCGGACGCACGGGATGGATCGTACTTGCGCGGTCGGACTTAACTTTTCACGTTTGTACTGTAAATCATCCGGGGAAGTGTCGGACACATTTTCCGACCCGAGGACGTGTGGGGAATTATTCCCAATGCGACTCGTATGGTAGTTTTTCCCATGCGAATCGTACTTGGTAGGTTGTACGGCACTTGTACGATTCGTACGGTAAAAAGACTGGATACGAGTCGTACGGGGAATTTTTTTACAGGATCGTAATCGGCACCGAAGTGTGTAGTAATGGGAAGGAGCCTCTTATGTCAGTCAGACTTAACTGTTGCTAACTTCAAGGCTGCACAGCTGTACATTATTTGTTCTACACCCTGGGAACCTAGGGAATCTCCCTGCTTACAAAAAACCTCACCTCTTTATTGGACAATCCAGAGGGAGCTGTTCTGAGGGAGCTTCCAGAACCTCCTATTGTGAATTAATTGCGCGCTCTTAGAATAGTTTTGAAGATCCTGTCCTGACTTCACTGAGAAAAGACCTTTCTCAAATTCTGCTAATTTCTCCTGCCTGGATGTTGAACTTCATGCTTGAATGTCCATTTCTTTCCCCAGAAGTTTAACTTGATTCTTCTGATGCTGCCACCTTCGTCTCCTCTTTGAATCTCCGTTTGTCACTTTCAAAGCTTTATTTAGGTTAGGGAAGTTCCATTTTGGAACCTATCTACTTTATATTCTGTGCTTCACATCTGGTTATATTTTTCATCTTCTTATAATGTACATTAATTGTAAGTCTTTATGATTTTCAAATACAGACATCACAATTATATGGATATGTATTGTTTTGTGGATACATTGATTTTACTGAATGAAATCTACCTCATCAGTACTAAAGTTGACACCCCCTCCAATTCTATGCACTTTCCCAAAGGTTAGTTGAATTGGAGTCAAAATAGTTAATATGCCTGCTTCTATTAAAACATACTTTTTATAATGTTTTTAAATGATAAAATTAGATAAACATATACATTTACCAAAGTTTACTTGTAATATAATAACAACCATAAGAAACAACAGCAATAATAATAATAATAAAAATAAAAAATAAAAATAATAAATGTTTTATTTGAAATAAAAATGTATTAAAAAATAATAGTACTTTTCATTTAATCATTATTGTATCAAATTATTATAAGAGCCGAATATGTAAAAATAGACTAGTACTTTCAACACATATATTCTCATTTATTACATTATATTAAGTTGCATTCTCTGTTCAATACGTTTAAAAGATGGACCAACATATAATTTAATTAAAGAATAGTTCTACATTTCAATCAGCAAACATTTTTAGCACAGATAAACAGTGTGAACATATTTTTAAAGAAAGTGTAAATTAAAAATGTGGTTCTTCATTAAATGAAATACATTAAAAAGTTTAAATGATTTAAAATGAAATACAATAATTATACATTATTTAAAGGGTCCTTTCTTACAGCCTGATTCCAAACAAAGAGTCCCAATTGTTGCTTCTTAGCCTGAGCTCCAACAAGGCGTTCTAGATATTGCCCTGCAGTATGGCTTCCACACTGATGAGGATACCCAAACCACATCCCTGAAAAATTCATAACACAGAATGTGCCCTCGATAGAAACACTTATGCCACCAGGAAGGGGAAATGCATTAGACACGAGCGACTTCTATTGTGCTGATGAAGGCATGGCCTGGTATTGTGTGTCAAAAATAGTTCTTGCAAGAAAAGCAGGTATATTAGGCATGGCTTAGAATATAAACCACACTCTCCACCGTCTTCATCACTATTTAGTTTTCCCCGGAAAAGGATCTTCATTACTGGTGCTCCAAAGGTTCTTACCCAAAAGCCCACTTCATCTGACTGTCTCATATAGCTCATTCTGCCATTGGCCTGGCAAACACGCTTGAGGACATGCTGAATAACTGCAAAGAAAGAAAAGATGAGAACAGTGTTAAAGTTGGTCAGATAGTGTGAGATTGCTTAAACTTTTGAAGGAGTTTGAATAAATTATTGAGTTCAAAATATCTAAAAACATAACAATGGGGACTAATATTGTGATTAAAAAATATTGTGGTGTGGAATATTGTTGTCAAGAATATATTTTGGGGTAAATAAATCAATCAGTTGATTTGTAGAATGCTTCTTGTCATCCGTGAGGGTATCCAGGTGATGGCAGGGTCCAGTTGATTGGCTAAATAGCCAGGTTTTCAGGGACGTTTGGAACTCTGGAAGAGATAGGGCAGTCCGGAGATGAAAGAGGAGCTTGTTCCATGTATGTGCTGCTAGGAAGGAGAAGGAGCAACCTCCCCATCTGCTATCTTGGATGTGTGGGTGATGATTAGAGAAAGGGGAAGTGGAGCAGAGGTGTCTTGTGGGCTGATGGAAGTTCAGGTGGTGGTTCAAGTATGAGGGTCTGTGGTTGAATAGGGCCTATCACGCGTGGGTCAGGAGCTTGAACTTGCATCTTTTCTATACAGGGAGCCAGTGGAGATCCCTGAGGTAGGGGGTGATGTGGGTTCATTTAGGGAGATCCAGGATGGGTCCGGCAGCGGTGTTCTGTATCGTCTGTAGTTGTCGAGAAGGTGAGCTATGATCCCTGTGTAGAGATCCTTGCCGTAGCCAGTCGGCTAAAGATGAGCGCCTGAATGATATTGTATCTTGAGATTTGGGGTAGCCATTTGAAAATCTTATGAAGCATGCAGAAGATGAAAAAGCAGGAGGAGGAGACAGAGTTGTCCTGGTCTTGGTGGTGCCTTCGGTGAGGGAGCGGATGAGTTGTGTGTTGTCAGCCTAGGATATGATATTGAACTTGTGGGTTTTCATGATGCTGGCCAGAGGTGTCATATAAGTGTTGAAGAGAGTGGGGCTGAGCAAGGATCCTTGGGGTACTCCACAGAGGATTTCTTCTGGTAAGGAAAGATGCAATCAATATGAGAGTGGCCCCTCGGATGCCTATGTTGTGCAGCCTTGTGATGAGTGTGTGGTGCTAGACCATATCAAAGGCTGCAGAGAAGTCTAGGAGGATCAGAGCCACAGTATCTCCACAGTCAACTAGGGCCTGGATGCCATCAGCAGCCGCTATGAGGGCTGTCTCTGTACTTATGGTTGCCGCAGAATCCGGATTGAGAGGAGTCATGTAGGAGGTTCTGTTTCAGATGTGAGGAGAGTTGTTGGTTGAGGTCTTTTTTAATATTTTGGCTGGGAATGGGAGCAGGGAGATTGGTTGGTAGTTGTTGAGTTTGCTGGGGTCTGCTGAGGATTTCTGAGTAGGCATTGACTTCTTCATATTTCAAGTCCTTGAGGAAGGTGGTGGTGGCAATTGAGGTATTGAACAAGGTGGTAAGGTACATAGCTTATTCTGGCTTCACCAAGGTTAAAGATGTGGTCAGGGCATCAGTTGTTTGGGGCCCCTGAGAAGGCCAAGTTCATGATGGAGGTGGTGTCCTGTTGGGCTGGCCCCATTCAGTTAGTCATATGTCTGTGGTGGTAGCATTCTGCTGCTTGAAGAAGTCATTTTCATTGAGCTGGAGTCTGTAGTTTCTGTAGAAGTTGGCGATCTTGTTCAGGAAGAAGTTTTCAAGGTTGTCACAGAGTTCTTGTTAGGGTTAATGTTGTTTGTTGCAGCTGTTGGGTTGGAGAATTCTTGATGATGTTGAAGAGTTTTTTGCTGTTAATGGAGCTTGATTCGATGTGTTAGGCTAAGGCCTTTTTCTCTAATTCTCTCAACTGTCTGTGGTAGAGTTTGAGGACTGTCTTAAAGGTGGTCTTGTCAGTTATGTGCTTGGTGGTGCACCATCTCCTATCCAGTTGTTTGCAGTGTTGCTTTGCGGTTCAGAGGCCTTCAGTGTACAACTAGCCTTCTTGGTGGATCTTTTGAGGGTGTTGTTGCTGATGGGAGTGACTGTTGGCACAGTTGGTGATTCAAATAACATAGTTTTCAAGAACATCATTGTTTTTAATATTGTTATCAGTAACATAGTTGTAGAATGATTGTTTTTCAATTATTTCAATGGTTTCCAGTTAATATAGTCAGTTCAGGTGTTTGTGTTGTTGGTATAACTCTTTTTAACTTTTTAAAATATAGTTTGTACTTTTAAGTGATCTTTTGTTTTTAAAATATAATTAGTCATTTATAGGGTTGCAGCCGGTTGTTGTGTTTGTAGGGGGATAGGGTGAGATGTTATATAAATAAGAAATATTTTTAATTTATTGTTCATTTGCTTTTTATTGTTAATTTCTTAACTAAATATTAATTACATTAATTTTTTACGTGTTATATTTAAAATGTAAAATTTAAGTATTTTTTATTTTATGTTTATTATTAATACAGAGTTATATTTTAGTAGAGGGCTGTTGGAATTGTAATGGGATAGGGAGGGAAAGTTAATAAAGACATAAATATTTAAAAACTATGGTTAATTAGTTTTTAATTGTCAATTATTTATATAATTTATTCTAAATTATGTTGTTAATATTGATTTATGTAAGTTATATTTAAGTTGCAGGTTGCTGGGTTTATAGGGAAGTAGGGTGGAAAGTTAAATTAAATTAAATGTATCTTCATGTAATGCTAATTTTTTAATTAAATATTATTTAGATACTAATTATGCAAATTATTTAATTTGTTATATATTTTGTAATTGTAATGTTTTATTTCTTTTAATATGTATTTTATTTTTTATATGTTTATTGCATATATATTTTTAATTGTTGTGTTACATTTTTTTGGATGAGTAGGTTGGAAAGAAAATAAACATACTATTTTTTTCATATCAATTGATATTTATTACCAAGACAGAGATTGTCCATTAATTATGTATAGCTTTTGAGTCAACAACGCATTTTCACTTTATTTCCACAAATTCCATTTCAGCAATATTGCACTTGCACTTTATTGCCATGGACTCTATTGGATGTCTATTCAGTAGAGGGTGCCGATAACTAATGTATATTAGCATATTGGGAATGATTGATGGAAACAAGTAATCATATCATTGCTGTTGATTTACAATTTATACACAAACATTTGAAGTGGTCAATGGAAATTTTTGATCAATAACACACTTTCATCCCCTTTTTTTACAATAGCGAAATTTTGCATTCAAAGAAGTCATATGCAATTTACATTGGTGATATTTGTTTTTCGCACTTGCACTTTAATCAGATGTTTAGAGACAATATGCACAATTTGAAGCCTTAAGCCTCCAAATTATACTGTTCGAAGTTTGAGTCAATTGGGTTATCTAATCTGACATATGCGACAAAAAAACAATAAAAATTAGCAAAATGTAAAAACCACGTAAAAAATCTGAAAAATAATATCAATTTATATTAGGACTTTAGTAAAGATGACGAATTGTGAGTAACATTTGTGTTTGAACAGATTTGTCAGACAGTATGGGGCCGATTCCGATCCTGGAAAAACCGGGTACGAACCGTCGGTCGGAGCGTTTTCTCCGTCCGACTCGTACCCGGTAAAAAAACCATACAAACTTGCAAGTACGATTCGTACGGAAACACCATTTCCGTACGAGTCGGAAAAAACACCGACCGACAGCAAAATGCATACGAATGTGATCCGGGACACCGTGGACATGACGTCCGGACAGAGTTAGGCATGTTTTTACGTACCAGCAAGTACGATTCGTCACGACAGCAGTCCGGACGGCAATATTTTTACGGCCCCAAAAAGTGCCGGAAAAGAGAAGTACGCCGCAATGCGAGCGGAATAGGGGGCCCGGTATGTGCCGTGCCCCCCAATCCCCCCGTATGTACGCGCCGTACCCCCACCCCCGTAGGTACGGCATGTACCCCCACCCCCGTAGGTACAGCGCATACACCCACCCCTGTAGGTACGGCGCGTACCCCCACCCCTGTAGGTATGGCGCGTATCCGTGTACCTGTTAGGCCAAATAATAATAATCTGATTGGCTGCCACAACATAAACAAAGATGTTGCAGCAGCCATTTTTGGACTGAGGGACTAAGTCACTGTGTCTCGAAAGAAATGTCAACAAAATCCTATAGGGGCAGGGTATCGATATTCTGACCACTAGGCTTGGTGAGAAGGTACCAGAGGGACACCTTCCAAGTTCAAAAACACATACTTTTTTTTCGGTACAGCAGATCTGCATAGGATCAGCAGATCTGTGGATCCATGGTACCATTAAAAAAAAGGGTGTGCTCCCGTCCTTTTTGTTATAAAGCCGCCCTTTCCCTTATAAATCCCCCTGAGGTGGGCAAGAGCCTGGGGGGGCTGCAAAAATGTAATTTAAAAGAGGGGTTTGTCCTCCCTCTCCCAGTCTTTAGAAGGCTGCATGGATCAGATCCCTGATTTCATTGTTTTGGGGAGTGGACCTGCAGCCCCACCTCCCTGAGCCATTAAAAGATCCTGGGGTTCCGATTGCATGGGGTTGGTATAATTATTTTGGGGGGAGGTGTAGAACCAACTTCCTATAGTGATAATATTGCCCTGGGGACCCCACAACACAAGGTCCCAATCCTGCCTGTGTCCTGAAAACCCCATTTCCCAGGACACTCATGCCTGAGAGAGCACAGGCAGGCAAGAGAAATGTAATCCCTGGTCTGCACTCTCCTAGGCAGGGAACATAAGTCTGTTCCCATCCTGCTGGGTGGGAGCAAACCAATGGAGTCAGGAAGGGTACAGACAGGCAAGAGAGCCAGCAGGGCAGGAGAGTTAATGTACTTTCGTCCATGACCCTGAATTGCTTCAAATGTTGTGAGTGCCCTGGGTAGGACCAGACCAGCCACTCACAAAAAAAAGTGTGTTCAGCTGCAGCATGGTCTCATATCATAGCAGCTATGTGCAAGGAGCTGACTGGGCCACAGGGGCCATGAGGCTACCCCTGCAGCAACAAAAAAAAAAAGCTGTGGGTGTTTCAGGTAGGGGTGGGTGGAATTTGCGTAGTCGCGCTACGCAAAGCTCCATGAAACTGTAAAAAATCTCCGCGAGCGCGCAGAAATTCCACGAACATGTGGAATTGCTTGTTCCGCCTGTTTGCGATGCTCTTTTCCTGTTCACAAACGCTGTTTGCGTGCTCGGGGGAAATATCTCACAAACACGCATTTTGAAAGCGCGAACAAGCAAAAAATTCCGCGAAGCCGCAGATCGCGGAATTTTTGGCAATTCCGCGTTCTCCGCGGAACGCAAAATTACCCAAATTACCCAAATTCCGTGATCAGAACGGAATTTACCGCCCAGGCCTAGTTTCAGGTAGCACCAGGACACCCACAAGCAAAATAAACAATAAAAATCCTCACAAAGTATAAGAAATAAGCCCCAGAGCCACTTATTTATTAATTACTGCTCCTGGGAAGGAGCCCCCCATAATGCTCTTTACGGGCTAATTCACACGTATTTAGGTTAATGGTGGTGCCCCAGTCTGGGCACGGGTACCACTAGCATGTTATTCAAATGTTCTGGGGAACTCCAAAGAATACTGAAGCAAGAACACCTTGTGGTTGTCTTAATGGCTGTTTTGCTTGGCTTGAGGAGTGTAAAACAGATTCTAATACATGTTTAATGTTCCGACCGCAAATGCATTATTAAATGTTATTTTACAGACGTTACAATGATGTTCTGAATTCTTGACAAAGCCAATAGGCGTGTCTTCCATGCTAATGTGATCACCCCTTGGCAAAACCAATAAATACCCTGCTTTTTAGGTCGAAACTAGCATTGCAGCGCATGCGCTGCTCGTTTTGCGAGACATGCAGTATTCAGTACAGTGTGGACGCTTCTTGGAAGCTCCGTCCTCTCTCTGCCCATCTTTTTCATTGGGTTAGGTCCTAAATGCTGCCCTCCGATTGGTTTTAGGCTTGTTAGTCCCTCCTCATGACAGCCATGTCCTCATTTTTATCCTTCCATGGTTACTGGCCCCTTTACTTGGAACACTATTTTCTTCCCTTTATCCCCCCACCACACACGCCCCCTCCTGCAGTCAGTGACTCTCTGCCCCTGACCCCACCCACTCTCGTTTGTGCCTTCTTGCCTGCCCACACTCCCGTTTCCTATGCAATATGTCTCGCATAAATGCGAGTCCTATTACATTGCAAATGCTGGTTATATTTTGATGTGACTTTACATTAAAGCAACCTAGAAATTCACTGAAAAAACTAACGTTAAAGGGATAGTTATATTCTGATATAGTAAAAAAAAACCTTAGTAATCATCCACTCGAAAACTCAAAGATTAAAGTAATGTTATAGAAAAGTGAAAATGTCACTTACAGCAAACATAACATTTTAACATAAACTAACATTGAAATTAACCAGTTTTAGTTAACTGAAGTACTTAAAACTCGAACCATGAAGTAACTATAACTTGGGTCAATGCAGCATTGATAATGTCACTGATGGCATCTGAAATGACATAATACATGACAGGGACCTGTTTTTTGTTTTGTAGCTGTTGCAGCTTCTTAGGTGTGTTTTCTTATGTAAGGAAGGAGATGAGGATTAGGCATGGAGAGCAGGAGCTTATGCTTGGATTACTTACCAGTGATAACATTATCTGGTCCTCCCTTACTCATCACAGGCCTTATAGCCTCTGAATATCCCCACTACGTCTGATGCTCTAGCGATGGTCTAGAGTAGTTACAACCAGGCAGTATTTTCTTATGGCCAGATGGTAGGGAGTAGAAAAGTAACAATTTATTCAAGCTACGGATTAGTAGGTCAACAAGGTCAGCCCTCCTCATGTTTAAATTTCAAACATTTTAATGTTTTCTTGTCAAGGCATAAGCGAAGAGGAGATTTCAAATTGACGGCCCTATCCCATTAGACCACATCCTCTCCTCCACAGCTGTACATTATTTTGTTCAATTATGCAATTTCTAAGAACAATGCAGAATAACATTGAAAATAAAGAGTTCTGGATTGTAGGGTGCATTTATAAAAATTAAAGTGGTAGAAGCAGGCCTACTGTGAGAACTACAGAACGAAAGGTAGTTCTCCTAATTTTAAGGCCTGGGATGAGGAAGGGAGAATTAGAGCAATCGTATTATTGGTCTGTGGTGTCTAGTTACATGGATTATTCAGGAGGCTGCTGGACCAGCGTCACCCTTTTGGGATAGGACTGCTGCTCCCGTCGGTAACTGATGTTGTACTGCTGATCCCTATTCTTTACTTGTTCAATGAGGAAAGCTTACGTTCCTGCTGAGGTTCTGTAATTCTCGAGTCTGACTCCATTTTGTTCTGTGCCACCATTTTGTGTTGGCCTCACGTAGGCCTGTGAAGGTAGCCTGGCGAATAAAGTGGCCTGGCCTTCTTAGTTCATGTATACATTAACTAGGTTTCTTTTGACTCTGAAATGAACTGTAAGAAACTGACCTCTGCACCTGAAACTGACCCCGCAAAGCCAATTTCCCTGATCGATCTTTGTCTGAGATTGCCAATCAATGTTCAGGACATCGTTAACTTTTAGTTTCCTTGCACATGCCTTATCTTGTTCAGCATCTGTTACCGTTTCTTTTTTTTATGTTTCTTCATTACAATAGGTTATGCTTTCAATTATAGGTTTGTCCGGCTTGTGGAGATTGAATTTGGGACATTCCTAATAATTAACTTTTGGGTTGGGATACTGTAAATTGAGTTTTTGTTATGTGACACTTTGTTTGAAAATGTACCTTATTGGCTAGAATTTTGTGCAGTGGGTGTACATTTATAATGTGAGTATTGGGTATAAAAGGAGACGTCTCGCCTTAGTAAAATGAGCAGTCTCCTGAGAATTTACACCGTGATGTATTTCTAGGATCACTGTTACTAGCTGCAGCTAATAAACTTGGTCTCTGATGCCATCCAGAAGTATTCCGTGTCTCTGTATACCAAGACAGGTGAACTCGAAGATCTTAGGCGTGCCCCTGACGCTGCTGGGTTAAACCCCGGTTCTTCAACTGGCGCCCATTGTGGGGCGACTTCAGCGGTTCTGGTCCAAGCCCGAAGATTGTGAGGAGCCCCGTGAGGAAATTCTGGAGGACGGCCGCCACTTCATCGACCCCTGCATGTCGACGTGGACCGAAGGTTTTTTTCTGCGAGGCTTCCCCTTTCCGACGGCTGCGAAGGACTGCTGCCCTGACTGTCACCCTGTCTTGGACCCTCTTGTGATGATTTGTAAGGCAAGAGGTTAGACGCTCTTCTGGTGGCGTGACAGACATTTTGGTTAAGTATAAGTGGGTCGCTCCCACGACTTTGTTTTGTTTCTTGGTTTTGATTCGGCCATTGCAATAGTCGAAGCCGGGGGGTTTGTATATTTGCGAGTGTATCATTTTTGATAACCCCTTGAAGTTTGAAGCAAGACTAGTGAGCTAAAAGATGCCTGGTTTTAGCAAATTTAGGAAATGGTTTTGTTGTAGTTGTAATAGGGATTTCCGATTGGAGGACTCGTGTCCGATACCTCCGGTTGGAACTCCAACTTATGAGCTCTATTCAAAGCATGGTGTAGGTCCCATTACCTTTAATGCAGTATGGGTCCGTTATACAAGAAAAGATGGTGTTTTACGATGGCCCCAACATGGTAGTTTTGAATCAGATGTTTTAGATAACCCAGAAGTTGCGCTATTTAAGAAGAAAGCCCGGCCGGCGATGTTTGACTCTTTCCGCCTTTGGCGTAAGGAAGCCAAACAGCGAGAAATTAAGCAAGCTAAGAGAGATAGGAAGGAAAGGAATATATCGGTAATGCAAGCTGCTAGGCAGTTTAAGGAAGATGAAGAAGATCGTGCGATTGAAGTGTCAGATAGACAACATTGCATGGCCATTGACAAATGTTACCCGGCTTTGCCACCTCCCCTTTCAAATCTGACTGTAGACCCTGAAAAGGATCCTTTGATGTCACATTTACTGAGATTACCACCCCCTTATGTGCAGGGTGCTACTGCACCTCCGTTACCTCCAGTTGTTGCACCCCTTGTTGTCGTTCAACCCCCTGTTGTTGTTCAGCCACCTGTTGCTTCACAGGTGGTTCTTCCTCCCCCAGCGCAGCCCCCTCCAGGGCCGCCAGCCTTGCCACCAGCCTTGCCTCAAACTCCTTTTCCTTACACTCCTTTATCTTCGACTTCTCTTATTTCTGTCCCTACGTCCCTACGTCTCTGTCACCCCAGAACACTTGGTCTCCTGTCCTCATGTCAACTTCTTCTCCTTCTGCTCGGCAACGAATGACTGAGACTGTCACTAGTCTTTTGTCTCCTTTCTTTGGGTCACTGAATATGACCCCTGTTTCTGAACGTAAGCAGAGACGTAGTCAGCTCCCTGGTCCCGAAGAGCGGGCAGTGTTAGATCTCCTTGCTCGTAGATGGGTTTCGAATACCTCCAAGTACAGTCCACAAGTGGTTATGGATATCTTCCTACAGTGGGGAGCACCAAAACAAAGGTATGTTTTTGATGTCATGTGTACTTTCCTTCGTCATGAGTGGGAAGATAATGAGTTGGGTTCAATTCCACTGGAATTGCTTAATGTTCAGTCTGAATTTGCTAAAGGGACGATAGTGGGTTCCGATGTTGAGGAAGCCGTAGAGACACTACTCACTTTTAGGTCTAGACACCTCAGTCATTGTTCGAACCTGACCCTTCTATTAGGAGAAAAGTGAAGCAGTATCCTATGAGAGAGGTTCCCCCTGTATGGAGAGAGGCAGTTGTGGCTGATGCCGCTCATGGTATTGTGGCTGCACCGGCTTATTTTCAGCGAGTGTGGGTGCATGTCCCTTGGAAGAGAGCTGAGGTCCTGGCTCTTAAGCAGACTTTGCCTGACCCCCGTAAAAATCCTGCTGGTTATTATAAGGAGTTGTCTCAGACAGTTGATGCGTGTGTTATGAATTTAGCTGACATAGATATGTTGATGGGTAATGTAGTTCCTCAACCCTTGTGGGCAAAGATCCGTCACGAGTATCACGTGCTAGAGTTAGGAGATACGTGGGTTAATATTACTGCTGCAGATGGTCGGCAGGTAGGAGGTGCCAAACCTGAACCCTTAGTTACAGAACTACCTGGTAGGATTATTAATTTAATGAAAACTATGATGCCTCCTCTGCGGGTGAATTGGGACAAGTTAGCAGCATGCAAACAAAAGAAAGACAAGAGTGTGTCTGATTTCTTCACTAGGTTTGAGGAAACAATCATTGATCATAGTGGTCAGAATATGAGTACAGAAGGTGGTCAGAGGTTGTTTGTAGATACGTTTGTTTTTACTTTACTTCCTGAACTTTCTAATAAGTTAAAGGACTTCGAGAGTTCATGGGCTGTTTCTTCTTCGGCTCAGATATTGGCTACTGCACAATACTATGAGAATAGAGATAAAGATGAGAAGGATAAAGTAGAGAAGAAGACTAGAGAATTAAAAACGAAAGTTCTTCTGCAGCAGGCTTATCCGCCTCGCCTCGCCCTAATCAGTGTCAGTTTCAGCAACCTTCCCAGTTTCAGCAACCCCCACAGTTTCAGAAATTGTTGCAGAAGCCTGAGTCTTTTGCTTCGCGATTCCCGCTAGGCCCTAATCAGTGTGCTTATTGTAAAGAAGAAGGTCACTTCAAGAATAGTTGCCCGATCTTGCTACAGCATGCGAATGGTATGTCTGGTCTGAGAGGTCGTGGTGGTTTCCAACAAGTACCTAGGGGTAGGGGACGTGGTACGTTTCCCCAGAATGAACGTTCCTTTTCCCCTCAGAATTCTGTGAATTATTTTGACCAACAGAATGTTCCGACTGTCCAGTCCGCTCAGTACTACACTGATGATTATTATGTTGGAAGTGAGAGTGCTGGTTTTAATGATAGTTAGGACAGCCATGGACAAAGGGAGGGAGTAGTGTCAGTTCCAGTAGACCAGAGTGGACCTTATGTTGAAGTGATTACATCAGGTGTGGCAGAACCTTTTCTTTTGGATACTGGTGCAGCAAAGAGTTCTATCATGCACTCTAAACTCCCCGGCGCACCTTTGTCTGGCTTGACTAATGTTTCAGTAGGATTTTCTGGTGCCCCAGTTCGTAATCCGGTTTCTTGTCCTT
The DNA here is from genome assembly GCF_964204655.1 of Triturus cristatus. Classification (NCBI taxonomy): domain Eukaryota; kingdom Metazoa; phylum Chordata; class Amphibia; order Caudata; family Salamandridae; genus Triturus; species Triturus cristatus. The sequence goes on from NC_140585.1 coordinate 640,752,909, forward strand.
TGCCCCTTTCTATTGGTCCCTGTGAATTGGAGGCTCCCCTTATTCTAACGACGGGCTGTGGCGCGAATCTGTTGGGTTTGGACTTGTTGAAAAGATTGCATGCGACATTACATTGTTCTCCTTCGGGAGTACATCTTACGGTGGGTAAGACAGTGATTTCCCCGATGTATCTGTCTAAGGAGCGCCTTCCACTGGAACTGCGTTCTCTCCCTGATACACTTTGGGCTACAGGTCCGAATGATGTTGGTCTCTTGCAGATTCCACCCTACGTTGTTACCCTTAAGTTGAATGCTAAATTACCTCGCATTCCCCAGTACAAAATTTCCAGTGATGGCGAAAGAGCTCTTTTAGCGATTATCTATGATTTGGTTGAGAAAGGTGTGGTTGAAGAAACGAGAGGTAATGTATGTAACAGTCCTGTTCTGCCTGTCCTTAAGCGTACTAACTCTTCTCAGCCACCTGTGTATCGGTTTGTGATCGACCTTCGAGAGGTCAACAAGATCGGTGTGCCACAGTTTCCTGTTGTCCCGGACATTACTGCTTTATTGACTATGATCCCTGCCTCAGCTGCTTGGTTTTCTGTTATTGATCTGAAGAATGCCTTTTTCAGCATTCCCTATTGCTGAAGAGAGTAGGGATATTTTTGGCTTCTCTTTAGGAGGCCGAAGCTTCCGGTTTAAATGAGCTCCTCAAGGTTATTGTGAAAGTCCTACTATCTATACTCAGGCTTTGAAAACACAGCTTGATACCTTTCCTCTGCCTCCTGGTGCTACTCTTATCCAGTATGTTGATGATCTTTTGGTTGCTGCTGACTCTGAGGACATTTGTAAAGAAGTTACTCTTTCTTTGTTACGCCATTTGTCTGACCTTCATCACAAGGTTTCACCTTCTAAGTTGCAGTATTGCTGCCAAGAGGTGACCCACTTAGGTCATCTCTTGTTGAAGGAGGGAAGACGATTGACCCCAGAACGTATTCAAGCAATTGCTCAAATGTCTGTACCACGTACACAGAGAGAGGTGCGTGCATTTTTAGGCATTACATCGTATTGTAGACAGTGGATTCCAAATTTTTCTCTGTTAGCGAAACCTCTGTTGGCACTTACTCTTAAGGATACACCACACCCTCTTCCCTGGACAGAGGAATGTCAGAAGAGTTTTATGGATTTACGAACTGCACTGTGTTCTGCTCCTGTGTTAGGTACTCCTGACTATAGTAAGCCTTTTACACTCTATGTGCATGAGAGAGAAGGTTGTGCATTGTCAGTGTTGGCACAACAATTTGGAGACAAGCAGCGCCCATGTGCGTATTTTTCAGCTACTTTAGATCCGGTAGCTAGGGCGTTGCCTAGTTGTCTAAGAGCTACAGCGGCAGCGGCTGTTTCTATCCGACAGTCTGCTGGTTTGGTATTGGATAATACATTGATTGTGATGGTCCCACATGCAGTGGATACCCTATTGAATAGAACGAAGACTCAACATCTTACCAGTGCGCGTTTGTCAGGTTATGAGTTGACGCTTTTGGCTAGCCATGTGCACATCAAGCGGTGCAACACATTGAATCCAGCTACATTGTTGCTGATTTTTGTACAGACAGATGCTCAGGAACAGCATGACTGTTTTCTCCAGACAGAGGAGGAAACGAAGGGTAGAGTTGATCTGAAAGATACTCCTCTTTCGAATCCTGATGGTACCCTATGGGTAGATGGTTCGTGCTTTAAGCTTCCGAATGGAGAGACGACTGCAGCATATGCTGTCACAACTTTGCACACGATTGTTGAAACAGCACGTATTGCACAGAATTCAGCGCAAGCAGCGGAGTTGATAGCATTGACTAGAGGGTGTGTGTTGTCAAAAGAAAAGAGAGTGAATGTTTATACTGATAGCCAATACGCATTTGGCGTGGCTCACAGTTTTGGTCGCTTGTGGAAAGAGAGAGGATTTCTTACTTCCCATGGTACGAAAATTCAGCATGGACAATTAGTGAGTGAACTTCTTGAATCACTTACTTTGCCGACCCAAATTGCGATAGTGAAGTGTAGTGCGCATAAGAAGGTTACGGATGATGTGGGTCATGGGAATGCGTTTGCAGATGAAGTAGCGAGAGAAACGGCGAAAGATGTGACAAGTCGGATGTATGTTGCAGGTCCTGCCAGATGGGTTGTGGAAGGAGGAATGTGTGAAGATACAACAGAAAGTGTGAAGATGATTCAGGCAGAAGCTACTGAGAAAGAATTGAGTATGTGGAGAGAGAGTACGGGAATGTTGGATTCAACAGGCTGTTGGGTTAAGTTGTCAGAGCACCAGCGATGGTTGTTGCCGGATGCATATGTGCTTCCGGCGGTTACTATGGCTCATGGGTTGGCTCACATTAGTTCAAAAGGGATATGTAAGTTGTTGGCTCCGGTATGGCAGAATGGTGGAATTCCTAAGTGTGCTGAGAATTTGGTTAAACACTGCATGATTTGCTTGATGCGTAATCCTGGAAAGGGAACCCCAACTCCAGCGGGTCATTTTGCTCCTCCAACGTATCCGTTCGAGGTGTTGCAGATAGACTATATTCATATGGAAAGATGCAATAACTTGAAGTATGTCCTTGTGGTTGTTTGTGCCTTTTCCAGATGGATAGAGGCCTACCCCCTAAAGTATAATACTGCCCTGTCTACAGCCAAGGTTTTGCTCAAAGAATTATTTCCCAGATATGGCTTGCCGAGGATGGTATGGAGTGATAATGGAAGTTAATTCGTGGGTCAGATTATGAAGAAAGTATGTGCGGGTCTGGGTATCAACCAGAAATTCCACGCTGCAAATCACCCCCAGTCAGCAGGCCTGGTCGAGTGCTATAATGGCACTCTGAAGCTGAAGTTGACCAAGGTGCAAGCGAGCTCTGGTCTTACATGGCCCGATGCCTTACCATTGGCACTTTTGTCCATGAGAACGACAGTACATTCTCGCGTGGGACTTAGCCCATACGAGATCGTTTTTGGACGCCCGGCGAATGTCTGGGGTGTGCCGAGGCCTAAGAAGTACAGTGATATCGAGTACCCTATGTTGGTTGACTACTTACATGATTTGACTGCTAAATTGCGTGTTCTTCACCAACAGGTCCATGACACTTTGCCTTCAGTTTCTGTAGACGCAGGCCACACGATTCAACCTGGCGACTGGGTTCTAACCAAGAATATCCAGAGGTCAAAGAACTTGGAACCAAGATGGACCGGTCCATACCAATTCCTGTTATCAACTCGGATTGCTATTAAGGTGTTCGGCAAGAAAAACTGGGTACATGGTACCCATTGTAAGAAGATACCTTTGCCCCTACCGTACGATAAGTGGGTCCGGGAAGGTGTTGCCGATTCCGAGAGTGAAAGGGTTCCGAGATTTGTACCTTTTAGCGATGCACATCTGGAATGGACTCAGTCAGAACGTGCGGATGATAAAGTCTTGCAAGAAGCAGTGCCGCCGTGTTTGAGACTTGATACTACGCACCCAGAGACACTCTTTCAGGATCAAACTGTGCCTTGTAAAGAACGCTACAATTTAAGGTCTAAAAAGGACAAATAAAATTTGAATTTTTTTGTGAATTACACTCTTTCAGACAAGAGACTATTTTTCTTTTTCTTTTTTGAACCACCATCCGGGTTCAGCTGCAGGGTCGCGGTATAAGAACTTAAGGGGTGGCCCGCGTATTGACAAAAGGTCTGCGGGTCTAGGATGCCTGGACGCACACTTGAGTGAAGAAGGAAAATTGCCGCGAGCAGCACGTTAGAGGATGGAGTCTGTTGTAACTGAAAGAGATGTTGAGAGAATAGATCTTAAGACAAGATTTTGTACATTGATATATAGCAAATGTTTTATAATATTGTGCCTTTTGATGTTTTTAAGTATCACATTAGATTGTGTGGGTTGGACTGTCTATGCTACACAACAGACATCTGCACCCACCTCCCAACCTATGCTTTCTTTCACTCTGAACTTTGCACCAGTTTTATACGTTGTCTGAACATGAACAGACAAGGAGATCAGAATTTGTCAACAACTTGTTTATACAGTTGTTGCATCAGCATCAGTTAGTAGTGAATACCACTAATTGTTGGGTTTGTGATCTTATGCCTCATACGACAGATAAAGGAATGCCATATTTGGTTTTGCCTTTTTCTTTTAATGGGTCTGTGTGGGCTTTTCAGACCATGTTTATCTATGCAAATGAGGTACGCCCCTTACGTTCCCTTAAAGATAACTCGAGCAATAGTGCCTTAATAAGGGGAATAGTAGCTATGATCCGAGATATAGATGCATATAATGCTATCCCTAAGGCTGAGGTGCAGGCTTATGTTGGTTGGAACGTGACTGGATATAGTACCAGTTTGACAGAGAAGGAGAGACGAAAAAGGTCTCCCCCTATTTGGATTGTACCCCACCGAGGCCACTTTTGTTTTCAAGGTAATGGTCGGAATCCGAAAGCTCAGCTAGGTAAGAGTGTGTGTGCTCAAACCTATGTCTATTCATCTCGGACTTCTCCACCGTTTGTGCCAGCTAAGGGCACATATTTTGTTTGTCATGACAGAGCCTATACATGTTTGCCATCTGATTTTTCAGGAACGTGTTATGTGGCTTTTCTACTTCCCCCTACATACACTACTGCTTCAGACTATCATAGAACGAGATATGGTAGAGGTGTCTTCAATAAGGAAGATACCGCAGCACACGAAGTAGGAGATTTCTTCAAGGGCTTCTTGCCCTTTTGGGGTCCTATGATCAATAGTAGGCATATTTCACAGCTTGTCCGCGTTGTTGAAGCTACTATTAATGAGACAGCAGGTGCTATGTTACAGCTGAGCTTCAAGCGGACCGCCTTATGACTTTGCAGAACCATATGGTATTAGACATCATACTTGCAGATCGACGAGGAGTATGTAAATTGATTGGATCCAGTTGCTATGTTTACATACCAGATAATGCCCCTACAGTGTACCAAGCCATCTCTAGGTTGTATAAAATCTCTGAGTCTATCCATGTAGACGAAGGAGATTGGTCATTGACGGGATGGTTTTGGGGACAGCTGTCCAAATGGGGATGGAAGATTTTGACATTCCTTGGTATGGTTTTAACCATCCTTTTCTCTTGTTGTCTTTGCATCCAGTGTGGTCCCGCCATTTGTAGTCTTTGTGCTACTATGTGTGTTCGGAGACCTGTCCCGAGAGAAGTAGAGAATAATAAGATGATGCTACAGCAACACCTTGATGACCTAATGAATATCGACATAGACCTAGATTCAGATTAACATGAGTCTTAGGTTATTGCCTACGTAATGGCAAAAGGAGGGTCTGAGGTTCTGTAATTCTCGAGTCTGACTCCATTTTGTTCTGTGCCACCATTTTGTGTTGCCCTCACATAGGCCTGTGAAGGTAGCCTGGCGAATAAAGTGGTCTGGCCTTCTTAGTTCCTGTATACATTAACTAAGTTTCTATTGACTCTGAAATGAACTGTAAGAAACTGACCTCTGCACCTGAAACTGACCCCACAAAGCCAATTTCCCTGATCGATCTTTGTCTGAGATTGCCAATCAATGTTCAGGACATCGTTAACTTTTAGTTTCCTTGCACATGCCTTATCTTGTTCAGCATCTGTTACCGTTTCTTTTTTTTTATGTTTCTTCATTACATGGGTTATGCTTTCAATTATAGGTTTGTCTGGCTTGTGGAGATTGAATTTGGGACATTCCTAATAATTAACTTTTGGGTTGGGATACTGTAAATTGAGTTTTTGTTATGTGACACTTTGTTTGAAAATGTACCTTATTGGCTAGAATTTTGTGCAGTGGGTGTACATTTATAATGTGAATATTGGGTATAAAAGGAGACGTCTCGCCTTAGTAAAATGAGCAGTCTCCTGAGAATTTACACCGTGATGTATTTCTAGGATCACTGTTACTAGCTGCAGCTAATAAACTTGGTGTCTGATGCCATCCAGAAGTATTCTGTGTCTCTGTATACCAAGACAGGTGAACTCGAAGATCTTAGGCGTGCCCCTGACGCCGCTGGGTTAAACCCAGGTTCTTCACTGCCAAAGTACTTTATTGCACATAAAGCTATCAACAGCATAAGCCCTCCTAAGATCAGAGGCCTTCTCTCGCATTATGTACCTATCAGATCCCTAAGATTGGCTCATGACTGTCTACTGAGAATATCCAGAACGTGAGGTGGGGAGGCAGACCATTCACCTATCTAGCCCCCAAACTTTTGAACTCTACGCCTCCAGAGCTGAGACATGCGGAAGAGAAGTCCAGTTTTAGGAAAGGTCTCAAAACCTGGCTTTTCCCTCTGTAGCTCCTCGCTGTCGATGAAGCAGAAATTGTATTTAAATTGTAGGGGTGAGTTATAATCATGTATATCCACATATAATCTTGCAAATTATGTTAACAAGAGGGGTTAGAATATGAAATGTATTAATACGATCACATGACGTGTTTTAGTTCATGGATGTGTAGTATGGAGAATTAACGTAGGAAATAAATTAAATTAGCACAAAACGTTAACATGTAAAACTCGTGTTGTGAAGCTGACACTGCTCACATATTATATGTGCCTGACAGTTGATAGTCCTTATTAGTAGGTAAATGTATTAATTGAAATGCTATAATGGTTATGTGAAATGTACTGCTGGGAGTAACATGTTCTTATGTTAGCTTAGGTTGCAGGCCTGAGATGCCAGTCCCTGAAAACTCTTGCTTTAGACTTAATAGTTGAATTTTATGTGTGCCATGGAATCTGTTCATTCTCCCATTTTGTGTTGCTGGTGAAGAAGCATTCTTTTAGTTAAATTAATGTTTTTGTTTTAGTAAGTTAGGCAAAGAGAGAAGTTACAATTGTGTGGCTTGAGTCGATAAAGGAAAATCGCTTTGTTTTGCACAGGAGAAAGCCTGGGAACCAATGACAAACTGTTGCAAGGAAAGAACACTGTCAACATTGTGAAAAATTACCTTCCGGACTGTACCCAGAGTGTATGGCGTGACTAAAAATGCATTTTGGGAGTGCTATCCTGTGGATCACTGATTGTTGGAACTAGAGAAAGAGCCCCACTTATTTGTTGCCTTAGGAGTGAGAGCATCTCAAAGCGAGCTCTTTATATTGACAGTGGCTTTATGCTACTTGACCCATTGATGGTGGAGAGACTTCTTAGGAAGACTTCACGCACTGATACCTTTTTCTCCTTCCGATCTAAAATTCTTAAATAGGGATGTCACCTTATACTTAGAGTAGGAATAGATTTAATGCTCTTCACTTATCACCCTCAGATGCAGGGTAAATTTGGACTCATGCTTCGTGATTTTCTGTATCCTACTTCTTGAATTAATTGTCTTGCTCAGGCTGCACCATCTAAACTGGATGCACCGTTTTGGCTTCATGCTAATTCTGTTGAATTTCTATACCCTCGTGTTGAGGTGTCTTTATGTCCAGTTATTTTTATCTTTGTAATAAACTAACATTAAGCAGTAGTCTGTGAGTTATTATGTATCAATGGGAAGAATTGGCTAATTGGCAATTGTACTAACGATTTTCTCCTCATTACACTTACATGCTGAGAAAAAGAACCATCCGAGTGTGACTCTAAAACAGGTCTAGTACATATGGTCCCGGCCCTTTCCCTGTTCTACCCTACTGGTCAGCACAACTTACCTAGCGCTGGGAAGCCTCCTAGCAGCATGCACTCTACACACACCTAAACCTATTATATCTGTGTGCTAAAGAAGCTTGCACTCCTTTTCAACATTTTATTATGCGCATTAGTGATGTGTCAAAAAACCCTGTCATGATACAAGAGCTAAAACAGTTGGCATTGCTAATGCTTGTTAATAAGTCCGTTGCTCTTTAGCATTTAAGTGCCTTCGTAGCCAGTCTGTGAAGAAACCTGAAGGGCCATTGAGTAGAAGGTGGAGGGACCCACCTCTTAAAACCAGAGAGACTTTCGAAGTGAAGCTAACATGCTGATGAAAGTCCCCACGAGACCGGGAGCCAGGGAACCCTAGCACCACGAGGGATGCAGAACCTATAACACGCCCCTGCTCTAAAGTTTAAAACACCCATCGCTTCAGCACAATATTTGACCAAACCTCGCACACTATATGAACCCAACTCTCCAAACCAGTTACAAGGTAACAGGGTGTGCAAACACCCCCAACAAGCATGCAAGCTGAGACCCACAGTGTCGTTTTACAAAAACAAACGTATACAGCACCATTTCCGTGCCATGAGGACGACAAGTTGAATCCTGAGTGTGAAACCGCGGTTCAGATGCTGTCGCCTTTAATGATATTCCATTTAAACAACATGGCTCTGTAACAATGCACGCGCTCGCGACGGCGGGGGCCCGCGGCTATATCATGAAGCCACAAAGAGACAAAAATAAACCCGCAGACACATGACACGGGAGAAAATGAAACATTAATGAGCTATTTTTTTTCAAGCCAGTTACCTAATCGCACAAACGAATGAGCTGTTCTCTCTCTTTCAGTGAGGTTAGCAACGAAAACGGTGACGCTGGACTCAAAGCAATATAGCTATTAAACACATCTAGAATACATGCCTAGAGATTCAACACGCAATTTCCTAGGTGTAACGAATTTAGAATGTTACCTCGTTTCAAATGAAGTGATCATCAGTAGCCCTGGAGGGCTCTGTCTTTATGTAGCACCGAGGTGTTCCACACGCAAGTACTGAATATTTCAATCAACTGCATGATGCCTTTTCAGGAAGGCCAGTGCACAAGCACAGTAGAGACTTACATCGCATCGCCAATAGACAGCGAGGGCTTTTCCTTTTCACAAACTGTCTCGATATACTACGCATGGGAGGGTGCACCAAGCCTAGATACCCAGGCATACTTCTGGGGGAGTCACGTGGCATGTCCCGTGGGCTTCTATTCCCCCATGCAGAGTTCTACAGAAGTATAACTCTGGGTGCAGATTTATGTTCCCTGGCGCATCCCTGCAAATCAGCATGGATGCGCCAGGGAAGATGCGTCACGCAAGTTTGCCCTTGCGCCACTGCAGATGCGCCACATTTACAATGCGGTGCATCGTGGCGCAAGGACAAGCAGATGCGTGACGTATCTGCCGGCGATAGGTGGGCCCAGTGCTGAAGTTGTGTCGCAAGCGCGACGCAACTTCAGCACTGTGCCAACCTACCCCATACCCAACATGGTGCGTCAAGCCTTACGCCTGCTTCAAGCAGGCGCAGGGTTTTGACGCATCAGCGTTGGGAAAGTGACTCAGTGAAATCTTATAGATTTCACTGAGTCACTTTTCAGGGGCGTTCCTGCGACGGAACGCCCCCCCTGCGTGGAAACGCCCACATGAAACCTGATGCAGGTTTCATGTGGCGCAGGGCTTTACACCGTGACGCATCTCCATAGATGCGTCACGATGTAAATAGGGCGCAACGAGGTGCAGTGTTTACGCCGTGCTGCGTCACAAAAGTGACGCAACAGCGGCGTAAAAGTGGCGCAACTCCAACATAGATCTGCCCCTGTAATAGAGGGAATGAAGCTTTCAGTGCATATGCACATTATTCTGTCTTCTCTGTATGGAATGTATATTTCCCCGTAGAAAAAGCACTTCTCTTACAGCCCCACTCAGGGCCGGTTCTAGGGCGGTGCGACCGGTGCCACCGCACCGGGTGCTGACTTTGCATGGGGCGCCTGTTTGCTAGTTTATATTGTTTTTAAAAGCACGCCCTACAGCGTTCCCGACCTCTAGCAATTTTCAGCCAACAATAAAAATGTCAAGCCTACTCCATTGATTGATGCTCTTCCTGGAGAGAGAATGACGTTTTGTCTAGTGGAAGTTTTCACTGGGGGATGTTTTGGTTCATCTTAAGGTAGTGCAGAGGGTTAATATGCCTGCTGCAGAGAATGTGTACCATGCAACTCACGAAGTGAATATAACAAATCGGTCAGGGGGTTACTGCTTTCATCAGAGACTTCCTTTTGTTACTTGCAGTTTATAAGTTAAAATGCTAAAAAAACTAAAACTGTGAGCTATTAACTGAAATGCAGACTTCAAGTATAGATTAGAGCATATTGATTTTTCCCCCCAGACTTTCAATATCCTAATGTTGTACAAAGTGTTGATTTGGGTAGAATTCAATTCCAATTAGTAAAGATAATCCCCAACCGTGGTCTTACATTTTAAATTCTGAGTTTGTGCTTCTCCAGACTAAAACCCCCTAAACTATACTGCCTACCAGTATGGATGACATATACATCCTACCACTCTCTCTTTTGTAACGTTTCCTATTCATTGATTTACACACACATGATTGAGTAATGTGTGTGCAATGTAAAGTGCTCTGACACCCTTCACTTTTATGAGTGACACTATTTCAATTCATTTCAAAAGACCTTTATTCGAATTTCATAAAATCCATAAAAGTACATACATAAAAACAAAACATTGTCACAATATTTCAGAATACAATTTTAAAGTTATTAAAAGGCAACACAGCTATCATTCAAGGATTTTCCATCATTTTACGTACATGTGTTATAAGTCTCAGGAAAGGGCTAGTGCGAAAAATTAGTTCATCCGTGTCCAGGGAGAGTAACATTAGACGGGACTCCCCCAATGAAAGGGGTCTTTGTTTCCTAAAATAGGGTGTTAAAAACCAATTGATATATTTCAAGTAAAATTTACAGAAGAATAGGAAGTGCAAGTCATTCTATGTGCTAATACCATCACACGGGCATGGATTATATTCTGTTGAGTGATGGTAACCCAGCGGAAAACCCAATAAAAATTTCACAGAACCTGCCCTTAATCGAAATAACAAGGACCTTTCCCAATTAGACATGGGGAGAATGAGGTAAAGTGGAAATGGTTGTTTACACATATCGTTCTCCATATATCTAACGATAGTAGGTTTGGGAATTTCCCTTTCCATTCTCTCTGTATCAAAAAGTGCATATAGTGCTTCTTTGACCTCTGCCTTATCTTTAGGTTCAATTCTGGCTGGGTCGAGAAAAGATCACCTCTATTCACGGCACACAATGTTTTTTGAACTCCAGCAAGCCAGGAAATTGATAGGCCGTGATCACATTTGAGGCAGTCTTTAATTATATCTTGTGTTAATGTAGCTAAGTTATTCCTCCAAATCCTCAACCAGAATAGGACTGGTCTAGATCTAATAAAATCACAGACGTAGGGGAGGTTTAGCCCTTTATGGCAAATAAATTCAGAGGATGAGATTGGGGCACCCAGTAATTTCCTGCAGAAATGGCTCTCTTCACGCTGGATGCCGGGGCTTTTTCCTGAGCCCCAAACCTCAGCCCCATAAGTAGCTACTGGGATGCACTGTAATCTAAAAAATTTAAAAATGGCTCTAGTGGCAACTAATTTCTTTGGGCGTGAAAGGCTCAATATTGAATTGGTGGCTTTCGAGAACTTGCCCATGGCGTGGGCAGAATGCCCACTCCATGAGCCGTTCGCAGCGAAAAGCAACCCTAAGTATGGGAAAGAATTTACAGAGTCTAATTTATTTGACCCTATACGTATGGTATTGAGCTTCCATTTCCCTGGCCCACAAGACATGATAAAGGATTTTTAAAAATGTACACGCAGATCTAAGCCCTCCATGTGGTGGACAAAAGTTTCCACAAGCAGACGGAGGGCATTTGGAGTGCGGCCCATTGGGACCGCATCGTCTGCGTATAGTAAGACTGGCAAGGGGTGCCCCTGAATTATTGGCACATCTTTAGTTACTTGTTTTAGGGCTTTTGCTATGCCATTAATATAGATGATGAACAACAGGGGTGCTAAAACGCACCCCTGTCTAATCCCCCTACCAATCTTTATTGCTCCAGATACCTCACCGCCCATCCCAATCCTAACTTGTGCTTTAAGATCGGTATGGAGGTAAGCCAGGAAATGTACGAGGGCCTCATCCAGACCATAGTCAAGAAGCATAGTCCACAATTTAGTTCTATTAACTAAATCGAAAGCGGATGAAAGATCCATAAAAGCAAGGTAAATGGGGGACGATCGAGCAACGTTATACTTGTCGATTATTAGTTTTAAATTCAAACATTGTTCTACCGTGCCCACCCCGCTCCTAAATCCCATCTGACACGGGTCCAGTAAGTCTGAATCTTTAGTCCACTCTACTACCCTATTATAAATAACTTGCCCAAGTATTTTTAAGGTATTATCCAAGAGCGAGATTGGGCGGTAGTTTGCTGGGTCTGATCTATCGCCCTTTTTGTAGATTGGGACTATGATACTGGAGGTCAACTTTTTAGGAATAGGCGCTTTTGACAGGCTGTTGAAAACATTGAGAAGAATTGGTGCCCATAGGTCCGAACTATGCTTTATGACATCTATGGGGAGTCCATCTGGGCCTGGGGCCTTGTTGCCAAGACTCTCTCTAATAGCTGTTTCTACCTCGTAAAGATCGATCTGCAAGTTGCGCAGCTGTCCCAAAACTGGGATGGTTACATCCTCGATTGGGGCAACATATATTTTAGAAAAATGGGCCTCCCAGGTGCTGCTGATTATATTACAGCTAATTGGGGATAGATGTTTGCCCAAATCGCGCATTTTCCCAAAGGCAGACCAAAATAGGCCACTGCTCTTCTGATCCGCACTTACAACCAACAATTCCCATTGTTCCCTCAATAGTGCAGCCTTCCTCTCAGCTATTTTTAATTTATAATGTTTCCTGGCTGACTGAACCTCTACTGGATTCCTTGGCTTGCTGGTCAGTGCCCTACGTAGTTCCCTGTTTGCTATAGAACAAGCAGAGTCAAACCACCTTGGGTCTTTCCCTTTTGTGGGTAGTGGGACTGACAAAGAGGTTTTTATTACCGAGCACAGTTTACCAAAGTCCGTGATTATTCTATGTCAATCCCCGTCAAATAATAAACAGGAATTGATTAATTCAGAGTGATCGTTTTTCACACTATCGAGTATGGCTCCACAGTCAATGCCCCTCCATTTTAAACGGAGACCATCACCAGATGGTGTAATATCTCTAGCACCGATTAAGTTAACGAATACCGGGCTGGGGCCTAAATGTAAAATAATTACAAGGGGGTTATGATCTCCAAATAGTGTCTCTACTACTTTAGAATCTATTACACGGTCTGTTAGATAGGGGGATGTAAAGATAAAATCAATAGTTGAGGAAAAGTCCCTGCCTCTGAACGTAGGGGTGCAAGCCATCCGAGGGGTTTGGCTTGCTTCCATGACATTGCTAAAAATATGTTCGCTTAGCATGTTAACTAATTCAATGCCTCTTCGTTCAGCTGGATCTGGATGATTTTTATCCTCAAGCCAGTGCTTTTTCATAATTTTGGCGTTAAAATCTCCCCCGATTAGAATCCCTGACTCCTCTTCTAGACCTATATTCGTTTCAAGGTGTCGTAAAGTGTTGGAAAGTGCTGTGTAGTTCCTATTCGGTACAGAATAAAAATCGTTGTTATAAAAATTGATTAAATAAATCTTAGTCTTTCGCTTATATTCGAGAACCTGAATGTTTGGGTTCCCTTCTGACAGATCCTTAATAGTACCACCTGCCAATATCCTGATTCCAATAAAAAGGCCTCCCACTGCACGACCAAAAGCGGGCTTGGGTGCAATTACACTAAAGCAATGATAGCCCTCTAAGTGCAGGTTCCCTACGGCCCATGTCTCTTGGAACATAACAATATCTTTACCGTCCAATAGCTGGACCCATTGAGGGTCGGACAGTCTTGGTTTTAAGCCGGCAACGTTCCAGCTAAGGATTGATAAATCAGAGCCACTAGTGGAACCTAGAGGCTTATCCCCTACGCTCTGTTCAGGTTGAGTTGGTAAACCCATTGTGTCCTTGCATATAACTGAGGGTAGGACAATAGCATCATGTGCTACCATCTGCTTGGTAGTATTGGTTTGTATTAAATGTAGATGTTCCCCAGTGGCATCAACCACCTCTGCGCATTCAGTGTTGCTTACAATATTCCCCACACAATCCTGATCTTCTAGGTTTGAAAAGGCATATTCAAACCGATTGTGAGTTGGGATATCAACTCATTCTGGGTCATATTAGGGTTTTGGTTGATCCCTGCGTGACACTATAAAACTAATTAAATGCATCTGAGTGAGAGTGGTTATGGAGACTGTTAAGGGGTGGTGGTAGTGAGGGAATCCGTTGTGCAGGTGGCCATTGGGGGGCGGGGCGCCCAAAAACATTATCGCACTGGGCCCCACCAGAGCTAAAGCCGGCCCTGGCCCCACTAAATCAGAGAGTGGTGCGTTCCCCTTCCCATCCTCATAGGGGAGTTACTCCAGCTCTTTGCTTCAGTAAATCCATAGTCATTTCCTGGGTGCCAAAAGGAAAAGGCCTGTTCCATTTATTTTCTTCGGAAGAATGAAATATTAAGGTGGTGCTGCCGTACTTGTGACCTGAAAGTCACACTACCTGTCAATGTTAATCTTGCCAATTTATTGAAGTATGCCAAAAATGATGGATGGAATGTTTGAATTAGTCTCAGCCCCTGGTAACAACTCGGAAGCTGGCAGCCTTCCTGTCCATGGTATTTTTCACACCATGCCGCCTCAGTTTGGACCCAGCCATATACACATCAGTTTTGACCCAGTTCCAATGACAGTCCAGCCCGAGCTGCCAGGCCATGTTCTCCCTAAATCAGAACACAAGCAGCCTAGTACCAGTTTTGTCTTGCTTAGGGCCTATCAGCGGGGTATAGCTTGGTTCCAGTGACACAGCATGCATAGGGCCACCATCTGAGGTGGCATGGTGTGCAAAATAAGGATGGATTTGGATACCAACCGAGTGAATTAGCAGTGGTTGAGATTAATTCATATATTCTGTCACTATTTTTGCCAATATACGTCACTAGTTCATAATCTATCTACGCAACTGCTATATACCTATTTCGTTAACATTTTACAAAACTAAAATCGCGGATCTTTATTTGTATCTATTTGTAGATTTGATCTGCTATTTACTAATGTGCATGCAAGTATTTATTTGTACATGTTCGTATCATTTTGGTAGAATGAGTGAATTTCCTTGTTGGTAATAGCTCTAATGCAAATCACAAATCGCGAGATACTAATTGCAGGTTTTGATTTTCGATTCGTGTCAAGCTCTCCCTTTATGCAAGTCCAACAAAGTGACTTCTAAAATGTAAACTTTAAAATGCACACAACATTTACTACTTGGGAAGAGTCCTAAATGTCTATATATATTTTTTTAATTTACATGATATTTAACATATTTGTTAGCAATAGCACAGTTCTTGTTTACATTTTCGTTTGACGTTTGAGTCAATGAGGAACATTTGATGGTGACACTTTAAAACCTCACATTGCCCTATAAGACATTTCCAGCTTGGGTTTATCTTGATCATTTATTGTTAATTCTGCAATACTCTTGCTTAAAAAAATAAAGAAAACTGATGAAAGGGAAGTGTGCCTTAAGAAGTGAGCAGTGAACACAAAGAGAAATGAATAGCAGGGATTGACAAAAAGATAGATGTGTCTCTTGCTGCAGCACAGTTGTTCATTGACAAGCAACGCGAAAACGAGAAGCTTTGAAATTTGCCATGAACATTGAGATCTGCAGTGTACATACATGGCCTCGGTGTTATACTCATAGAAAAGAAGAGGCTATATGGCTGAGCCAATGTCAGGCGTAAGGGCCATAACTGCAATGTTTTCAGGCCAATTTCAGAAGGGGTTGCATTGCTATAAAATGCTGTATGCCCGTGGGCACACCACTAAATACCAGGTGAGCATTTCTAGTGCAGTGTCCATTAGCAGGAAGGCATCCCTCTGCTGGGCTCTAAGATACCATCTAGCCACCAGGTTTTCTGGCATCAGTACAAAATCTATCTCATCCTCATAAATTGTTCTTCAAACCTGTTATACGGTACCTACTATATCAGTAAAACTATGCTTTTGGACAACATAAACAAACATCAAAAGTATGCGAGGCTAAATCCACGCACACCATCAAAATATTTTGACCTTAGTCCTGGCTAGCTAACAGCGCACACTCTGGACCTCTAAACCTTGCAAGGTACGGGATGGTATGTGTTTATGTTTAATCATATACATTAAACATTGGTGACTAGGCCTGAGTGAATGCACATCTATTACAAATCATGGGTTGTAGTGAAAAGCACATTATTAATAAGCAAAAAAAAAATCATGTGGTGCTGTCATGCTTAGGTACTAATTTTACACACCCCACCGGGTATGTATGAAATGTCCAAAGAAAAAAGCACTAAAGCACACACTAGTCCAATCACTAAAAGTCCAACTCGTATTGAGTGAAAGGCCGTTGACAACAAATAAATCCAATCCACTGAAGTTTAGTTCTTCTTTTACTTCAAAGTCAGAGTCACAGATATAGAAACCCAAAACACCGCAGCGGACATGTGTTTCGTCCTCCTGGACTTTTTAAAGGCTAAAAAACATAGAACACCTGTGAGTATGTAAAATCTCCTCACATTTTCCGTCACGTAAATGTTTAAATGTAGGGTAAACCTTTCCACAATGTCCCAGTCATGGACAGTACTAGTAGTCAATCCTAAACTCCTGTCTATTTTCATTAGAATCAGGGAAAGATATGTGGTAAGACCTTGATAAGTCCGCTCGTCTATGGTAGCTTGCACAGTAGAAATGCAGTGTATGTTTATGTTTATGATTTGTAGAGCGCATGGCTGCCCGAAGGCTTCCTCCTGCTCGTGAGTGCTGTAGTGAATTAGAGGAAACAGCAGGTCTTGAGTTTTTAACTAAAGGAGAGTTCATTTTGTAGTGATCTCAGGCCAAGTGGGAGCTCATTCCACTCTGCAATCTTAAAAAACATGACATCTCTGACTACCCAAGGAAATCATGGAAACAGGTCAGTCCCTTTCATCAGTAACTCATTTATGCCCAAAGGGAGACACAAGAAAAACTTGAATTAGCATTTCACTCATTTATTGAAGAATGGTGATTCTTGAGTAAAATACGTGAGCTGCAATGATTAATAGAAGGAAACAGAATAGAGTAATGAGCATTACGAGAATTGTAATGAAGATGAACAATTCAAAATGACTTTCAAAGCAGGCGAAGCATGTGGAAGCATGATGAGTATACTACATCGATCTGGTGGTTCATTGTGAGCGAGGAGTCCAGTAAGATACCAAGCTTTTGTGCGTGGTCTGTGGGAGTGTGTGGGGTTTCCAATGCAGCAGACCACCTTGAGTCATCTCTAGTTGAGTGGGTAGATCCCAGAATGAGGACTTCGGTCTTGTCCGAGTTGAGTTTGAGGCAACTGTCTGTAGAAGTTGTCTCTGGTGGTTGAAGGTTTGTTGTGAGGGAGTGACTCATCTGGGTATCGTTGGCGTAGGAGATAGTGTTGAGTCCATGGTTCATGATGATGGCTGCGAGTGGGGCCTTGTAGATATTGAAGAGAGTGGGGCACTCCACAGCTGATCTCTGTGGGTTCTGAGAGGAACGGAGGTAGTCTGACTCGCTGTGTTCAACTGGTGAGGAAGGAGTGAATCCAGTCCAGGGCCTTGTTGCGGATGACGGTGTTGTGGAGTCTCATGATTAGGGTGTGGTGGGAGACGGAGTTGAAGGCAGCTGAGTGGTCCAGAAGGATGCAGCTGTGGTTTCGCTCCGGTCGAAGAGGCAATGGAAGTCATCGGTGGTGGTGAGGAGTGTGCTCTCGGTGCTGTGGCTGCTTCAGAAGCCTGATTTGGAGATGTCCAGGACGTGGTTCACTTCGATGAATACGGAGAGTTGGGCGTTGATGGCCTTCTCAATGACCTTGCCTGGGAAGGGGAGCAGGGAGATGGGTCTGGAGTTCTTGATGTCTGTCGGGTCTCCTTCAGCAGGGGGTTGATCTGGGCGTGTTTCCAGTTATCGGGGAACATGGCGGTCTCGATGGAGCAGTTGATGGTGTGGCGAAGCTCAGACGATGGAGGTGGCTGCTCTACTGAAGATGTGGAATGGGCATGGTTCTGAGGGTGCTCTGGAGTGGATGGTATTCATGGTCTTCAGTGTGTCGTCTGTGGTGAGCAGGGCCCAGTTGAACAGGATCTGTTGAGTTGCGGGGTGGTTGGGTGCAGTGGTGTAGGGAGTGTGGGAGGGTCTTGGGTGTTGAAGCTGTTGCAGATCTGCCTGATCTTGTGCTGGAAGAAGGTGCCAAGTTTGTTACAGAGGTCTTGGGAGAGTGGGACGTCTGTGCTCTCACTGCTGGGCCTAGCAAACTCCTTGACTATGGCGAAGAGTTCTTTGCTGTTGTGTGCATTGGTGTTGATTCTGTATTGGAGGGCCGTTTTCTTTGGGGTTTTGAGGAGGAGGTGGTGTGCAGTGACGGCGACTTTGAAAGTTGCGTGGGTTTCCAGAGTTTTGTTATTCCTCCATATCTTCTCCACTTGTCTACAGGTGCGTCTGGACTCATGGAGGGTGGGAGTGAACCAGCTGACCTTCTTGGGGTGTTACTTGCCGGGTGCCTTCTTGAGGAGTGCCAGAGTGTCGGAGCAGTTGGAGATTCATCGGTGGAGTATGTGTGCTGAGGTATTAACATTGGCGGAAGTTGGCGGTGTGGTAGTGCTGAGGGAGGCGATGAGGTGACCTTGTTCCAGCTATGGCGGGGGAACAGAGGCAGTGAGGGTGGTGGTGTACGGTGGGTTTGGTGAAGTCCAGGCCAGAGGAAGGGTTTCTTCAGGTTTCTGTGAGGAAGGCGATGTCGGGATAGACGGAGTAGAGGAGGTCCCAAATTTGTAAGGCGTGTTTATGGAGGGAACGCGTGTTGAGGAGCATGCAGCTGAGACAATCAGGTGCACTATTGGTCACCTGGGTGGCGAGAGGGGCTGGAGTGCAGCAGTGGGGAGGGTGCAACTGCACTTCCGGCAGGAGAAAGGCCCTTGGGTATCCTTAAATGGCGCGAGGTGGCAGGCGGCATGGCGTTCGGTGTTGAGGGCGAGGAGGGTGCTGGTGTCATATCAGTGAAAGGTCTAAAAACCAGGATCCGTGGTGCTGGGTGCACTCCAGGCACAGACAGGCAAAGACGGGCTTGCCTTTGGCGCGCCTTTGGCACGACAGCAATGCACCCGCAGCATGACAGTGCAGCAATAACCATTAAGTAGTGTGATAGGCGGTTGGACAGCAGGGAGGCTGGAAATGTGGGGAGCAGGAAAGTGGCACTGGAGAGGGTCAGGCAGGGGCAGAGAGTGGCAAAAAGGTAAAGGAGAAAAGAAAAAATAGGAAAGGGTAAAAGGGGCAGAAAAGAATGAAAGAAAAAAGGCAGAGAAAGCGAAACAGAGAGCAGCCTAGCAGCAGACCAGTGACACTCTACAACCAGACCACCAGGGATAAGGCACAGGTGGGAGCCTGCGGGTGGAGGAGGGCCTCAATCCACTAAACCGAGGGTCAGATGGTGAGCAGCAGGGAGCTCGGGGGGAGCAGCTACCAGGCAGAGCTGTGCAAGGAAGGGAGCAGGCCACTGAAAGGTAAGTGGATTGCTCTGTGTTATGGTATAGACTGCTGCAAATACTGTGCCCCAAGTGGTGCAGTCTTTCACCGGGGGAACCATACCTAATGGTAGGCACATTGTGAGAATTCTATGTTTTTCTTGCGGTCCTGTATAGGGAAACACTGCTTTCAAGCTGATTTGTTTTCTGTGCAATCCAGAATGGATTCTCATCCTGCCTGACGGGAACATTACTCATTATTGTGTAACAGTCACAGGACTAATTTCAGGCGTCGCCAATTGTGGTTGAGCAGCTTGAACAGTCCTTGTTGGGTTTGCTGTTGTGGTGCGCATAACAAATTGCATTAGTCATCCATATAATGTAACTATACATGTGATTAGCACATGTAGCTCTGGAGCTATAAGGTTTCTTATATCTGGATAAGGTGTGTAACTGGCTACGACTGGCCATGTTGCTCCCTCATTACTGTGGGGACTCAGTCAGACATTTTCTGTTGTGTGTTGTAGTGCACCTAAGAGTCAATTCATGTGCTCCTGATATGTGAATGGGATCTCAAAATCCTCATATCGGCTATAGTTGTTTGGTACTTGCACTTCAGTGTATGTGTGAAAATTCCCTATGTTGGCGTTTGCTCCTGGGAATGTGTTCCATGAACTAAATACCTCTGTTCTATCTTCTTTGTGAGCCGCTACCATGAAGTTAACATTCCCAACTGTCAAGGTGAACTCATGGTGTAATAACATTTGTTGTAGTGCATGTCTACAATTTAGTCCCAAAGCCACTTATGCTGGATTAGCCATGTAGAAATCTGGAATTCAGAGAGGGTACCTCTGTGGGGATATTCTTTTAAAGATTCAAGCTTGAACAACCTACAGCCAGAAATAGAGGTTCTCAGCTTTTCTGAGGAGGTTGATCAGAGAGTACTGTCTTTGGGTACCCAAAGGATAAGCTACCCAGGAGAGTCATTAAATACGTATCCAAGCTAAAACATAGGTAACGGCGTGTCATACAGTTCCTACTTTTTCAGTAAAACTGTGCATTTGGACAATATAACCTTCAAAACTGTGCAAGACTGACTCCACGCACACCATTAGGATATGTTGGCCTTAGTCCTGGCTGGCTCACAGTGCACCCTCGAGACCTCTAAGCCTTAGAATGTACTGGTGGGTATGTGCAACCTCAGAGCATGATGACTCTGACTCATCAAAGAAATCGCGGAAACAGATCAGTCCCTTTCGTCAGTAACTCATGCATGCCCAAAGGGAGACGCAAGAAATACTCCAATCAGAATTTCAGTTATTGAAGCATGGAGTTTCTTTTGTAAAATGTGTGCACTGCAATGATTAATAGAAGAAAACTGAGTAAGCAGCATTACGAGAATCGTAAAGATGATGAACAATTCAGTCATCATGCTGATACATTATTTATAAGCATACATGTATAATCATATCTATACTCCCAACTAGCACTTCCTAACCAAGTGGGCTTATGGGATGCAAATCTTCCAGAATACCCTAGAATGATCTAAATCCCCAGGTACCTGAGGGTATGTTTCATCTGGGAGCCCAGTCTTGTACAGAGCCGGCCATCATTCTTCTCAGAAAGGTAAACAGGATTCAGCTGGACTGGAATTCCAGCATGGAGCAACCTTGACAGTGACAGCAAAAGGCTCCTCTGGTTGAACAAAGTATTGGTGTCGTTTATATAATAAACTTCACCTGTGTTACCATAATGGAGCCCCAGTCAGACCACCATTATTGATTCTGCACTTGCAGGGCTGTCGCTAAGCGGACAACAACAAATACCAATATTCTGTGCAGTGACAGTAAGCTTTGTACAGAATGGTAAAGGACCTGATAACATGCCTAAGAAGAAGAGTAAATGTAAGAAAATCCATTTCAGAGAATCTTGTCCTATATGTGTGTGCATGCAAATGTGTGTCAAAAGTAAACGCTTAAGAAAGATGTCAACTTTAAACGTAAACATGTAAAATGGTGGTGTTCCTCGCCCAGTGTCTATGTAAGCATATAAAAAACCTTTGTGCTGCTGGCTGTATTTTAGATGCACAAAGCACTCATTCCCTTGTTGTGCCTGGAGGTAGAGAGTTGGAGTTCGTGTGGAACAAACAAGTGTAAGGCTGAGCTGTTGTGCCTAGGCAAGCCTATAAACTCAGATTAGTCTCCTACTCACCACACCAACTACCCTTCAAAGCTCCTTTCGGGAATGGGGAGCATCAACGACGTGTCAGTGCAAATTAATTTGGTAAAGTGTGTATTTGTCCTGCTGTCTGACTGGTGTGTTGGACTATTGAGCGCATTACTAGAAACTTGGACTGACTCTTGTTTCTTTGATGGATAAGGATTTATTTTCTACATTGGGGTCATGTCAGCTTCCTTGAATCACAATACTTCCTCTGTTCAGAAGGACATAAAGTTTAGACTGTGTAAGATCATGATAAAAACATCTTCCTAGAAGAAACTAAATGAGTTGGGTGAGTCTCAAAATAAGCCTGAAGCTAATGAAGTGTTTGAGCAGACTATAAAACAAGGCCATCACACATTCCAACATATTTGTTTCAGTCTATCTTATGTGTCTAAACAAGTTAATGTGTCTAGCCAGTGCTTAATTTGTAAAATAATTACTGTTGGTGCCCAAAGCTTTTCCCAGAAGCTCGGCCAGTGCAACTAAATGTCAGCACGCCTACTAATGAGGCTGTTAGTCCAGAATCCAACTCAGGCCTCTTTAATCCACTTCCAGACACGCCCTTTCGATTTTTATCACTCTTGCAGGTTTCAGCTTTCTTCTGGGTGATGAATTTTCGATCTTTCTCTTCCTCCTTCTTTCCTGTTTCGTGTGTTTTTCACTCGCTTTTGCTAAATGTCTGATGAGGAAAAATAAGTGCCGCTCTGCAAAATGATGTGCCAGTGGCTGCCTCTGGCAACCGGAGCTTAAATTAAGCACTGTGTCTAGGGTAATGACTTACCTCTAGTTTTACTTACTTTGACGATTGCACAAGGGACTGTGGGAGAGAAAGAAAAGGGTTTGGGACTGCACTCCCAAAAATTACAAGGCAACATGGGTGCTTAGATTGTTAGACATACATCACCCAGTAAATCTAAATTTACTATCATTCTGATGTAATATTGTTATGCCGAAAGAAGGGAGGGAAGCCTTCCTTATCCCCTTGAGGTCGCAACCCAGGGTTCTCTGATCACTTTATGATGGAATTTGGCAATAACTATCCTTCAAGTAATAAACAAAAGTATGCAGTATGCCAAATGTTCTGGAATCTTCCCTTATACTGTAACATAACCCAGACTAGAAGAACCACATTTATCTGCTCTGATTAATATGTAACATAACATTATATTGACAATTTTAAAACTACTGACTAACAGAAATTAATATTAAGAAAGGAAAGTTAGGTTTGATGCAATCGTGTATAATGCAGGGTAGGTGAGTTTTTGAACTGGGGGTCTCTAGTTGGCAGAGGTAGGTACCTTTGACCAGATAGGGACCCTTGCTTCTAGTCAGGGTAAGGGGGATACACTCTTTAGATAACCTCTGCTCACCCCCTTGGTAGCGTGGCATGAGCAGACAGGCTTATCCCAAAGGAAATGTGTAAAGTATTTGTACCAACATTCACAGTAACACAGTGAAAACACCACAAATGGACACCACACCAGTTTAGAAAAATAAAGTATCTTTATCTAAACTACACAAGACCAAAACAAAAATACAACATACACAGTTTAAAAATATGACTTTAAAAAGGTTTCAAGAACTTGTACCATAGAAATCTATGGATGCGTGACTTTGCACCAAAGTACCTGGAGATACGACAAAAGTTCCCAAGCCAAACTGCTGCAGCGTTGGAAAATAGAGATGCAACACGCCTGAGACCATGAGGAGGTGTTGCGACAGCTCCGCTGCATGCAGCCGACAGATGCATCGAGTCCGGTCTGTAGGGGGAGCGATGCGTCGAGTCTTCATGCTGGGTTTGGTTCGCAGGTGATACGGTGGGAAAGCGTCTCGCACAGGTAAGATGCATAGATCTTCAGGATGCGACAGCGATCGATGCGGCTGCGGAGCGCAGCACGGCATTGGTCCTCTTTAGCCGCGATCCCTCGATGCGTCAGTTCTTGCAGCGGTGACAGGTGCTGTGACGATCTTCGCAGCGGCACGGCGATGCAATGGAAATCTTCTCGCGCCGTTGAGATGCGCCGGTGAAACGTGCCGCAAGTAGAGCGACGCAATGGGTTTTGCAGTTTTTTTCACGCTTCTTCTTCTACCAGCTCCCAAAGAACAACGACAACCTCCAGAGGCCCCACAACTGGATCAAGCACTCTAGGCAGGTCAGAACTCACACAGCAGAGTTCAGGGGAGCTGGGGGTGAAGTCCTTTTGTTCCTGGGACCTCAAAACTGGAGACCAACTCTCCTCAGGCCCTTGGAGATCTTCATCAAGCAGGGGACACAGCACACAGCAAAGTCCTTCTCCTTTCCTTGGCAGAATAGCAACTGCAGGTTAGCCCCAGAACACACAGCAAAGGCAGTCTTTCTCTTCAGTTTCTCCAGCTCTTAACCTCGGCAAAGGTTCCTCTTGGATTCCAGGATGATCTAAAGTTCAGGGGTTTCAGCTCTCATATTGATACACCAAAGGTCTTTGTTCTCTAGGTGTACAGGGTTCTGGACCCAGTCTTAACCAGTTCTGGGTGCACTCTGCCAGTGCACAACTTCTTCCTTTGTGAATGTGGGCCAGGGTCTTCAGACGCACCGCAGGAGGTGGTGCCAGCATTGTGGAAGGCAGGCACAGCCCTATTCAGGCCCAGGTGCTACTCCTCCCACCACTCCAAATGCAGATCGGTCTATTCAGCCTAGTGCTGACTCACCCAGATTCCTGGAGCCACCCCAGCTTCTGTCACTCTGTCAGAGCCAGACAGTCAATTCACAAACAGGCAGAGGCACACAGAAAGTTGAAAAAGAAAATAGCCACTTTCTAAAAGTGCTATTTTCAAACACAGAATTTAAAAACCATCTTTACTAAAAATCTAATCAAATCAAATCAAATCATGGGATAGTTATTTAGCGCACATATCATTCGAAAGTCTCATGGCGCTGGCGGATGACGCTGAAGATAAGCTTGATTTGATGCAGTTAGATGTCAAACAGCCATGTCTTTAACTTCCTGCGAAAGCAGTTATGATCATTGATGATGTGTAGGTGTGGGGGCAGTTTGTTCCAGAGAGCCGAGGCAAGGAAGGAAAAAGATCTCCCTCCGTTCGTGGTAGTACGAATTCTGGGAGAAGCGAGAAGTGATTGGTTACTAGATCTCAGAGTTCTGCCGGGTTGGTACCAACTTAACTTTTTTGCCCAAAAGCCCGGACCTCTTCCATACATATTCTTGTGCGTTAAGGATAGAATCTTACATATTTTTTTCTTACAGGCAGCCAGTGTAAGAGTTTCAAGTTGGGTGCCGACGGGGATCTTGGTGGAAGATTAAGTACTAGCCTGGCTGCGGTGTTCTGCAGAACCTGCAGCCTTGAAAGAAGGTTGTCAATTATGGACGCCAGCAGGGCAGTTCCATAGTCAATGCGATTAATGATCAGTCCCTGGACTAGGGGTTTTCTCGCCTCTGTCGGAATCCATTTAAATACTTTGCGTAAATTACGCATGATGCCAAAGCAGGAGCTAATTGTCTTATTAATCTGGTTTTTCATTGATAATTTATTGTCCATTTGGAAGCCGAGGTTCCGGACCGTCTGTGTTGGGGTTGGGCAGGGGCCAAGACTTAAGGGTCACCAGTCGTGTGACCAATACTCATGAGCCTTGCCATAGAGCATGATCTCAGTTTTTCCTCCATTCAATTGCAGATGATTTGTACTCATCCACTTGTCAATGTGGGACTTGCTTTCTTTGAAATGTGACTTAGTTTCCATTGGATCTGAGCCAAGAGTGATCCTGATCTGTGTGTTGTCAGCATACGACACAACATCAACATCAAAACCATAGGACCTGATCACTTTGGCGAGTGGGTCACGTATAGGTTAAAGAGTGTCGGGCTCAAAATAGAGCCCTGTGACACTCCCATCCT
Source organism: Triturus cristatus (assembly GCF_964204655.1). Lineage (NCBI taxonomy): Eukaryota > Metazoa > Chordata > Amphibia > Caudata > Salamandridae > Triturus > Triturus cristatus. The sequence continues at coordinate 640,778,483 of NC_140585.1, forward strand.
GACTGATCTGCTACACGAGATGGTGTTTCCCAGCTGTACTATCGTAGTTCGATCAGTTAGATAACTTCTGAGCCACTGTAATGCCTTCCCCTTGACACCAATCTCCCACACCTGACGTTCAAGAATGCTGTGGGACATGGTGTCAAACGCTGCTGATAGATCTAGAGGATAGATGACTGCCCTCTGTCCAATGCCAATCTGATGTTATCAGTTACTTCCAGCAGGGCTATTTCGGTACTATGGGCTGCCCTAAAACCTGATTGTGAGGGGTCTAGCAATCCCTGGCTCTCAAGATGGACAACGAGCTATTGATTAACCAGTGACTCGAGCATCTTCCCAAAATGAGGGAGCAGCGATATTGGACAATAATTGGAATGAAGTTTAGGATCTGCAGTAGATGTTTTTAGTATTGGCCTAACTCTTGCGGTTTTCCATATCTTAGGGACTTCAGATTGTGACAATGACTTGTTAAATAGATCTGTAAGGTTATCTAGCAACACTGGGGCTATGATTGAAAGGAATCTCGGTGGCAGGGGGCCTGTGGGTGAGCCAGATTTGATTTTTAACATAACTTGGGTCACTTCTGAATTACACTGGGTAAATTCACCCAGAAAGTTGGGGGGTCTGAGGCTGTCGCAAGAGGTTGTCCTGAGACATTGATGATGTCTTGTGGGGGAAAGGAGTTAGGGATTGCTATGATTTTGTCGTCAAAAAATATAGAGAGGGAATCTATCCAATCCTGTGAGATAGAGGCTTGTGTCTGAACAGGTGGAATTGTGAATTATTTTAAGATTTGATAAAGCTTCTTATTGGAGTTTGCTGCCTTCTCAATCCGATTTAGGAGAAATAGTTGTTTTGTTTGTCTGATGTTTTCCATATAATAATGACGGATACATTTATATGTTCATGATCTAGTGGATCTTTGGTTTTTCTTCATTTTCGGTCTGCTGTCCTACAGGAAAGCTTTGCTGACTCCAGTTGCTCCGTGAACCAGGGAGCGGCTCTGGATTTAATTTTTACCCTTGTGAGAGGGGCAATTTTGTCAAGCTCATTGGTTATTGTTCGTTCAAAGGAAATTGCTCCCTGATCGATGTTGTCATTTAGGCTGAATTGGGTGGAACTGAAGTGAGTAGTAAAAAGAAGTAAGGTGACTTTACGCCATGATCTTCGCCAGATAGGTTCTTTCCTGGGGGTCATTTTGATGGTGTAATTCGGGATGGCAAATTTTAGTAGGTCATGGTCTGACCATAATATTGGTAATGGTGGCTCGACCTTAACCTCTGTAGAATTTGTTAACAGTAGGTCAAGCGTGTGACCAGTGATGTGTGTGGGCCCTGTTACCAATTAGGCTAGTCCCAAGATGCTCATACTTGAGATTAGCTGATCTGTGTCTGGGTCCTGTCGAAGTTCAGCGTGATAGTTAAAATCTCCGATTAAAAGGAAAGGTCGAAAGCCAATACATGTAGAGAAATTGTCTCGAGTAGCTTGTGTAGGAAGTCGTTTTTGCGGCCAGGAGGTCTATATACTAATGCTCCTCTCCATACCCCTCCTAACAGACCTTCATTTAAAGACACATAGTTCCAATTTGTCAGTACTTATGGTTTCTAAAGAGGTTGTATTCACGCCAGGAATAGTGGCTATGAGTAGGCCTCATCCTCTGTTGTTTTCTTTGTCCACTCTTATTATATTGTGGTGGAAAAGTCATGACCACATCTGTGGAGGCATACTCATGTAACCAGGTTCCCGTAATGAAACAGAAGTCTGGTAACTCAGTGTCTATGAGGCTCCATATTTCAACGGCGTGTTTAGGGATAGAGCGTGCGTTAAAATATATTGCTTTTAGTGGTTTGGAGATTTTTGTGTGATTCAGGTTACCTGATGTTTGGGTTTTGCTGGGTGGAACTAATGTGTTAGAACTAGATGTTCTTTGCACCCCACTAGTTGTTTCATCTCCTAGTGTAGCTGAATGTTTAGGAAATGAATAATTTAAATCTTTCAGCTCCTGACTTGAGTATTTGAACAAGGTCATTGTAGCAACTCACCAATTAAAAAGGGAGGAAACGCAGGAAAATATGGGAACAGGCAAGGGTCCAGGCAGCGATCTGGCGCGGACGGGCGCAGATGGGCTTGCCTTCCGCGCGCCGCCGGCATGCCACTGCGTGCGTCCGCTGCCCTGCCCCGCCTTTTGTAGGGCTGAAGGCTGGTTGGGAATAGTGGTGCGCTAACTGTACTTCCGGTCGGCAAACTGGCAGACCGGAAGTGATATTGACGCCTTCTCGTCCCTCCGCTCAACCGGCACAAGCCGTTGCGGACCGAGGATTCAGGCAACGGATTTCAAGGTAGGCGATTTTCGAAGTGTTGAAAAGAATATATGCGGTGCAATTAAAAATGATAGGGCTGAAAGCAGCGCTAGTCTTAAAAATACAGAGAAAAAGTTTTTAATTTTATCTAGAGGCCTAATTCATGGACCTATACGTGGCAGTTAAGAAGACGGACGTGTAGCCTGTAATAAAACCTGCAGCCTGCACTTGCAGAGTATCCGCTGCTAAAAGATGTGTTATTAAATTCTGAGTTCAGGGATACCAGACTCCAATTTCCTATCTCACTCCGATGGGAAGATATGCAGGTTAACATGTTACACAGCATTCCCCATTCTGTCCTATGTGCAAGTTAGCCTTTCAATAGTGAAAAACGAAATTGGCAGTATTTCACTATCAGTACATGTTACACGCACTAGTACATGTCGTACCTTTCACATACACTGCACCCTGCCAAGGTGGATACCTTGGGCCTGCCATAGGGGTATCTTATGTGTAAGAAAAAGGAAGGGTAAGACCAGGCAAGTGGGTACACTGGCCAGGTCAACATGGCAGTTAACAAACTGCATGCAGGCACTGCGGTGGCAGGCCTGAGGCATCTTTTCTGGGCTACTTATGTAGGTGGCACAATCAGTGCAGCAAGCCCACTAGTAGCATTTGAGTTACCAGCCCTGGCACAGTCAGTGCACTTTACTAGGGACCTACTGGTAAGACAAATATGCCAATCATGGACAACCAATCACAATAACAATTTACACAGAGAGCATATGCACTTTAGCATTGCTCAGCAGTGGTAAAGTGCCCAGAGTCCTATAGCCAACAACCACAGGTCAGGAAAAACAAAGGAGGAAGTAGCAAAAAGTTTGAGGATAGCCCTGCAAAAAGGGCCATTTCCAACAGTGAGATTATGTTACAAGGATATGTAGTGCACTCTCTTCTGATGGAAAAAGGTAAAAATTGTGAATAAGAAAATTACTATTAATTACAATAAGCATAGGAAAGGTAATTATAGCAGTATGAAGACATGGAGTATGAATTTCTAAATCTGTCAATTTCATCTTGGATGCAGGTGGTCTCATTTTCCTAAACAATTATCCTGGAATAATGACTAAAACACAAGCCTGTGTTTAAATTCAGAAAAGAAAATAAGGTCCCCTGTAAGAGACATCAATCAACCTTGGAGTGACTGACTTATTACAGCGTTCCCCCTCTTCTCTCAAAAACAACTCTTCTTAACAAGAGTACCCCTACAGAGAAATATAGTCAGGGTTTTCCATTTTTTTAAAGACATTTTTTTTATAGAAAAATTATCCCATAGGGATGAATAAAAAGGCTGTCTCTCAAGTCGGTGTGGCCACATTGCAGAAATTGTCAGAGGAAACTGCATTCCATTAAAAAGTGGAGAAAGGGGTTTTAAGCTCTGCCACAACCTCATCTGATATGTTTTGGCACTCTTAACATTTTGGCAAAGACCCTGGTATCCTTGGAGAGTGTTACAACGTGGTCTTAGGTAAAGCTAAACAGTCTTATTTACAGACAGTCTTATTTACTGGATTATATTCATGGAAGGGAGATTTTCCTTGTTTGTATAGCCTAAATCAAAATGTGTCTGTTACAAAATGTGTTAAACAATTTGGATACCTCAAATATTTTTCTGGCTCTAGGAGTCTTGCGCTCCAAAGCTATTTCTCAAATTAACCTTGCTAAAAATAGAGGGCGCTTGTGTCTCCTTTAAGGTGCGACTAACTCTTGTTCAGCATACATTTGTAATATGAATGTTTAATACAGAGGAACAATGCATGTTATAGATGTTGAAGTATGAAAAAACTATATATGGGACTGAATTTAATACAGCTTTTCCTGTAAGCCAGAATGGGTCGAAGATAAAATCTCAGAATGAGCTTTAATGAACTGGGAGCCTGACTACAATAGAAATTAAAAGAGAGGCAAATATAGATTTCTCTAAAGGTAACTATCTCCTTGGACTTAAAGTTGGTAAATAGTTACTTGTGACCTGGCTAAAAAATGACGTCATATATTGAGAAACTACATAAAAAATTTGAGTTGGTCAAATCTAGTAAATGTTTTGTTAGGCTCATTATCCTAGGGGAGTTTGATGACCATATAACAAATAACAGTTAGGCAAAATCTGTGTTGGTGACAATAGGTATCTTCTTTTGCACTGGGTGTCTTTTTTTCGCAAGGCTTTGTTTAATGGGTTATTTCAGGGAAATACACTGTGAAACAGCATGAGGATATGTGTGACAAGTAGCTCTGCAGTGGATTATCTCTTTAATACAATATACATTTTTAAAGAAAGTTTTAGGCTAAAATATCCAAAAAGGAAATTATGAGTGAACATTATTTTGTAATATCCAAATTACAGCTTATTTCTTTAAGTAAATATTATACTGGATGTTAGTAATGGGGGTCTCTAGTTGGCAATGGTTAGCACTTTTGTCGAAGTAGGGACCTTTCTTCCTAGTCAGAGTAAGGGGGATACACTTCCAAAATATCCCCTGCTCACCCCCTTGGTTGCTTGGCATGAGCAGACAGGCTTATCTCAGAGGCAGTGTGTAAAGCATCTGTGTACACATACAGTAATACAGTGAAAACACTACAAATGGACACCACACTAGTTTAGAAAAATATGTAATCTTCATCTAAACCAAACATGACCAAAACAACAAAAATCCTCAATACAGTAATCAAAATATAACTTTTAAAAGGTAGAAACAGTTCTGTCCATAGCAAAATATAGTTCGGACACTTTCAACTCAAAGTACCTTGGATGTGTCAAAATCATAAACAATAACAGCCGCAGGGAGGGTGATGCATTGTTTCCTTACTCCAGGGGAGGTGATGCGTTGTTCCTTACTCTCACGCAGGGGAGGTGATGCATCGGTTCCTTACTGAAGGGAGATGATGTGTCAGTTTGTTACTGTCCGGGAGATGTGATGCGTCGGTTTCTTACTGCGACCTCAGCATTCTTGTAAACTTGGTGTCCTGGTGTGATGCGTGGGGATCGCGGATGCATCGGTTTTAGATGCAGTGGCAGCAATGGCATTGCATTGGTTTCTTCAACCAAGGTCCAATGATGATTTGGTTCTTGCAACTGCACAGCAGGTCCTGCATCGGAATCAGTGCAGTGATCTCAGACTTCGTAGATCTGTGCACTCGATGTGGCATGAAGTGATTTCTTGAGCCACTGCCAGGCACTGCGTCGGTTTCTTCAGTAGTTCAATGGAAACAGGTGCAGCTGCATCACACTTCTCATCCTTGCGTTACTTTTCCAGCTCCCAACAGCAGAAACAACCTCCAGAGGCATAACACAGTCACAGGCACCTCTTGGCAGGTCAGCACTCCCAGAAAGGTAGTTCAGGGGAGCGGGGGCGACGTCTTTCTAACCCTGAGACTTCAAAACAGGAGGCAAGCTCTACTTCAAGCACTTGGAGATCTTCCTCAAGCAGGGGACACAGCACACAGCACATTCCATGCCCTTTCCTTGGCAGAAACAGCCACTACAGGCCAAACCCAGACAGCACACAGCAAAGGGGCAGTACTTCTCCATCAGTTTCTCCATCTCTTCTCCTTGGCAATGGCTCCTCTTGAATTCCAGAAGTAATCTAAAAGTCTGGGGTCTGGGCCCCACTTTTAATAGCACAAATTCCTTTGGTCTCTGGTGGCAGGGAAGCTTTGTGCCCAGCTAAACCCAGTTCTGTCCTCTCTGGAGCAACTTCTCAGCAGGAAGAGGATACAGCATTGTCCAAGGCAGACCAGGCCCATTCAGGTGTGCAAGAAATCTCCCCCCCTACTCTGAATACAGCCCAGGTCTATTCAGCCCAGTTCTGACTCACCATGGAAAGGTAGGACACACCTCACCCTCCAAGTGGCTGTCTGAACGGAATGCACATCCCCAACCCCTGCCACTCCAAAGCCATACAGTCAATCCACAACCCTAGCAGAGGCACACTGGATGGCTAAGCAAGAACATATTCACTGGTATTTTTAAATCAGGATATAAAAATCATCCTTAATAAAAGATGCATCTTTATATTCTGAATTCAGGCATACCAAACTCCACTTTCCTATCTTGTTCCGATGGGCAGTTATACTTATAAGATGTTATAAGTAAACGCCCTATTCTATCCTATGGGACATATAGCCTTTCAATAGTGAAACATGAAATTGGCAGTATTTCGCAATCAGGACATGTTACACACCACTGGGCATGTCCTACCTTTCACATACACTGCACCCTGTCCACAGGGGTACCTTGGGCCTGCCCTAGGGGTGATGCACATGTAAGAAAAGGGAAGGGTAGGGCCTGGCAACTGGGTGTGCTTGCCAGGACGACATGGCAGTACTAGACTGCACACAGACACTACAATGGTAGGCCTGAGACCATTTTGCAAGGCTGCTTGTGTGGGTGGCACAATCAGTGCTGTGAGCCCACTGGCAGCAATTGGCTTACAGGCCCTGGGCACACACACAGTGCATTGTCCTAGGGACTTAGTAAACTAAATAAGCCAATTATGGAAACACTAATCCATGACAACAATTTACAGAGAGGGCACTTGTACGTTGGCACTAAACAGCAGTGGCAAAGTCCCCAAAGCATCTAGAACAGCAAAAATGAAGTCCAACACCCAGTAAAAACACAGGAGTTAAAAGGCAAACATACAGGGGAAACCCATGCCAAGGCAGCCAGGTCTAACACTGGAGCAGGCAAAAAAACTCCTGTATTAAAAAAGACGGTTGCATGTCCTTGTTGGTCGATTAAGTTAGAACTATCTCTAATACAAACCATTTGATGATGTTTCCTATTGATAAAATTATTAGTGTAGAGTTTCGATCGTTGCCGACCTAGGTCAAGGTGAATGATGAAAGAAATATTGGAATATGGTTGGGTAAAATATCTCCAGGGTGCATAGAAAGATCTGCAATGAGGATTTAGTGGATCAATGAGAGGATAAAAAGTTTGAATAATCTTAAGTTTTTGAGCCATTATTATTTTATTTCTTGTGCCGTGTCTATAAGTAAATGTCCACTTTTGGGGAAATGTGCTTATATAGCAGATGTTGTTACTGCATTGATGGATGAGATCAAAAGTCATAATAACAGGAATGGAAAATTGTGGGGCTCAAAGGACAGTGTCCTAATTTCAGTGGTTTGAATAAAATCAGTGCAGTGGGCTGAATGTTTGACTATTTTATTTCAGGCCAATATTCAAATTTATTGTCCTGGCATCACGGAAGGCAAATGGTTATATCAATATTAAAGAATCATTAAAAAACACAGACAGTTATCTCCCTGTATTTATTGATTGAATCTGTTAGATTCATCAGACAAGACTTTTTCTAAATATTTATTAAAATTCTTACAATAGTGGCCTTTTATAATAATTTTGTTTTTCAAAAAATAGATTCAATTTTAACATTCAGAAATGTTAACAGCATTAATATTGTAATCTGAGTTTACACAATTGATAATAGGCATCACATACATATGTAATAAATTGTGCCACTAAGACATGCACTTTCCAGAATCTCACCTCTCCAGAACACTTTCTCAATAACCATATGAAAGGAACTGCCACTATTATACTTACTACAGTGTTGCCCTCTTTCCTCAATATAACTTCCTATTCTAGTATCCCTGCAGAGAAATACTAAGCAACAATGCCTTAAATGAATACTCACAAACTGTTCCCTTCTCCCCACAAAAACAGTTATCAATTAAGCCTATATCTGCAGGATCTAGGTTTGCCACTCATCTCTTCTAACTGCTCACATTTTGATCTCCCCAGCAAGCGTCCACTCTAATGCATCTTTTTCCCATTGGGATATCTCAGGGGGGATTTGTTCCTGCTATCTTATCACTGTATGTTGTTTGGCTACCACCAAAGCCAGGAGCACAAATCTAAACTGAACTTTTTAATACTTGAACTGTGGTATAATTCCTAAAAGACAATGCCTTACAAGCGTTCCAACCTCACACTGAAAACCCTCTGTACTGTGAATACTATTGCAGACTAGTTTTGTTGCAGCAAGATACACGTCCATGTTGCTTGTAAGAAGGTGGACCTCCATCTCTCCGCATCCATTGAATATGTAGGTAAATGTGGGTATATTGCATGCAATTTAAGTAGTGTAAGGTACATGCGATGCAGGAAATTAAACTGTATTAGTTTAAACCATTCATTATTAGATACCTCCTGGACTTGAGCACACGCCATCCTCCATTGACTGTCCGTCAGTTGAGTATCCAGATCTATGGCTCTGTGCTGTCTAATCACAAACCTGTTTTAGGGTTGTATGAAGATGTAAAATTATTCGGCAACACTGATCCATCTCCAGCACTTCAACCAGAGTAGAGATGTCCAGGACTTTAGGAATCCCAACCAAATCCCCCTACCTTTATTGGCCAGTTTGGCATATTGAAGAAACAGCCTGATGCCAATCTCAAATACTACCCAAGCTTTCTCAAAGGTCTCCAAGAGTGTAACATCCCACATTTCTCCAATCAGCTTTAGACATGTCCCTTGATATATTGCAAATGGCTGCAATCACCAAATCTTGAAATCTCTAACAAAGGGATGGTGTCTTTGAACCCTTTTTACCATATCTTCCCACCATGGGACGATATGGTAAAATGTCCCACCATGTGTGGTGCATGTCCTAGAGCTCCTCTGCCCCTCATGAGCAGGGCCGGCAGTTGACCTTGTAGTAACCTTTTCTCCCAATTTTCTACCTCACACACACCCAGTGGTAGCTTGTGGCATTTGAAAGTTGTAGGGCGCAAACGTTTGAGATGAGTTTTATGTAGTGTATGTGTAGAGTTCAGTGGTGTTATCAGGACACTATTTACACATAGCTCTCCCTTTGTGCTGGACTCATGGAGATGCTGAGGATACTAGGATCAGCACTGCCAGGGAGCATTAGACCTGCATGACTTTTGGATCAACTTTGCTGAGCAAATAGAGCAGCACCACTTCTAAAGGGGTGCAGAACCTATAACCACAGCCTGGAGCGTCACAGAAGGGAAGGTCAGGCTCACTTTCTTTCACGACTTCCCCTTTCCTCTCACCACTCCAAACACGTAACGCCAGCTGTGCCCTTTCCAATTTAAAACAGTCCTCTTCTCTAAGCTGAGCTTATTTTGTTTCACACAAAATCGTATCTGACAGATTCTCAGATTGACAAGACTATTGAATTTCCAACTGAGACTGGTTAATTAATCTTGGTATCTGTCTGAATACTTGCTTTTCTCAACTCATTTATCTGAGTATCTGACTCAGGAACTCTGATATCGCAAAATGTTTCACAAAATGAAAGTATGCAAAGATCGACTAGTTCACATGAAATAGACATTTATCTGGTAATTTTGCAGTGACCTGTTGCACTTACAAACAGTACAAAAACGTTTTTTGAACCGGCTGACCATTGCACACACAACATTTTGCACCAGTCACTCATTATAAATGCTGATGCTGACTCAAGACTGGCGCAAACATGCCTCGAACTAGTGCAGAATTGTCCAGAACTAGTCCAAATTACAAGATCTAGCTGTGTTTTTTTCGACCAGTGCCATTAAGTACTTTTTTGTTTTAAATATTTTAGTGCACCAGACTGCAAAGAATAAAACTCGTAATAATTAAATAAAATGGCTCGATATTTGTAATGATTCGATCAAATTTGCAGACACAAAAAAAGCTGCTGGTATCAGCTAACTGAAAGCTGAAAGAGTTTGCGCTCATGCAGCTTCAAATAGAAACAGCATGAGAGCAATGTCAGGATTTGGTGTGAGCTGCTAAGCCCCGAGCTCCAACAGAGAGCGGGGGGCTTTTGCTGGGTTTACCAGACTCTCTAAAAGGAAAGTGGTTTTGAGAAGTCCAAGGTGCGCATGTCAGGTTGGACACTGTCAAAACCCTGCCCAACCAGATATGCGCACTGGACCTCAGCTGGATGCCACTGCCAGTCATCAGGATTGGCCCTGCCTTGGTTCCACCCTTGATGAACAAACAGGCTGAGTCCAGTCCTTTAAAGAGTCTGGACTTGTGACATATTAAAATTATATGCTTGTGGCAGCACTCAATAGGGGGGCAATGACCTTACGTCCCGAGGAGGAACTGCCCCGCTTATGCCATCTGGTAGCATGCTGGAGCTGTGCCACCAAGCAGTATAATTTCAGATCAGGTAGCCCTAATCCCCCCCACCCCCCTCTTGCCCGTCTTTTTTTAGTAGCTCCAGTTTTACTCTGCTCCCTTTACCGGCCCATACCAACAAAATCTGGAGGCTATCTAGTTCTTTAAAGTTGGGTCGTGATAGGAGCCAGTATGTATTTTGTAAGTATATGGGCATCTGGGGAGCATAACCATCTTGGCCAGTGCTATAATTCCCATAATAGACAGCTATGGGGTGTGCCAGAACATCACCAATTCTCTAAGCCCCCCTAGCACCCTACACATATTATAATCAGATTGTTTCTTCCCAGTATGCCTAATATGCATTCCCAAATATCTAAACCGATCTGTCTCCCAACTAAGTCCCAATTGTGGTAATCTCCCCCTCCCCCACTACCTCCAGCAAGCTGACAAATAATAATAAATTGTTTTTAAAAAACTGGGTTTATGAAATGGGCGTCTCTCTACTTGTGACAATATTGTGACACTGTATATTTTCTACAAAACGTGTTTCTGTGGCTCACAGATCATAATCCTCGCTGGAGTGAGGCGGCAGTGCAGTGCTTTAGAAACTCCTCACTCAAACCTGCCCAGAGCCCAAATAATAAATCACTGTTAAATAGCTGGGCGCAAGAGCAGGGTAATGTGTGAAAAAAATAAAAACTAATACCATGAGTAACCCCTTAATATCCTGTCGAGCATGTCAATCTATTTTAAGATTAACTGCTAATGTAAATAAATTTGTTTTGAACTTCCCCTAACTGCTTTCTAATTGAGAGCAGATGTCTTTGCTTTCAGCTCAGCTCGCATAGCATTTTCTCTGTGAAAGACAGAGCACCTTTTTCATTGCACCGCTCTCACCGACGTTAAATAAACAAGCAGAACCAGAAGCACTTCATGTGACCAGAAGCTCACAAAAATATCAAGGGCCAAGCACCTGCAAACATTGGCAGCTGATAGTGCTCAATATTTAAATAAATACAAAATGGAAAAATAAGTGCAGGGGGAAAAGGTCTTACAAGTCCACTCCCCTGCTGCGGACTGCTAGGAGTTGTCAAATACACGTGCCGATTTGTCTAGATTCCACCCCAGGCTTCTTTCTTCCACCACCCTACACTTCCTTTCCGGCAACCACCAACACAAATTAAGCACTGAAATAGTTGGATTCAAAAGCATGTCCATACAACTGTTAGGTACTGACCCATGGTCTAATGTCCCAGAACTTTTGACTGTGTTGCAACGTTCACCGAAGCTGAAACTTCGAGGACAAAGTAGACATCAGGACAAGAATTGCTTATTTACAGTCCGTCATCCAAGGCCTTTCTAAAGGTTCCTGCACCCTTTGGGGTTTTATCCAGTCCATATGCAATTTGGCAAATAAGCCTTGTTGAGCTATGAGATTCGGGCATTAAGGTGAGAAAATAAATATGAATTAGCTTGAGTCACAACAAACAAAATGCTCTGGAAATCTTGGCACAATTCTGTGTTGAGCATTGCTCGATATAATTTGAGGGACAACTCATACAATTTCGTTTGTCATTGCCCAGCTGGTATTGGGTTGGATTTTTTTATATGCAGTCTTCCTGTGACTAGGTGACAGGGTCTGTTCCCCCAGTTCAGCTATCTACACTACCAACAGCCTGTGATTGCTTATCGGGGCCGGTGGATTTTTATGTAAGTGTTCAAAAGCCAAATTCATATAAAAATACAAAACACTCTAAAAAACGTCTGTAGGTCTCCATGCACAGAACACCATTGATGCACATCCTATTTTAGATGCATATGATCTTGAATTTTGATCAGAAGAATGACTGAGGGGCTGATTACGACTACAGTGCGGGCACTGTCACACCGGCACACTGGCAGTCCGACTACCCTATTATGAGTTTAGCGGCGGGACCACTAAAGAACCGCTACAACCGTCGGGGATCCCAGATTCTCAGCTGTGGTGCTGTTGTCTGAGGCCCACAATAAGCTTGGCAGTGCCTCACCACCATGAAACTGTGGCAGTGAGGAAACTCGTAAAATTCCTCGAAACACGTGTCCAGGGATGGCTAACGCGACACTCATTTTCACTTTAAACTTTGGCATAGGCGTACTCGCCGACGCTACTTCATGGACCACAATGCTTTGGGGTAACACGCTGGTAGGACGAGCAGAGTACGGCCAATCGGACTTTTAGGAAACTCGTAATATGCTTTACGGTGCGTAAAGCATATTACGAGTTTCCACTGCCACAGTTTGATGGTGGTGAACCCGCAATGAAAAGTGTTGAGGTGAGGAAACAAAGGGGGCCCTACACATCACCCTGTTGCCTCAGGGCCAGGGGATGCATGCAAGGGGGAACATGGTGTGTTCCCCTGTACGCATGCATTACCGTTCCTGCATGGCATGGAATTAAAAGATCATGCTGCGCAAGTACGTGCTATTGCGGTCCCACAATGCTGCCATTCCAAGGTTCACATACAATCCTTTGAAAGGCACCGCCATAGGCCAGCTGCCGCAGGCCTGCCAGACCAAGAGAAAACTCCTAATCTTGCAAGTGGGTGGAGGAGGGCTTTGGCTTTCTAGCAGTGGGGCCCTGACGTGGTAGCCTGCTGCAAGTCTGCCAAAGTCATAATCAGGCCCTAATGCAGGCAAAATGTAGGTCCAATACCTTCATCACCACCTGCTCAAATATGTAAGCCCAAAAACACGTTCCTTTACTGACATTGCTGCTTTCTGTTTCTAGGTACAAGCTATGTAAAGTGAAAAATTTGAGATTTTGGGGGAAAACGGTCTATGAGTTTCTTATTCCCTCCTCTATTCGTAGCAGATTCCTTATTTTTGAATGACAGATGTGTGATGTCTAGCAGCAGTAATGACAGACACCAAATGTGTATGTAACACTAGCTTTATTACTCTGCGTCCATCACCTTCCCTGTCCCTACTCTATCTGCCCTCATCCTGTCATTGCTCCTCCTCTTCCTCTGGCCCACCTGGCTCCGCCCATACCAACAACTGTACTGCTCACCCTCTACATCTTCCCCTTTTTTAACAAAATTAAATGAAATGACTGACTTGTTTATAGTTCTTCAATAAGTCGTCGCGGCCTGCGAATGTCCTGCCTCGGTCTCAGTGATATCGTTCCTGTCACCACCTCTGAGTCTCCTTCAGGCCCAGGACGCGGACTCTCGGCAGCTCCAACATGTTGCTCTCGAACTTCACTCTCTGGCTGCCCCCTCAGTCTTTGAAGCGACTCCTTCATACTAGGCGTGCATTTCTGAAAATGAGACGCATTTCGGGTAACTCTTCGACTGTCCGATTCAGCCGTCACCATGGTACCCTTCTTCTGAGTGATTGTCAATGGTTCAGCTCGGAACCTGCAGTCTGTTTTCCGGTGCTACTCCTGCTTGACGAGAACACAGTCTCCTTCATGGAAGGAAGGTGATCGTGCTCTCCTTCTGGTATCCGCATACGATTTCATTCTCTCTTTCCCACGACGATCGGCGGACACAACCTCTTGATGCATGCGAACAGGTGGGACTGCTCGTAGGGCGCCTTCCCATGTGGGTATCCTGTTCCTGATCGGTCTTCCCAGCATTAGGGTGGCAGGACATTTGCCCGTGGTGGCATGGGGAGTTGTCCTGTAGGCCTGGAGGACCTCATTGAGAGCCACCTGGAGGTCCCTTCTCTCACTGGTCGCTTGTTGAAACATTTTCCTTTAGAGTGGCCATGAATCTTTCAATGGTGCCATTTGCCTGTGGCCAGAAGGGCGTTATTTTCCGATGCGTGAAGTTCATGTGCCGTGCAAAATCACTAAACTCATGTCCGTTGAATGGAGGGCCATTGTCCGTTTTGAGCACCTTTGGAATACCCCACGCCGCAAACACTTCATCCAGTACCGCGATAGTGCTGGCCGCACTAGTGGATGATACAAACTGGGCTATCGGGAACCGCGAATACTCGTCCATAATTGCCAGGACATACTTCCCTGACTGAAGAGGTCCATAGAAGTCCATAGCAAGTTCCTGCCACACGCCACTGGGTGGGTAATTCGGTCATTCGCAAAGGAGCCGGGGGACTTCCTTGGCTGACAAGCTGACACTGCAGACAGTCTTTGAGAGTACGTTCCACCATCTGATCTAATAGCGGGAACCACACTCGCTCTCTCAGAGCTCGCTTCGTCGCAACTACACCACGATGACCTTCGTGAGCTAGATTGACAATCCCTTGTCGTAATTGCGTCGGGATGACAATCCTGTGATCCCTTAGCAGAAGCCCTTCCGAGGTGGCAGACAACTCCTCACTCACGTGTCTGAATGCCTGAAGCTCTTGGTTGCTAGCTGGATCTTCCGGGTCCTCATCATCATCAGATCTCCACCTGTTGGTCTGCAGGCACCTGAGTACCTTCTGAAGAATTACGTCTTGCGCCGTCGCTTCCAGAATAGCCTCCAGGGGAACCGCAGGCAGTTGAGCCTGACCCACGACAAAGTGGACATATTCCTCTGCAATTGTTGCCTCTGGCGCCGGCGCAGTTCTCGGGTGGCGAGACATGTAGTCGGCCGGGTTGGCTGACTTGCCCGGCTTGTGCAGTATGGTGTAGGTGTACTCTTGCAAACGCAGGCCCCACCGCTCTATCCGAGGTGGCATCTTCGACTGTGGATTTCCAAATATGGTGACGAGCGCCTGATGATCCGTCACCATCGTGAAGTGCTTGCCATAGATGAACACATGGAAGTGGTCGCAGGCCCAGACAACCGCCAGACTCTCTTTCTCTGGCTGAGAATATGCCTTTTCAGTGTCAGACAAACTGCAACTCGCATACGCTACGATGTGGCGCTGGTCCTCCTCTCGGTCATACTGAGCCAGGATCGCCCCTAGGCCCACCGGGCTGGCATCCACGGTTATTTCTGTCTTCCGTTTGGGGTCAAGTATGCCAAATTGTCAGCTGCCTCGACTGCCCGTTTGATGTCCTGAAAGGCCTGCTCACACTGACGGGTCCAGTCGAACCATTGTCCCTGCTTGGTGAGAGTGCGAAGTGGATGACTGATAGTGGCATAGTCCTTGATGTACCTCGCACAATAACTGGCCATGCCCAGAAAGGAACGGACATCACTGACGTCTTGAGAGCTCTTGGTGTCATTCAAAGCCAACACTTTCTCAGGGTCAGGCTTCATCCCTGATCCAGAAAACACATGCCCAAAGAACTTGAGTGTGAATCGATGAAACTCCCACTTCTCTTTGTTCAATGTCAAGTTGGCGTCCAAGAGAGCGTGGCATACTCTATCGAGGGCCTTGTCATGCTCTTGGACGTTGGAACATATACAAGGATATCGTCGCTGTAATTTAGCGTGTTAGGTATGTGGCATATGATTTGGCGTATTGCTTCCTGAAAGATCTCCGCAGCAGAAGAGATGCCAAAGCTTAATCGTTTATAACGATACAGACCCAGGTGTGTCGCGAACGTCGTTATATACCTTGACCGTTCATGTAGTTCCAGCTGGTGATACCCTTTGTTTAAGTCCATTTACGAGAACACTCTGGCCCCATTCAACGCGGCAATCATATCACTCAAGTGAGGCCCAGGATGTCGTTCACGTTCAATCGCGGTGTTGGGAAGCCGCATGTCCACGCACAGTCGCACTTTTCCAGAAGTGCCCCTTCTTGGGCACGATGACTACGGGTGACACCCATGGGGTGGGGCCATCAGTCCTTTCAATGATGTCTGAAGCGAGCAGTTCTTGCAGCTCATCCTCCACAGCCTGCTGAAGGTGGTATGGTACCCGTCGGGGATGTTGAGCGACAGGTCGAATCTGATCGTTGATGTGGAGCCGGACTTGACATTTATTCAGCCTTCACAAACCAATGAATAGCTTGGGGAATTTGTGTAGTATGTCCTGATCACCACTGACATGGTATAAGATCTCAACCAACCGGAGTCTCTCGGCCGTCGGTAAGCTGAGAAGGCAGTCAGCTTCCGGGCCATCAATCACGTGTACTACAGAGGACACCGACTTGTTCTGATGTCGAAGAGTGGTTTGGAACTTCCCTAGACAGGGGAGCGGTTTCTTGGACATCCAGGTGAAGACTCAGACGTATGCCGGGCACAACGGAGGTGGTGACTTCATCTTTTTGTACTCCGTCACCGGGATGTAATTCAGTGATGCCCCGCTGTCCAGGACAAACTGCGTGTCATGATTGCCCACGCTGATGTTCAGTCTCGGGTAGGTCTTCAATTGATCTGGATCGGCAACCATGCTGGCATACTCGACCGTGTACTCGGATTCGCACGACCCTGATCGAGAGTCCGCGGATGGTGACCTTCTTGCCCAGCGAGATCTCCTCGATTCCCGGCTGGAATGAGATGAGCTGGAGGACGATTTTGGCCGATCTTGCACCGCTTTCACGTGGCGTCGCCTGGTGTCCGAGCGAGTCGGCCTCATCGCGTCATTCTTCCTCTCCCGGCGATATTCGCCACAAGTCGCCTCAAAATGGTTAGTTCGTCCACACTTCCGACATTGCTGCCCCATGGCTGGACACGCTTCTCGGTGCGGGAAGTCATACCCACATCTGTAGCACTTCTTTCCCCCCTCTTGTCTCTTGTCTTTTCTCCTCGATCCGTGTCTTCTGTGCTCGGTGTACCTCTGGCGCGAGGAAGGCCTAGAGTGGTACCGGCGCTCCTTCGAGTGCCTGCGTCGGTGACTGTCTTGCACCCGGCATGCCTGCTCACGTCTTTCAGGGCGCCCGGCCTCCATGCTCTTGGCTTGCTCCTCCGCTTGGTCGTACACTCGAGTCATCTCTTCTATTTCCTCTAGGTTGTGACTTTTCCTCAGCAGCCTTCTCCTCAGTGTCTCAGACTGACACCCGTCAATTATCTGCTACCGGATAGCATCATCCGTTGAAAACGCATCAAACTCGCAATATCGGGACAATCGACGCAGTCGTGTTATGAACAAACTCATTACCTCTTCTTTCCCTTGACGGGCTTGATGAAAGGTATACCTCTCATAATCCACATTTCTTTTAGGCAGAAACTTCCTGTTGAGCGCCTCGCGCACTTTGTCATAAGTTCCTGTGTCCGCACGAGGTAGTTCTTTGATGACCTTGCTAATCTCTTTGCCGACCAGATTGCGCAGTGCAATCACTTTGTCCTCATCCTCGGTCACCTTCGACCCTTTAATGTAATCCTCAAAGTCTTCAAGCCATTCTTGCCATCTGGGGCCCATACTCTCCCCAACCGTTAACGGTAGCGGCTCTGGTGGGCGCAGGTGTGACACGCTCGTCATAATCGGTGTGGCTTCAGGTCTTTGCGGCGAGTTGTGGTTTGACATGATGGCAACACGCCCCTAACTCGTCCGGTCCTCCCCTCGTGTCCGTCTGTTCTTAGCTTGCGAGGGGTCAGTGCCTGGTCACTTTCGTTCCTCCTCGTCTGCCTCAGCAGATGCTTGACCACTCTCTGGACGAAATATTCCGTCTCTTGGCTTGTCGAGTGCTTGTTTAATTTCTGGCCTGACTCCAAGATGGCCGCCGCACAGGGTCTCTCACTCCCACAAGGCCTGGCCTGCCACTCTCAGCCCACTTGCCACACTGTTCGTCAGTGCTTCACAATCACCACCACTTTTAGTGCCTCACATGCATCCCAGGAGTCACTATCTGGCACAACAAGCTCGGGGTGGGCTCCCGGCGTTCTTCTCAGCGCGCGTGCCGTTTTTCACGCATCGGGCGTGAGGTTTTCAATAAGCGCGTAGCAGCGCTCAGTCACCCACGTGATTTACCGCTTCGGTGCAGCCGCTAATCACTTCAGGAGCCGTCAGCATTCGTCGGGGTGGGCTCCCGCTCTTTCTCTCACAATTCTGGCATCACTTGCTCTAGCGCCATTTGGCGCTCGACGATAAGCGCGTTTGCTTCCCCGACTGCACCACGGGACGGGCACATCTTTCTCAGCTTCAGGGGACACTGGGCTGCAGCATCCCACCCTCGTCGCCAGCTGTGATGTCTAGCAGCAGTAATGACAGACACCAAATATGTATGTAACACTAGCTTTATTACTCTGCGTCCATCACCTTCCCTGTCCCTACTCTATCTGCCCTCATCCTGTCGTTGCTCCTCCTCTTCCTCTGGCCCACCTGGCTCCGCCCATACCAACAACTATACTGCTCACCCTCTACAAGATGCTTTTGCTCTAAGGCAGGTGTGGTATTATACACATTTTTACTTTGTTAATAGCTTTCAATTTAATGGGATATACTTTTTGGATTAGGATTCTCTAGCTATGGCTACAGCATTTTTATTAAACTGACTCTGACAGATGTTGGAAGGATGACTTAGCAAGTTAAACACTCAGTGCTGTAACTTGCAGTGCTCTTAAGGTAACATGTTTGAATCTTGGCAAGGGTGATTCATCCTTCCATCCTTATGAGGTCGTTGTAATGGGTTCCATTAAACTGGACCAATAAACGTAAACAGATCTCTCAAAAATTCCGCTTGACAAAGTCAAATTATACAGTCTATTTGTACTTCACTTCCAAAAAAAATCACATCTGAATAACTCCCATGCACATAATCATTTATATAACAGACCAAATACCACAAAACTATTGACAAATATGCATGGCTTTATTTCTCTTATGTGCCCAACAAACAATCTGTTAAAAATACATAAAAACATAACAAGTAAAAACCTAAGGGGGATGTTCCAAAGACCAAATAGTTCGTCTTTCAATGCGTTCACCACTACTCCATATGGCACTTAGTTTTCATGCAGTTTATTGATAGCATAAAGCGATCCCGTACATTGTAGTTTATGCTTTTCCAAACTCGTCTAGATTGTAAAAGCATAAGCTACAATTCACTGGTATGGTTGATACAACCCTGCCACCTTTGTTCGAGAGGTTACTCTTAATTTGTCTGATCAATAACAAATAAACTACATTTCCTCAAACATATAAAAAATAATATCTTAATATTATATAATTTATATAAATAATAAAAACGCAAAGACTAATTTAATTTACAAAATATACATAAAATTATATTAAAACATATTGACAATTTAAAACAAAAGATTTAATACACTTCCCATTCTATTATTCTAAAAGTCAGAGAACCACAAAAACAAATTAAATTAATAAAAGAAGGAAATAACAGGACGTAATATTTTAAAACATAATAATATTATAAAATTAGTTGTTACACAAGAAACCTAAAAAAGACTACACTTAATACCAAATGATTAAAAACAATTACAATAATGAACAAGATTTTATATCTAACTAACCAATTAACAAGAAACAAAATACCATATTTTTTAAATTATTTATTACACAATTACAAAATACATAATTAATAATCAAATTAACAAATCAAATGTATAATTATTTAAGAAACAATAGCCCTTCCACCCATTTCCCCTACAAACACAACCCACCCAAAAAAATCGAAATAAAATATTCAAACTTCAAAAAATATTCCCAAATCGAAAGATAAAATACTACACTAAAAATAAGTAAATTACTTCACATTAAAATAGTAGTAACTTATAACACAAAGACTAATACAACTAAACAAAATAATTAAATAAACAATATTCACTACAACTTTAAAAAAACAATATAAAATATATTAAAATTGATATTCATACCTTTTTATTGATATTTAAATAAAATATTTGTCTTTAATTTTATCTTTGAAACAATATTTTGATAGAATGACCTCAAACCAGTTGCCAAATGTATAATCCAAAGCCACCTCTTCATCCCTTTGTACCCCGTTCTCATCAGATGAACTCTGATGTTCAGTAAATTTAGGTTTGTGCTCATCAAAGCCTTTCCTTGGTACCACTACCATAAGGGCCAGTATAATTTTACAGACGTTCACCAACTTCAAATATGAACGACTTCTGGTGAACTTCTAAGTCTGATTCACAAAGAAATTCAGAAAATGAAATGCAGAGACCTTATTTATTTAGCTATTTATGGGCTTTGTTAAACACATGTTTTCACCCATAAGGGGTTTCTTGGTGCTGAGTTGGACACAAAACGAAAACCAACGATCCAACCAAAATGGCTGCTGCAAGGAAAGAGATGCTGTCAGAGGTTAATTATTAGGGAACCACCAAGTTTGAAGCAATATACGGAAGATGATCATTTTTTCTTCCTTGGGTAGCTAAAGTGGCAAATGATTCGACAATGTGGTGAAAGCCACTGTAAAACCATGTCCACTCATAGTCTTTAGACAGAACTTGGGAATCATGATTTCGTCCTAGTGGTGAGATCTCCAGTAGGATGGTACTGTTGAAAGCAGCTGCTGAGAGGAGACTGATAACGATTGAACATTGCCTTGTGAACTCAATACATAGATTCAAATTGAATGTTTCCTTTGCAGACAAGCAACGCGAGGAGATCGAAGTTTGAATAATATGGGGGCATATATACAAGACCCTATCACCACCACAACGCCACTTTTACCGACGTTTTGGTGGCGATAGGGAATGCGCCTTATGTACAAGGCAGCGTTAAGCCACTTAACGTGATTTAACGCTGCCTTGTGTATAAGGCCCCCTTTCACGGTATGGTTAGCGTGAAAGGGGTGGACTGTGGGTGTTGCGGTGGGCCTTCCACCACAACACCCATTCATTTTGACGCTGGCCCCTATGTCCAAGGGTGGCAGAACAGACCAAGTAAATCCTGGTCTTAATTTGGTGAAACGAGAAGAAATTCATTATTTCTCCTCTTTCGCTTTTTCCATGTGTGCTGCATGAAGCAGCACACATGAAAGTGACAGAATGGCATTTTAGCATTGTTTATGTGCAGGAAGGGGCACCTTCCTACACATAACCAATCCTTCCCTGAACGCGGATGCCTTGCACTCTGGTGCAAGGGTGCCTGTGTTGGCGCTAAGTTGTTAAACTTAGCGCCATCGCAGGGGGGAACGCAAGGCTGCACCACATTCTTGTAAATATGGTGCAGCCTTGCGTTTCAGAAGTGGCGGAGAGAGGCGTTAAGCCAGGAAAGCGCCTCTCTCCACCACTCCATTGTACATATGGCCCTTGGTTCCTTGGCTGGGGGTCTAAAGCTGATCTGACAATGTACTTCTGGCTTTAATTTATGAATCAAGAAATCAGGAAGGTCAAGGTAGATTGTGTTGTGGTAGACCTTATGGGAAGATACAATCCAATAAGAAGTTGTATTTTATGGGGGAATAAAAAAAGCATATACTCCGTTAAGTTGAAAAAACATGATTTATTAACTGCATTGATTTAAAGAGTTACCATTATAGCTTAATCCATGTTTACACCCAAGTTCTTCACATTTGGGAATGAGATTTAAAAAAATGAAGGTTTCAGTGGCATAAAGATTTCCTGTGTTAGCTCCGTTTGCTGTTAAATAATAATGGATCACATTTAGAAAGGTAGTAGACTGTGCCTGAACATGTCCAGTAGTATTGACAACTATCTGAGTGTGATCAGCTTACAAACAAAGGCTGAAATCACAGGATTAAATACGATGCGTCTGTGTAGTCATTTATAGATAAAAGTGCAAGGGAGGCAGAATGACGCACAGTGGGAATTCCAAGTCAGCAAGGACTGATTGATTGAGGATGGGTAAATGGGCAGTGCAGTATAAAAGAACTATCGCACAAGTATCAAACCATATTAACGCCGGGTCACTCACTTGCAGATCCAAAATCCTGTCAATCACCATTTGATGGCACACTATGTTGAATGTTGCCTCATTCATGACTGTTCACAGAGGGATGTATGACGTTACAACGCATGCTTTTACAACGCATGCCGTTACAACGCATTTTTTACAACGCAAAATCTGTTACAACGCATGCCATTACAACGCAAGTCTTTACATCGACTTGCAGTAGATGGCGTGCTAACATTAAAAAAGGGTAATTTACTATTCTAACTCCAGTCCACGTTGCAGTAGGGAAGGTGTTTGGATAGTAAACTACACTATTTTTAATGTTAGCACGCCATCTAGTGCAAGTCGATGTAAAGACTTGCGTTGTAATGGCATGCGTTGTAACAGATTTTGTGTTGTAATAGTTTCGTTGTAATGGTAGTGCGTTGTAAAAGTTCCGTTGTAAAGGTTGTTCCCCTTCACAGAGGTATGCCTGGCAAATTGCACGAGTGGCAGGTTTCCATGCATACATGTGCTATGAAAACAGTAGGGGGCATATGTACAAGCCCCTATCGCCACCACAATGTCACCTATATTGACGTTGTGGTGGCGATAGGGGCTGGGCCTTATTTACAATGCAGCGTTAAGCCACTTAATGTGGCTTAATGCTGCCTTGTACATAAGGCCCCCTTTTACACTATAGTTAGCGTGAAAGTGGTGGGCAGTGGCTGTTGTAGTGGGCGTTCCACCGCAACACCCATTCATTTTAACGTTGCCCCCTATGCACCAGGGTGGCGTACATAGGAGGCAGCGCCAAAATTAGGACCATGTAAAAACTGGTCTTAAGTTGGTGAAACGAGGAGAAATGCATTTTTTCTCCTCGTTTTTGCTTTTTCCATGTGTGCTGCCTTGTGCAGCACACATGGAAAAAGCAAAATGCCACGGCTTGTTTATGTACAGGAAGGTATCCCTTGCTGTACATAAACAAACTTTAAAAAAATGCCATTTTGTCACTTTCATGTGTGCTGCATGAAGCAGCACACATAAAAGTGACAGGATGGCATTTCTAGGATTGTTTATATACAGAAAGGGACACCTGGTGCAAGGGTGCCTGCGTTGGCGCAAAGTCGCTTAGCGTAGCGCCATCGCAGGGTGAAATGCAAGGCTGCACCACATTCTTGTAAATATGGTGCAGCCTTGCCTTTTTAGAAGTGGAGGAGATAGGCTATAAGCCAGGAAGGCAAACGCCTCTCTCCTCCACTTCCTTGTACATGTCCCCCTAAGTGTAGCAATTCATCAATGTCTTGTGAACTATGTTGGATTTCATGGACTCAATGGCCACATCAGACTGCTTTTGCATGCCTCACAACTGTGTCAAGCTTAACAACGACAAGAGAGAAGTAGTGATCTTCTGCAAGAACATCTCACAATGGGGCTCCAACTCGTGGCCAGCCAAGTATGGACCCACACCCAGGTGCAGCACTTGCATCAGGAACCTAGGAATAATCATCAACAAGAAACTGGACGTGACTTTACTAGTCAACGCTGTCACTGCTTCACTGTCACTCAAACCTCAGCCACCAGCAAGTTGTACTACGGAAACACCCTCTACACCAGGATCACCAAGCTGGAATTCAAAACTCAGCAGCAGGGCTCATCCTCAACCTTCAACACAGAACTCACATCACACCGCACCTCAGTAAGCTCCAGTGGCATCCAATACACAAACACGCTCATTTCAAACTCCTCACACACACATTCAGGGCACTACACAACTTTGGCCCTACCTACCTGAACAGTCGCATCTCTTATTATTATTATTATTATTAAATTAAATTTGTAAGGCGCACAGCTACCCGGAGGTTTCCCGGCGCCAGAAGACGGATTGCAATAGAGAGGACAGTATTTACTAAGTAAATAGCCAGGTCTTAAGGCCTTTTCGGAAAAACTTATGGCTGACTTCATGACGAAGTGGTACAGGTAGTGACTGGGGCCAGATAGGAAAAGGACCGTCCACTCATACGTGATAGTTTAAATCTGGGGACTAAGAATTTGGCTTGATATGAGGATCGGAGCAGGCGTGTCGGAAGATATGTCTGGGCTAAAGAGCATAGATAGCGGGGTGATGTGCCTAGTTTGATCTTATGCATATAGCATAGGGCCTTGAATTTAGTCCGGTTCTCAATCCTGAGCCAGTGGAGGTCGCGGAGAGTACCTGTGATGGAGGATGTTTTGGGTACACGACAGAGTAACCTAGCCGCAGAGTTTTGGACCACTTGTAATTTACGTTAACTCCCTATTGGCTCCTAAATAAAGAATGTTGCCATAGTCCAGCCTCAACAGAATTAAGGCTTGGATCACAGTTCTTTGAGTGGACCCAGGCAACATCCAAAGTATCTTACGGAGCCATTTAAGAATGGTAAAGAAAATAGATGCGGTCTTAGCTACTTGCTGTCTCATGGACAGCTGATCATCAATCACTATGCCCAGATTGCGTGCAGTTTGCACCAGTTGGGGAAGTTCACCCATTTCTGGTGGCCAATGGTGAGGGCCCCAGAGATCTTTATCTTTCCCCAAGATCAAGACCTCCATCTTTCCACCGTTTAACTTTAGCCAGTTAGTGTGCATCCAACTGGCTATTTTATGCAGCCCTACCTGTAGGGATGAAACTGTAGAGGTTTCATTAGAAGATAAAGAAAAAAGAAGCTGGGTGTCATCAGCATAAGAGAAAATAGACAACCCAGCTTCTTCCGCAATGGTGGCTAAAGGGCTGACATAGAGATTGAATAACAAAGGGCTAAGGATCGAGCCCTGTGGTACTCCATACGGAGATGCATACGTCTTAGAGCTCGCTGAAGGGGAGAAAACTTGAAAAGTCCTACCGGTGAGGAAGCTTTTAATCCAATCTAGGGCTGAGCCAACAATCCCCGGGGACTGGAGTGCCTTTAAAAGGGTTACATGAGACACCGTGTTGAAGGCGGCACTCAGGTCTAATAGAATGAGTGCCACCGTTTCCCCTTTGTTCAAATGCTGACGTAATGTTTCTGTGACTCCCAAAAGTGTAGACTCTGTGGGGTACCCA
Organism: Triturus cristatus; assembly: GCF_964204655.1. Classification (NCBI taxonomy): domain Eukaryota; kingdom Metazoa; phylum Chordata; class Amphibia; order Caudata; family Salamandridae; genus Triturus; species Triturus cristatus. The sequence goes on from NC_140585.1 coordinate 640,803,680, forward strand.
GCTCTGAAGCCTGATTGGGACACATGCAGGATGTTCTTAGATTCCACAAACTGCGTGAGCTGTTGATTCACGTGTTTTTCCAAGATCTTCGAGAAAACAGGGAGTAGGGATGTTTGACGGTTCGGTCGGGTCAGCATTTGGTTTCTTCAGAAGGGGGAGAACCATTGTGTGTTTCCACTCTGCTGGTAAGGTACCTTCTCTCAATGAAGCATTGAGTAGCTCCATAATGATATCCAATGAGGTGGATTTTAGTTTTTGGAGAATATGGACTGGGAGTGGGTCGTAGGGAGAACCACATTTAAGGCAATTTAAAATACTAGTAAAAGACAAAAGGTCTAATGGTTGCCAGTTTGTTATTTTGTGAGTAAACACAGACTCAGGGGGCCCGACAGGCTTGTTACAGCCTAGAGTGGGGGATAAGTTCTTTGTTTGCTGTTCAGCATTAATAGTTGCCGTCTCAAGTTCTACATAGATCTTCTCTACTTTCTCGATAAAAAAACTTCACAGTGTGCTTCGTCAAGTATCGGGGGGGTCGGTTGGCAGGTTGATCCCGAGAGCTCCCCAACTAATTTAAACAACACTTTAGCATTATTATGTGCTGATACAATAGTCTTTTTCACGTATTCAGCACAAGCTATTTTGCATAGGGAGTTGGATTCTCTCTTAGCAAGTTTATAGCTCCGCTTGGATTCTAATGCGTAGTCCTTCCTCCAGCGTCTTTCCAAGGCCTTACATTTTGTTTTTTCAGTTTTTAATTTTTCAGTGAACCATGGGGCAGGAGGACAATGATTCTTTAATTTCTTAAGGGATGTAGGGAGGCAGGTATTCACAGTAACCATAATCCAAGTGTGAATGGCATCTGCATCCGAAATCTTAATGGAGGGGATATCCAGAACTTTATTCGCAAGATTTTGATTTAGAGAAACAATATCCAAATTCTTCCAATTTCTGCTCTTAACTTTGGGTAGGGAGATGGAAGAATTATTTGGCCGTAAGTCGATCGCCACCTTAAACCTACCAAAAAATGGTCAGACCAAAGTAAAGGAAGGGCAGTTTGGCATAAGATATTTGGTAAGTTTGAAAAGATGGGGTCCAGCAGGTGGCCCGCACTGTGGGTGGGAGCCGAATTACAGAGTAACATGTTCATAGCTTCTAGATCGGTAATCAAGATAGAGCCAATCTTACATATAGGATCGTTGAAGTGAATATTAAGATCACCCACGATGGTAAAGTATGCTGCGTTAAGCAAAAAAGGAGCAATGATGTCTGGAAAGCTTGCCGCCCACAGCCTCGCTGGGCCAGGGGGGCGGTACACCAGGAAGCCTGTAAGCGTGAACTGAGGTGTAAGGAGGAGCCTAAAAACCCCCACTTCACAACCTTTACAAGGTAGCGTCTCCCATTTACACGAGTAATCTTTTTTGAACATTATTGCAGTACCGCCCCCGGTTTTATTTTCTCGGTCTTTCCCAACAATTGTGTAAGTAGGAGGTAGGGACGCTGCAATGTCGGGCTCGGAGCTTTCGTGTAACCAAGTTTCCGTACGGAAAACTACGTCTGGTTGTGGTTGTGAGTTATGTAAAAGATCAAAAATATCCTCCTTATGCTTAGAGAGGGATCTACAATTTAGATTAAAAAATTTAAACTCTTTAGAGTGAACTTCACTCGCTTTTCCCCCACCTAGTTGTTGTTTGGTAGAGTTCAACATGATAGCAGTATTAGGCAACTGTGGCCTTTTATGTAGATAAGTGCAGGTAAAGCTACAGCAAGGGCGTGGTATGAGGGGACTGCAAGGTTGCAAAGAGATACAATCAGCTTTCCATCTCCTTCGTAATCCATATAGAAAATTACTATTTCTTTAGAGAAAGAGGCAGGGGTTGTGGCCCCTGGCCCCGGTCGGACGCAGAAGGGCGCAGACAGGCTTGCCTTTAGCGTGCCTTCTGAGCGCCGCCGGCGTGCCCGCTGCGCTCATTCGCTGCGCGGAGTATGAGGCATAGATTTTAAAGCGTGTGAGTCAGCTGTCTGCTGACGTCAGTACTCCGCCTCCCCCACCTCCTCACGGAAATTGGAAGACCGCTGCTCCCTCAACAACAATCGGGCGAGCCCGTGGACCGGGGAGCAAGCGGCAAAGAAGAGCAGGTAAGGGAAATGGGAAATTATCTAAAATACAATCAGCCAACAGTTTTTTTAAAAAGCAAGGAGCTAGCGCAAATGCATCCGGCTGCCGCGCGTCCGCTGCTATAAAATTATTTAAAATACAATTCAGCCAACCAAAGACAGTTTTAGAAGTGCAAGCAGCTAACGCAAATGCGTCCTGCTATTGCGTGTCCGCTGCGCTAAGTGCGAGGCAAGATTTTAAAGCGTTTGAGTCAGCTGTCTGCTGACGTCAGTACTCCACCTCCCCCCGCCACCTCACGGAAATTGGAAGACCGCTACTCCCTCCACAACAATCGGGCGAGCCCGTGGTGGACTGGGGTGCAAGTGGCAAAGAAGAGCAGGTAAGGGAAATGTGAAATTATCTAAAATACAATCAGCCAACAGTTTGTTTTTTAAAGCAAGCAGCTAGCACAAATGCATCCTGCTGTCGCGCGTCCGCTGCTATAAAATTATTGAAAATACAAATCAGCCAACCAAAGACAGTTTTAGAAGTGCAAGCAACTAACGCAAATGCGTCCTGCTATCGCTATTGCTACCACCTACTACGCGTACACCTCTGCAGGACTGCTACTTGCACACATCCCACATATAAACAGACCCAGATCAGAAAGATGGGCGTTCTCTTACATCCCTTTTCAGTGGTGAATGGCCTCCCACTCCACATCAGAGTCTGCTCCTCTCTTCTTGAATTCTGCAAGAATCTAAAGACCTAGCTTTTCATTTATTGACACACCTACTTAGCACAAAGATACCTTTGTGATAGTGTGCTTTACAAATATACATAAGATAACATAATTCCAAAACAGTCATATTCCTTGCCCTGTCAGACTCAAGTCAATCAGAGGATCATCTCTGGCCACATCACTCAACCCCAAGTATGGCACCAAAACCCACAACCCCAATTGCATCAGTGAACAGGTCCATTTCCTAATTTGATATGCTGGATGCATGGCAAACTATGCCGATGTCAAAGCCATTCAAGCAAGTAGAACAAATAGCTAAATATTAATTAACATTTACTGGAGAGCCATGTTCTATGACGCTTAGCTTTCAATTTGCAATAATTTGACAAATGGATCTTGGAAAGGAGCGTGTTATGGGTTTCATGAGTAAGGCAAAATTCAAATGAACCACTAAACTTTAAGGGCAATCATTATCAAAAAGTAACACAGAGCAGCAAGTCATCTTGCTGTGCTGCATACAGGGAAAGGGCAGGATTGTGCTGTATTTATTACCATACGGTGCATTTGAGCCTTTTACCAGCATTGGCACACAGTGTGCTGCCTAGCACCAATGCAGACACCCTTGCACTATGGTGCAAGGATGCCTACATTGCAAGCAGGATTGTTTTTGTGTAGGATGCCCCGAGGCATTTTCCTCTTTCCTCATAGAAAGAGGAAGAAATGAGCAGAAATAAAGAGATTTCCTCCCCAGAAAAGGCATAGCATTTTGACACATTCCCAGGTCTTCCAGTAATTGTAAATCTGGGAATTTAGTCAAAATCCATGGGTGTTGCATGGGAACACCCATGCAATGCCCATGGAATGCCTGCTTGGGGCAGAGTAATGGAACGCTGTGATTTGCGCTGCACTGCATTGTGTTACTCCAGATTTATAAAGCCACTCAAGGCCACGCAGAGTGGCCTTGCGTGAATTGATGAATCACATTTTAGGGTTGCGTGGTGCATGCACCCTGTTGTAACATAAGAAAGCGACATAACCCATACATAAATATGGCCCTCGGTTTGTGAAAGGAAACCTTACACATTGTCACCAAAATCCTGATTGAAACCTTAAATGCAATAATCTTGTCTTTGGCCAGCCTAGAAACTCTCTCACACAATGTCAATTTCATAAAGAGAAAAAATAAGGTAGTAGCTGAGTCAGTGGACTTCCCCATATGGTTAAAGAAAGTTGCAAGTGACGAAGCACACTGATCAGGTTTAATTGACCTGACAAACAAGAATTAATCATCCAGGTGGTAAACTTAGTGTGTGTCAGCCTTGCTTCTAAAAACGGTCTCCCAGAAAGTACTGCTCAAAGTTCATGAGCATAAATTGGTCAAAGAAGAAGGATCCTTCAAAATGAAAGCCAAGAGAACAAAACTCATCAGGAGGCATATTTACAACGAGGCGATAAAAAATTATCGCCGCTTTAGCGGCCGTTTTCGGCCGAAAAGCGGCGATAATTTTATCGCTATATTAGCAAGGCCACGCTAACGCGTGAAACCTTGCTTTAGCGTGGGGATGTCTAACGCCCAGCTTTGCATCTCTAATGAGATGCAAAGTGGGCGTTCCTGACCGGACATGATAGGAGAAATGTCGCTAAGCGACATTTCTCCTATCATCAAGCCCCACGCTATGAAGCATAGCGTCAGGAAAAGTAGCCATTAACACCTGTTATCGCTACTTTCCTAACACCTGCTTCACGACTGACTTAGCCATGATATCCTATGGAAGGTGGATATCATGGCTAAGTTTGTGAGTCCCTATCAACTAGCTAACGTGAGATTATCGCTGGGTTTCCAGCGATAATTTCACGTTAGCCAGTTAGCGCTAGGATTTTTATCGCTGATGAGATAAGCGTTGCTAATAGCACGCTATCTCAGCGATAAAAATCGGCACTAGCCGGCGATAATTATCCGAGCGCTAAGTGTGCTCAGCGATAATTATCGCCGGTTGTTGTTGATATGCCCCCAGGAGACCTAAAGGCTGTGTCTAACAAGAGAGCCCAGAGGTCACTCCACTCAACCTCTGGGTTTCAGCTAGCATGCCACATCCATTATTCTTTGTTTTATCCTCTGCTAGCAAAGTGACCAACTTCTTAGCAGTGTCCAACCGTAGTAATTGTGGTAAGATGGTTAACTTTTGGATTGCTCCCCTTGACCATTCTAGGGAGCATTCACTGATGCAAATGTACATGAAGTCTTAACAGGCACAAGTGCAGAAGAGAACAACCCCTGTAGAGGGATAAATATTTTCTAGAATTATCCGGTTTACTGTGCTGCATAATCTTTCCCCAAAAAACTTTAAGGGAATTACAGGACAAAAACATGTGTAGCTAATCTTCCCATGAGTTACATCTTGGGCACCTTTGCGCAATTTAGTGAAACATTTTGTTCATAGGCCACAGTGCTGGATAAAGCATTCCCTCATTGAAGAAAACCATATGCTGGAAGTTTGCACCCCGGAAGCAGATGATACTCAAGTTAAAGTACCTCTGCCATTGTGGGTCACTAACATCAAGCCCTGTGTGCCGCATCAATTTGCTTATTACTGTTTCAATTAGCTGCATAGGGTTTGGGGTTAGGGCCTGATACTAAAATCTAAGAGTGAGATTAACACCATCCCCCCATAACAGATCTTTTACTACACCCTTAGAAGATTCGATGTGCACTCATTTATATTGGCTAGTATTGCTCTTTTTTGGATGTACATGAAAAAATACTGCTGGCTATGAGGTGTTCTGCCCATAAATAGCGTCTGTGGGGATTTAAACCCAGGGCCCTCAAAAAGGTCCCCCACCTTTATTATACCTAGATCTGCCCATTAATGTATAATTTCTTTGGTCAATCCAGGTGACAAAAAAGAACAAAACCTAACAGCGTTTCCCCTTTATTTTGGGTGTACCTTGACTTAAAAAAAACTTCTTCCTACATAACAATAATTGGGATAGGGTTTTATATCTTATTTTTTTGGGGAGTTCAGGGGTTTTCACACACCAGGGTAGGTGTAAGGTTTTCAAGACTTTCAGCATTTGAAAAAGGACCATATGTACTGGTCCAATTTGGTGAATAAAGAATTATCTAATTTATGTGACATGGCCAGGATGTGGAATAAAAACAGAGGGAGGAACAGTGTTAGAAATGGAGTCTCTAGTTGGTAGCGGTATGCACAGTGTCCAAGTAGGGGCCATAATCCTAGTCAGGGTAAGCTAGATACACAGTAAAAGATGACCTGTGCTCACCCTCTGGTAGCTTTGCACAGAGCAGGCAGGCTTATCTAAAGAGACAAAGTGTAAAGTATTTGTGCAACACACACAGTAACACAATGAAAACACCACAAAAATACTCCAGACAGGCTTAGATAAATAGACAATACTTTTATTAGAAAATCAAGACCAAAACAACAAAAATCCAATTAGTAGAACCAGAGTTATTATTTATAATGAGTAAACCAAGAAGTAGTAAATACAGTCAAATAGCGCCTAGGGGTTACTTGAGGTCGCAAAGTAAATCCAACATTCAGGCTGACTGTAATGGAAGGCAGGCCAGCTACTGGACCCATGCAGGGCCCACTGAAAAAAGTACCTTGGATTTAGCAAGCGTTGGCGTGGAAGACTCGATGCGTCAGTTCCGATTCACCCAGTTGGGTTAAAATCAAGCCTTGCAGTCAGGTGCTGTATCAGCGTAGAATCCCTTACAATGCAGGTGCTGTGTCGTTGAACTTCGCAGTTGGGTCCCGCATCGTCGTCGAGCCCATGAGGGATGTCCTCAGATCGGCACTGGGTCGGCATTGAAGGGCATTGCATCAGTTCCGATCAGTGCAAAGTCATCACTGCCTAGATTTTCAAGCAAAACAGCTCAGGCCCAGTGCTGAAATGGCACCTCAGGCAAGGATGGGCTCACAGATGGCAGAGTCCAGCAGCAGGGTTGCAGAAGTCTTTGATGGCCCTGAAACATCAGAACAAGGGGCAAGCCAGCAAGGCCTTGGAGTCACTCTGGTCTCAAGTGAGATGGGTCCAGTCCTTGCCCACAGCAGGGCAGAGATCAGCAGGCAGTAGGGCAGCTCAGCAAAGCAGAGAAGCAGTTCCTTAAGAACAGTCAGTCAACCAGAGTGGCAATGCTTGTAGCACAGCAGTCTTCTCTCCTGGGAGAGTTCTGCACAGGCCGAGTAGTGTACTGTATTGGTAGGGTCAGAGCCCCAGCATTTATACCTAAATATGCCTTTGAAATGGGGTGACTTCAAAGCAGGCCCTTGAAGTGCACAGGTCCCCTTTCATCCCAGCCCTGTCTGCCAGGCTATATGTGGTGATAATCAGCCCTTTGCGTGGGACACATGACATTGCTTCTTTGGATGCAGCTGTCAGCTTCCTCTCACTCTTCCTGCCCAGGAAGAGCTATCGGAACATAGATGAATGCAGATGAGTCACACCCACCCTTCCTGTGGCTGTCTAGAGGGAATGCACAAAGTGTAGCTGTCACCCACCTTAGGCATGTATTGGCGACAGGCTGCAAGACACACAGAGCAGTACGTGCAGAGAAATGTGCACTTTTGACAAGTAGCATTTCTAAAACAGTAATATTAAATCCAACTTTACCACTAAAGAGGATTTATAACTACTATTCCAAAGATTTAAAACATCATGCAGCCACTCCTTTCTAATCAGGAATTACAGCGTAAAGTGATTTAAGGAATTCCCAGTGCTGGCCTGTGAGAGGAGTAGGCCTCACAGTAGTGAAAAATTAATTTAGCTGTTTGTCATTACCAGCACATATAAAACTTAGAAGTACGTGTCCTAGCTTTTAGTTATATAGAACCCTGCCCTTAGTGCTACCTAGGACCTACCTTAGGGGTAACTTTTATCAAATAAAAAGGGTAGTTTAAGGCTTGGAAAGTGGTTTTAAATGCCATGTCGAAGTGTCAGTAAACTGCACACTCAGGCTTTGCAATGGCAGGCCTGAAACATGTTTGAAAGGCTACTTGTAAGGGTGACACAATCAGTGCTGCAGGCCCCTTAGTAGCATTTAGGTTCCAGGCCCTGGGTATATGGTATACCACTTTAGTAAGGACTTACAAATAAACATAGTATGTCAGTTTTGTATACACCAATGTTACCATGTTTAAGGAAGAGAGCACATTCACTTTAGCACTAGTTAGCAGTGGTAAAGTCCTATGGCCAATAAAATGAATTTAGCGAAAGAGGCAAAAAGTTTGGTGTAACCCTTGAGAGAGGGCCATTTTCCAACAATCAGCATCTTAACTAGAGCGATTTTATGATTTATAGAGAGCGGCAGTTGCCTCCAACTTATCAGCAGATTATCAACCCTCCTTAAGACTGGGTTAAATTTGTCATGGAAGAAATCTTCTTGCTTTTTGGAAAAGTATATGCCTATGTATCTTTTACGGCCCAGTTTATAGTTCCTTTTGAGGAGCGGACGCCTTCCTGGGGGGACTTTTGAAAAGTAGGCATTCTGTCTTAGACACGTTTATATGATAGCCTTCTACAACTGTAAACCTACTGATTATTTGCAGCACTTTATTTATGTCAACAACTATGGGTGTTAAATACAGTGCCACATCATCCGCATATAACTTTATTGCCGGGATCCCTGATTTCGGAATTAAAACCAGACTGTCCTGGCGAAGGGCATGGGTCAGTGGCTCAATAAACATGGCAAATACTAATGGGGGGAGAGGGCATAACTGCCTGGTCCCCTGCTCCAGCACAATTTCTCCTGCCTACATGTTGTTAATAATCAGTTGAGCTGTTATATTGCCTGGATCGACTTCGTAAGCTGAGTGGTAACCTAAATTTACCACGAATGTGAAAAAGATACTTCCAACTTATGAGGCAAAATGCCTTCTTTGCGTCTAGTAGGATAATAGCTGCCAAAACAGAGTATGTTAAAACTAGGTCAATGAAATCAGCTAAGTACTGCATGTTTGTGAATAGGCTACGGCCTCTAATAAATCCTGTTTAGATCCGGCGAGATCAGAGCGGGCTCTACAAACCCAATCAAATTAGCTTGAAACTTTGCATATAGCTTGTAGTCGATGTTCAGTAAAGTAATTGTTCGATACAACCTCGGATCAGTTGCAGGTATCCCCTATTTATGGATATTAATCAAGACCCCTCTTAGAAAAGAGACAGGTATCCATCCATCTCCTAGGAGATAATTAAACTGAGTGTTCAGAGGTCCTAAAAGGCTTCCTGAAAAAGCTTTATACAACGCTGGGCCCAAGCCATCTTCCTCCAGTGCCTTACCATTAGCCAGCTGTCCTATTGCCTCAGAAACCTCTCTCTCTGTGATTGGGTTGATTAATTTCGTGGAAGCCTTTGGTGCCAGACAGGGCAGATCCAAACCTTTCAAAGATTCTCTATTTCCTGCTCCTTGCCCCCTCTGCCCCTCGTATCTTATCCCCCTAATACAGGGTGGAATAGTATTTATAGAACATTCACCTAGATCCTCAGCCCTTTCTGTGAGCTGACCCGGACATGGACCTTTAACCTTCTAGACCAGATTGCATTTTTTCTCTCCTTAGCTTGCCATATTAAGAACCGGCCTACATATTCTCTTTCTTCATACACCTGACACTGAAAAGTCTGATTGTTTATCAACTCTTTTCGGAGTTAAAATCTCTTACTCTCTCCTTTCTCTCCTGCCATCTATCTCGGCTAGTTGCCACAGGTGCGTACTATCACTCCTTTTTTTGTGCAGGTCATGTTGTCGCCGACTCGGGTCTCTTCTTTGTTCTCTTTTGCAATTCTACTCAGAACTGAGGTTCTGGTGCCAGGAGAGCCCCTTAAATCCAAGATGTAGGGGTGCTAGGGATGTAGGTGCAAGTGGCCAATGGGTTACTAGCCCCAGTGCCTAATCTGCCCCTGTGGTGACCACATCCGGGGGGGTGTCACCTTTTCTACCCAGAACTCTCTATTCTGCCACTTTTTTATTTGGCTGTACATGCCCAGGTAGCCCACCTTAGCAGTATGGCTAGCCCCCTGGGGGTGTACACCTCCTGTCTACATAAATTCCCCACCAGCCTGGGTGCAAATGTACATGGGGGCCTAGTGGTGGCTGATTCCTCCTTTGGAAGGCAGCTTGGTTGCATTTCAGAGGTGGTGCAAGCTTTGAAGCTCACCTTCTTGATGTGCCACTTCACATCCAGGTCCTCTGTTTCTCACTCCTGGGAGAGTGCACAACTCCTGGCAGGGGATCAGATTACAGTCTTGGTGGCAGCAGTTGTGGGCTGTCATCCAGGGCACAAGAAAGGCTGGGGCAAGCAGGTGGGCAACCTGTAAGGTAACACTCTAGGTGCATGCTACATCAACTCTGACACGGTAATCATGTCAGTGTGATGAGGCAAGTTGTTTGATACCAAACATGACATATTTCAGTGGTACCATAATGGAGCGAGCAACTTCAGGGGTGCCCAGTTGCCAGTCCATGATATTCTATTGATTCTATTGACCGCTGATCACTTAGGGACAAATAAACTTTCACTTATATGTCCACCCCTTTATTATAATGCACCCTGCCTCCTGGGCTCAGGTGGTCTTCCTTAGGGGTGACTGGCAACTATTAAAAATAGTGCTTTGACATTGCCACACATGGTGAGGGCAATGTTGAGTTCTAGCAGTTTGCACTGTTCTTGTAGCCTGTAATGGATAGACAGCTGTCATCTGTTTACTTAGGTGATTCAGGATGGTGCAAACAGTGCTTTAGGCCCCGGTGAACCCCCTGAACTCCCATGCCCTGGGTACCACTGGTATCATTCATCAGGGACTTATAAGGGGGTTAAAGTCCTTACCAATTGGGGTTGCCAATTCACAGATATCAGTTTTAGGGAGAGAGGACTACCACTGGGGCCTGGGCAGTAGGCTCCAGTGCACTTTAATAGTCATAAGGGTTGACCATACACAAATGGCACTTTCCTACACTGAGCACCCCCACCTCTAAGGGGAATATGAACCAGTGCCCTACACCAATTTATACAAATAAAGCATATTTTTTATATCAATTTAGACACCAAAATGAAGACAATCGCATAAGTATTACCGGAGGTATGTGTTGCAGAATGAAAAATTCTACAACATCATATTATGAGGTAGTCCTTGATCCCCTTATGACATTTCACATGTAGGTCTTTCTTTACCAAAATAGCAACCCCCTCTGTGTCATTCTAGCTGAAGAAAAGAATACATCCCATGCACCCAGGTGTCTCACTTTCTCCTTTTCCCCTCCTGACACTCAATGAGTCTTCTCTATTAAAACAATGCTTGATATAAATTGTTTCAGCCATGCAAACGTGGCTGTCTTCTTGACCTTGTTATTAAGACAGATAGCAGTGAAGCTAACCAGCGTTACTTTAGCCATTACTTAAGCAAGATTTGTGCCTTTTCTGTAGAGCCCATTTGGAAAACAGCTGCTTCTCTGAACAGCTAAGCAGCCAAACACAAAATCTGGAGCAAAAACATTCCCATGCCACATATTCTATACACTCGTGCACCCTCTGCTCTAATGCCTTGGAGTCACCTTTTTCATTTTTCTCCAGCTTACCCCTGCCCCCCTCCATCCACTCCACCACCCCACCACTTTGTGAGGTGGACCCTGCCCACCCTAATCATGGATGCGCTGTATTGCACTCTTATCCAACCATGGGTGGTGCCCCCACCCGTCCTTCCCCAATACACAAACCACAACAGCGTGAAAGTAAATAAGAACAAGCATTGGCATCTCCAATAGGTCTCGCCTTTGGGACCTTATAAGCATTAAGCCATGCAGCACATTAAGAAACAAGAATGTGAATAGTCCTGGTTGATTTTAGGTGTTTGGCAGTTGTTGCGTTACATATTTGGATGCAATAGCGGAAATCTGAGAGAGGAAGAAAAATACAGTTGCACGATGGGAATCGCAGAAATTTTTTGTTTATGTGTTTTAAAGCCATGCCCTTAAATATATGAACAACACTCCTTATAGAGGCACCCCGTCCCAGTTTTTTTCATCCTGCTTCAAGCCCTGTCTTCTGTAATCAAAGTATATCGCTGCAATCGTCAACTATAACATTAGCCCATGCTAAAATATGGTTAAACTATCACTGTAACAAGGTTTTAAGAAACAATTCCACAACTGTACAGTAAGGGTAGGTGTTGAAGAAGAATACACTTTCTTTACCGGTACTCTATGTGCGCTATACAGAAACAACAGAGGGGCAGATTTACAAGCCCCTTGTGCCACTTTTGCGTCACTTTTCCCATGTTAAAAGTGATGCAAAAGTGGCGCAAGGGGCTTGTAAATCTGCCCGAGAGTGCGCTCACAACAGGTGTATGCAGAAGAATGAACCCAATGTCCATTCTGATGATATATAGCTCAATGAAGACTTACATGGCAAGTTAACGATCTCATGAATTAGGCACGGTGAGTAGAAGCACCTTGGAAACCGGTAAACCTAAAACTCAATCACGTACCCAATGCCACACTCAGTAGAGTACTTACAGTTTGTGCCTCCACCCCGGACACCTTGCGGCCATTTATTCTCCTTCTGGATTAATTCGTCCCTATCCACACAACCCAGGCCGTCCATAACCCAATGCCCTGCTCGAAAATGGAGACGCTTCCACTATTGATTCCTAAGCTATTCAAATGGTGATTCATTGAAAAGAGCTAATCCATGGAGGTAGAAAGAGAACTGGGCGCACGAAGAGGACGAAGAAGGAACCAGTTGCCTATCAAATAAATGATAAAACAATAAATACAGAATGATCAAGATCATTCGATGATGACCAGGAAGGGTGTGGCACATTGGAGACGAAACAAGCAGTAAGCAATCAGCCTATTAGCATTTAGTAGGAAACGGTAGTGTGCTATAACAAGACCAGTCACGAGCAAGCAGGAAACAGCATGGGACCATTTAAAGTGCCTGCCGGGCTTAGTATAAAAAAGTTAAAGTGGGCCCCCTGCCTAGTATATAAAAGTTAAAGCGAGCGTCGGGCTCAGTATATAAAAGTTAAAGTGGGCGCCACACTAAGTATGTATAAGTTAAAGTGTGGCATCCATAAAGCGGGCGCTCACAAAAAAATGCAGCAATGTGGAACAAATGCACAAGAAGCAACTGCTCGCCAGAATGCTGAACAATGAAAACATTCACCCCCAGTCATTAGGAACTGGGTTTAATCCATCATTCTTTTGTTCACCACGCTACCCCAGGTTGGACCCAGCCATATTCAAATCAGTCTTGACCCTGTTCCTAATGGGAACAGTCCAGCCCGAACTGCCAAGCCAGGTCCTCCGTGGACTGTAAACAAGCATACTGGGACCGTTTTCAGGGCATCACCCCTCCTCAGCCAGGCTAGCTTGAATCCGGATGCGCACTGAGCATGGAACCCATATCTGGGCATACCCTTCCCACTTAAAGCGACAAATGCAAAAGAAACAATTGATGGAAGGAATGCTGAACAATGCCGACATTCACCCCAGTCACAATGATCCTGGGTTAATGCTTCATTATTTTGATCACCACGTCCCCTCAGCTGGGACTCGGCATATGCAAATCAGTCTTGACCCTGTTCCTAATGGGAACAGTCCATCCCAAAATGCCAAGCCAGGTCCTCCATGGACTGTAAACAACCAATCTGGGACCGTTTTCGGGGCATCACCCTTCATCAGCCAGGCTAGCCTGAATCCAGAGGCGCAGTGAGCACGGCACCCATGTCTGGGCTGACCCTACCCACTTAGGGCGACAAATGAAAAAGAAACAATTGATGGAAGGAATGCTGAACAATGCAAACATTCACCCCCAATCACAAGGATCTGGGTTTAATCCATAATTCTCTTGCTAACCACGCCACCCCAGTTTGGACCCAGCCATTTTCAAATCAGTCTTGACCCTGTTCCTAATGGGAACAGCCCAGCCCGAACTGCCAAGCCAGGTCCTCCCTGGACCAAAACAAGAATCCTGGGACCAGTTTCGGGGCATCCCCCCTCATCAGCCAGGCTGGCTTGAATCCAGTGGCGCAGTGAGCACAGGACCCATTTCTGGGCATACCTTTCCCACTTAGGGCGACAAATACAAAAGATACAATTGATGGATGGAATGCTGAACAATGCAAACATTTACCCCCAGTCACAAGGATCTGGTTTTAATCTATCATTCTTTTGCTCACCACGCCACTCCAGTTTGGACCCAGCCATATGCAAATTAATCTTGATCCTGTTTCTTATGGAAACAATATAGCCCGCACTGCCAAGCTAGGTCCTCCCTGCACCTAAAACTAGGTGTGGGTGGTAAATTCCGCTCCGCTTGCGGAATTTGTGAAATTTTGGCAATTCTGCAGGGAACGCGTAATTGCTGAAAATTCCGCGATCCACGGTGTAGCGGAATTTGTGAGCATGGTCGAGGCTAGGCAGGAGCACTTACTGATTAGCCAGGAGAAAGTACTCCAGTTGAGTAGAGGTATTGCACAAAACGGTGGTATCTTCTTGGATAAATATGCTGGGCAGGATTCATTCTGGCACGATGCTCCTGTCACAAAAATTAAACCTCAACAGGAAGCACTTGCAGAAATAAATAAAGCAGGTACCCGAGTTAAAGCTCAAATTCGGTAACGCATTAATCAGCCCCAAAAAATTGTGAGCTTGGTCGAGGCTGGGCAGTTGTGCTTTCTCTCCATATCTACTGTCAAAAGTTCGCCGTGATGCTTGATGGAGGTCTTTGCATCCATGACTTTCTCGAGCACAATGCCCAAGTAATTCCTGTGACAAGGAGGTTCTTTCTCCTCATCTGCTGCTCTGATGGTCTCTGACCTTTTATAAACAAGAGGCATGTGAACTCGCAGAGAAGCCCCGCCCATTTGGACCAGCCCCACATACACTAGCGGTGTGCAACGTCTTCCCGCCCTTTCCCCACTATAATGGACAGCTTACTCAAAGGACCCCTGCGCCTTTCCGGCGTGGTGGCAAAGTTACAACTCTAGTGTAACCGGCGGAACAAGCAATTCCGTGAGCTCACGAAATTCCGCTTGCTCGCTGAGATTTTTTGCCATTTCGCTGAACTTTGCGTAACCTAACTACGCAAATTCCGCTCACCAGTGCCTAAAACAGGCATCCTGGGACCGGTTTCGGGGCATCACCCCTCATCAGCCAGGCTAACTTGAATCCAGTGGTGCAGTGAGCATGGCACCCACGTCTGGGCATACCCTTCACACTTAGGGCGATAAATGCAAAAGAAACAATTGGTGGACGGAATGCTGAACAATGCAAACCTTCACCCCCAGTCACAAGGATCTGGGTTTAATGCATCATTCTTTTGCTCACCACGCCACCCCAGTTTGGACCCAGCCATATGCAAAACAGTCTTGTCCTTGTTTCTTAAGGGCACATTCCAGCCCGAATTGTTAAGCAAGGTCCTCCGTGACCGGAAACAAGCATCCTGGGACTAAATTTCGGGGCATCACCCCTCAACAGCCAGGCTAGCTTGAATCCAGTGGCCTGGTAGTTCGGGCTGGAAGGCTCCCATAGGGGGTCGGGTAAAGACTGATTTGCATATGGCTGGGTCTAAACTGGAATGTCATGGGGGCAAAAAAACAATGGATTTAGGCCCAGATCTCTGTACTGGGGTGAATGTTTGACAGTATTCAACATTCTGTCCATCATTTGTTCTTTTTTGCAATGCGGAACAAAGCTTTTTGGATAGATGCTCATCTAAACAAATCGCCAGCAAAGGGCTTAGTGAAGCCCCACATACTGAACACAACATGCTCCGCAGAGCACCGCATGTGTGCTGCTAGACACAACCTAAATAGGAAAATAACAATTTGGTGGCAGTATTCAGTTGTCTAAGACATCTTGATGTAGGTATCTGCTGTTCAGCTTATCCTCACCGCCACGTAGATGTCTCAGACATTCACCGGGCACAATAATAGAAGCCTCTGGCCTTTTCCCAACACTTCCTCCTTTCCCTTCCAGGGAAGCCTTACCAGCACAGAGAAAGTCTTGAGCTTCATTTGAGTCTGGAAAGTTTTGAAAGATTTCTCTCCAACTGATCCTTAAGGACACTTCATGAATAAAAGCGGGGATGGCTAAGACCTTAAATTCAGGCAGTATAGTCCTAACCTCTTTCGTCCTTCTAGCTGTCTCCAAGGTTAAGTCTGGAAAAACTGAAAAAGTGAATCCTTACCTGAGGAAATGCATTTTCTTGCTCTGGTGGTACTCAAAACTGACTCCTTGATGCAGAAGTCATCAAAGTAGGGGATCCTTGTCCACAGCCTTGAGCCTGCCTTAGGGGTGCCTGCTGGGACCCAATAGGCCCTTGCTATTAACAGATTTTGAGCGGGCAGTCTCCCTACCTATTGATTTCTTTAATAACTGTGTCAACCATTTTTCCGTGCCTGGCTGCAATGACCTAGAGCCCTCAGGAACCCCTACTGCCCATATATTGGACTGGTGGGAGTGGTTCTCCAAGTCCTCACCCTTTCTCACCAAGGACCTAATTTGGTGGTTCATACTTGGAGTATTGGTAGTATTACCCATTGAGTACTCCTCCTGAATCAACAGACGCTTTTCCATCTCTTACTGCTTGGTCAAAAAAGATGGAATTTTTTCGTCTAGGGCTTCCACCATTTCTATTAATTTCGCCAGACGAGGTGCTTGTTCTGTTTGGGTCTTCTATAATGTCCTAATTTCCAACAGGATACACTTGAGCATCTGCCTAGAAGTTCGGTTTGAGGAGAGCAAGGCAGCTGAACTACCTGAATCGAAGTTCCCCAGCCCCATGGCTGATGCAATCTTCCCATTGATACCTAGCCTCCCTCCCACTTAGGCAGCTGTCTCCTCTAGGCAAGGCCCCTACTGTCTTCTGTAAGCTCCATCAGAGTGCCACATTTCTTGGAAACCAGGGTCCATATCTGAGAAAGATCTTTAAAGTGTACTGCATGTATTCCAGCTCCCTCTCTGTCTTTGTTCTGTACTTGTATTCTTTTAAATGATAGATGTTTTTTGGCTCATTACATTGCCCTCCTTATTCTGGAAGTTGAAGGGGACGTGTTTGCATGCCATCTGTGGATCCGAGCCTGCCGACATGTTGGTTCTCGTCTCTTGCAGAAGCTTATGTTGGTTTCCCTCTCTCAATGCTCTCCTTACTTGTGAGCTCTAAATTCCTATCTGCCAAAACCATGTCAGACCCAAGAGTCTCCGGAGTACCTCCCCATTGCTGTCCTCCTGGATTATCCAGGTCTGTGCCAGTATTTTCACTGATTTCACTGGTTTTTCTAGGCACAGTACATGTAGTTGTAAAAGTCATTTTCTCTGTGTCCAATAGGGTCTGATGATGAGATCGAGCCCTTTGCCCCCGATCTGCAATAGTTCCAGAGGAGACGGAGATCTGATCTTCTGGCTACAGCTGACCTCTCCCTCTTCCTCTTCCAATTGAACCTGTGCCTGTTACTGATCCTGCTGTTGCAACCCCCTTCAGGCCCTTAGATGCTAGACCGCTAGCTGATTCCTGTCTAGATGTAGCCACCATCCTTATGCAACCCCCCAAGCTTTTACTTGCTGTCCTGTGGGTTTAGGAAGGAGAGGCGACTTATTGGTTCTGAGTACCGTGCTCCCCTTGGTATGTTTGCCCCCCTGAGGTACGTGGGTAAGCAGCTGAGTGCAAAAGGCAAAAAAAATGATGAAAGGTAATAAGAGCACTCACTGAATTCAGGGCTCATCACAACCTGCAGTACCTGCTGCCAAGGAGGTTGAACCACTTGCCGCTTACGGGGAAGTGAAAAAGCTCCCATGCACGGGGACCACTAAGAGCAGTGGAGATGAGGGAATGAATGAGAGTGGGCACCAAAAAACAGCATGCACTCCACTGCACCCTTAGAAAACGATATGATGATTCACTTAGTCCACTTCTTCCAGACAGTTTCATGAGGGATTCTCACAGTCTCGACGTCAGCATTGCATCCTGCATCCCCTTTCTCCCCTTTCTTTCAGTCTCCCTGCATCTCACTGTTTGGCCTCCTGGTGTCTCCAACATTGGGCAGCCAACAGAGCTGCACCTGGAGCCAAGGAGGAGGAACCGTCCCCCAGAATGGCTGCATCCCCAGCTTTGGCAGTCATTCCCCTGCACCAATCAGGCACTCGCCCCTCTCGCCCCCCGGGCCACCTTTGTCTCTTGTCTCCATTTCGCATCATCTTGTGTATCCCTGCTACTCCCCAGGTGCTTTCTGTTTCTCCACACCCCTTTCACCAAGGTAGGTGTGTATAGGGGGCAGGAGGTAGCACCTTGAGCTTTGAGCTAGCCACTCAACTACCTGGCTCCATACCCCAAGATGGCACGTGGTGTCTTTAGCAAGTCAATACGCCCCTCAATGTAATTGAGCCTGACCATTATCTTAGCAAGCTTATCTCTTGGCCATCTTGAGGGTGCAAGGCAATGAACCATGTGCAGTGGATGCCCTTAACTTGTTACCCAATCAACTAACCAATAATCAATGGTCAAACTTAGCGCCAGTCCCCTCAGAAAATCTTTTACACTGATGCCCCAAGAATGAAAGCAAATGACATAGCCTTTGGGAATTAATGCTAATGTGGCAAATATATCACATTCTAGACATCCAAAACACAGACAGTAAGAATTTTTGAAATGCTTTGAGAAATTAAATCAAGCTAGCATACAAAATCCTAGAATAAAATATAACTGTGACAGAACAAGAATGAGAGAACACAATTAGAACACAAGTAAACTCTTCCTAAAAAGCTCATACCTGCAGAATCACCCAGGCCTTCCCTGCATGCCACCCTCATGAAACTACACAAAACTCATAGTGCTTGCTGCCCCCTCCCAAGTTCGCCACCTCAGTTGGCTGGTTGAGCTGAAGGACAACAAAGGGAGACACAATAATCTACTAGCTCCATGTATCCAAGGGCAGGACTCAAACTGCCTCAAGGAGAAGTGCAGTAATCACACAAAGAACTACCCCAGCAGCTAGCAAGGAGCAACTACTTCAGTGCAGTCTAGACCACTTCGAGGCAGAGAACCAGCACCTAGAGATGCTTTAGCGTCATTTGTCATGGGTTTCTCAGAGTTCAAAACACTGCTTGTGTGAGTCATTAGAGCCAGGAAGTGGTTGAAGGGTTGCGACGAATTACTGACCGCTGCCCTATGCTTCAATGTCCCATTACCCACCCCTCAGATAACCCCTGTCTGACAAGCCCCCGTTCCTGCCTAGCTTTCAGCTCTACAAGCAGGTAGGTTTCACTGGCTCCTGGTACGGTACATGGAAGAGACAGTCATTCCCGTCCTGCTGCCTCTGCCACTCATGCTACCAGAGTACGCTCCTACTTTCACCAACCCCCCAACGTTAGTTCATAGTTAAACTAATGTTGCATTTGACACATGGGAGAAAGTTCTCATAAGAACCTTCATACCTAGGCTGTTAGTTGCTACCAATATCCCGTTGTGAAGGCGAAGGGATAGTCAAATGTAAGGTAATAGTTCTAACCATAGTGTCCTGGTTAAGTATATTCATTTTAGATCTAATGTGTTCTCTATTCTAACAGTCTATGCATTATAAGCAACAGCAAATTCATTGTCAATGCAGGGAGAGCTAATGTGGTATGATGAGGCCAACCAATATTATCTTGAAGTCCGCACATTCTTCAGTATGATGCTGGTGCTAGGCAAAATATTCTACAGAAACGTCTATTCAGCTGTGAGCGGGAGTAGAAAGAAATATGGTTTGGGCTAGTTACAGAAGCACATTCAAAATGATAGCCTACTGCATTTTGCACTTTGCATTTAGTTTTCTTACACATTATAAGCAAGCACATTTTTCTACGTGTGTTTTTATTTATGCAGTTTCTCAGCAGTGGGTTGAATGCTTTCCAAAGTGAAATTCGAATACGTCTATGCAAGTCTCCTTTGTTTATTATGTATTTCTAACGTTATAAGGGTCTGACATCAGGCATAGAAGCTGCCCTGAAAATGGATACACCTGTCCTTTACATGCCTGATTCCAGCTTGCTTTTTACTCTTAATATCCCTATGGTGCATAGCTCCAGCCCAAACATTCTTCCTATCAGTAACATCCAGCCACATGACTGAATTATCTGTGTGTGGTGAAAGACAATCTAGTTTCATTTAGTGCTTAAACACAAAGTTAGCCTCGATATCTGACTCCTTCTCCATGAAGCTTCGCGCCCTTTTGAGACGCATGGTTTGCATCTTGCTGGTTCAGGCAGCGCTCTGTCGCCAATACAAAGATAGAGAGATGTAGGAATGACCACAGGTGTTGAATGTATTTGTATGATGCAGATTGCTACTGTGTCTTGGATGTGTATGACTGTGGTTGGTTGTGGCTGATTCGCTATTTCCCCCATCAGGAATCATTCACTAGGTAGGTGGAATGCTACGCTGACATGCCCTAAACAGTTACATGCACGATCTACAAATATAATGTTAGTTATAGCAACTTTACATTTGCACCTTCATTTACACATTTGCAAAACGACATGTTCACGTGCACCTGAACCTTAATGCATTTTTACATCTAGCTATTTAAAATACTGCTCTTTCAGAAATGTATACACATTTGTAGACATATGGGTGCATACTTTTAGAAACAAAATATTCCCTTAGTGATTCATGTTAAAACTAATTAAGTAACCGTTTACAGAGTTTATTAAATGTCTGACAGTAAAAACTACAATAAAGATCCTAATATGTAGGTTCTTCCTTAACATGAGGGCAAACTAGATGTCCTTCTTTATTTCAGATACGTTCACTTTCAAAGCCGAATCTGGTTTAAAAGCGACTCTGCAGTTGCAAGTGATTTGTTAGAAGAGCAGTAAAGTGATACGGCATGGCTGGTTTATAAGACTCAGAGACTGAACATGATTCCATATAGGATCATGAGGCTTTTTAATATTTTACTGCAGACATGTTTCTCCCATCTAGTGACGTCCTAGTACTATAAATAAGTTAGATGTCCTAGGAGCTAGGAGGTACGAAGCTGCCACATGAGTAAATCTAGTAGTTTACATATCTTATTTAGCAAACTCTTATAAGTCTCTTTCAAAATGAAAGACATGACTCTGTGGGCAAATGTCATATTCTGAAGCTGTTTGTTGAAGGGGGTCATTCTAGCTTCACTTAATGTGCATCTACCATGTGCCAAATCCTCATCTTTACTGAATGATTTAGAAGACGTCAACCCACATTCCAAGTTGAAAACGTAATTGTAAGGGTGTGATTTTATCCTGATACTTATTTGGGCAATAGTGGAAAACCGCAAGACAATCACAAAAGAAAACAAAAAAAACATATCTCATGGTCCAAACTTTTTAGGTCTAGCTGTTGACAGTTTTAGTTTCCTGACGACTTCATGTCAGCACAACACACAACTCACAGAAAATAACATAGTGTAAATCACATAAAGCCCTCTGCAGCCATTAACGTCTTTGGTTGACCCCCTTTTAGAAATTTGCCAACTAGATTGCTCTACATGCTATGGAACCATCCCGCAGCAGTTCACAGTTGCGTACCATAAGACTATGAACATTAATAATGAGGCATAACACAATCAGTTGTAAGCATTGCATTTAATAGACTGCATTTCCTTCTTTCACTCATCTGTTTCCCAAGATGGTCTAGCACTTGCAGGGACCTGCAGGGCCGTAGGTCAGTCGCACAGTGTTATGATTCATGGCCTTGATTGACATCGTCTGAAGCCAGTCCACCCTAGTCCCCAGAACATAGTTCCACCCATGCATGAGCAAGGATAGCAGAACTAAATCATTGAGGAGAGGAAGAATGGGAGTGAGAGAAAAAAGAGACTGCTGAAATAGTACAATCTAATTAACCACATATCTTTTGTACTTAGAAATTTCACAAAAGCTTTTTCAAAATTGAATGCTGAAAACATACTAAAAGTATGAAAAGCAAATAAGGTGTTGCTACCCTGCATAAACTTTGAAATGATCTTAGATAATAAGCTTATCGTGATCATACTTCACCTTTGTAATGATGAGCCACAGGGAACATAAGCCACAATCGAAGGAAGCCAGCAAAAGTACGGTGGAATGTAGATTTTCGTAATATATTATGACGGAAAGTCTTAATTTTATTAAAGACACGGAGGCGAGTATTATGCTTACTTTTCTTGCTTTATTCCAATAGCAGCAAGATAAAACTACCATTCCCAGAAGGCTTGGTGAAAGAACTACCAGCCAATGGGAAACAAAGAAACAATCATTATCCAATCATAACCTAGGTAGTAGTATAAGGTCTATCGTGACTGGGAACAGCCCTCTTTCTTGTGCGAGCAATTACAGAGAATGCAAAAACAAAGGAGTTACAGATAACAAAATGCATAAAGTCAAAGTCCACGTGAAAATTTCTTTCCCAAAGACCACCAGAGGAGACTCGGAGAGAAGGTCAGATCCAAGCACGGTAGGTGATGGAGCAGAAGAAGCGATCTTGGCAGAATCCGGGATAACCTCAGGATGATGCCGGTGGAAGCGCTGGAGTGCCTGTGGGGAGGGAGAACACCGGTTAGAAGTGTTGTGGCGGGATAATACTCGCCTCCGTGTCTTTAATAAAATTAAGACTTTCCGTCATAATATATTAGGAAAATCTACATTTTATGGCAAGACCGGAGGCTCCTATTATGCTTGTTTACAGCATATCTACCACCAGAGAAGATGCAGTAACTACAGGTTTGCAATAAAATGTACGAAACACTGTATCATTAGACCAATCTGCTGATTTCAGGATGTCCTCCAGACGGGAGCCAGCCAAAAAGGCTTTAGAAGCCATGGCTCCCCTAGTGGAATGAGCTCCGAAAACGGAGACGTCAATACCGGCCAGGGACATAACCCAACGAACCCAGCGGGCCAGAGTGGCAGAAGAAACAGGGTGAAAGGGTTTACGGAAGGAAATCAGGAGTTGGGAGCTGGAGGAAGTCCTGAGATCAGAGGTCTTACTTTCATAAACTTTTAGGCATTGACCTACACACAACTTGGGATTGGAGGGAAAATAGGGATAGAACACAGTTTGTAAATTAGTCTTGGTGCGTTTATGAATATCAAACAGCACACCAGTAGGAGTGAACTGGCGAGAAGAGACATCCATGGCCTTCACATCATATACTCGTTTAATAGAAATTAAACATAACAACATAGTGAGTTTAGCTGAAATCATTTTCAAAGAAAGAGCAGAGTTATCAGGCCAATTAGAAAACAATTGTAAAACCAGATTGACATCCCATAAATTAGAATACTTAGCCAACGGAGGTTTTGAAAAACAAACTCCTCTCAGCAATCTGCAGATCAAGGGATGAGCTCCCGCAGGTTTTCCGTCGATATGGGCATGATTGAGAGAAATGGCGGATCTGTACAGGTTGATGGTACGATAGGATTTGCCAGAGCTGGCCTCAGAAGCTAGAAAATTAACAATAAGGTTTAAAGAGGCTGAAAAGGGATCGACAGATTTTTGCAGACACCAGCTTGACCAAAGAGACCAGGCGGATTTGTAAGCCTTGGAGGTGCCTGGGGCCCATGCACGACTAATGAAGATTGAAGCTTCCTGTGAAATGACGAGATCAGAAGAGCAAGGCTGGAAATTTTCCAGGCGGACAACACCAGTGATTGGTCGATAATTAAAGGGTGAGGATTGCCCAGAGGGTCCGAGAGTAGATTGGGGAATGGGGGAAGAAGGATGGGAAAGTCCACCGCCAACTCCAGGAGAGATGGAAACCAAATCTGGGACTGCCAGAAGGGAGTTACTACCACCAGAGACGTCAATTGGCGACGTACCTGCGACAGGACTCTGTTGATTAACAGGAAAGGAGGAAACGCATAGTTGAGGTGAAGGGACCAATCTTGAAGGAAGGCATCGGTCGCCAGAGCTAAAGGGTCCGGACGCCAGCTGAAGAAGCGGGGTAACTGCGAATTCAGTCGGGAAGCAAAAAGGTCTATTGAGAAAGGACCCCACAACCGAGAGAGGGAGAGAAACACGGAGGGAAGAAGCTTCCAATCGCTGGAATCCCGGAGATAGCGAGAATGCCAATCGGCAACGGCGTTGAGATCCCCTGGGAGGTATTCCGCAGAGAGTGAGAGTTTGTTGGAGAGGCAAAATTCCCAAAGACTTTTTGCCAGATCCACTAGGACCTTCGACTTGGTGCCACCGAGATGGTTTATATAGCGAACCGCAGAAACATTGTCCATGCGAAGGAGGATGGTACAACTTACTTTGTCCTTTGCCAGACTCTGAATTGCAAAGGAGCCTGTAAGCATCTCTAAACAATTGATGTGCAATTTGGACTCCTCTTTTGACCATGTACCTCCAGTCGATATTGGTCCACAACGGGCGCCCCAACCCGACAGGCTTGTATCGGATTCTAATACAAGATCTGGGGCGGAAGCGAAAATGGTTCGACCATTCCAAGCTTCTAAATGGTTCATCCACCATTGAAGTTCTAGGCGGGACTCGAGATCTAATTTTATTTGATCGGAATACGCGAGACCTTGCCGAATATGTCTGATCTTTAGGCGTTGAAGAGCCCGATAATGGAGAGGGCCTGGAAAGATTGCCTGAATAGAGGCCGAGAGAAGGCCGACAATTCTTGCTAGGGATCTGAGAGATATCAAGGGACGGCGCAGAACCTGAGAAATCTCTGTATGAATAGTGGAGATCTTGGACTGAGGAAGAAAAAGGGAGGCCGAGGGGGAGTCTATGCGAAACCCCAGAAACTCCATACTCTGAGCCGGAATGAGAGAAGACTTTTCCAAATTGAGGAGGAAGCCTAGTTCGAGTAACAGAGAGCGAGTAGTGTTGAGATCATTCAATAAGGCCTGTTTGTCTAGGTTCATGATGAGGATATCGTCGAGATAAATGATGAGCCTGATCCCCAGAGATCTTAGATAAGCTACGACAGGTCTCATCACCTTTGTGAAGCACCAAGGTGCTGAAGAAAGACCGAAAGGCAGAGAGCGAAAACGATAGGTGACGTTTTGCCATTGAAATTGAAGGAATTTCGTGTGCGAATCGTGAATGGGGATAGAAAGATAAGAGTCTTGGAGATCGATGCGAATCATCCAATCGTGCTGACGCAAGGTATCTCGTAAATGTAGAATTGTCTCCATTTTGAAGTGGCGATAAACCACAAACTGATTGAAAAATCTGAGATTGATCACAGGTCTCATCTTTTTGTTCTTCTTTTGAACGAGAAAAAGGGTACTGAGAAAACCTGAGGGGTCGAAGGGAGAAACGAGAATAGCTTTTTTGGATAGAAGGACCTGTATTTCTGAGGTCACCAGAAGGGACATTTCTGTGGAGAACACCAGAGGAGAAGGAAGAACTTCTTGAAAAGGTGGAGCGTAGAACTCGATACGATAACCTTGGACGGTGTTGAGAACCCAAGGATCTGCAGTAAGGGACTGCCATCTGTGAAGGAAAAGAGATAAACGACCCCCTACAGGAGTTGCTGCACCTACCTTGTTGAGAGGAGTTGTGGCGGAAGCCACGTTGGCCCCTGCCTCTGTAACCCCGACCTCTTTGGGGGTAAAACTGGGGCTTGAAGTCCTGTTGGTTTGAGTTGAAGGAGCCACGGGAGCCTTGGATTGGAAACCACGGCCGGTAGAGCGGCTCCTGCCTCTTCCGGCCCTGCCAAAAACCCGAGATGGGAAGACTTTCTTGATGGATTGCTGCGCTTTATCCAAGGAGGCAAAGGTGGTGACGAACCTGCTCAAGTCTCTCACCAACGATTCTCCAAAAAGAGGACCGTCAGCCTTTACGCCAGGATCAAGAGGGGCAAGATTGGCCAGTTTGGGATCTAACTTAATTAAGAGGCCCTTGCGGCGCTCATGAGTCATGGCTGCGTTGGTGCTGCCCAGAAGACAAAAGGCCCGCTGGACCCACATAGATACATCTTCTGGATTGAGATCAGTGCCCTCAAGGTGAGCTGTCTCTGCCAAATCAAAAATGCGGGCAAGGGGACCCACTAAATCAAGCAACTTGTCTTGGCAGGAAGACCATGCCCTATCAACCCCTTTACGTGGATCTTTGCCAAATTTGGAGAAAAAGGTGATGAGTGGTTGGTCTATAGCGGGAGTAGAGGTGATATGGGAAGGGTGAGAGGGCTTCGGGCACTCAGACTTTAGTTTAGCCCTGACAGTCTTATCCAGGGGAAGACGAAGTCTTGCAGTGATATACTCTCCCACGTGGTCAATGGGAAACCATTCTGTTGAATTTGGGTGTCTGATGGAAGCAGGGTCGAAGAGAGGGGTACCCTCGGGGTCAAGCACCGGTTCAGATGCAAAAGCATCTAACTTCAATTTCTTAGAAGGAGGAGACGAAGGGTCCACAATGTCAAAGAGGTCAGCAAGATCAGTGGCATCACCCATATCGTCATCTGTATCATAAATAGTAGAAATGACCAATTTCTGTGGTACCTCCAGATTATTGGACTTGGCTTTATGTTTGCCATCTGAACATTTTAACCCCTCCTTGGAAGGAGGCCTGGGAGGAACCGCGTCCTCTGTCATATGTGAGGAAGACTCACCAACCACTTTTGACGCCAAAGAAGGAACCTTGGAGTGTACCACTTTAAGTTTTCTGCTATCCCCCGCAGATTGGGCCATTGTTTTGGTCATTAAACTTAAAATAGAATTTTGCATAGTTTTAGAAAAACGTTTCATTGATGCTTCAACAGCGTTTTCTACAGAGGTATTAATAAAAGAATTTAAATCCTCCTTAAATTCTTCCCCCTCATTGTCATTGTACTCTTCAGAAACCTGCATAATTAAAGAAAACAGGGAAACTGGCAACAAACCAGAAGAGAAAGGGTTAAACCTGAGGAAATTCAATGGGTGTGTAAATAGAGGAAACCCCTCCCTCTAGGGGCGTGTGAAAACAGTAGGCGTCTGTTCAAAGAGACGAAGGAATAGAAAACGATGCGTGGGAGGCAAACGTATCTGAGAGATGAAGTCGAGAAAAACGCTGCGCCACCGGCTGAGGGAACTCGAAGGCCGGTGAGAGAGGCGCGCGCCGACCAGGCTAAGCGTGCGAGATACGGGGGGGGGGAAAGAAGGGAAAGTTCACATACGCGCGTAGGAGCGCGAAGGCCAAAGAAGCAACGAAGCTTCGCCGAACAGAACCAACAGCAATTAAATTAATGAGATAAAACTTAACAATTCAAGTAAACATTTCCAGTAAATTAATGTGAATGATAGAAAGGTACTTATCTTGACTGCGAGCAGCAAGAAAAGAGGGCTGTTCGCAGTCACGGTAGACCTTATACTACTACCTAGGTTATGATTGGATAATGATTGTTTCTTTGTTTCCCATTGGCTGGTAGTTCTTTCACCAAGCCTTCTGGGAATGGTAGTTTTATCTTGCTGCTATTGGAATAAAGCAAGAAAAGTAAGCATAATAGGAGCCTCCGGTCTTGCCATAAAATTCTGGGTCAATAGCGTACCTGGAATTCAGGAAGGAAGTTGATGAACAAGCACAACAACCAATACCAAAATGTAATCCAGAAGAAAGTCAGAGTTCAGGCAATCGGTCAGCAAACAAATCCAAATCATAATCCAGAGAGTAAATCAGAGTTCAGGCAAAATTCCAGGGAAGGGAGGGAGGGAACCAAGAAGGGATACAAAACAACAAGGGTGAGGGAGGCAATAATGGTGATCAAACTGTAGCAGTAGCGAAGGAATTTTGCCAGTCACCTTCTCAAGGGAAGTGGACAGCTTTTAAAGCCCTGCTAATAACCTGAAAATCCCTTTTATTGACCTTCACCAGTGATAATCCTGACATTCCCTTTGCCATAGGCCAGTCCTGCGTAATCCTCCTGGTTCACTAATCCAGATTATGTGGAGGATAGTTATAGTGGTGAAATCCTGAGTCCACGTAAACCCCTGTTCCTGCCAACGGTGTGCTTGGTACGGTTGCCAGTTAAAAACAATTTATCTCTGCAGTATGAGCTCTCACTTCTAAAGGCAAATGTCACCTATCGCACAATTGGAGATCCAGTGAAAGTAATGACAAGCCCATTCCCATTCTAAAATGGTTGCCATTTTCCTTACAATTGAATACAATGCTTTGAGAAGGTGGTCCGTCTTTTATCTCTAAGGTTCTTTGCATCAATCCGGTATTCAGGAATTTTCCCTAGAGGCGGTGTATGTTAAGTCCTGCTCTCTCTGCCTCAGTACCCTACCCTCTCATGCAGTGGAGCTCACGCACGGTGGCTGTAGTCAGTACCCTCACATGGAGGCTGCAGTTAGGATGATGCTCAGCACTAGAATTACAGGCGAGGGGCTCTTTTATGATGGTCACTATTCCACCTGTACTAGAAAGTGAGGACACAATCAGTTGTGGATGTAATTCTGGACTGCAGTACAGAGCAGAGACCAGTGTTGAGACAGTTATGTCCGTGCCCCAAATTTGCTGTGTCCATCTGCTATCACAGTGCAGCGTCTGTGGGTTGCAGAGCACCACTGCCACCCTCTCCTGGAGAGACAGCACAGCCTGGACACTTTGACTTTCGTTTCTCAGATCTGCATGTGCTTTTCAGGGCACGATGCCATCTTCAAGTGTACTAGCACCACCTGAGCCCTCGTCAGCTTCCGAGACCCTTGTGCGGGTTGAGGGCACACCTGCCACACCTACCTGGGCCACCAATGAACCCTGCACCTACTTTAGTTTCTCAGGAATACACGTCCTGCGTCCTCCATTGGTTACAGCAGCTGGACCGCAGCGCACTGCACCAGCTTCATGTCCCAGCCATTGTGCTTCGCTAAGTCTACAGAAATGAAAGTTTTAAAGCAAAGAAGCACCACCATAAAGAGAGTTCTAAGTAAAGTGGGAAAGTTTTTTCAATAGTCTCTTCAGTGCTGGAAATACTAACGCTTTGTTTGGACTAAAGACTCAGATGCAGCATTGTTATTTTTGTGCATTTATCAGAGTACACGAGCAGTATTTGCTGCAGAAATAAACGACAGGTCACAACA
The DNA here is from genome assembly GCF_964204655.1 of Triturus cristatus. NCBI lineage: Eukaryota > Metazoa > Chordata > Amphibia > Caudata > Salamandridae > Triturus > Triturus cristatus. The sequence goes on from NC_140585.1 coordinate 640,832,549, forward strand.
TTAGCAAAGCCAGCGACTCTGGAGAATCGAAAGGCGGGGCCGGGATCGGCCCCGCCGCAAATATGGCGGGGCACCGACCCCCTCCTACCCTCGCCCTTGTGTGTCCATCAGGCGGCGCGGACCACCGCGTCATCATGACGCGGTGGGCGCGCCGTGTGTTGGATTGGCTCACAACGGTGACCCATGGCCCGGAAGCGGTTAAGATGCTTCCGGGTCATGGGGGAGTAGGGGGGCTGGGGGTCAGACCAGTTAGAACTGGTCTGACCCTAGGTACGAGGTTAAAAGGCTAGGGAGTGCGGGACTCGGTCTCTTTGTCCCGCGCTCTCACAGCACCTGGTCGCAGCCCTTTAGGAGGCTGCTTAACTTCTTTTGTTTTTGCTCCCCTGCAGGTTCGCTTCACCTACGTGGCAGCGCCGGTGTCGGGTGTCCTGGTTCCGGTCGTGATTTTACTGCGGGGCTGCTGGCGGTCGACATCGTCCTGGGTGCGGCGCTCGGAGGCTGGTTCGCGTATTACGGAACACGGAAGCTGAGGCATCGTGGTGCTCCGGTTCGCGGAAGGTACCGGTTCGAGATCGGGTGGACACGCTGTTGAGAGGCTTGTGAGCCCTGGTGTTAGTATTTTTGCGCATTTTAGCGTAATTACATTGTTGCCGGTCTGTCGTGGGCAGGGACAGTGTTTGCAATATTGTATTGTTATTTGCCCAGGTTTATGTTGAACATTTGAGGTATTGTGTCTGCAATATTGTGATTATTGTATTGCGCTAAGCTTGTGTCGCTTGTGTTGTTCCAGGTTAAGGTGCGAAGGGAATTGAGGTTGGGTGAAGGGGATTGAAAGGAAAGCGCAAGGGTCAAAGCATAGCATGTCAGGGAAGCGGGGAGCCAAGCGTTCGCGCATGGAGCATATGCTAGAGGCAATGATGGGTAGGATGGCGACTATGGATAGGAGATGGGGCAAGGTGGAGCAAATGGGCCATAGCTTGGCTGAGCTTAGGCAGAAGGTGGAGGATCAGGGTGGGCCGTCCGGGAGGCCTAAGCGGACAATAGTATCCCCAAAACCGAGGGGGGAATTGGAGGCTCTCCCTAAGAGGGTTAGACCGAAGAAGGGTAAGATTCAGGATCCCAAAATAGTGGAACCTCTAGAGACACCTGGAGGGGGTGGTCCGTCCGGGCTCCCAGCAGTGCCAGAGACTCCAGATTTAGTACCCAACATCCCGGGGTCAGCAGTGCCAGTACCTGCACCAGTTCCTGTGGCCCCAGTGACTGAACCGGTTGTTCCAAGTATCATCCCGGTCGTGCCCTCAATAAGCCCCAATGTTCCCGTATTGAACCCTGTGGCCCTGGTACCATCAACAGTAGGGGGAGGGCAGGTCCCGGTGGCGTTAGCCACTCAAATAGCGGCAGTGCTTCCATGGTTAGGAAAGGGGGGGGGTTTGCCTTTGGCGGCGGGCACCGATCCCTTGGCAGAGGCACAAAGAATGGTGGCAAAGATCATGGCGGCTCCGGGTGTTGAACAGAGCCTGGGCGCGGTGAAGGCCCAGCAAGCACAGCCAGGGCCGCAGGAAAGCGACAGTGGAAAAGCCGGGACGCCAGAGCCAGCGGGTAAGGAGCTGGCTTTACCATTGTTGGGCGCCGGGGTGTTACCTTCTAGGAAGGAATATTTAGCGCGCCATGTTGCAAAGGACGTAAAAGAATTGATTTGGGCTGGGGCGTATGTAAATATGTTTTCCTTGTTGGTGGATAACAGGGAAATGGAGTATGCAAAGAGACAGAAGGATTGGATGCTTCCCAGTGAGTGGCGGGCGGAAATGTCTAGATTCAGGGTAGAGGAGACATTGACGAATTGGATAAGGGCATTTTCTGTTTATATGGCCATAGTGGCTGAACGTACACCTAATATACAGGCGGAAATGGCATGTTATCAGAGCAGGGTGGCAATGACGCATGATAAATACGGTGGTGTGGGTTGGAAGGAATATTATATGAACTTCAGGAAGGCGAAAGAGTTTGACCCTTCACTCACATGGGACAGGGTGGATTCAATTTCCTGGTTCGATCAGTTTGGCCCCGGGCAGATGGGCAGTACAGCTCAGAATTGGGTCAAGGCGCATATTTCACCGCCGCATCAGCCCTTTCGGTCAGGGCACCCCGGGGCGGCGGCGTCGGCCACTGAGAAAGGGGAAAGCGAAAGGGAGTGTGCTGGGACTTCAATAGGAAGTCCTGTACTAGAGCCCAAGGCACCTTTAAATTCAGGCATGCATGTGCCATATGTAATCACCCCTCTCACCCAGAGTCAAAATGCCTTAAGAAAGGGAACAACTTCTCAGGGTCAAGAGGGGGGAAAAAACAGGAGTGAGGAGGAAATTCAAAAGGTAATGCACTCGCCCATTGATGTCTTGGCTATGAATCCTTGGTTAAATCGGTATCCAGATCATGCTACAGCTAGGATGCTGCAGGAAGGGTTTTTGTATGGTTTTAGGATACCAGTCGGGGATTACAAAGGGACATCGGAGTGTAAAAATCAATTGTCTGTCAGAGCAAACACAAAGGATGTAGTGCAAAAGATTAAGAAGGAATTGGGCTTAGGGAGAATAGTGGGTCCATTTGACGTTCCCCCGGTGCTTAATTTTGTCTGTTCTCCCCTAGGGGTGGTACCAAAAAAGGAAGAGGGGGAGTTTAGATTGATTCATAATCTATCAGCACCCAGAGGCAAGTCATTGAATGATGCCATCAATGAAGAACTTTGCAGTGTAAAGTATGCGTCCTTTGACCAGACAGTAGAGATGTTGAGGGTGTTGGGCCCGGGGGCCTGGCTGGCAAAATCTGATATTGAATCTGCATTTCGACTTTTGCCAGTGCATCCTTTAGATCATCATTTGCTGGGTTTCTCATTTCAAGGACAGTTTTACATGGATAGGTGCATGCCTATGGGTTGTTCAGTTTCCTGTTCTTATTTTGAAAAATTTAGTTCGTTTTTGGAATGGGTTTTCAGACAAGTTACAGGACATCATTTTGTGATGCATTATCTCGATGATTTTCTCTTTCTGGGACCGGCGGGCTCTCAGGAATGTTTTGTGGCCTTGGAGGAATTTTATGCCCTCATGCACACATTTGGGGTCCCCCTGGCTCAGGGGAAGACAGTGGGGCCAACAACCACAATTGAGTTCCTAGGCATTGAAATTGATTCAGTACAGGGTTGTTTTAAGTTACCTGAACAAAAGATAATGAAATTCCGTGCTGCGTTGCAGCAGTGTTTGTTAAAAGACAAAGTGACATTACATCAATTGCAGCAGGTGGTAGGCCAGTTGAATTTTGCACTACGGGTGATACCTATCGCTCGACCATTCTCTCGTTCCATTTCTCAGGCTATGGCAGGCTTACACGAAAAACACCATCACACGCGACTGTCATCTGAGGTTCGCCAGGACATGCGGATTTGGATAGCATTCCTGGAGGGTTTCAATGGCAGAGTGGTGTGGCCCAGTCCCCCCATTACTTCGGCTGCCTTAGGTCTATGGACTGACGCGGCGGGTAGTGTGGGATTTGGTGCCATACTTGGGAACAAGTGGGTGGCTCAGCCATGGCCGGGGTGGTGGTGGAAGTGTGGCTTAACAGCTAACATAGGTGTTTTGGAATTATTTCCCATTTGGGTTGCATTAACGGTATGGCCCCAGGATCTGCAGAACCAGTCTGTAATTTTTTGGTCTGATAACATGACAGTGGTAGAATCCATCAATCAACAGGCGGCAAGGTGTAGAATGATTCTTCGCCTGTTGAAAGAGATAGTGCTGTTATGTATGAAACTAAATGTACAGTTTAAGGCTAAGCATGTCCCGGGAGTGCGGAATAATGCTGCTGACGCACTCTCTCGCTTCAAGATGCAGGTTTTCAGGGACCATCTACCATCTGCGGAGGCAACATCAGCACATTTTCCAGAAGTTCTTTGGCAAATTGGTGCCCCCAACTACAGAACCTCGTGGCTGCTAGCCTAGCTCCAGGGACCAGGAAAGCTTATGAAGGGGCGTTTTGGTCCTACAGTACTTTTTTGGGTCAAGACTGGGAGGAGAGATGGGATACGTCAGGCGCATTCCTCTTGTTTTTAGACAGCCTACATAAGGGGGGGCGCAAAGTGGCGGCAGCCAGGCGACATGTAGCGGCAGTTTCCTTCTTTGCGCAGATTAGAGACACGAACGATCCCACAAAGAGTTTCATCGTGAGGAAGGCATTGAAGGGGTGGCGACGAATCCAAGGTGGGGTTCCTGACACCAGGCAGCCGATAGGGTTGGAGCGGCTGAGCGCACTGCTGTCGGCGCTGGGTGCTATCTGCAGTTCAGTGGGGGAGACTCTATTATTCAGAGCTGCCTTTGCATTAGCTTTCTATGGGGCATTTAGAGTGGGTGAATTGGTGGCTCGCAACAAGCAGGATAGGTAGGGTGGCCTCTTAATGGAGTATGTAAAGATACAAGGTGACATTTTGCTTTTGACCATCAAAAAATCAAAAACCGATCAGGAAGCTCGGGGTGAAGGGGTGGTACTGCATAGAGCGCGAAACAACCCGTGTTGCCTGGTAATGCATTTGGAAAATTTTCTCAGTCTGAGGAGCAGAGCGTTGGGTGGAGCATTATTAGTACATGCAGACGGTACACCACTTACCAGGTACCAGTTCAAAATGATGTTAGATATGGCAATCACCAAGGCAGGCATGGATCCAAGTGTTTTCGGAACACATTCTTTTAGGATAGGGGCTGCCACTGATGCGACGGCGAGGGGGTTGCACCGCAGTAAGGTACAGAAGATTGGACGATGGGTTTCCAACAGTTATAAGCGTTATGTGCGGCTGCACATGTTGTGATGGCGCATTATAATGGTGTACTGATGCTTCTCTGTCTGTCGTTTTCTTCACAGTTTCTCAATACTGTCACGCAGGGGGGGAACTGCCATCGTCCCAGCAACAACGTTCTCCGCATGAATCAGCAAAACTACAGGTCTCAGAGACACGTAATGTGTGGATTGTGGGGCATTCATATGTTCGGCGTATGAAATCTGTTTTTCTTGCAGGTGATTATAGGAAACGGGCAGAACAGAAGGGGTTCACAGTATCTTTTCATGGAAAGGGGGGCCTTTGCCTTAGTCACTTTAGGGGCTTTATGACTGATCTGCTGAAAAGACACAATCCTCCTCCCTCTATCGTTATTTTACACCTGGGGGGCAATGACTTGGTCAGGTTGGGCAGGAGGGTCTTGTTTGAGAGCATAATCTCTGCGATTGGTTGGTTAGCCAAAGTGTGCCAAGGGGCCTACATAATTTGGTCACACATGGTACCCAGATTTAAATGGAGAGGGGGGGACTCTGTGAGAGCTTTGAACCACTCGGTAAAGAGGGTCAATAATAAAATAGGGAAATTGTTCCGATCTTCCAAGTTACAGTGCATTGCACATGGGTGTGTTAGGGGGGAACTGTGCTTCTTAAAAGACGGGGTCCACTTGACTAGGTTGGGTAATGACTTGATGTTAGAGAATTTCATGGCTTGGCTAGGGGGTCTGAGGGAAGGGGCATGACCTTTCTGAGGGATGGTTTGGGGGGGTGCCAGATAGTCGGGCAACTATGCTGGCCTGTGGCGGTAAGGTCATGACTAGTGAGCAGTAAATTTAAGGTCCTTAGGGGGCGGCCTCATTCTCGGATGGGGTCGCCCAGGGGGAGGGACAAGGGGTCTCTCCTATAACTCCAGGGGCGGTACATCCGGTTGGCTGGATGGGTGCAGGGAAGGGGGGGAGTCACGCTTTCTTGTAGGCTGGTTGGCCACCCCGCACTGGCATGGACGTCATTAAATGGCGCAGAGTGCAAGACCCCCCAAATTGGCGTGGAGTTCAGGGAACATATGGGGTAACCGGGGGGGGGAAGTACCCTCTCGGTAAGCGGGCCCCCTGCACATGCGCAACCCTACAGGGGGGCGCGGTCAAATTGATAAGGATCTGACACCAGTTAATGACCTTGCCATAGGCCCAAATAGGATACGCAGAAAGTAATTAATGTATGATTATGATCTGTATGTTAGATTCGGATAGGAAAACTATGTATAGTGATATGTTAAGGTTAGCCATCTGAAATCTGTGCATATTCATTGTAATCAAATGTCGTGTTATGTTTCTGCGTATAAAATGTAAATAATGTTTATCTCTTAAAACGTTTAATTTATTTTCATATTTTTCAATAAATACGGCCGGGGGTTGTTCGACCCCCGCCTCCAAAAGTCATTATCTCTTCATGTCCCTCATTACAAATGGGTTTATGACCAGGGGGGTAGAGGGGGAAATTCGGTAGTCCCTGCCCATATCGAAAGGCGGGGCCGGGATCGGCCCCGCCGCAAATATGGCGGGGCACCGACCCCTCCTCCCCTCGCCCTTATGTGTCCATCAGGCGGCGCGGACCACCGCGTCATCATGGCGCGGTGGGCGCCGTTTGTTGGATTGGCTCACAACGGTGACCCATGGCCCGGAAGCGGTTAAGGCGCTTCCCGGTCATGGGGGAGTAGGGGGGCTGGGGGTCAGACCAGTTAGAACTGGTCTGACCCTAGGTACGAGGTTAAAAGGCTGGGGAGCGCGGGACTCAGTCTCTTTGTCCCGCGCTCTCACAGCACCTGGTCGCGGCCCTTTAGGAGGCTGCTTAACTTCTTTTGTTTTCCCACCCTCCATCCCCTGTTGCACGGTATTTAATGGGTGTTTGTAATTGACGGTGTTGTTCCTTCCTTAGGCGTTTTCTCCCGCTTGCAGGTCTTCAATCGTCGTATTTATTGCTATTCCTTGGTCAGGCGGTAAGGTCATGACTAGTGAGCAGTAAATTTAAGGTCCTTAGGGGGCGGCCTCATTCTCGGATGGGGTCGCCCAGGGGGAGGGACAAGGGGTCTCTCCTATAACTCCAGGGGCGGTACATCCGGTTGGCTGGATGGGTGCGGGGAAGGGGGGGAGTCACGCTTTCTTTTAGGCTGGTTGGCCACCCCGCACTGGCATGGACGTCATTAAATGGCGCAGAGTGCAAGACCCCCCCAATTGGCGTGGAGTTCAGGGAACGTATGGGGTAACCGGGGGGGAAAGTACCCTCTCGGTAAGCGGGCCCCCTGCGCATGCGCAACCCTACGGGGGGTGCGGTCAAATTGATAAGGATCTGACACCAGTTAATGACCTTGCCGTAGGCCCAAATAGGATACGCAGAAAGTAATTAATGTATGATTATGATCTGTATGTTAGATTCGGATAGGAAAACTATGTATTAGTGATATGTTAAGGTTAGCCATCTGAAATCTGTGCATATTTATTGTAATCAAATGTCGTGTTATGTTTCTGCGTATAAAATGTAAATAATGTTTATCTCTTAAAACTTTTAATTTGTTTTCATATTTTAATAAATACGGCCGGGGGTTGTTCGACCCCCGCCTCCAAAAGTCATTATCTCTTCATGTCCCTCATTACAAATGTGTTTATGACCGGGGGAGAGGGGGAAATTCGGTAGTCCCTGCCCATATAACTGAAAACGGAAGTCAGACTGAACGCCTTTGACATTCCTTGATATATTTTCCTTGCCATTTGTGTTTAGATCTGCAACTTCGGAGTGTGCGCACGCTCCTCCAATTCCTTAAATCCCTCGCAGTGTCATAGAGCATAGATATTTACTTGAATTATTCATTTATTTCATGAGAGAAATTGAGCCTTTCAGCCTGAAACTGACGAGCAGGAGTGATCGATCCCTAGCCATCAAAATCTCGCGAGTCGTTGTTTACGTTATTACTGCTTTCCTTATGAACAGTTTGCTTCATCTAATTAAGACGTTTCCTGTAGAAGCTAATTATTTTTCCTTTCTGCCACACAACATATTAACTCTCCCACAATTACCTGCAACCCACACAACTCCCAGAAGTTTTTAATATATTTAAGTACAGAATAAAGTCGCACGGAGAAAATGTGGGTGTGCACATTTAAGTCTGGCGTAAGCCAAGACCTTTTGATTTTACTAAATTAAATGCAAACATACTTGTATAATGGGGCTTTCAGCCACCCCCCTTTATCAATTGGTCTGTCTTGTTTCATTCACATTTTACTTTCATCCACTACAGCATACAACATGGGCAATGGGTCAGCCTACCGAAGACACTGGCTAACTTCACTGTGAGTGACTGCATTTAGCTCTTTCACAAGGAGCTCATCCGCACACAAGGTAGATCCCTTTAGTGGCAGTGTTTTGTTTTTACTTTATTTGTTATGCATTGCTTTTGTTTGTACAGTCTGACGTGATAGCAGGATGGTTTGTACCAGATGAGAGCACAGAGCACATTCTACCTTTATCATTTCCTGTCTCCTGCCAATGCTATTGTAAATTCCTTTTTAAGTCCTCTGTTTATCTGACTGCTGCTTTTTCACACCAAACCAACAGCTCACATCAGCACTGACTATAATGTCATGAGGGTGTCTATACTTGAAAAACTGCCTGTCAGTTATTCCATCTTTCTGTCCTTCTGCCCTGCTTTGTATCCTTCTTTCTTTCTTTCCTCTTTCTTACATTGCTTCTTTCTTTACTCATTTCCCTTCTTTCCCTTTTCTTTCTTTCATACCTTCCTCTTTCTACCCCTTTCTTTCCTGCCTTCCACTTTGTTCTTCTTCTTTCTGTCTTTATTTTCTTTTTTCTTTTTTTTTTCCTCTTTCTTTCTTTCCTTCATACATTCTTCCCTTTCTTCCCTTCTTCATTCTTACTTCATTTCTTTCCTTCCTTTTTCCTCTTTCTTTCCTCCTTCTTTCTTTCTTCCTTCCTTTTTTTTCTTGCCTTCCTCTTTCTTTCTTTCTTTTTTTCTTTCTTCTCTTTCTTTTTCTTCCTTTACTTTTTTCTTTCTTTTCTCTTTCTTTCTTTTTTCCCCTTTTTCATGCCTTCCTCTTTCTCGTTCCACTTTTCTTTCTTTCTTTCTTTCTTTCTTTCTTTCTTTCTTGTTTCCTTTCTGTCTTTCTTTCTTTCCTTTTTTGTTTCCTTTCTGTCTTTCCCTCTTTCTTGCTTGTCTTCCTCTTTCTTTCTTGCCATATTCCTTCTTACTTTCTTGCCTTCCTTTTATTTCTTTACTGTCTTTTTCTTTCTTTCTTTCTTTCTTTCTTTCTTTCTTTCTTTCTTTCTTTCTTTCTTTCTTTCTTTCTTTCTCAAAGGCAGGAGGGTGACAGCCAACACCAGACTGATTGACTTTTTAAAGTTTGTGTTAGCCAAGACCTTTCAATTTTACTGAAATTATGTGTACAACAAAGTTATCTATAAGGATATTCAGCCAGACTTTGTACATTAGTCTGTGGTTCTGTCATTCATATTTTTCTTACACTCACTCCAGCATGCATCAAGGGGTAATGTGTCTGCCCACTTCAGCCATTGGATGACTTCACTATGCGTTACGTCTTGCTGCCTTTCACGAGGACCACACCAGCACACAATGCAGATCCTTTCAGTGACAGGGAGTATTTTGGCAATGTGTGCGTATTTGAGACAAAAACACCTTTTTGTTTTACCCAGTATTTTTGTTTAGATAGATGAGGACTTGTCAGCTTCCCAAACAATAATAATCTGCAAAAACTATGACAAAACAAAAAAAGAGTTTCCAAAAGGCCGGTGGCCAATTCTAGACCTATCAGCTTTACCAGTGCTTGTGTAATCAAGTGGTCCAAGTAAAGTTTAAGAACAAGATTGTAACCCAAATACCATTTCATTTTGAGCATGACAGCCATACAAAGGCTTTGTCTCAAAATATTTGCCAATCAGAGATAAGTTGATTGTGAACATTTCACTTCAAACTACAGTAGCAGTGGGAAGTGGGTAGGTTTTGTACATATCTGGTTTACTTACAAATTGTCTTTGAATTTCTGCAGTGTGCATTTGCAATCAGAAACACAACATTAAAATGGTCATTACAACCAAATTTCATTGAGAATTTAGTAAGTGTGAGATAACTTTAGCACACATTTAGAATCAACATGTAACTGCTATAGTTTGCAGAAAAATACAATTGTCTAATCCAGAAAGAGTTTTCATTTTTATTGCCTGTGCGGTAGCACGCTCCCTAATCTTGCAAAATTGGAGATCTAATGAAGCCCCTTCTCATCAGAAATGGATTAATAAAATGAAAAGAATTAAAAAATTTGAGGAGGCTTATGCTATGAGGGTAGGAGCCTTAAAAAAATACGAGCGAAATTGGAGGTTTTTTGAAACTCTGGAGAAGAATTAATAGGCAAATGCAATTTAGGAGGTGAGCTACAAAATAGTCTTACCTATATTCTTCTCCATATGAAAGCGAATCTCACTCTCCTATTGCCTGTCAAGAATGTATTAGCACTTTTTTTAGTAATTATATTTTAAATACTGGACGGGGTGAATCGTTTCTGAAACTCGGTTTCAATTGATGCTTTTATGCTATTGAATTCTTTTGATCAGAACATTTCCGTAAATAGCTATGTTTTGCACTTGCACTTTAGTGGATTGGATGATTGTATTTTTGCAGTTTGTACATTGCACATCGCACTTTCGATTGGAAGTGTAGCTTTGTCTTGATTGGTTTTCATTAAGAATTTATTCTGCACTTTTAGATTTTATATAATTGAAATGGTGAATGGTTTTAATCAATGTTTTTTGTATTGCTTCCTTATATGCCAACGAATCTTCTTTGTCGTAATGTTATTGCAACTATTCACGCTTGGCACTCGCACTTTAATGGTTATCTTGTATATGTACTTTTGCTGTTTTGCACTAGGCACATTGCACTTTTTCCTAGTACTTTTTTTTTTTTTCTTTGTACTTTTACATCTCAAAGCCATATTATCTACGATGTGAATGTTAATTGTACTTCGCAATGTTTTTTCTCTTTTTTCCTTGTACCTCTTGCTCTGCTGAATAAAAAAAAAAAAAAAAAAAGAAAATCAACTAGCGATAATTATAGGCCACCTGTCCCTCTATCAAACCCTCCCCTATACCTAATAACATTAGTATTGGTGTGATCTTTATTCCTACCCTGATAATCTCCATTAGAAAAGTCTCCATATGCCCCACAAGCTGGGTTAGATGCCCACATGAATAAAAAACATGCAAGAGATCAGCCTGCATCGTCCCACAGCAGAAACATTTCCCATCATTTGACCCACCCCAGTTAAGCATTTTAGCGGGAGTATGATAGAGGTTAAATATGATCTTAAAGTGCTGTGCCTTTAAATTAGTGGAAATCAAGATCTTTCCAGCAGTGTCAATTGATTGCTTCGAACAAAACCCTTGCCGCCCAAATCGATTATACCATTTGAGGTTATAAGCCTCTAGGGAGCATATGTATCAAACTCCCGTTTAGCGAATCCTAATTTGCAATATTTTGCGATTCGCAAATTCAGATTCGCTAAACGGGATGTAAAAAATTAATCGCTAATCATTTGCGATTCCTTAAAACTCGCAAATAATTCTCAGACACCCGCTTTGCGATTTCTTAATAGCGAAATTCGCAAATTAAGAAATCGCAGAAATGGGAATCAGCAAGCCAGGTGCAGCCTGATGGCATCACAAACAGGAAACTGGAGTGATTTCCTGCACCTGCTCACCTGAGCCACACCCAGAGGCTGCTTGGGGAGCGTGAGGAGGCATCCCAGGAGAGTGCAACCAGCAATGGATTCCACCAAACAACAGCAGGGCAAGGATGCAGAGAAAAGGAAGAGAAAACATAAGTTTTCTGAAAAGGAGCAAGAGGTTCTCATTGAGGAGATGGTCTGCAGCCATGAGCTCCTCTTCGGCAAGAAGGCACTGCGTGTCCCAGAGGCCAGGAAGAGGAAAATCTGGCTAGAAATACAGAGTAAGGTGAATGCAGTGGGAGTCACCACACGTACCATCGAAGAGCTGCGCAAGCGGTGGTACGACATGCGCCAGAGGTCCAAGGAGAGGGTGGCAGCCAGACTGAAGGACGCCAATCAGACTGGAGGAGGACCATCCACTGCAGAGCAGCCAACCCCCCATGAGGAGCTTGTGGAGTCTACTCTCCTGCCTGAGAGCGTTGGTGGTGTGGCTGACATAGACAGCTCCAACCCTGCATCCAGCAGTCAAGGTAAGATGCATGCAAAATCAATCTGCACTCCTCCCCATCCCTTGCACACTTCCCCAAATGCGCATAGTAAACTCCCAAAATGTCAATCCAGGCCAGGTCTTACAGCACACCCAGCAATGCATCATGGGACTCGTAGTACTGTGTCTGACTGTGTGTCCATGACACTAACGAAATTAAATGCAACATGTGGGTTGGGGATAAGTGAATGATACAGTGTCAGAGGTTAGCCAAACAAAGTTGTAACTTTATTGATTGCCACATGCAGACAAGAACACAAACTCATGTAGTCCCCTTTACATCCACAGCACATGGCATGGCACAAGAAGACAGCGCAGAGGGAGAGGAGCCTGCAGACCCTGCGGACTCCAGCGATGACACAGAGCAGCAGCCAATCCAGCGCAGGAAGCGCGCACATGTGCCCCCACTGCCTCCATTTGAGGACGAATTCCCTGCCACAGGGGATGACACCGACAGGAGAGAGGGGAGTCAGGGTGTGTCACATACGCCCAGTCATGACACACAAACGGCAAGGATAAGACCACAGGAGACATCCAGATCAAGGCCCAGGAGCAGCACTACCACTGAAGCAGAAGGGTCCGTGTTCTCAGGCCTGGAACAGAGCATGCTGCAGGAACAGCGCCTGCAAAGCAAAGCACTGCGGTCAATTAATCGGCAGCTATGCCGCATACACAAGGACCAGAAGAACATGGCAGGGGCAATCCATGAGCTCTGTGCCACTTTGAGGCACACCCAAGCTGCCAATGACAGGGCTGCCCGATGTGCCAATGCATGCCTACACACTTACACAAAGGCCGTGAACCGCCTCTGCACCACCACCAGCACCCTCACACGCAGAAGCGTAACAATGCAGGTCGACATGGCACATTGCTGCCAGGATATTGCCCGAGGGCTTGTGCAGGTAACCACTGCTGTGGAGCAGCTGCAGACAGCCAATGCTGGTGGCAGCGCACTAATGGCCTCTGCCGAGAGTGAGGACACCTCAAGTCGCAGCAGCCTCACACCCACCTTGCCAGGGGAAAGACGCCGCAGTTGCAGACAGGGTGCAGGCCAAGGGAACACCATGGGGGGCACTCAGCCTGGACGTCACCGAAGGAGGTGAACTTCTGCGGGGACACTCACTGCAACACGGGTGCATTAACCCAAAAATGCTGTTTGCACAATTACTTGTGCCTTACCTGCACTGTGTGCACAACATGTGCTGGGGACAGCTACTATTTCTTTCATGTGAAGTGTGATTAAACACTTGACACATCATCAGGCTTTGTTGTCCCATTTCATCATTACTCACCTAGAAGTAGTTTTGTGTGATCTCTGTCCGTCTCTGGCGTCCAGCAGCTGCCCCAACTCCTGCTGCAGGTCTGGCAGGGGGAGCAGGGCGCTCGTCATCCGATGTGTCTGTATCGGTCACATCAATTGTGGTGCCTTTCCTCATTGCCATGTTATGTAGCATTGCACAGCTTGCCACGGTTTTACAGCAGGTCTCAGGGCTGTATTGCAGTGCGCCTCCACTTTTATGCAGGCACCTGAAGCGGCTCTTCAGGATTCCAAAGGTTCGCTCAATGACGCAGCGTGTAGATCTGTGTGCCCTGTTGTAGCTCCTCTCACTTGCATTTGCAGGATCCAGATATGGGGTCAGGATGAAGTTGCGTACTGCATAGGCACTGTCACCTGCATGGACAAACACAATAGGTAAGTCAATGTCCCCCCCTCAAGTGATGTAGTGGATGTATTGATGTGTGCCATGTATTTACCTAGCAGGTACCCCTCCCCAAACTCTCCAGCACTCAGACTTCTGTGTATTCTACTGTGTCTGAAGATGAAAGAGTCATGTGTACTGCCGGGGTATTTGGGTACGATGTCTGTGATGAGATACTTAGCGTTGCACACAATCTGTATATTGAGGGAATGGTAGCATTTCCGATTCCTGTAGACATATTCAGTTGCTGCTGGGGGTGTGATGGCCACATGGGTCCCGTCAATGCAGCCAATGACGTGGGGGAAACGTGCAATCTGGTAGAAGTCCAGTTTTGTTTGCTGTAATGCCTGTTGGGTAAGTAAATGTGATGTGAGAGCCTCTGCAGCATTGCATCTAGGAAGGCATGGAAGAAACGCGACAGTGCACTCTGTGACACCCCACCAACCTCCGCTATTACCCGTTGAAAACTCCCTGACGCCAGGAGGTGCAGGGAGCACAGGACCTGCACATGTGTGGGAATTGTTTGTGTCCTGCGTGTAGGGTGCTCCAAGTAGGGTTTCAGCTCCTCAATCAGGTCCATTATGGTCTGTGGGTGCAGTCTGTACTTGTCATAGATGTCCTCTTCAGTGTGCTGGAACAGAGTGATGCGCAGCCTGAATATACGTTCCTGTCTCATTCTCCTCTGAGCAAGGGCCCGAATACGCAGCCTCCTGGCTATCACGAACATTGCTGCCATTGTGGGTGGGTCTGTTGCATTGTGGGGTGGTTTATGTACCTTGCACCAGTTTACCAACTGCAAGCAATTGGTGTTAATTGCGATTTCTTAAATTGCGAATTTCGTGAAATCGCAATTTGCGAATTTTTCTTACATGCGCTTGCGATTTCTTAGTTTGCGATTTCTAGTTTTCGATTTTCGCTAAGCTAAGAAATCGCAAATTAAGTATTCGCAAGGAAAATCGCAGTTTGAATGTTTTGCAGCCTAAGAAATCGCTAATTTAGCGATTTCTTAGTTTTCTGTGTGGAAGTGTGTCATACATATGGAATTGCGAAAAATCAGTCGCAAACGCTGTTTTTAGCGATTCGCAGCGTTTGCGACTAATTTTTCCTTTCATACATATGCCCCTAGATCACCCCTCTGCGTATCCAGCAAACAGTTATATAAAACACCGATCCAATCCTTGTGTCTGATGACCTCAACCAAGGGGTTTGGCTCTATCACACTCTGACTTCTGCATATAAAATCACAGATTTGTAAGAACTTAAAAAATTCAGTTTTGGGAAGGAGATGTTTATCAGCCATTGTTGCAAAGGAAGAGAGACCCTCATCGTTGTAAAAATCACCTATCTTTATGGTCCCTTTACATCTCCATCTGTCCACTATCCTATCCCAAAAGATAGCAGGCAATAATGTTGAGGCAGCCGTAGGCATGTGATAACAAACCCCCTCAACCTGGAAACCTCTCTGTATCACCTTCCAAACCTTAAAAGCTGTTAATAAAACCTTAAAACTGTTTTTTTTGTAATAACTACACTCTAGCATCTTAAAAAAACTGTTCTTGGTCTCTGCACCTAACAGCATCTGATAGATGGATGGGCCCTCAGCCACGTTTCCAACCTCCTCTCCCGTTAGTAGAATCTGCATATTTTGCAACATACAGGCATACTAATAAAATGTAAAATTAGGCACTGCCTAAACCATTTCTTATGGGGTAGTGTCATGAATCGCATTGCTCTGCGTGCTTTCCCCTGTCCCCATAAGAATCTTCCACTAAGTGATTGGAGCCTCTGAAGCTGTCCTCTTGTAAGTTCCAGTGGTACTGATCTAAAATAGTATATTATTTTAGGTAGAATATTCATCTTAAGGACATTACACCTTCCCACTAGTGACATACGGAGACACTCAATCTTCTATAGCTGTTGTTTGATCCCAGGAAGGATAGAGCCCCAATTAACCTTTACCAGTTCTTTTAAACAGACCCTAATTTTGATACCCAAGTATGTAACCTCATTGGTCACCCTGGGATCACCACTATAGGCCTGGTTTGTACACATAATCTGCGTTTTGGATGTGTTAAGTTTAAAGCCTGATACAGACCCAAATGTATGAGCAAGCCGCTCAATCTCGGGGATAGCTGTAGCTGGGTCAGAGGTTACAACAGCTATATCATCAGTGTATGCAAATACTCTAAACTGTTCTTGTGCACAGAGCACAGACTGGATCATCACACTCCCCTCCAGCAAAGTTAAAAAAGGATTATTATATAGAGCAAATAAAATCGAGGCACAAGGACAACCCTGCCCTGTACCTCTGGCAATATAAACACAGGTTCAGACTCTAAGCCCATTATACATATTCTAGTGATAGGGGTCCTATACATAACCTGAGTAGAGTTGATGAAACCTGGCCCAAACCCCAGATGCCGCAAAACCGCCCATAAAAAATCCCAGGAGAAATGATCAAACGCTTTTTCAGCATTTAGTAGTACCAGGCAGATAGTGCTGCTTTGTGCATTTGCCACATCAAGCAGGGTCACCACCCTATTGATGTGGTTGACCTTGCCCCTAGCAGGTATAAGCCCATGTTGTCGAATGGAGACCAGTGGGATAATAACCCTCGTCAGACGTGAAGCCAAACTTTTGGCATAGATTTTTCCATCACAATTTTGCATGGATACAGGTCGATAGGACCCCGGCAAGTCTGGAGGCTTATCTTTTTCTTTAAAAATGATCATATTTGCCTCCTCGCAAGACTGTGGCGTATCCTCAAGTTGGGCCGCTTGGAAAGTAGCCAACATATCGACTTTTAATTCTTACCAATGTAAGTTTATCTGGACCAGATGCCTTACCACTAGTGTTTATAGCTTCCTCAAGCTCCTCCATAGTGATAGGTGTGTCCAAGATAGCTGATTCTTCCTGGCCCAGCCGTTCACTACATAAATTCTGCAAAAAGAACTCTCCTGTCTGCCCACCAGAATTGCTCTCTCTATAGAGTGCGTCAAAAAAAGTGTGAGAAAACCTAAGATCTCAAGAGGTGTCTCTACTGTTTTCCCCCATTGGGTCTCTCATAGTATTGATTCTTTGCGCCGCTTCCTTGGAACGAAGCCTCTTGGCAAGGCACCGCCCAGTAGCCTCCCCATACTTGTGGATCTCTTCTCTATATACCTTATATTTAATGGTGATTTTTTTTTTTACTCCAGCGTAGATTGGCCTTAGCCTTACATCGGGCAACCTCAGTTTACAAAGGGGTTGTCGATACCTGTATGTATCCCCTGTATGGAATTCTCTGCCACTTTTCTAAGCTCTACATACAGGTCTTGAACCACCAATTTAAGTTGCCTCTGCTGCTGCAATCAAAAACTAAGGACCTCCCCCCTAAGCCCTGCCTTTAAAGCACCCCACACCAAAGCACATGAGGTCAAGTCATGATTGATTCCTAGAAATGGCAAAATCCAGCTTTTCATATGGCTGACATATAAAGCATCCAGCAAGAGTTTCCTATCGAACGAGAAGGATCTCAGAGAGAAAGACGTGCTTATAGCTGGAATGTGTATAACCAGCTGTCCGTGATCCATCATGATCCTATGATACACCTGAATTTTAGCCCCTAAAAGAAGTGCCGTTGACATAAAGAAATAATCTAGCCTAACCAACTTATTGAGTGGGTATGAATAAAATGTAAAACCATGGTCAGGGTACAGTAATGTAGATCATACGTCAGCCAAACCGTAATCTGCCAAAAGGTACTGTGCCTTAAAAACTTTGGGTTTCCTACCCCTATATTTCTTTATATCTAACTGTAAACCCCGGCAGCCCAGATGTATGTTAAAATTGCCACATAAAATCAAGGGGGTGGGCCATGATGCCAATTCTACATTAAGCCCCTCAAGTACTAATGCCTCATTCAAATAAGACCCATAAACTGAGCATAAGGCAAACTTTACAGCCCCATATATACATTCAGTGATAACCCAACGGCCCTGCTTACCTGCCAGTATTCTACCTGAACCCCGAATTCAATGTTTTGCCAAAATAGCCACCCCACGATTCATCGTAGTCTGTTGTGTGCAATCAAGCAGCGAATAGCCGAATTCGGCTAAGATCTTCCGTTTGAACCGCGGAATGAGGGTTTCCTGTAAACACACCAAGTTGGGTTTCATCATTAGTAATTCTGTGACCCCCGCTGCCTTTCCCCATTGTTATTTGTTGGACTTGGCCCTTTTGGCAGGTTCACCCCTAAACTTTTTGCCGTTCCTTTGACCTGGTATTGGTGGTCCAGTGTAAAGTGTGTGCGCTCTGTAAGTGCGTGTGGTGAGATTGGCCTGCCCTCCCATAGGAATGCATGGGGGATAAGTGTGTCCATGGTAATTCCTGGTGTGAGAGGAGTGCAGGGTCGAATTTAGTATGTGCGAACTCATGAGAATAAATGCTGCACAATGGTGTGCACAGATTCATTGTGACTGGTGGAGAAGTGCCACTTTTAGAAGTTGGCATTTCTGTGTGCTATTTTTCCAGCCTGCCTGATGTGGAGTGCATGTCTGGCTTGTGATTGACAGGTGCTGGATGGTGTGGGGAATTCCAGGAGCCAGTGTGAGGCAGCCCAGTGGTGAATAGAGAGAACTGCATCTAGATGGGAGGGAGGAGTTGCACCTGGGACCTGAATAGGGCTATGCCTTCCCTCCACAATGCCGGCTCTGCCCCATGTGGTGCGTCTGATCCCTGAGGCCCCACCTAACAAAGGAGAGAGGAGCCGAGCAAAACAAAGTGCTCCAAAGCTCCCCTATACCAGTTCTAACTGGTATCCCTAAACCCTGTGCTGTGACACAAAGGGGATGTGTGTATAAAAGAAGGGGCTGTGACCCCAGAGTGCTCTGTTGTGCTGTTCTAACTTGAGGGGGGCCTGCTGCTGCTGCTGGGCTCCAGGAGGAACCACCACTAGGGACTGCCTCCCTGCTGGAGGGCCCTGTGAGCTGGCCTGCCTGGGCCCAGCCCTTGCCCCCTTCCTCCTAAAGGACTTTTCCCTGGACTTTGGGACTTAAACGCCTGGACTGCAACTTCAGGAGCCTGGGAGCGCTGTGTCTTAATGTGCCCCTTTATTGCGAGGAGGGGCCTCTGTGTATTGCCCTGGCAGTGCTGGGCTGCAAACGTCTTTGAGGGAAAACCCAGGATAGGGATTTCCCTGTAATGCCTTGATTGCGGGTGCCCACCCCGCTTATTTTTTTTCAAAATTACGGGTGCCCACCCCGCTCTACTTTAATTTTAAATGCGGGTGCCCACCCCGCTAGTTTCTGCTAAAAACCGAGCAGGAGCGGACCTCGCATCGGTACCTTGCAAACGGATGCCCACCCCGCCTTTGGGTGCTCAGGAACACGGGTGCCCACCCCGCAGTTGTCCTCGTTTCAGCGGGAGCCTACCCCGCATTGCCCAGATCCAAACGAAGATCATCACCGCGACCCGGGTGCCGTGGATCGCAAAACCGGAAGACAGGCACTCTGAAGGCCTGATTGTGGGCGGAGTCGACCTGCAGCTGGAACTAGGAAGCTGAGAGGAGGCGTGGAAGCAGGGCTGCCGCAGCTGCGGTGAGAGCCCTGCGTGTGTGGTCTCCTGAAGCGAAGAGGGGCTCCCAGAAGTGTGTGAGAGCTCCGCGGTGCCAGAGTGGAAGACCAGAGTGCGGAACCAGCCAGAGGAAGTCCGGAGGAGTCTTCGTCCCGCGCCAGATGGACCCGGTGAGTGGGGGCTGCATCTGGAGGCAAGGCACATTGTCGGTGCCTGTGGGGGCAGCCAGAGGAGTCCAAGGCTGCAATTGAGTCACAAAGTCCCCATGGGGCTTGGGGGCATTTCTTGGCACCCTCAGAATGTTTAGTGCCAGTGAAGGCACAGTGCCTGAGCGGTCCCACAAAGGGAGCGGGCCGCTCCAACGACAGGGGCTGAAATTGTGGTTTCCAGGGCACAGTTGGTGCCAGTGCTTATTCCTTGAGTGGCCCCGCATGCCAGAGGGCCGCTCCAACGTTGGCATGTGTTGCTAGGGTCCCAGTGGGGGACTAACAGGGCACAGTGGTGCCCGTGCCATCTTCAGCTGCCCTGCAAGCGAGCAGGCATCTGCAACATTTGGGGGCACATTTATTTTGATAGATTCCCAGTGGGGGCCAGAGGCACCAGGGTGCCTGGGGCTGCATTGTTGAGCCCAGCTGCAGCGTTTGGCCCTCATTTGAATCAGAGTCCCTGAGAGGGACCAGAAGCACAGAGGTGCCAGTGAGTCTTTCCCAGCTGCCCAGCAAGTAGTGGGCAGCTGCCACGTTTAGGCTTTGCTTTGCGCACTTTTTGCTTGGTTGCTTTTGCAGCCCACCCTGACGTTCTGGACATTGGGCATTGTGAGCCCCTGTGAGAGGCCAGTTGGCCTGGGGCCATATTCAGTGTATTGTGCCTCCGATTGGGGCACACTGTTTTTTATGCCAATTGATTTCCTAAGGTGTTTACGCTTGTGATGCCTAATGTGATGTTATGGTGCTTATGCATAAGGTATTTATGCCCCTGAGGTTTATGCAGAATATGTTTTATATCTAATGCTAAGGTCATTCTTTTACCAGTAGTTACTGGTTGTGCTCTACATTTACTATTTGTGCTACATCTACTATTTCTACTAAGTGATGATTTTGACAGTGGTCCCCTGTAAATATTGCCCAGTGCCAGTTTGCACAGTGGATATTGTGTGATTACTATTCTAATGTGTTTCTTATAATACTAAGGCTATTTTTATATATAACCTTGTGTGGAGGTCCTTTGTGGTGCACCTAGTGTGTTGCTGCTGTGAGTGTGTGTTGCGCAAACGCTTTACACATTGCCACCGGGATAAGCCTGACTGCTCGTGCCAAGCTACCAAGGGGTTGAGCAGGGGTTATCTTGGCGTGTAACTCCCTTGCTGTGACTAGAGTGGTGGTCTCTGTCTGGCTTTGACGCCTGCCTTAGCCAACCAGAAATCCCATTTCTAACATTATTCAACCCACAGACTTTAAAGGAGCAGATTCATACTCCCCCATTGCTCACTATCAAACTATTCCGGCAACTAACCCTGCTCATCCCATACCATCATTTCACAAATTTCCACATGTTATGGATTGATTTTTTCCCCCTCCAAAACCCCCACCCCTCCTCCCACCCCCCAGTGCTCCCCCACCCCCCAGTGTCCCCCCAACTTCTCCCCAACACCCCATCCCAGAGCATCCTGCGGAGCCTCAATACCACCCCCCACCCAACAACAAGGCAATAGGACCGATGGTCCCTGAGATGATAAAGCTCCCACAACCCTGATCGCCCCTCCTTCCTAATGAAACAACGTCAGTCTAACACATAACACCCCTTTACCAAATTGTAAAAAGAGTGAATACGACAGAAAAGAACTACCTACGGTCTGATGCCCTATCTAGATAGATTGCAAAAATTCTTTAGCCTGCACTTGCGATGAAAAAAACTGAGCTTGCGCATTATAAATTACCTTCAGTTTCACAGGATTCAGCAGATAGGCTTGGGCCCCCTTGCCCTGAAATAAGGGGATAGGCTTCTGTAGTTGCCATCGCTTTTCCACGTCTGGTGACAGAAATCCAGCCTAACGAAAAACTCCGATCCCTTTCCAACCCTCTTTCTATCTGGGCGTGCCAGATCGTACACTGCTTGGCGAGCCAAAAAAAAATTGATAGATATCAGAATTGCCCTAGGCCTAGGAGTATTTTGTCCCAGTCTTGTTTGTTGTACAAAGGGAAATCGATGCGCTCATTGTATTTCATGATTCCAGTTCCATTGCGAAAATTCAAGAAAGGCTTCAGAAAAGACATCAACTATGAACTTTCGAGGATCCTGTTCTTCCGCACCCTCTGGGATCCCCAAAACTCTCAAGTTGTTTCACCATAGCCGATTCTGAAGATCCGTTAAATTCCGCTGCGTATCCTGTTTTTGTGAACACTTTGACTCTGTTATCATCTTCTGAGCTGCAAGCTCATCTTCCAGACTAGAAATCCGGGCTTCTGCTTCATTAAACCTTTCTGCGAACTCTGAGCAAGATTTTGCAATACTCTGTATGAAGTTCTTAAGTTTGCGACAGGCTCCTTGAGTCCGCTGGATCTCCATGCGAGCCTCTTCTCTGTGCGCCAATATACTCTGATATATCACTACCAATGATATATCATCAGGTTTCTCCCAATACAGGCTCACCCATGAGGTTTGATACAGACCCCCGTCTGCCCCAAATCCTGCTGAGAACAAATAATCCCAGAGCAATACATCAGTACCAGCGGCCTGTACGGCGCCCTGATCAGGTCCATGCTTCTTGCGCACTGTCCGTGAGCCTGTTTCTTAGGTGCCGGTACCTGGGTCCTCAGGATGCACACTGCTTCACTCGCTGCGAAAGCTACCAGGTGACTTTTCCCTAGAGCGAGACCCAAGAATTGACGCAATTTAGTCCCCTAATGAGTCAGAGGGATCTGACAGGGTAAAGCAGTTGTCCCCAGAGTCAATTTCCTTGATTGAGCGCTGACTGCTTTAGTTGCCATTTGACCCTTGTTTATCCGGCTCAGGCACTGTCCATCTTAGCATTCCATGAAGCTGATTTGCGCCAAACTGCCTTAGTAACTTTATTGAGCTCTGTATGGTCCTTAGGGGTATCCTCCATTACAGAAGGTTTAGAGAGGTGTCCTTCGTTCCCCCCATAGCCGTACCATTAGTAACACCGTCACCCCCCATTTTATTTGACATCTTGTGTTTACCTGGTAGTTCCTCACACTGGTAAACAATATCCGCCTTAGACTGCAGCTGGCTTAGGGAAGAGTTCAACTGCTTACCAAGCTCTCCTTCCTGCCCACCTAATTCATTACTAGGGAGAGTATTTTCAGGGTATGTTAAGCTTACCACTAGCATCTCCTAATGTACCCTCACGTTTGTCCCCTGCCGCTTCAGGGATGCCACCGCTATTGCCACTTCGCTGATACGCTGAGCCACTCCTCCATGTTCCGGTGGCATCTGAGGAAATCCGTGGTTTCCCTCTGGTGGGTTTCGGCAGCATAGTAGCAGCCAGGAGCATGGCTGAAACAGCTCTGCCTCCAGCTACACTGCTGCTCTCAGCCACAGCAATGAAGCACAGAGAGCACAAAGACCAGAGCAGTCACCACGCCAAGCCCAGGTACTGCAGAAAATATAACTGTGAAGTCTCAAGACCACACCAGATCATGCTGTGTGTGGTTAGCGGCTGAGTTAGAGTGTCCGTGTACTGTGGTTCAGGCACCGGGTGGGAGTCCGAGAGCAGTTGCTTCCACGTCTGACACCGCGGGCACCATCTTGCCTCCTCGGAATTGCTGTTATGTTATTTTAAGTGTACTTGTAAAGCATGCATGTCACCTGGGAGGGCCTCCTGCCTCTGATGAGGAGGGTGTTGCTTGCCGCTCTGTCTTGGTCTTATGTAAAGAGCCATGGTCTCAGCTTTTTTTCTGAATTCTAGGACTTAGCCATCAGCCCTAATGTGAAGAGAGAGTATGTTCCAGGCTTTAGGAGTCCGGTACGAGAAGGCACGGCTGTCAGCTTTGGCTTTTCAAGCAGTAGTTCTCAGAGCTGAGGTGTCCGGAGGGGTTGTGGAATCTGATGCAATTGTCCAGGTAGGTGGGCATACATTTTGAGGTGTTTTGTATGTGTTAAAGAGTAATTTGAACTGTGCACGTTTGTGTATGGGCAGCCAGTGGAGGTTTCTGAGGTGGGGGAGATGTGGTATCTGGAGGGAGGTCGAGTGGAAGTCTGGCTGCTGGTTTCTGCATGGTCTGGAGCCTCTTGGTCAGTTGGGCAGTGATTTTTGATGTAGAGGGCATTTCTGTAAGCTTGCTGATAATGAGGGCTTGGGTGATTGTTCCGCAGAGTTTCTGATGCTAATGAGGGTGTGGAAGTAGGAGAAAGGGATCAAGTTGACTTGACTGGCCATCAAGTTTCATGTCAACCACAGTTCCCAGCTTCCTGGCTTGGCTGCAAGAGGTTGGAGTGGGGCCACTAGGATGAGAATCATAGAGTCACTTCTTTCCCTAGGAGTACTACCTCTGTCTTGTCCAAGTTGAGATTGTTGCAGTTGAACTTCATCCAGAAGGCCACTTCTGACAGGCACTCATTGAATTTTGCTAAAGTGATGGTGGTGCTCTTGGAGATTGAAGAGGCTGAGTTGTGTGTCACCAGCATAAAAGATTACATTGATTCTGAAAGGTTGCATGGTGTTGGTGAGCGGGTCATGTAACTATTGAAGAGTGTAGGGGTGAGAGATGATCTCTGGGGGATGTAGCAGACCAGCTTCATTGATTTGATGGTGTAGGGAGGTAGAAGAATGACTTTCTTTGTGCATCCTGTGATCCACTGGAGACCTGTCCCACGAATTCATGGCTGGTGGAGGCTTTGGATGAGGATTTGATGGTAGATGGTATTGTATGATGCAGAGAGGTCGAGGAGGATGAGGGTCTCTGTGTCGCCTTGGTCCACAATTTTGAGGATGTCATCAATTGCGGCGATGTGATTTGTTTTAGTGCTGTGGTTAGGTCTGACTCCTGATTGGGATGGATCCACAAGGTGGTTGTCATCCAGGGGGTTAGCTAGTCTTTTGTTGATCAGTTTCTCTAGTTTTCACTGGGTAGGGAAGCAGTACGATGGGTCTGAAGTTAATTGGAGAAACTGGGTTAGCCATGGGTTTTTCCTGTAGCCGTAAGTTGGTGGCATGTTTCTAGGGCTACGGGTGAGGGGGGTGGCCAAGTAAACGTTTCTACCGGGGCTCCCATCGACAGCACTGTAATCCGCTACCATCCTACATTATCCTGTCTACTCTACTGCTAAACATGGATGGGCAGTAACACCTGATCACCCCCCGTGGTGTGTGGACGCCAAGGACGGCCGCTCAGAAGGCAAAGGACACCTATAAAAAGAAATGTTCTGATGAGTTAGTGGCGCCATCATAGATAATAAGCGTGCGTCAGGAGTAGAGGCAGTTGCAAAGGGCGACACAGCGCAATCACGAGACACTAAACGACAAAGGCTGTGACAAGCACTGACCGAGAATGGTGAGAGTCGGTCGAGGCCGGGAAGTAGGCCGTTATGTCCACAGACCGAGGAGCCTCAGCAGGGCCACGAGGGCCAGAGGTAGGGCTGCTTGAATTCCACCTACCAGTAAGAAGCCAGTAAGAGGTCTGCAGACAGAAAGCCCAGTGGTCCAGTGGCACCTGCAGGAGTGAGGATCATAAGTGGTGCAGCTGAAGGCCTGCGGAGTTCACCCTTGACTCTGCCGGATGGCCTCCAAAAGGAAGCACGCAACTGGTGATGCGAGGGGCCAGGTTGGGCCTTGGAAAGGAATCGAACAATGCAGGCCTGATGTGCCACGAGTAGCGGGCCCTGTGGCAGGCGACTGAGGATAGAGCATTAAGGAGCCAATGCTGCCGGGATCGCGGAGGACAGGGACATTTTGTTTGAGTCCAGATAGCACCACAGCTCTAAGGGATGAAAAAGGCCGGCTGGCCCAGTGGAGGGCCCATGGTGAGCTGATCACAAAAACAATAGGTGGCACTCATAATTAATTTCATGGATAGGCCCCACCTGACGACCAGAAGTCCTACAAGTGCAAGTAGCAAGACCTTAGGAAGGCCCATTATCACGGATATACACTGCATCCCCTAGTGAAATGCAAGTGAGTTGGGGTGCAGTTGCTCAAGGAGAAACCACCTGGGGAGCAAAGGCGTCCCCCAAATCGGTATCAGACAATCAATGAAAAACAAAATGGGAAATTGCGAGAACAAATCATAGAAGTCCTGGCCAGGCAAAAAATAAATAGCGGAGGGGCACTGTGAGATACCCTGAAGGCACAGTGGAGGGGCCTGGATTGGGCGACTCAGTGGCACCACAGCAAAATGGCGAAGGATAAGGGTCACAAAACAGAAGATAACAACATTTTCAATTATGCAGAACCTCTACACCAGCGACCAGAAGCCAGGGAGAAAAGTGCAATAGAAATGACGATGCAACATCACGAGGAACAGGGGACCCCCCCCTTCACTGGCCGACATACTGCAGGCGATCCAGTCAGCTAGGGGTGATATGGTGCACAGTATTGACACAGTTGCCATAGACGTGAACCTGCTGCGTTGTGATCTACGAAAGGTAGCTGAAAGGGTGACCACCACAGAGCAAAATGTGGACACACTACAGAAGGAGGTACGCACCCTCAGAGACACTGTCATAGAACTCCAAAAGAGGGTGGTTAGAGTAGATGAGAAAGTGGTTGACTCCGAAGGACGTTCATGAAGGAATAACCTGCAATCTGTAGTATTTCCAGAAAAGGCAGAAGGCCCCTGCACTGAATTATTCCAGGTGCTGGCCCCCAAGAGACTCTCAAAGTTCTTCGATGTAGAAAGAGAGCATAGAACGCTGGTCCCCCAACGCAACCAATTGCGCTTCCGAGGGCCATTATTGCCAGGTTCTTTAATTACTGAGATCAAGATGTGATCCCGCAGTCCACCAGACCCAAAGGACCAATAGTATTTGAGGGCCACCCCAATTCAATATATCCAGATTACACACAACGCGTCCAGGATCAAAGAAAAACATTTCTAGCAGTCAAGCGGAGGCTAAAAGACCTAAATATGAAACACAGTCTCCTGTTCCCTGCAAAACCACATGTGGAGAACGCAGGGCGCACCCTGTTCTTCTTCTCAGCAGCTGAAGTAAGTGACTGGCTAGACTCCAGGGGTGATGCAGGGGCCTGCTTGGTCCCATCAACAGGATCAACCAGATAGAAGGCGACGGGGGAGACAGAACCGTGACTGGCAGATGGCAAATCAGCAGCAGCCACGGAAAAGGACTGGCAGTCTAGGTCGGATCCGGGTCTGCCCAGATGGAACATTATAAGCCTCAGTCAGAGATGATGCTGGAATCCAAAGAGGCGACACAGGATCGATGTTAAATGAACTCAGAGAGGAGGGCCGATAGGAGGAATGCACAGATAAGTGATCAGAGACTAAGGGCCTCATGTAGGTAAATAAATATTACCGCTTCTTAAATACCGAGCTGTACCGAATCGGTATTTAAGAATCGGTAAGTTATATGTAGGTAAAAATTCGGTAACAATTACCGAATCGGTAACGTTCGGTAATCAAGAATCGGAAATCACCGATTCGGTAAATACCGAGGTGGTATTTACCGAATCGGAAAATACCGAGGTGGTATTTACCGAATCAGAAAATAACGAGGTGGTATTTACCGAATCGGAAAATACCGATTCGGTATTTACCCAATCGGTAAATAATATCACAGGACTTGAGGAAATAGGCAATCCTGTGCAACCACACCCCACCCAACCAGGAAGTGGCCACACCCAGGCAGGTGCACATAATTAACAGACCCTGGAGAGGCTTGGAGTGCAGAGGAGAGGCAGGGAGCCAGTGCCTGTTCGTGCAGCAAAAATAACATCATGTCCAGCCAGAGGACACAGAGAGATGGAGGGGAAAGGAGGAGGAAGCTGAAATTCAGCCCCAAGGAACTCCAGGTGCTGGTGGAGGAGGTGGTGAAGCAGCACCAGAAGCTGTTTGGGAGGCAATCCCTGCAAGTGCCTGAAGCTGAAAAGCGCAACATTTGGCTGGCCATCCAGGCGCAGGTCAATGCTGTGGGAGTGACCCACAGGGACATAGAGGTCCTCAGAAAGCGCTGGTATGACCTGAGGATTGTAACCAAGAGGAAGATGGGGGACATCCAGAAGGAGGCCAGCCAGACTGGAGGTGGAACCAACAGGGCACCTGCCCTCACCGAACTGGAGGAGCTGGTGGGGGCCACAATCGAGCAAGAGAGCGTCGTGGGTCTTGGGGATGCTGACAGCTCTGCCAGAGCCGCCACCCAACAAGGTAAGACGAATGCACAGCAATGTAGCCCCCCCTACCCCTATCCCACATCCCCCATTGTGAAAGGAGAATCCAACTCCAGTCCACATGTGTTAGTGCAGACAGGCAATGCATTCTGGGAGATGTAGTCAGGGAAACACCAACCATGAAGTTAATGGCACAGGGCAACAAGGCATGTCACACACATGAGGCACAAGGAGGCAGAGGACATTTTGGAATGTGAAATGATTTATTGTGATGCTTGCAATGCAGCCCTTCGGGGACACTGAGCCGATGTTGCATTTCTGTCCACAGATGTGACATCACGCAGGACAGGTCATGCTGCAGGAGAGAGGGCACACCGGCCACAAAGATCACCTCTGGCCAGCACAAGTTCAGCCCAGGGAGCAGGGCCACAGGCAGCCGCAACACCAACACAGGCAGCCTCGCCTCACCCAGAGCCAGCATCACCGCACCCAGAGCCAGCATCACCTCACCCAGAGCCAGCATCACCTCACTCAGAGCCAGCATCGCCACTCATGTTTGAGTCACCGGCCACATCACCGCCTGCAGGTGTGAGAATGAGGAGGCGTCCTGCAGCCAGGCTGCGAGCCTCAGACACCTCGTCTGACGACAGCAGGGGCCCTGAACAAATCACCATGCCCCAGGATGGGAGCCATGCCACTGTGCCCTACACCTCACAGGCAGCACAGACGGGGGCAAGAGGGCGCCGCAGGTCGCGTGTCCAGAGTCCACCAGCAACCATTGACAGCCATGGTGTCTTCTCGGGGCTCGAGGGCCAAATGTTAAAACAACAGCGCCTGCAAACAAAGGCAGTCATGTCAGTCCAGAGGCACATGCGGGTCATGAAATCTACATTAGTCAACATGGACAATAACATCAGCGCTATGGCAGCGGGCATTCGGGACATGTCCCACTCAATCCAGCAGTTGTGCAGCAAATTAGATGCTGACATAGATGCACGGCGCCGGGAACGGCAGAGGAGGGACACTACCACCAGGGCACTCAACCGTCTGGCAACTGCCACTTCTCTACTCTGCCGGCGCTCTGTGTCGATGCAGGAGGGCCTGACACACTGCTGCAGCGACGTGTCTCGGGGATGGTGCAGGTGACAAGTGCACTAGAGGTGCTATTAACTAGTCAGGCGGCGACAACTGCTGCAGGGGATGCTGCGGAGAGCATCGACACCAGGAGCAGCATCACACCCCCTGTTCCAGAAGGACGCAGGAGCAGCAGGCGGCTTGGGGTTGGCTCTAGTGAGGATGCTCAAGCCGTGCCATCCAACACTGCAGCGCGTATGCGCAAACATTGATGCAGCCCTGCGTGGCCACTTCCCAATGGGTGACCTAACCCTGGACTTACTCCTTGTATATATGCTATGTTGCCAGATTGGCTTGATCTTGTGTTCATGGCGTAGTGCCGCATTAAAACTACGTCATTACATACCACAACTGGCTGTGTCCCCTTACTTACTCAGAAATAGTTGCATGTGATCTCTGCCCGTCTCTCTCTCCCATCTATTGCAGTTGGCACTCTAGCTGCGTTGCCCTCTGGCTGGCCTGACTCATCCTCATTGTCCTCAAAATGTGTTAGTTCCACATCTGTACCTTTCTTCGTGGCAAGGTTGTGCAGCATTGCACAAGTGGCAATGATCTTGCAGCAGTTGATGGGTGTGTACTGGCGTGCGCCTCCGCTCTTGTGGAGGCAGCGGAACCTGCTTTTCAGTAGTCCAAACGTGCGCTCCACCACGTTGCGTGTAGATTTGTGTGCCACGTTATATCGTCTCTCACTCTGGGTTGATGGGTGTAGGTAGGGAGTGAGGATGAATGACCGGCAGGCATATGCACTGTCGCCTAGGTGAGTAAAAGGGAAACATCAGTCACATGCCTCTATACACTATGATTTGCAGGTTTCAAGGGGCGTCACTGTTACTTACTGTAGGAGAGTAGGGTCTGCAATCCTATGATCACCCAGATTTTTTGCTTTTGCTTCATTGGTTTACGACTTTCTCCGGCTGTGGGCCTGCCAATCAGACCCACAGCCTAGCTGTTCTCTCTCGAAATTAACACACATGTACATTAGGTGCATCCACTAATTGGAACTGGGCCGCCTTGTCAGTCCCTGTCTCAGCATACCACAGGTATCCAGGGCATCGGTGTACCCAGGGCCTACCCGGGGCTGAAGCATGTATTATGCCACCCCTGGAATGGCCGCCCAAATCTGACACAACTGGCTGCACGACAGCTGGGGCCACGTGGTGTAATCACCCGTTGCTGTAGGTGTAGTATTCCTACACCTAAACCCTAAAATGGACACATGGATTCCTATCAGTCACTCCTATAGCAGGCCTTATCAATCCTGAAGGCAGAGTGCAGGGAATCATGTGGGACGGTGCTCTGGCGCGAGCTGAGCCCGTCGACGGCTTGCGGAACCAAGTCCTAATAGCCGTTCCATGGTGACGCGGGCCAACTACTTTTAATGCATTATAATCCTGGCGGTTATTTGCTAACTTTGGCCTCACATCACCTACACATGTCGAGTAAGGTGTCATACGAATGGGAATACGAACCCCTCGCCAGTCCTGGTGACGGGGTTAGCATTCCCCCCTTTTAGAGGGACACGACATGGAAGTAACCTTGAACCCCGGTTAAAGTTGACTCAAGCCTCAGCATCACAAAATGGATGCTGCCACCAGACACAAGTCTGACCTCCTGCTGCTGGGGGACCTTCCAGCAAGGGGAGCTTGGACAAAGGGTTTCCTGTCGAGGGCGGTGTTAGCACCGTCCCAGACAGGGTTTGTGTATCCCAGGTAGGCAGGGCTGAAAGGAAGGTGATTGCAAGTGGCACCCCGGTGCTCACTGTGCATAGCCCGGCTCAAACCAGTTTCGGGGGCACACCAGCCCCTGAGCTGGCGCGAAGCCGGACAAAGGATAGGGGTGTAACCACCCCCCTCCTGGCTCCACCCATAGGTAGAACCTAGTCACGGGCCAGCCCCTTTTCTTAGAATAAAGGTAGGAGCGAGTCCCTTTCCCAAATTGGATAATCAGATAATCGGATAACTCCGAATCACGAACCACTTTCCACGAAAGGAACTCTTGACTATTTCTGAAGACTCTCCCTTGTGGCTAAGGAGTAGCCACCCTGCACCAGCAGGCACCACCTAAGCGCTTGCGGTTTGCTGTAAGTCTCTCCTACGGATCAAGACTGCCCAGCTCGACGAGACCCGAGTCCCTGCCATCTCTGACCTTTTACCTACCTCATCAGCCCAGCTGAGAGACGTAGGTGTGACGAGACCTGCGGGACCGGCCATCTTCAGAACCTGCACGACGCTTATCTAGCACGCCCACCGAGGGACCCTCGAGTGAGTGCACCTAGGGTTTGAGAAACCCTAACCCTGAGCAGCTCCAGCATTGAAGTCTGCCTCCCCAGCATCCCCGAGATCTGCGTGGGGGCCCTTCCGCTCCTTGTTGTTCACCGCGTTGTTCGACCACTTGCCGACCGGCTTGTGGCCCTCTTCACGACGCACCACGATTGTTTCATCACTAGTCTGGTTGCTCCAGACTGGCTCTTGCTCCCCTTCAACAGAGGAGTACCACGGACCCTCCTGGTCCACTCCCGACGCCATCTTGACTCCCCCGCTTGGGTTGCCACTGCCAAGAGCCGTTGCCCCTCCCTGGGCCCAGCACCATCGACCGCAGACACCTTCGTGGGACAGCTCGCCCTCCATCCTGGTCGCCGCCGCGCCTCCTGGTCCGAGGAACAGCCGAGTCCGACGTCACCCACTCACCTGGTCGAGGTGACTTCAGCCGGTACCCTCCTGGTACCCACACGATCGCTGGCTAGCGGTTGAGAACTGAGTCCCCTCTGCTTTCAGGTTTCCTTCATCACCGATCCAGGCTTGGATCGCTCTGAACATCGTCACTGGTCGCCTGCCAGCAACTTCTTCTTTCAGGCTCCTGAGACTACACGAGGACTCCCGACATCTTGCCGAACTTCACGCAGCCGCAGCCTCCGGGCTAGGTAACTCGAGCATCTCGGTGCTCCATCGCAGGTTCGCTCTACAAGTGTCCAGTTCCTTTTTTTCGTTTAGTCCCACTGATCGGATCACTCCGGAATCAGTACCTCCAGACTCTAACCATTCGCATTTCACTGTTAGTGTAGATGGTTTCTTGTGCCCCTCGGGCATTTGTGTAAATTGTGCAACTGAAGTATTTTCCTAAGAGTTTTGTAGTGTGCTTAGCTCCCTGACTCATAAAGAGCCAGGGTAGTCTTGTTATGAATAAATATCCTTTTATTTTCATAACAACTTGTGTGGTGTCCTTTCACTTGGTGTTCAAGGGGTATATGTGATGGTAAACAGCTGGCTTAACACGCCCTCTAGAGTTTAGCCTAAAGACTGCTCGTATCCACGCTACTAGGATAGCTGGTCTAAAAGGTTGACTTACAACCAATCATCAATAAGGGTCGTTTGGAATGATACACAGTGATCACTAGAATAGTGAGCACTACATATCAGGCCAACTTCTCACATTGGTGAGCAGCGGTTGGGATTTGAGCTTGCTGTTGTTTTACCACACACGTATCCTAAGAATATCGCAGTGAAAGATCACATAAGTACCCAGGTACATATAACTTAACTTAGAATACTCCGAGTTCTACTGAACCGGCTGTTGTAGTGTAACAGGGCTTAGCACACCCTGACTACAACTCTTAGCAAGGGATCAGTAGGTAAACCCATAGTGTAGGTAGGTGCAACACTTACACCTCACTAGAAAAGCATGTCGATCCACGGAGAGTCTTCGCAGACTCCCTTAGTGGTCAGTGACCCTCCACAGGTCGTGTCACGATATGCAACTCTTAGCTTCAAGGAGATGCGACAACTGTGTGCCTCCAGGAAGCTAAACCAGGGTTCTAACCCTACCATCGCAATTCTGATAGGTCTCTTAGAGGCGTACGATGCTAAGAGGTCCTCTAACACAGGTCCCCCCAGTGCAGATGGGAACATGCCGCCCTTAGAGGGAACCCTCGGTGACCCAGACCTCGACCTCCACACAGAGGACGAGGACGAGTTGTCGGGAGACGAGGCAGACAAAGGTCCAGTGGTAGTCGGCAGGCTTACGAGGACCAACTTAAGCAGGCATGAGAATGGAGCTGGGGGAGCCCCGGGCCCACGCTCAAGCAGGCTTAACCTTGGGAACGGACGAGCTAGGTCTCTCTCCAGAGGCTCTGGCAGATCGGTTCATACACATGTCTCTCAGGCATCTTCTCAGAGAGGAATGACTTCCCCTCAGAGGAGGGAGCATGAAGCGAAGATGCGGGAGGTCAATCTGAGGATCGAGCGGGAAGAACTTGCCCTCGCCAAAGAAAGACTTGCCTTGGCCCGAGAGCAGAAATTAAGTGGGTTAGATCCCGCTGGTGGCAGCATTCTCAATAGAGAGAAAGACAGGGGTATAGACACTAGACACCTGAGTAAAATAGTGCCCCCCTTTAAACAAGGGGACGACATCCACAAGTGGATAACTGCCTTGGAGAGGGCCTGCACTGTCCAGTGCGTCCCCCCAAGTCAGTGGGCAGCTATACTGTGGCTTTCCTTTGAAGGTAAAGGAAGGGACAAGCTCCTCACTACAAGAGCTGAGGATGCTAACAACTACCAAGTCCTGAAGAACACACTGATTGATGGGTTCGGCTTAACCACGGAACAGTACCGGGTGCTGTTCCGGGACACCCAGAAAATTCAGTCTCAGGATTGGGCTGACTTTGTCGATTGTGCCACTAAGGCTTTGGAAGGCTGGTTGCTGGGTAGCAAGGTTACTGATTACACAGGATTGTACAATCTTATCATGCGAGAACAGATTTTAAATAACTGTCAGAACCAATTGTTGCATCAGCACCTTGTCGACTCGGATCTCACCTCTCCCCAAGAATTGGGAAAGAAGGCGGACAGATGGGTCAGAACAAGGGTCAAGCAGAACCAGAATCAGAACCAGGGTGGTCAGAAGAAAGCAGACCAAAAGGGTAACAAGAACGAACAAAATGACCAGAAGTCGTCGACAGGTCCCCAACAAACCAAAGAGGGTGGGGGTCAGGCTTCACAGAAGAAGAAGACTCAAGAAGGCCAGTCAAAAAGGTGGTGCCAATACTGTAAAAGTAAGACTCACTGGTTTAGTGAGTGCACCAAGAAAGGAGGGCAAACTCCTACCACTGCAGCCCCTAAGGCACCTGCGCCCCCTAGTACAGTCAGCAGTGGTAGTGCGCCTCCCAAGGCATTAGTTGGGTTAACCTTGGGAACCGAGGGGAGTGACGACTTAGTCGGCACGCTCACTCAGGCCGTCCTTGTCTGTACAGGGGATATGGATATGTCCCCTGATGCCAGTCCCAATACTTTGGGCAAATACAGGCAGACACCTTTGATAAATGGAAGAGTGGCTCAGGCCTACAGGGACACGTGTGCCAGTGTCACCATGGTGACGCCTAACTTCGTGGACCCTGGACAGATCATGCTAGGTACCAGTTACCTAGTGACCAATGCCAGCAACGTCACTACCAATCACAATATGGCAGTTGTTGATTTCTCCTGGGGAGGGGTAAGTGGCCCGAAAAAGGTTGTGGTTAGTTCAGACCTCCCCGTAGAATGTCTGTTGGGCAATGATTTGGAAACGTCACAATGGTCAGAAGTGGAGCAGAGGACTCACATGGAAATGTTAGGTTTGCCAGCACATGTCCTTGCTGTGACCAGGTCACAGGCCAAAAGATGCCCCACTGAACAGGTGCTGGATCGTGGAAGAACGGACCAGACACCTTCCAAGAAAAGGAGCAGTAAGGGTAAGGCTTCGCCTTCCCCCTTGCCCCAGGTCGTGGATCAAGTCTCCGAGGAGGCTGACCTTAAAGAACTGAGGGAAACTGAGCCGCAAGAGCTTGAACCTGGTCAGGTTGAGTTTCTGGGCTCAGGGGGACCCTCCAGGGAAGACCTGGGGAAGGCACAGCTAGACTGCCCCTCACTTGAACCCCTCAGACAGCAGGCGGCTGCTGAGGCTGCAGGGAACGCCACAGGTACCCACAGAGTGTACTGGGACGATGGACTCCTGTACTCTGAGGCAAGAGACCCCAAACCTGGTGCGACCAGGAGGCTGGTCATCCCCTTGTCTCTGAGAGGTTTCCTTCTCACCTTGGCCCACGAGATTCCCCTTGCAGGTCACTTAGGCCAGAATAAGACTTGGGACAGAATTGTTCCACACTTTCACTGGCCCCACATGTCCGAAGATACGAAGGAGTTTTGCCGCTCCTGTGTCACTTGCCAAGCCAGTGGTAAGTCAGGTGGCACGACAAAGGCCCCCCTCATACCACTACCAGTGGTGGGGGTACCCTTTGAACGAGTGGGGATCGACATTGTCGGACCAATGGAACCCCAGACAGCATCAGGGCACAAGTTTATACTGGTGGTGGTGGACCACGCCACCAGGTATCCTGAAGCTATTCCCCTTAGGACCACTACGGCACCTGTGGTGGCACGGGCCCTACTTGGAGTGTTCTCCAGAGTGGGCTTCCCTAAGGAGGTCGTCTCAGACAGAGGTGCAAACTTCATGTCGGGATATCTGACTGCTATGTGGAAGGAATGTGGTGTCAACTACAAGTTCACCACACCCTATCACCCACAATGCAATGGGCTTGTTGAGAGATTCAACAGGACCCTAAAAGGGATGATTCACGGACTACCTGAAAAGCTTCGGCGGAGATGGGATGTCCTGATACCCTGCCTCTTGTTCGCCTACAGAGAGGTCCCGCAGAAGGGGGTTGGCTACAGCCCTTTTGAGCTTCTGTTCGGACATCCTGTAAGGGGACCCCTTTGTTTGGTAAAGGAAGGATGGGAGAGACCTCTCAGAAAGCCGGCATCAAACATTGTGGACTATGTACTCGGTCTCCGCTTGCGGATGGCGGAGTACATGGAAAAGGCGTCTAAAAACCTGGAGGCGAGCCAAGAATTACAGAAAGCTTGGCACGACCAAAAGGCTGTTCTGACTGTGTACCAGCCTGGACAGAAGGTGTGGGTGCTGGAGCCAGTGGCCCCAGCAGCACTCAAAGACAAATGGTCTGGGCCCCACACGATCATTGAGCAAAAGGGAGAGGTCACCTACTTGGTAGACCTGGGAACTCCCCGGAGCCCCCACAGGGTGCTCCATGTAAACAGGCTCAAGGCATATGTCGACAGGGAGGGCATGGGCTTGCTCATGGCCACAGATGAGGGACAGGAGGAGGAGAGTGACCCTCTCCCAGACCTGCTCTCTCAGAACCCTGACGATGGATCAGTAGATGGTGTTGTCTTTTGTGGCAGCCTCTCTGGACATCAACAAGAGGATTGTAAACAGGTTCTTCAATCCTTTCGGCATATGTTCTCTCTGACACCCAGTCAGACCAAGTGGTGTACCCACGAGGTCGACACTGGGGACAGTCTGCCCGTAAAGAGTAAAATCTATCGGCAACCTGATCATGTCAGAGACTGCATCAAGACAGAGGTGCAGAAAATGTTGGAGCTGGGAGTCATTGAACCCTCGGACAGCCCCTGGGCTAGTCCCGTAGTGCTCGTGCCGAAACCTCACACCCAGGGCGGTAAGAAAGAGATGAGGTTTTGCGTGGACTACAGAGGTCTCAATGCGGTCACTAAGACCGACGCCCACCCGATACCAAGAGCAGACGAACTTATCGACCGGTTGGCCTCGGCCAACTACTTAAGTACGTTTGACCTGACAGCTGGGTATTGGCAAATCAGGTTAGCTGAGGAGGCCAAGCCCAAAACAGCATTTTCTACCCCGGGTGGGCATTATCAGTTCGTGGTAATGCCCTTTGGTTTGAAAAATGCACCTGCCACCTTCCAAAGGCTGGTGAATCGAGTTCTCACTGGGTTGGACGACTTCTGTGCGGCGTATCTGGACGATATCGCTGTCTTTAGCTCCACCTGGGAGGATCACCTGGTCCACCTGAGGAAAGTGTTAGAGGCCCTGCAGAAGGCAGGCCTCACTATCAAGGCCACCAAGTGCCAGATAGGGCAGACACAGGTTGTATACCTGGGCCACCTTGTAGGTGGAGGCCAGGTTCAACCATTGGAGAGCAAAATACAGGCCATCCAGGACTGGGCTCCTCCAACCACCCAGACTCAGGTTCGAGCTTTCTTGGGCCTGACTGGTTATTACCGGAAATTTGTCAGAAATTATGGATCCATTGTGACCCCGCTAAACGACCTGACAAGTAAAAAGATGCCAAAAAAAGTTCAGTGGACAGCAAGCTGTCAGAAGGCATTCGATGACCTAAAGCAGGCCATGTGCACAGCACCTATCCTAAAGAGTCCAGACTACTCAAAACCATTCATTGTCCAAACAGACGCTTCGGAGCTGGGTGTGGGAGCTGTTCTATCGCAACTGAATTTTGATGGTCATGACCAGCCCATAGCTTTTATTAGCAGGAGGCTGACCCCCAGAGAGAAGAATTGGTCAGCTATTGAGAGGGAGGCCTTTGCTGTGGTTTGGGCCCTGAAGAAGTTGAGGCCATACTTGTTTGGCACTCACTTCAAGATTCAGACCGACCATAAGCCCCTCTTGTGGCTAAATCAAATGAAGGGTGAAAACCCCAAACTACTTAGGTGGTCCATTTCCCTACAGGGGATGGACTTCACAGTGGAGCATAGACCTGGCACTGATCATGGCAATGCAGATGGGCTCTCCAGGTATTTCCACTTAGAGCAAGAAGACTCACCTGGTCAAGGTTAGCTTATTGTCCCAAAGTTTGGGGGGGGGTCATGTAGGAGAGTAGGGTCTGCAATCCTATGATCACCCAGATTTTTTGCTTTTGCTTCATTGGTTTACGACTTTCTCCGGCTGTGGGCCTGCCAATCAGACCCACAGCCTAGCTGTTCTCTCTCGAAATTAACACACATGTACATTAGGTGCATCCACTAATTGGAACTGGGCCGCCTTGTCAGTCCCTGTCTCAGCATACCACAGGTATCCAGGGCATCGGTGTACCCAGGGCCTACCCGGGGCTGAAGCATGTATTATGCCACCCCTGGAATGGCCGCCCAAATCTGACACAACTGGCTGCACGACAGCTGGGGCCACGTGGTGTAATCACCCGTTGCTGTAGGTGTACTATTCCTACACCTAAACCCTAAAATGGACACATGGATTCCTATCAGTCACTCCTATAGCAGGCCTTATCAATCCTGAAGGCAGAGTGCAGGGAATCATGTGGGACGGTGCTCTGGCGCGAGCTGAGCCCGTCGACGGCTTGCGGAACCAAGTCCTAATAGCCGTTCCATGGTGACGCGGGCCAACTACTTTTAATGCATTATAATCCTGGCGGTTATTTGCTAACTTTGGCCTCACATCACCTACACATGTCGAGTAAGGTGTCATACGAATGGGAATACGAACCCCTCGCCAGTCCTGGTGACGGGGTTAGCATTCCCCCCTTTTAGAGGGACACGACATGGAAGTAACCTTGAACCCCGGTTAAAGTTGACTCAAGCCTCAGCATCACAAAATGGATGCTGCCACCAGACACAAGTCTGACCTCCTGCTGCTGGGGGACCTTCCAGCAAGGGGAGCTTGGACAAAGGGTTTCCTGTCGAGGGCGGTGTTAGCACCGTCCCAGACAGGGTTTGTGTATCCCAGGTAGGCAGGGCTGAAAGGAAGGTGATTGCAAGTGGCACCCCGGTGCTCACTGTGCATAGCCCGGCTCAAACCAGTTTCGGGGGCACACCAGCCCCTGAGCTGGCGCGAAGCCGGACAAAGGATAGGGGTGTAACCACCCCCCTCCTGGCTCCACCCATAGGTAGAACCTAGTCACGGGCCAGCCCCTTTTCTTAGAATAAAGGTAGGAGCGAGTCCCCTTCCCAAATTGGATAATCAGATAATCGGATAACTCCGAATCACGAACCACTTTCCACGAAAGGAACTCTTGACTATTTCTGAAGACTCTCCCTTGTGGCTAAGGAGTAGCCACCCTGCACCAGCAGGCACCACCTAAGCGCTTGCGGTTTGCTGTAAGTCTCTCCTACGGATCAAGACTGCCCAGCTCGACGAGACCCGAGTCCCTGCCATCTCTGACCTTTTACCTACCTCATCAGCCCAGCTGAGAGACGTAGGTGTGACGAGACCTGCGGGACCGGCCATCTTCAGAACCTGCACGACGCTTATCTAGCACGCCCACCGAGGGACCCTCGAGTGAGTGCACCTAGGGTTTGAGAAACCCTAACCCTGAGCAGCTCCAGCATCGAAGTCTGCCTCCCCAGCATCCCCGAGATCTGCGTGGGGGCCCTTCCGCTCCTTGTTGTTCACCGCGTTGTTCGACCACTTGCCGACCGGCTTGTGGCCCTCTTCACGACGCACCACGATTGTTTCATCACTAGTCTGGTTGCTCCAGACTGGCTCTTGCTCCCCTTCAACAGAGGAGTACCACGGACCCTCCTGGTCCACTCCCGACGCCATCTTGACTCCCCCGCTTGGGTTGCCACTGCCAAGAGCCGCTGCCCCTCCCTGGGCCCAGCACCATCGACCGCAGACACCTTCGTGGGACAGCTCGCCCTCCATCCTGGTCGCCGCCGCGCCTCCTGGTCCGAGGAACAGCCGAGTCCGACGTCACCCACTCACCTGGTCGAGGTGACTTCAGCCGGTACCCTCCTGGTACCCACACGATCGCTGGCTAGCGGTTGAGAACTGAGTCCCCTCTGCTTTCAGGTTTCCTTCATCACCGATCCAGGCTTGGATCGCTCTGAACATCGTCACTGGTCGCCTGCCAGCAACTTCTTCTTTCAGGCTCCTGAGACTACACGAGGACTCCCGACATCTTGCCGAACTTCACGCAGCCGCAGCCTCCGGGCTAGGTAACTCGAGCATCTCGGTGCTCCATCGCAGGTTCGCTCTACAAGTGTCCAGTTCCTTTTTTTCGTTTAGTCCCACTGATCGGATCACTCCGGAATCAGTACCTCCAGACTCTAACCATTCGCATTTCACTGTTAGTGTAGATGGTTTCTCGTGCCCCTCGGGCATTTGTGTAAATTGTGCAACTGAAGTATTTTCCTAAGAGTTTTGTAGTGTGCTTAGCTCCCTGACTCATAAAGAGCCAGGGTAGTCTTGTTATAAATAAATATCCTTTTATTTTCATAACAACTTGTGTGGTGTCCTTTCACTTGGTGTTCAAGGGGTATATGTGATGGTAAACAGCTGGCTTAACACGCCCTCTAGAGTTTAGCCTAAAGACTGCTCGTATCCACGCTACTAGGATAGCTGGTCTATAAGGTTGACTTACAACCAATCATCAATAAGGGTCGTTTGGAATGATACACAGTGATCACTAGAATAGTGAGCACTACATATCAGGCCAACTTCTCACACTTACCTAGCAGGTATCCCTCTCCAAATTCTCCGGCACTCAGTCGTGTGTAGATCCCACTGTTCTGGAAGATGTAAGAGTCGTGGGTGCTCCCAGGAAACTTCGCCACAATATCAGTGATGATGTTCCCTGCATCACAGATCACCTGCACATTGATGGAGTGGGTGGACTTTCTGTTCCTGTAGATGTGCTCTGTGTCAGCTGGTGGGCAGATTGGGATGTGTGTGCCATTAATACAGCCAATGACATGGGGGAACTGTGCCAGGTGATAAAAGTCAGTTTTAGTTTTCTGCAGTTCAGCCTTTGTGTTTGGGAAGCTGATATAGTGGTGCATTCTCTGCATCATGGCATCCAGGAACTTCCTGAAGAAACGGGACAGGCAACTCTGGGATACACCACCCACCGCAGCTATCACCACCTGATAACTGCCGGATGCCAGTAGATGTAGGCTGCAGAGCACCTGCACATGTGGTGGTATGGCATGCGCCCTTCTAGTTGGCTGGTCCAGGAGTGGGTGCAGGTCCCTTATCAGGTCCATGATGGTTTGGGGGTGTAGCCTGTACCTTTCATGTATCTCTGCATCAGTCAGTTGGAAGAGTGTGATGCGCTGTCTGTAGATTTGTTCCTCCCGTCTCCATATCCTCAGACCTGCTGCCTGTAGACGTAGGCGCCTTGCAATGACATACAGAGCGGCCATGTTGTCCACGCTGTTGCATTTTGGGATTGCTTATATGCACTGTTGATGGTTACCACCTGCTTTCAATCCGTGTTAATTACCGACTCTTAATTACCGATTTTCATAGATTTCTTAATTACCGATGGTTCCTACATGTCATTTTCCGTTTTACCACTTCATATTTACCACTTCATATTTACCGAATCGGTAAATATGTATTCGGTAAATATGAATCGGTATTTTTGGATTCGGTAATTATGATTCGGTATTTACCGCTTCATATTTACCGAAATGTTGTTTTTGGACTCCTACATCTCACTTGTCTAAATACCGGTCGATAACGGCATATTTACCGAAAATCGGCCGTTACCGACCGGTATTTGGCGACCTACATGAGGCCCTAAGACTCTAACAAGCAAGAGGGAGAATATATACACTGCAAAGGTGGACACAGATCTTTTTGTTTTCTTGCGCATAGAACATCACCCATATGTCACGAGAACTGTGGGCGGGGGGCCTCCCCCACAGAGGTTGGAATCGGTGTGGGGAGCTGGAGGTATCGCCTTGCACCACACTGGCACCTAGTCCACTGGCACAGCACTATTATAAAGAGACAACTACCCACACACCTAATATTGGTGACGGAGATACGTACATAGTTTGACTATTGGTAAAGTGGACTGCGGTTATTTCCAGTTGTTAGGGAGGTTGGGAGATGGGGCAGCATGTGCAAGCTGCTGTTCTGCACCAAAAAGGGGGAATGGGACCCACACGACTGCCCAAGGGGAGGGGGTAGTAGCGGATGAAACATTTGGTAACATTCTGAAAAGTTTGGGGATGTTATTAATGTTGTGTTTGGAAACTCTGTCTCAAAGTCAAACACGGAGGACGTGGAACAGGGAGGATTGCAACCGCAAGGAGCGAAGGGGGAAGGAGTGGCGAAAAGTAACTGGAAAATGGTGACACAAATACTGACATTTATTACCTGGAATGTTCAGGGGATGGCAGACTTTGACAAAAGACAAAGGGTACACGCTTACTTGAAATGATACAGAGTGGCGATAGCATGTTTGCAGGAGACACGTTTATGGTGGGATGCTGTTCTTGGTATTTGCCGGAGGTGGAGAGGACAGCTATATGCCATCTCGTATTCTGTTTTCGCACGGGGTCCACTTATATCGGTGGCACCTGGAGTCCCCTTTCAACACCTCCACCATGTGCTAGACCCTGAAGGTTGGTACGTGATCTAGCATGGGAAATGGAACGGGAGGGATCTATGCATTATCAATGTCTATGCCCCTAATTCAGATTGCCCAGTTTTTTTCACGCGGTCCTAAAAGCAGTGTCCCAATATCTGGGGGCGGGTACTTTCCTAGCGTGATACTTTAACTGTGTCTTTGAAGCATCGTTGAACCGGGAGCCCCCGCAAGACAATACTAAACCTTGAATGTCGACGTATCTGCTGGATATTATGTAG
Organism: Triturus cristatus; assembly: GCF_964204655.1. Taxonomy (NCBI): domain Eukaryota; kingdom Metazoa; phylum Chordata; class Amphibia; order Caudata; family Salamandridae; genus Triturus; species Triturus cristatus. Next base: position 640,874,777 of record NC_140585.1, read on the forward strand.
GGCAGGCAGCTTCGAGACTAATGGAGGGCGTGTAACCCATTGAAAAGAGTGTTTTCCTGTCATACCCCCACGACTAATACCTTTAGTCATTTAGACTACTGTTGTTTTTCATACGAGCTGACAGCTGCGGTAACTGGAATGTCCTATTTACCCCATTATTTGTCTGACCATTCTCTGGCTCTGATCACCCTGAAGAGTGGTGAAGGCTGCCCTGCGATACCCTTATGTTGACTTAGAGGGGAGGCATTGATGGACCCTTCATATGCTGCAGTAGTCTTCGTGGCCATATCCCAATATTTTGACGAAAACTGGTTGGACAGCGTCCCGTTGATCAATGGAGTGGGAGTCCATGAAAGTGGTTATATGGGGGGTTTGTATAAAGATAACATATGGGGTATGACAACAGCTAGAACAAGATATCCGAACAAAAGAACGGAGGTTGAGTAAAATGGAGGTAACCCTACACACGACTCCCCAAGAGATGGGAAAATGGTGCGCTGCCCGTGAGGCTGTACCAGAGTCCTGGTCAGACTGGAAAAATTTCCATATACGTCGTATCGGCAACGCCTCCACATGGAGGGGGATAAGACTGGAGCACTCCTTGCGATACTTATTAAAACAGAGACTGCAAGAACACTTATACTGCAACTAAGAAATTATGCCAGAGACATAGTATGCACCCAAGGGGCGATCATTAACACATTAGCAAACATCTAGCTGCGGTATACTAAAACAAACTTTCCCCGCCCGAAGAAGTAATACGAGATTTCCTAAATAAGATAGATCTGCCGCGACTAGAAACAGCAGCAGCAGATACTCTCGGGGCTCCAATCACTAAGGAAGAAATAATAGCTGCTATCAGAGGTCTTAAACTGGTGAAAGGGGCCAGAAGTGATGGACTTCCAGCTGAGTTTTACCATTGGTTTGTTCAGTTACTGGCCGACTACCTATTAGAAGTATATAATGAGGCACTGGAGAGATGGTCCCTGCCCGCATCCATGCAGGAGGTGGTGGTGACTATGAAACTGAAGCCGCACAATAAACCTTACTTCCAGGCTCCTAGAGACCGATCAAACTCCTGAATTTAGATGCTAGGCTCCTGAGCGGAATACTGGTGGCCCGGATGCTGCCGTATTTTACCCAACTCATACACCCCGATCAAGCCGGGTTTATACCAAGTCGGAACACCACACATAATCTACGAAGACTGGCACATGTTTGGCATGCCCCATGCCTGGTGACCGAGGACTGTGCGTAGGCAATGCTCAATATCAAGCAAGTGTTTGATTCAGTGGAATGGGAGTATGTCTGGTTGGTCCAACAGAAGATGGGTGTAGGGCAGGGGTTCATTCAATAGGTCCAACTGCTCTACACAAATCCAAATGCCTGGGTACAACTTCGAGGTATGGTGTCAGAGGTTGTCCCTAGTCCCTGCTCCTATTCGTGATGGTAATTGAGCCTCTGGCAGTGATGCTGAGGGGGAACTGGATGGGTGGGGAATCCACCCGATGGACACTAACTATGTGATCTCGCTATTCACGATGATGCACTGGTGTATCTACGCCAGCCAATCAAGGTGCTGCCGGTTCTTCTCAAGGAGATGGTGGACTTAGGGGCACTCTCTGGGCTCCGCATCAACCCAGGAAAATCTAACCTGATTCTCATGGGGAGAATGGCAGCAAAATATATTGATGACTTACCAGCTGTGAGACTACCATGGATATCTGAAGAAATAAAATATCTAGGAGTTTGGTTGATGTATACAGCCCCTTCCTACCTGGAGAATAACATAGTGAGAGTAGTAGAGGGTATCCGCAACTCAATAAGATTTTGGAAAGAGTTACCTCTGTCCCTGATGGAGGAGGAGAAGTCATAAAAATTATTATTCTGCCTCGCTGTCTTTACGCCCTTCAACACCGCTTATACAGAGTCCAAGGCGGTACTTTTTAACTTTAGACAGTCTCCTCATAGAGCTCCTGTGGGGAAAAGACGTAAACGAATGAGACTAGAAACATTCCAGTGAAAATGGGAAGGTGGTGGAATGTAGGAGCCTCGTTTAGAGGTATACTATATGGCCTCACAACTCCAGCACACAATCCACTGGTTAGATGAGAACAATAAGTGGGAGAGGATGCTCTTGGCAGGCACATAAGACATGGCCTCCCACCCAGGACTCCTTATGCTACTAGGAGCAGGAGTCCCCAAAACATACCCATACGTCATACAGCACATGGCTGCAGTCTGGGAGACAGCAGTCAAGACGTTGATTCGCACACGCCTTAGCCTCGGATATGCTGCTGTGGGTAGTGAAACCCTTCAAGGGAATAGCAGACTCTATGTCCATCTGAATATGGATGAATGGAGGATGTCTCACAATGGGAGACCTTTACTGCAATGAACAGTTTATATCTCGAGAGGGAGTGGAGGCTGCCTTTGATCTGGAGACTGGACAATTCTTATAATACGGGAAGATTGCAACTGTTGCCCGTGAATTATGGTCCTCCTTCCCTCGGGAGCCTCGCGGCACCTTGCTGCTAAAGGCAATGCTATACATGGTAGGGGGGCGCCGACTGGGTTCACACATCTACAGAGCACTCCGGGATGACCTCCGTATGGGGACCCTCCCGGTGCAGACAAGGTGGGAGGCAGCGATAGATGAGCCCATAACAGAACGAGAGGGTAAAAAATACATGAAGGAGTAAGGAGGGTGAGCTCCAACGCACAATGTAAACTAATACAATACAACACTATACACCAAGTGCACCTAACACCACTGACTCTAGGTAAAATATACCCGGGTCGCACACATACATGCCGCAGATGCAGTGGATAAGAGGCACAATTCATACATATGATGTGGGAAAGTCAAGCACACAACCAATACTAGGGGGATATATTGGATCAACTACACACAGCCAACGGTGGACGATTGCCAAGACAATACGTCTGTTCTTTTGGGACTGCTACCTAAGCCGAAATTCCCAAAAATAAGTAGGAGATGTGTGCTTTTAGGAATGGTGTTGGCAAAAAGGCGTGTTGAATCTCGTGGCAAGGCCCAGTCCCTCGAAGATGGATGGATGGTTGAAAGATATATGTGAATGGGCGACAGCAGGATTTATTCATATGAAACAGGTCGGGAAAGATGACAAGATTGAGGATGATGCCAGCAGCATCGGCAGCCATGATAGCGGATGCCAGAGACCGCCGATCCCCGAACGTAGAGGAGAGTGGAAGCAACGATGAAAGTGATCGAAGAGCGGCTGGTGCCAGATGAATGGCGAGATAACACCGACTTTTGAGACCAAGATACGAACGGGGGGAGGGGGGGAAGTTATGATGGCATGTAACTAACAGCAAGGTGATCGAAACTGACAACAACAATACTAATGGAAGCCATTGTGAAAGAAATACGAAAATAGATGGTCAGAACTGTGGGAGAGGGGAGAAGTATCCTGTCTGAAAGCCTCGCTGTTGTAATATAAATGCCAATACATTTGTTTAAAATACATGTTTCCAGGGGTCCGGAAAGGTATTCATGGTTAAGGAGTCATCGAGTACTGCGGTGAGTGCAGTGCTGATGGCCTGGAGTCCTCTTGCGAAGCCAAGTGGATATATCACATGGTTTTAAATTGTGAGGTACAGCTTAAAAATATCTAAAAGAGAAAGCAAAGAAGCTTCATTCATGGTTAAGGCATTGGCCATTCTTACCCCTACATTTGTTAATATTACATGATAAGAATTGTGTTCTGCTTTGGTACATTCTTGGACATATATGTAAAACTAAATACAAAGATGCCTAGGACTATATGAGTATGATACAAACGCAATTAGGTTTTCACAAGGGTCAAGTAAATTAGGGATTTTTTTTAGGGTTTGGGATGCACAGTTGGTTGATACCAGATGAAAAGTTTTGATTTGAAGTAGAGTTACAACGAGAGTGAGTAGGTGACGTTATGTTGGTGGGTGTATTTTCAGGGAACAGGGTTGAAGAGCATACTCTGTCTGACTTGTGAGATTAAGTTTAAAGATGCCACAGATTAGTATTAATAAATGGTTTTAGTCCAGAATATGATTAAGGTCCTCAAATAAATAATTGGTAGTAGGTAACCACAATGTCTGCTCTGAATGGGCAGTGATTGTAGCTCTCAGTTTGTCTGGTGGCATTGAGGTGTTAGAGTGAGGTGGGAGAGAAAGTCAGTGTTTTGTTTTGTGGAAGGCCCTCTCCTACTATTTTAAGAAAAAAGTCTGGGTGAGTCTGAGTACGTGACATGTTAGATGTGAGTGACCGGTAGTATGACTGAAGCAATGTGGTTAATATGTATTTTATTGTTAGTGATAAAGTGAAGGGGAAGGGAGTTGGAATCGAACTGGCCATTGATTCATTTGCAAAGCTATTTTGCCTAAGAATGTATAGTTTACACAAATGATGCTGATTCATGCAAGGAATATATTCATGCTGCATAGGTACATCAACTATGAAGGCATAAGGTTTAGGATGTGGGAGGGTATAATGTGTCCTGTCCAAGCTGGGAGCCCTGGTAATTTGTGTGAGACCGGCTTCAGGAACAAGGGCAGAGAGTAGATTTTATGCAAATCATTCTATCGGCATGAATATATCATGTGTATTTGTGAAGCACACTATTTCCCGCAAGGGTATCCTGGCATGGAGCAGGTGGGTGTGTCTAGCCCTGCCCATGGTAGGTTAGTAAATTCAAATGCCAGGTCTTCAGCTTCTTGCAGGGTTTCAAGAAGAGTGGAGGAGGCTCTGATTTGGAGCAGGAGGCTATTCCATGCTTTAGGAGCGAAGTGAGAGAACGCCCATCCTCCTGACCTGGTTCTGTGTATGCATGTGAAGGGTGAGAGCAGGAGTCCTGTTGAGCAGAGCAGTGTAGGTGGTTGGTGGAAGGAGATTGGACTGTTCAGGTAGGTGGGGCCTGAGTTGTGTGGTGCCTTGAATGTATTCATAAGGAGTTTGAGTTGAATACACCTTAAGACCTTCAAGCACCATGTCTTGGGACATTGAAGCTTCTTTTGAGAGGACTATGAAGCACTTATCTATGTTACCTCTGTGGAGGCCTGCAGTTGTGGCTTATTCTAGAGTGCTTGGATCCAGACACAGGCCTTGCCAATTCACACCCCCATCAAAGGATGGGCTGCTACTATGTTGATGCCTTTAGTCTTGGGACTCTGCTTCAGAAAGGAAGAAGGAGGCTTATCTAATTGAAGGGCAGTTGTGTCCATTCAAAATGTTCCTCTGAAATGTATGTTCTCAATTGTCATTCTGTACATTTTTGTGAAAACACTCAGATGGAGAGAGAAAATATCCTTCAAAAGTAGAGTATGAGGTATCGTAGGTTGGTGGCACTGGCTTAGTACATGTAGAAACATGGCAGAGCTCAGAATCTAGTCTCGGAAAAGCTGCATGTCCAGGGACAAAGAGGGGTGCAGTTTCAATTTGACAAAAGTATTGAAATTGTGCATAATAATGTGAAATGCAAATCTGTAATTTTCACTATATTTTAGTAATAAATGCATCCTTGTCTCAATTTCTGTTGCAAGGACACATTTCACACTAAATAAAATCATTTAAAAAAAGCACTGCTCATGTTCTGTTGATCTTGGATGCTTGTGGTAAATTTGGATCATGAATGGCGTGTACATTGTAAATTTTTACAGCAAATAATGCACAATTACAAGAAGAGGAATAATGGCATTGACTCTGGAATTTCACGCAATAAGCATAATTTGAAATTCCTGAAATTCTGCAAAGTACGCTGGCACAATTTTATATTTTGACCAGGTCTACAGGGAAGGAAAATGGGTAAGTGGACCAACCAATATAAAACTTTCCATCCTCACTTTCTCTCTACTAGGGCCTGTCAATTCTACAGAATATTGCAGCCTGTTAAACCACCCATGCTTAAATCTGTTTGCAAAAGAGCAGGATAATGTCCTACCTCATTTTTGTTTAATATACCCATCCTCCAAAGCCAGGATGATTAATACTATAAGCATACCAAAGCCCAAGCCCTCGCATCTATGCCTTTACTCCCATTTCATAGACCTGTCAGCATTCGCATGGTCTTTCCCCAAACGTTTTACCTTACTCCTCCATTTTTGATGATCTCGTTTTTGTTGGCCCTAGGACTCTGTGGTCTTTACCACTGCTAACCAAACCACCTCTAAAGTGTGTGTGCTCTCTCCTTTAAACATGGTGAAATTGGCTTACACCAAATTGACACATTTAATTTACTTGTAAGCCCCTATTAAAGTGGTACTACATGTACCCGGTGTCTGTAAATTAAATGCTACTAGTGGACCTCCCAGTGCTTAATTTGTAAAATACGAAGTGCAGGTGCTCACATTTTTTTTAGGAGGCCACACCCACTTCCTCAGCTCCGCCCACAACCTCCAGTGGCCCCACCCACTTCCTTTATTGGCTCCAGCCACACCCACAAGCCTAAACACATTAGAGCTAGCTCCTCACTTCTTGAGGTCCGCAAGAAGCTGAAGACCTAGTTCTCCACATAAGCACCTCGAGGACCTCACACCTGCACACCTGCCCAAGGGCCTGGATACCCTCTAACATGACACACATGGCAAAATCAGGAGCGCCGTGACCCGTGCTACTGGGTTTGATGGAAGAGGCGGCACTGGGAGAGAAAACTGCAAAGTATTCCGAGAGTAACCGAGTAGGCGCCGCAGCAGTCACGCGACCGCGAGAGAAGCAGGTTCGCATCCATTTTGTCCTATGATCGCAAAGCTGAGCAATTCCTCTGTGACTTAAAAATGAAAGAAATAACAGTGCTATGATCAGAAAACATTATTGCATCAGTGCACTTTGAATCCCATTTGCATGCATGTGGCTTGTTAATTAAAAGCTCAATCAAGCTGAAAAAAAATCAGCTTGGAGTTCAGACAGAGCACGTATTGTAAACCAAGCCTTGGCATTTTGAAGACATCGGTTCGACTCTAAAGTTAAGGGAAGAAATGTGTGCTGGATGCTTCAAAGTTAAAAGGTCAATACACAGGTTTGTAATAAACACTGACAAACCCCATAATAGGCCGAGCATGCGCGCTCATTTATACAGACAGTCAAATCCAAGCCCGTCAATTCTGAGAGTATATAGTTTTTATTGTTATATCCATTCTATCTGTATCACTCGAGTTTTCTTCGCCAATGCCACTTAACAGCCAGCTTTCGGAACCACGGAAGTATGGTCCACAGACAGAAACAAGATTCTGAACTGTGTGAATCATTGTTGTTCATCTCTGCGCTGCATCTGATCATTGATATACAATCAGAACAATGTAGAACGATCCAAACGTTAAATGAACAAAGGAAATCACGTTACCATTTTTCAATACAAAATCAGTGCTAAGTAAAAGAAGCAGTTGAACTGCAAAGGGGCTTTCTGGCTCCTTTGTGGGAAGGGTCTGGCCCCATAAAAGCACCAGGCAAAGTACAAGAGGCTCAGAGGCACAGCCCTAGTCCAGGGTCCCTGGTTCTGCGTTAGTGTCAGAGGGGCCAGACGCCAGTGTTGTGATAGCACCAATGCACGCCACTTGTGGCTGTTTTACTACCAAAGAGGGAATACGGGAGCCATTTTTCTTGCTTCCATTAGGGTCCATGGCACCCATAAAAACACTAATGCAAAGTGGGCCAGAGTTGTAAGACAGGGAGGGTACAGGGCCCAAGAGTTTTAAGGAATTAAATGCCCAGAAGAGGGAGGCTTGGGGTGCCATTATCATTAGTGCAGCAGGTGTGGCAGTAAATAGGCCAAGGAGTGTAACAGGCCCAACCGACCCCACTGAAGCTAGCCTTTTGTTAACCCATGACACCCTTGATGTGCCAGTGACCTCCTGAAATGCAGGCATTAACGGTACAATGTTCAAGACAGAAGCCAGAGGAAGATGCCGAACTTAGAGGTGGCGGCGCATACTAGCTGATGGAGTGAACTTTGCCTCCCAGTGGCCGGATGTGCTGAATGAACCCGAAGCCCTTCAAGGCCCTACGTCAGTTGACTCAATAAACCCCCCCCCCCCCCCCCCCGGTCTGTCCCTCCAATTATCAAAAACCTATACCATCTTCCTAATAACAGTGTAATGGAAAAGGAGCATAGTGGACGAGTAGAACAGCAAACCACAACAATTGCTTGTCCATAAGTAATCAATCAATGTGTAATTCCTCCCAACCTCAGAACTGACTGAAAGATAAAGCCTCATCATCACGTCTATCCACATCAGTGTCTCCAAAAATAGATCATCCATCACCTCTCTCTCTCTCACTCGATTTACCAACCCAGCCTGTCTCACCTCTAGAAAGTTGTATGCCACACCCACTTGTGTGAAGACTTCTGATGTCCATCGATTTTACCCCTGAGTTTTGGAAGATTATCGCCACCGGAATTACACCATTTTGAATATCAGATTATGTGTTCCCCTCTTTTTTCTGCTCTGCAATTTTTGGCTCTCGCTTCACTGACCCATGGAAGAATAAATATCACGTCAGGATAGCATACAATCTATCTGCCTGAATAAACGTTTGGGTGTACGTGTACCCGTCAAAATGAAAAGTTCCTGGATTGCTGAGTCACCTTTGCAAAGGGTAGCACTCCCTTTATGATATATGATAAACATGGTGGTGCTACTAAAAAAAATTACTTTGTCAGGGCAGACAAAACAGAGTGAGACAAGCCTGCAACAATCGCTAAAGTATTCTTTAATCTGCTTCATTATTAACGTTATTTGAAAAGCGGGAAAACAATGCATGATGAAAAAAAAATAAGAAAATGCCGAGCATCAAGTGAACCAGCAACACTTACCCTGAGCCAAATTTATGACTGGGGCAGCCGCAGCTTGTGGGCCGAGGACAGATTGGAGGTTTAAATTAACAAAGGCTTGTGGTACTAGAATGCCGCCAGCTGCACCAAGAAAGTGCAAGCGGTGCGCTTCCAGAAGCATCTGCAACCAATTCGAGCCTCCTCTGGATTCTAGTTCAGTTAAGAGTGACCCCCCTCCCCCGCAGATTTGTAGAACCAAATACAGCCTGAGCCCGGGCCGGCAACACCGGACTAACGGCCGCCATGCCATTAACATATATAGAATAGTCCGATTTGAGATTCATTCATGAATCTGTCTCCTCTTTGATCAGCCAGGGCAGGCCAGGCTGAGGCTCTCAGGTGCGCCCGCAACACACTTAGCTGGGAGGTAGTGGGATGGGACCAGACAGTACACATTGAGTGGGTCGTGGGACTGAGTGACTCACTCAGGACTCTATGCACTGCCTTAGGCTGCTGCGCACTTGCACAGCTTTATCTTAATTGATTAGGCCTTACCAGGCCCTGCCTTACCTGGTGCAGCTGTTACCAGTACTGGCTGCTACTCAAGGCTCAACGCCAATGTCTGCCGGGTCGCGCTCAAATTTGAAGACAGTGAACGGTTGTTCGAACCACGATGTCTCGGTGGTCGGATGAGGCCGTGCTGGGGCGTGGCAATGAGGGGAATGCGTGCCCATTCATCAATCTGAAAAACTCTGCGCACTCTCCCTGCTGCCACGCAGTGCCCCAACCCCTGCAGAGAACCAAAATCAGCCCAACTCAGTGTCTCGCCCACTGGGCCGGAAACACTGAGATAACGGCTGCCAGTGCCACTGCATCAAACATAGGCAAGGATCTGGTCCGTCGGCTTAAACTACCGCCTCTGGTGCAGGAAACCAGGGTTTGAGCCTCGAGGTCGCGTCCACATCCTGTGATTCTGGGCAAATCACTTAATCTCCCCTTGCCTGAATGTGTTATGTAAATACGGTGCTCATGTACAGCGCTTCAATACCTTCGGGTCGAGTTCGCGCTATATCAATATGCAAAAGAAAAGAAAAAAAACTTAGAGATCTCTGAGAAGAAGTCAGACAGACTGACTCATGCCTCGGAACTCGGGTCCGACGACGTCGACGAGCAGGCAGAAGACAGTACTACGGAGTCTGTGGACGAGAAGTAGTTAAACACAAGTTCAACAGTAACACTCTGTGCCAAGTCCCGTAGCGAAGACCCGGCCCTGAAAATTAGGTGCCGGTGCTAAGCACCGGAAAGCACCGGCACAAATTAAGCACTGGGACCTCCAGCACTGAGTGGCCACTCACTTAAGTATTCCTTTAAACATGTCTCATGCTTGCCATTGCATCCTGTGTGTGCAATTTAAAATGCCATTTTGACCTGGCAAAATAAAACATTTGCCAGGCTTATGCCTTCTTTTTTAATCAGTCATCCCTAGGGTATACCCTACACAGCCCGGGGGCAGGGTGCAGTGTATTTAAAAAGTAAGATATTTACCTTTACCTTTTACATGTCCTGGTAGTGGAAAACCTTTAAATTAATTTTTCTCTGCTGCTAGGCCTACCTCTTCCATAGGATAACAATGGGTTAACTTATTACAATCAATGCATTATACTTTTCTATTGGGGCTAGTAGGAATGGCAAGTTTGTTGTCTAGAGAATAATAATTTAAAAGCTGTGTTAATGGAAAAGTAAGAATTTAAGTCACAATTCTGGAAATGACACTTTTAGAAAGTTGGCATTTTTTTGTCCCAACCATTTGGTGCCTGCAGCCTGTTTCCTGGGTCACATGACTAGATGTAGCTGGCAATTGGTCTTTGTGTATTGGTCCCAGACATTGAGATAAAGGAGCTTAAGTGTTGGCAAGATGGACCATCTCTGACTTGATGAAGGGGGATGAGCTGTCACCTACCACACTTGCACATCACAAAGGCTCTACCTGAGCTTACTCACAAAGGGTTTGATACTAGTCTATTGTGATCCCAGACAAGCTGAGGCCAGGGCAGAGAGGAAGGTAATTCCAAGAACCTTTGAGGGTGGAAACCTCCAGAACCTTCTCCTACTTCTTAAAGTGGGCACCAGTTATAAATATTGGACCCTCAGACCCAAGACTTCAGTGCACCTCTAGACCTATGGAAGACTTATAGGGACAGCTTTGCTGATCTGCAAGAAGGACAGCTACCTGAATGAAAGGACTGGACCTGCCACTTGATCCCAGGATTCTAGAGTGACTCCAAGGGCTAGTTGGCTCTGCCCCTGATCTGAGCCTCAGGAACAGAAAAAGCTCCAACCACCTTGAATCCAGCGCCTGGGCTCTGTCTGCTGTGAGTCGTACTGCCCAAGTGGTGCCACCCCAGTCCTCAACCCTTAGAAGTGGGCCTGAAGGAGCTCTGCCAGCCCAGCTGTGGTTCTGGGGGCAGAACCAACCCAGCACAATGCATCTCCACGTAGCTCCGCTTCAGACCTGCCGCTGTGCAACGCATCCCTAACGTAGGACCTTGCATTGCAACGTGTAGTCTTTTTGGAACCGTCGCTGCACAATGCATCCTTAACACAGGCTTTCCCATTGCAAGCCCCTCGTCAACAGCCTCCTCAAAGACAACGCCGGACTCCGCATTGCAGACCCTCAACTTGTTCTAAAAGGCAGGTGTTCTATCCATCTTCGACGCAGGACTTCGCATCGTAAGCCCCTCACCTACGGCATCCTCGATGATGACACAGGACCTCACATCACAGCCTTCCAGCTCCTCTGAACCACCACTGAACAACGCATCCTCAACGCTGGGTCTTGCCCTGCTCCGCAACAAGGATTTAAGGTACTCTTGTTTAGCAGGCCTTGCTTGATTCCTGTTTCCGGTGCACACTCCATTCCGGTCAGCCTAAACTTGTGACTTGGTCCCGGTCCGACTCGACCAGATAACCACATTCGGCACTTAGTGCTTTTATGCACTATTTTTATTTAAAGCTTTAAAATTGCATTTGTCCAGTTCTACTGATTGGATTTTTGTCCTTTTGGTGTCAAACTGTTTATTGAATTTTACTCTATTTTCTCCAAATTGGTGTGGTAAATTCTTGTGATATGGTTACAGTTTATTACTTTTTGAAGTGCTGCATTAATACTTTATGTAAATCAAAGGGAACTAGCTACATGGTAGAAGCTCCTAGTGTGTGTTTGTTTGAAGGAAAAACGTTTGTTTTTTTATGAAGACCCTCACCCAACAACCTAGTTGGTGGCATGCTTCATCATCGGGTTCCACCCAAGGCACCGAGTGTACCTTGGGTGTGCTTCGACGCCTGGTTACAGCGGAGCAGGTTTTGTGCTGTGAGTGTGCAGTGAAGGTGAGTTGTGTGTGAGTTAAAAAATTGTCCAATGGGTCCCAGAATTCAAAAGATGATTTTAATGTTGGGCCCTTGGCAGTGATTAAAAACTGAGGAAACACGCCAACATGCGGAGACCTGGGATCCATTGGACAGTTTTTTAACTCACACACAACTCACCTTCATTGCACACTCACAGCACATAACCTGCTCTGCTGTAACCAGGCATAGAAGCACACCCAAAGTACACTCGGTGCCTTGGGTGGGACCCGATGATGAAGCATGCCACCAACTAGGTTGTTGGGTGAGGGTCTTCATAAAAAAACAAATGTTTTTTCCTTCAAACAAACACACACTAGGAGCTTCCACCCTGTAGCTAGTTCCCTTTGATTTATATACATTAATTGGGGAAGTGAACTAGCCTTAGTTTTTCCTCTCTCTCCTACTTGATAGTAGCATAAATACTTTACACATTACCTCTGTCACGAGCCCCTCAGGCACCCTCTGAGTAGTGGGCCTAGCACGCAGGATTCATGTTGCTTTACCCCTGTGGCACTTTATGATGCGCCATGATACTAAGACTGATATTCCCCAAAACCAGTAATTCCATTGCACTTGAATCCCTGCAAGCTTCCTCCAGAACCTTAGAACCAATAGATTATCTGCACCTGCAGTTACTAGTGCCTTGGTGTGGTTTTACATTGAATCTCTGCAAGTATTCCCCAGAATCCTGTGAGTCAAAGTCAAACCTTGCGCCCGCCGTTACTGGCGCCTTGGTGATGTTACCATTATGCACATTCGAGAGCAAACAATACATTTGTTTCCTCTTATTTCGTTACAATCATCAAGTTGCACCAGCCCTTTCTGTAAGGGGAAAGAGGGTGAACTAACCCATGTTTTCTCCAAGATTCGAGAACCTCGCAGAAGGCCATGTGCCCCACGTGCCACACATGACCTAGTTACATATGTTAAATCTTTGAGAGGGTATATAAACCCCACCCAACCCAAAATCATGGCTTGACCTTGCTCCCTATGGAACAAGCTTCACCCTTTCCACTCATCTGAAGAATCCTGTCAGTACAGAGAAGCACTCCAGTCCCCTTGAAGTCCATCTAAACCAGTGGTTACTTGGGTTCCAGCTTCCTTGATATCTTCCTCCTCTCACTCTTCTGCACAGCTACTCCGGACCCCCAGGACTCCTTGAGTCAAAGCCTTAAGCTCTTTTTCGAACTTCAGTCAAGTGGAAGATCTAGGCTAAGTACTTGACATCAGCGAAGTGCACATCAATTCTCCTATAGTAGTAAGCAGGGCCAAGTATCCACATCTTCAAAGACTATAGCCTTTTCCTCCATGCCCTCTGTGATTTTCTCCTGGGTTTCTTGTGTGTTTATACTGCAGACCTTTTGTGCAACCTTGGTGCTAGAATTGTAAGTGGGCAAGGCTTAAAGCTTATGTTTCTCTGATGAACAGTGCAGGCACGGCCATCCAGGTAAGAGCGGTGGGGCAGTGGGGCGGGGCAGGGTGAAGTCGACATGCGAGTTAGTGATGTGGTGAGCGCAAGATAAGTGGTTTTATTTATTTTATTTTCCCTATGCCGTTTTATGCTGACTTCCCCCTGCCTCACCACTCTTACCTGTACCAGCCACGCCTGGAACAGTGGTGTCTCGGAAAAGCACTTCAGAGTCTTTGATATATGTTTGAACCTTGTACTAAAATCTGTGTTCTGAGTTTCATTCTTGGGAGTGTCCCAAATCGTGATTTTGGTTATTCTGCTCTCATGTTGGGGTGCTGATGAAACCTGTAACTGTCTGTCACTAAAGTCGATGTATGGTCAATATATGTAGAGACCAGTTAGTGTACAGATGGTAGCTGCCTCCTTTTGTTATTTCCAGTGCATTGTGTCAACGCAAAAACAGAGCTTCTGGTCCACTGCACATCTACCTCGCAAACGTAGATGGTCTCAGCAGTGGCAGATCCTGTTACGCAGTATCACACAAATGCAGATCAGATCCAATACCGCAAGTCTCTCTTTTATTACTTTATCCCAACCCCACTTCCCCCCGGGGACAGTGTGTGTTCTAAGGTTCTAAGGTTTTTTCTTGGCATTTGCTCTCCTCAGGAGGGATATGAGGTCCAGCATAGCTCAAGTGTTGTCTCTGCAATTGGGACCAGGTGAGTGCATGAAGTCTCTAAGTTCAGCTTGACTGCTTTTGCGCCAACATACCAGAGGGTTAGGCACAGGCTAATTTGGAGTTTGCTTGTTTTTCACCCTGACAGAGTTTGAGGTTCCTGCTTGAGTAGGGTTTCACCCCATCAACCACTAACCAATTTCGAACACCTCTCCTCCATGTCTTTACTACTATTTAATTGATTCTGAGGATTCTATCTACAGTTTAGGAGGACAAGCCAGAAGGAGTCCTAATGACTTCTATCTGGTCTCGCATGCTACAATACTCCTCTACATAGTTGCTGGTCATTTCTTGTGAACTTCTGGGGAGCTGTTGCACTTACTGCAGCCCCCGCACACTATCTCACTGCAAGTGGTGTACTTACCGTTCTTTGGGCACCGCACAGAAAAACTTTGTAAATGTTGGCCTTTGCAAGAGCTTATGGGGCACTCCGTTTCCTCGGCATGCACATTTTTTTAGTCACCTGCCACATTTTATATTTTCTTTTTTTAAGGCCGGATGCCCCGCCCCCTTGATGAGGCAGCAATTGTGCTTCGAATATTCGAGAAGCCCATGCCTGTGTGGTCTTCCAGGTCCTGCATCAGCATTGCTGTTCTTGTCTGCACAGAACAAGCATCCTGCTTCCTTCTCCTGCCTATATCCAGGGAAAATGTTGGCAGTGTGTTCCCTGCTTTACCCAGACATGGGGACGGGGAGCAGGGGCAGCACACTACCATCCAGGGTGTGCGGCTGTGCTCTCACTCTGATTCTGATGTTATAAGGACCCCCTCTTGTAGGATCAGTGCACAAAAGATCCAGGAAAACCCGCCTAGTTCTCCCCAAGCATGTCCAGCTCTCTACTGTCTCTAATGGGACCAGGGGGCCAGACCCACTGGCCCACGAGAAACCCTCTCAGTCCCTGGGTGTCAGTTTGAGCCAAAATCCCTGAGTCCGTCCTAGCAGTGGGGTCAGATGGCTTAGCAGAATATGGTTAATTTTTGTGTATGCAATTTAAATATACCTATATTTTTTAAATGCTCTATTTTTTGTTAGGGTTGGTAAATCTACTGCCTGGGATGAGAGTAGCACCCCATTAGTAAGGATGTTACAAGGAAGGCTATGACTCAGAGTAATGAAGTTTATTGGCAGATAGTTGCATTTGTATCCACATCCAGAGCCGTGGCTCCTCGGTAAAGGTCATCTTGGAGTTGTATAAGTCTAGTGTTGGCCTCCCGAAGACCCAGCATGCTAACACTTGCTGATATTTGACATGTTGGGTTGAAAAAGGACATTTTGCAGTACATTGCCCAATATGTACCAAATTATGTGTCCTATCCTGGCCTTTTCTCATTCTCCACTGCTCAGGACTACAGAAAAAGCTCACTGAACGCTTTAAAACCTGAGTGTGTCTTGTTTGCATCTGGCACAATTCATTTCGTTTCAAATCACCCCTAAACATTTAAAATTCTCAGCACAGAATGCCGCACACATGATGCATCAGAATCGACGCCGGCTGCCTTCGGAGGGAAATTACTATGAGTCAGGAATCCACTGACAGCAGCTGCTCCGAGATGCGATTAATTAAAAAAAAACACGCATTTCAGTGTCATAATGAAACTGTCTGGGCATTGGAACAGCCCGTCAAGAAACAGGCGGTGCCAGCAAAAATACAGAACATTTGGTCACCTTGTTAGATATCTACAGTATCTGGCGAACAATGTAATGTGATACCGTGCTGCGTTCAGGAAAGCAGAAATGAAATGGGTCCTGTCACAGCATTAGCCACACAGCACGTGTGAGATAAAGGTTTCATGTCTAAATTTACGAGAAACAGAAACACCTGTGACCCACTGAACATCTTGCAAATGGCTGTATATTGCATTCGGATGGCCATGCCGAAGCACTAAAAACGGAACACACAACCTAATACTCCAATATTAACGACCATTCAGGTGAAATTGATTTTTGCAGTGGAAACGTGTTAAAAAATATTTTAGTCAGAGGGAAACAAACGTGCTCAAGAACAACCCTATTGAACATGCACAGGAAATGTGCTGACTGCCATAAAACACAGCTAAAAGAAAGTTTGTAATTTCTGCTGGAACACAAGGGCCTAACTACTAGAGACTTTAAACATCTGTGAAAAAATATATGAGAATCGGCTGGAAATTGTTTGTATTTTAGTGGGAAAGGGGTAAAAGGCCTCATTTAGTGTATGGTGGACAGCCCACTGCCCGTTAGTGTGGCGGCTGTAATAACTTTGCCAACTTGGCCATACTACCACCTATCATATTTAGAGATCTATGACTGACATTTTGGAGCACTGTGCATGAAAACTTGATGAGTAGCCCCTATGTTTTATGTAGTTGGTCAGCAAACTTTTTCACTTTTCAAAAACAAACTCCCTAAGTGGGATATATATTTTTTTCTCAAAACTATTGACCAAGAGACCTTGCGAGGTTTCTCCCAAGGTTGTTGGAGCCATTTTAGTTTCTGTTTGTTCAGGACCTCTAGGATTTTCCTGGCGGTCCCAACCAGGGCCTGCCCTAAATGAATAATGCTCAAAGAAAGGCAGATGGTCTGATGCACCTACATCAGCAGACCCAACGCCATCAGGCAATTGGCGGAAGGTTTCTGCTGGTAGAGGCAGGAGGACACTGCTGTCAGAAACATGACACTCAACCCAACTCTAAATACAGCGGGCAGAAAACCAATTTGGTGGGAAGGGTACTCTGCCACTTTGGTTGTGCAGTACCCTTTCCATCAAATTCTCAACGAGGCCCACAATCTTCAGAATCATGCCTGGGAATATCACAGAGGGCTGAATCTCTTCTCCTGCACGCATCTTTCAGTCTCCTGACACATTATCATCCACCTATCCGCAAGCTCCCATTTTAGTTCTGGCCTATAGACACTATAATCTGTTTTTTCACCCCATGTAATCCGTAAAGTTCATATACATACGTAGAGGGGCTTTGGGTCCCCTCCAGCGATTGACTTGCAGTGCTAGAAGGATGAGTCTAAAGGGTTAATGTGTGGTTAATTTTGGGATGTGGTGGGTGAGTTATGTGTCTGTGTGTAGGCCAGTTATGTGAACATCTTTTTTTATAATACCATGAATGAAGCAGAAGAGAGTACTGTGCAGGCAACTGTAGGTTGCACTGGGCACACACTGAGTTTCAAATGGCTGGGTCCAAACTGGGGTGGCATAGTGAGCAAAATATCTCTTGAATGGGGGTGAATGTTTGGTTCATTCAGCATTACGTCCATCGTTTTTTGCTGCAGTACTTGTTTGAATGCCTAGATACACATAAATAAAAGTAATAATTTACGGTTTAAATAATGCTTTAGTCCATTAATATTAAACAAGTTGAACATAAGCAAGGTCTTGGTGGTTGCTGTTCATGATCTGGGTTGCGTATAATTGATTCTCAGTCTATTACCCCATTGAGTGAAGTTCAGGTATAGGATGTGTGTATTATAGGTATTGTGTCTTGGCCTTGCACTTATCCCTAGTGTGTGATAACCTTCTCTATGATCCCTGACATGCTGCATAGATGACCAATAACCTAAGGTTGATGTGTATAATTCCTTCTCGTTCGCTGAAAAAAAAGGTTTGTCTATTTTAGTACAAAATTGTGTTGTGCAGCAGAGGGGTTAACGTGTCAGCAAAGGTGGTGGATTTCCAATCCATTAACAGTGACACTATCCCTTAGGGTCTTTGGCATGATTTCATAGTGTGTAAACTCTTTGTACAGGAGTTGTATCTGAACTCCAACTTCACAAACCTAACTTTCTAATCTGTGAAGTAGAGACTAATTTGTAATCTGTGAGCTAGAAGCTACAAATGTCCAAACCTATGGCCCGGCCTTCCCCAAAACAAGCAATTGCCTGATTAATTCCTTCCTGGCAGATTACAGATATAAATTATTTGTCCTGAGTCTCCCATACCATGATAACAGGCTAGTATTATATGGGCATTCGAACACCCGGCATATATAACCTTCCAGGTCTGTCTGTAAATCTTGGTAATCACAGATAAGGGCCCCTGGTCTACTCTATAATTACTCAAGTGTCAGTTTACAGAAGATTTTATTTGAGAATGGTCAAGCCTCTCCACTCTTTGTATCAGTAGTTCCCCCTTTGTCAGGAATCTCCCCTCCCATCACCCTCCCAGAAATACTTAGAACAACAAGTTTCCTCAACATTCTTCTTTCTGAGTCATTAAATGGTGATTCGGATTTGTCAATCAGTCAGTCTCCTCTATTCTTTCTGTTTGCTTCCTTGCAACCATTTTGGCATCACTCATTCCCGTTTGAGTCTTTCCTCATGATCTCCTCTATCAGAAGCCCCACCTCCTCAAACTTATCTTTGCTATTATGTTATGATATTATGTTTTATGATATTTGTTTTCAGCCACAATGTATCACTACCCCAATATTCAGGTTCAATAACCTCCCTGAGAAAGATGCAAGTGTTTCATTATTGTATATATTAAAGTATCTGGCTACTCCACCCTTCAAATCCTACCAAGTCAGTTTGTCTAAATTTCTATGGGTTTCAATTGCTTGCATTTCACCAGTGGAATTTGGATAAAAAAAATTCGGAGACATAAATATAGGCCAATTTCCACAATTCTGTATTTTGGAAATGGGTCTGGAAAAAGCTATGTCCGTTAATGCTGCCATTAAGCAGCTTTTATTTGGGAAACATGAGGTAACACCTGCATCAGAAAGGATATCACAAACAAACGACAAGCACGCCTGTAAAAAATGTACATATTTAGCCATTGCATACCACTTCATTCATTATATAACTAGCATGCTTCCTCTATTATGGATTACAAGTGTCACTGTGACACAGTAATCCATGAAGCACTTGAGG
This sequence comes from Triturus cristatus, assembly GCF_964204655.1. Classification (NCBI taxonomy): domain Eukaryota; kingdom Metazoa; phylum Chordata; class Amphibia; order Caudata; family Salamandridae; genus Triturus; species Triturus cristatus. Next base: position 640,893,978 of record NC_140585.1, read on the forward strand.
ATCAGAACAGCTTGAGAGAAGACCAATCAGAAATAATGATTCTCATTTACAAAAGACTATAATCAAAAATATTATGATGTGGTAATCAGAGAGCGATACAGAACTCAGAGAGAGAAGACTTTGACCAGTACCATTTCTAGAAACATGTAATTTCTGTCTTGAACCTGCTAATATTTACTACCTTTTAAACTCAACCGAGAGGATAGGTTATGGTTTGTGGTCTCTTCTTCATGCAATATGATTTTAGAGCTGTTGGACCTGTCAGCCCTAGGGTGGTCTCCCCTTCCATTTTTGATCGTGCCTCATTTTTTCCACCCTCATTTTTATGTTGGACTAGGTCTCTGGGCGCCTTTTCATTGCCAATCAGTGTTAAGGTGCAGGTTCTCCCTTCTCCCAAGATGGCTGCCACAGGCCCCTGCTACTGCAGAGTGGTCTTTCATAGTAGCACCCTAGCTGCCAGGAGCTGGCTGGAACCCCACAACAATGTTGCAACTCCAGCCCGCCTTTTTGTCCCATAGGTAGAGTGGGGAAGCTCCTGGAATGTGCTGGAACCTTCTAGAAGGGAGGTGTGGTTTTTCTTTTGCCGCCTTGGCCAGAGGTCACCTGACCTAGAGCTACTTAAGTGAGGGAGGGAACTTTTTTTGTGTTGAGTTGGCCAGTGGGGTGAAGCAGAGCTGGAAGAATCCACCAGGAGTGTAGGCAGTAGGGCCTAGCCAGGGACTTATGCCTCTGAGAGTGACAGGATTTAGGTGCTGCCTCTTAAGTGAGTGAGGGACCCTGTGAAACCCACTGATCTTGCCCAGTAGTAGGAGGACCCAGAGAACCTCTGCCCAGCCTGACTAGGAAGGACCTAGTCGCCTTCTCCATCCCTACCCCCCTGTAACAGAACCCCTTTAAGGGCGCCAGATACATCTGCGCCAACAAGACTTCATCTAACATCTGAGAACAGAGACTTATATGCCAAGCACTGAGACTGCGTGTCCAGATTGAACTCTAAAACGTATATGCCAAGCACTGAGACTGCGTGTCCAGATTGAACTCTAAAACTTATATGCCAAGCAGTGAGACTGCGTGTCCAGACTGACCCCTGAAGCCGTATGCAAAGCAGATTGAAGAGCCACCGGGGATCGACCAGGTATTAGCGCTGTGACCCCTGTACTCCCTGACCTGGCCTGGGACCCCCGGCAGCGTGCTCTGCTGAGCGCGGAACCCCCATCCTTAACTTGAGCACCCCCCTGTGACATGGAAGCCAGCGCGCTCACTGCCGCGGCCCGGAGGCCGGAAGAAGTGCCCTGCAGAGTCGCGAGGCCCGTGAGAAGCCCGGGGCCCCGCCGCTGCCGTCGCAGCTGTGTGAGAAGGTGCGCGAGGCCTGTGGCCGAGTTTCCCCATCGTCGCTGGAGCGGACGCCGTCTGACGCCGAGAACGAGGTAAGCCCGGAGGCTGGGATTGCCCCTGGTGCGCCCCCTACTGGTTGGGAGCTGCACCGCACCCTCAGCCCGGGTCCCCTCTCCGTGGGAGTTCCCCCCTGTCATCGCGACGGAGAGACCCCGCCGAGGGATCCTCTCCTTGTGCCCCCGTGACTGCTCTGAAGCGCGGTGCCCTACGAACTGCACCGGAGCCGAGAGACTCGCTCCTCCCATCCCGGGCGCTCCCCGCTAAAAGCTCCGTGAGGCGCATGGACTGTCCTACCCCGTATTGAAGTACTCAGTGCCCGTAATTACGAGTAGCGCTCTGTTGCTCCTGTGCCATATTGAAGTGCTAAATGTCAGTAATTACGAGTAGCGCTCTGTTATTCATGTGCCCTATTGAAGCGCTACGTGCTATCGATTACGAGTAGCGCTCTCTTATTCATGTGCCATATTGAAGTGTTACGTGCTATTGATTACGAGTAGCGCTCTGTTATTCATGTGCCATATCGAAGTGTTACGTGCTATTGATTACGAGTAGCGCTCTGTTATTCATGTGCCATATTGAAGTGTTAGGTGCTATTGATTACGAGTAGCGCTCTGTTATTCATATTTCATATTGAAGTGCTACGTGCTATTGATTACTAGTAGCGCTCTGCTATTCGCGCCCATATTGAAGTGCTAAGTGCTATTGATTACGAATAGCGCTCTGTTATTCATGTTCCATATGAAAGTGCTAAATGTCCTTGATTACGAGTAGCTCTCTGTGCTAGATGCCCCGTTCTGAGGTCGTCACCGATTAGCGCGCCTAGCGCTATAATCACCACCCCCCCCTCAGGCGCTACAGGAAAGTGAAGCGCGCGAGTGCATATACGTGAATGGTTATTATATCTCAGGCAGTACTGATATTTCATGAATTGCAGTTATGGTATGACCAACATTTATAACTCCTGACTGATCTGTATATCGCTAGGAGTTGTGTTACCAGCTTCTGAAATGTACTGCTACCTCATGAACTGCATCTAACGTGATCTACTTGGATAAACTTGAGTATTTACATAACTCCTCCAGTGTGGCATCACTTATTGTGTGTGTTCCTCGTCCCATGTGAGGTGCGTGTTGTATGGTTGCTTTACACACAGACCTTTGGTGGCCCGACCGCTCGTGTCACGTTACCGCCCCATAGGGCCTGGAGACCCCAGGTCCTACATTGTTGGCGAGCGGTGGGATCCTTAGGACCTGTGACCATACAGCACCCTTTCGTGAGGCGGAGGGCGCCACAATTAAACGCCTAATTGTTCCAGAGCTCTGAAACCATTGATTGCTGCATTGTTATTTCCACTGTCCAGGTTGAGAGTGCAAGGAGCCTGGTTAGCTGATAACTGTTGCCTATACCCTAGGAATGTTTCTCCTTAGTGTCTAGGTCCCCACCTGCCAGAATGGAATTCCGGTTAGCTGACCTCGAGGGGTACACTGTGAAGCAACTAAGGGAGTTCGGGCAGGGGATGGGGGTGCCTGGGATGCGGAAGGCCAAAGGACCGGAACTCCACACCGCCATTAGGGCATGGGTAGAAGCCCACCCAGAAGGGAGAGGGGATGAGGGACAGGAGGCACCAGATGCACCTCAGGAGGAGAGCGCCCAAGAAGTGATCGACATATTAAATGTAGATGTGTCTGAAAATGTGCCCCCAGGGAGACGTTCTGGGGCCAGTAGTAGGACAGGGTCTAGTAGGAGCGCGTCTCCAAAGGAGTATGAGGACCGAAGGGAAGAGAGGCAGTTAAAGTGGGAGCTGGCCAGATTGGAACAAGAAAAAGGATTGGCCAAATTGGAACAAGAAAAGGAATTAGCCAAATTGGAACAGGAAAGGGAAAACAAGAGATGGGCAATGGAGGAAAAGAAGCTTGCGCACGAGCTTCAGCTAAAAGAACTGGAGTTACGCGCCCTCCAATTGAACGCGTCCAATAAGGACAATGGTGGCAGCATACCTAAGGAACCTCAAGAGTCAAAGTTTTACCTACCTAAAGAGGTAATTGCCAATTACACAGTGGGGGACGACATCATGAAATGGTTGGAGGCATACGAGGTAGCCTTGATGGCCCATGGGGTACCTGAGAGTAATTGGGGAGGTGGTTTATACCGGTATATACCTCCCAAGGTTAGGGACACCCTGCTATATTTGGCCAAGGCGGATCAGGTAAGGTATGCCCCCATGAAAGAGGCCTTGTTAAAAAAGTTTGGTCTCAACCCCGAGAGGTACAGGCAAAAGTTTTGTGGCAGCCATAAGCTGTCCACCCAGACATGGGTAGATTTTTTTGATTATGCGAGGAAGGCACTAGATGGTTGGGTGCGTGGCAGCGAGGTGCAGGACTACCAAGGGTTGTACGATCTTTTTTTAAGGGAGCACCTCTTGGATAAGAGCTTTCCGGAGTTGCGCCAACATCTGGTGGACCGCAAGTTGATGGATCCCCGTGAGCTTGCGGAGGAGGCAGATATTTGGGTGAGCACCCGGGTGTCTCACAAGGGCCCCGGGGGAGATGGCTCGAAAGGCGGCCCGGGTTTCCCTCAGAAGAAAGAGGGGGGAGATAAAAAGGTGGAGTTCTCGAAAGGTCCCCAAAATAAGTTTGGGAAGGGAGTAGGAACCCCACCCCCGTCCAATTCCACAAGACCCACTTACCCTGACAGGAGTCAGCAGCCTAGGATTGTGCGGTGCTACGAGTGTGGGGAGACTGGACACTACAGGGGAGATCCCAAGTGTCGCAAGCGACCATCAGCCCCAACGGGCGGGAAAAGTCCCGGGGTGAGTAGTATAGCGCTTGGGGTGGAGCTGCCCTTAGATAGGGAAGGGGAGTGGACAGGCCTGACGCTGGTTTCACTCGGGGATAGAGAGGTGGTCCCCGTAGTGTCCCTGCCCCTGAACACTGCTAAATATCAGCAGAGGGTGAGAATTAATGGGGAGGAGGTGGAAGCTCTGAGAGACACAGGGGCCAGCATGACCACTGTTGTGTGGCGGCTGGTGTCCCCAGACCAAGTAGTCCCCGAGGAGTTCCATCCGGCCGTATTGGCTGACGGCAGTATGAGTCACTATCCAGTGGCTCGTGTTCCCTTTGAGTGGGGAGGAGTCAAAGGCCTACTGAGAGTTGCTGTGAGCCCTGCCTTGCCTGTGGGGTGTTTGCTAGGGAATGACCTGGAGCACACCAAGTGGAAAGATGTCGAGTTTCACGCTCACACCGAGATGCTGGGATTACCAGGGTGGACTTGCGTGAGCACGCGGTCCATGGCTGCCCGGCATGGAACTCACCCTGGGTTGGAGCCTGGAATCATGGCCCAACCCAAAGCAAAACATGGAAAGAAGAAGGTGGTAGAGGACATGCCCCGTGAGATGGATGGGGAGGCCGCAGAGGTGCCCCCGGAGTCCGCGGAGGTAGATGTCGTTCCTGTGGAGGACTTGCCGACCCTTGCTGACTGCCATGTGGAAGGAGGGCCTACCCGGGAGGAATTTTGTCAGGCACAAAGGGCGTGCCCCACGCTTGAAGGCATGCGGCGGCAGGCCGAAGCCCAAGTGGCCAGTCAGGAACTGGGAGGTTATCACGTGTATTGGGAGGATGGTCTCCTATACAGTGAGCCCAGGGTGCCGGTACATGGATCTTCGAGGGCCATAGTGGTCCCCCAATGTTACCGGGCCTTCCTGCTGGAGTTAGCGCACGAGATACCCTTAGCCGGATACCTGGGTCAGGACAAAACCTTTGCACGGTTGGTCCCCCATTTTTATTGGCCCAGGATGAGGATCGCCTCAGACAACTTTTGTAAGACCTGCAAGTCTTGTCAGGCCAGTGGCAAGACTGGGACTAAGTTGAAGGTCCCGTTGGAACCGCTCCCCGTGGTCGGGACCCCTTTTGAGAGGGTCGGTATCAATATTGTTGGGCCATTGGACCCTCCGACCGCAGCGGGACACCGGTTCATCTTGGTTTTGGTGGACCACGCCACAAGGTACCCAGAGGCTATTCCTCTGAGGACCATCACTGCACCGGTGGTGGCGCGGGCACTGTTGGGGGTTTTTACCCGAGTGGGATTCCCCAAGGTCGTGGTGTCGGACAGGGGCACGAATTTCATGTCAGCCTACATGCAGGCCATGTGGAAGGAGTGTGGGGTGACCTACCGGTTCTCCACTCCTTACCATCCCCAGACTAACGGACTTGTAGAGCGCTTCAATAAGACATTGAAGGGGATGATCCGAAGTCTACCAGAGGGCTTGAGGCGTAAATGGGACGTCCTCCTCCCCTGCTTGTTATTCTCCTACCGGGAGGTACCGCAGAAGGGAGTCGGGTTCAGCCCGTTTGAGTTGCTCTATGGCCATCCCGTTAGGGGTCCCCTCAGTTTAGTGAAGGAGGGGTGGGAGAAGACTTCACAGAAGCTTCCCCGTGACATTGTCAGCTACATGCTGGCGTTCCGCAGCCAGATGGCCAAGCTGTGGAAGGCAGCCACAGAGAACCTGGAGGCTAGCCAGACCGTGATGAAGGAGTGGTATGACCGCAACGCTCGGACGGTCGAGTTAGACGTTGGACAGAAGGTGTGGGTTATGGAACCTGGGGAGCTTTGTGCCCTCCAGGACCGGTGGACTGGCCCGTTCGACATTGTGGAGCGGCGAGGCCAGACCACGTACGTAGTCGATATGAAAACCCCCCGTCAGCCCCTCAGGGTGCTCCACGTCAACCGCCTGAAGCCGCACCATGAGCGATCAGAGCTTGCTCTCCTTATGGTGACGGATGGGAGCGAAGAGGAAGAGAGTGAGGCTCTTCCTGACCTTCTAGCGGTACAAGAGAAGGATGGTTCGGTGGAAGGTCCTTGACCCCAGAGCAACAGAGGGACTGTCGCCATGTCCTGGGACAGTTCGCCTCGTTGTTCTCCCTCACGCCTGGAATCACTCATTTGTGTACCCATGATGGGGACACAGGGGACAGCCCCCCGGTGAAGAACAAGTCTTACCGGCTCTCTGACCGAGTGAAGGATAGCATCCAGCGTGAGGTGGCAAAGATGCTGGAGCTGGGGGTGATAGAACCTTCCAGCAGCCCGTGGGCTAGTCCAGTGGTGTTGGTGCCAAAAGCGGCCTCACCGGGTACGACGAGTTCTGTGTGGACTACCGGGGGTTGAACCCTGTCACGAAGACAGATGCTCACCCCATCCCACGTGCAGACGAGCTGGTGGACCGGCTGGGAGCAGCCCGGTACCTCAGCACCATTGATCTGACATCCGGATATTGGCAGATTGCCATAGCCGATGGAGCAAGGGAGAAGACAGCGTTCTCCACCCCCGAGGGCCACTACCAGTTTCGAGTGATGCCCTTTGGGCTCAAAAATGCTCCGGCCACATTCCAGCGGTTAGTGAATCAGGTACTATCTGGCCTGGAGTCCTTCTCAGCGGCCTACCTGGATGACATAGCTGTCTTCAGTAGCACCTGGGAGGACCATCTGCAACACCTCCATAGGTAGGTAGAGTGGGGAAGCTCCTGGAATGTGCTGGAACCTTCTAGAAGGGAGGTGTGGTTTTTCTTTTGCCGCCTTGGCCAGAGGTCATCTGACCTAGAGCTACTTAAGTGAGGGAGGGAACTTTTTGTGTTGAGTTGGCCAGTGGGGTGAAGCAGAGCTGGAAGAATCCACCAGGAGTGTAGGCGGTAGGGCCTAGCCAGGGACTTATGCCTCTGAGTGTGACAGGATTTAGGTGCTGCCTCTTAAGTGAGTGAGGGACCCTGTGAAACCCACTGATCGTGCCCAGCAGTAGGAGGACCCAGAGAACCTCTGCCCAGCCTGACTAGGAAGGACCTAGTCGCCTTCTCCACCCCTACCCCCCTGTAACAGAACCCCTTTAAGGGCGCCAGATACATCTGCGCCAACAAGACTTCATCTAACATCTGAGAACAGAGACTTATATGCCAAGCACTGAGACTGCGTGTCCAGATTGAACTCTAAAACTTATATGCCAAGCACCGAGACTGCGTGTCCAGATTGAACTCTAAAACTTATATGCCAAGCACTGAGACAGCGTGTCCAGACTGACCCCTGAAGCCTTATGCAAAGCAGATTGAAGAGCCACTGGGGATCAACCAGGTATTAGCGCTGTGACCCCTGCGCTCCCTGACCTGGCCTAGGACCCCCGGCAGCGTGCTCCGCTGAGCGCGGAGCCCCCATCCTTAACTTGAGCACCCCCCCTGTGACGTGGAAGCCAGCGCGCTCACCACCGCGGCCCGGAGGCCGGAAGAAGTGCCCTGCAGAGTCGCGAGGCCCGTGAGAAGCCCGGGGCCCCGCCGCTGCCGTCGCAGCTGTGTGAGAAGGTGCGCGAGGCCTGGGGCCGAGTTTCCCCATCGTCGCTGGAGCGGACGCCGTCTGACGCCGAGAACGAGGTAAGCCCGGAGGCTGGGATTGCCCCTGGTGCGCCCCCTACTGGTTGGGAGCCGCACCGCACCCTCAGCCCGGGTCCCCTCTCCTTGGGAGTTCCCCCCTGTCATCGCGATGGAGAGACCCCGCCGAGGGATCCTCTCCTTGTGCCCTGTGACTGCTCTGAAGCGCGGTGCCCTACGAACTGCACCGGAGCCGAGAGACTCGCTCCTCCCGTCCCGGGCGCTCCCCGCTAAAAGCTCTGTGAGGCGCATGGGCCTGGAGACCCCAGGTCCTACAAGAGCTCACTGTCAAATCACAGTGAGTCTCAACAACTGGAAACCTGTGGGACATGAAAACACAACATCAGTATACATGGCCTAAGGGTTGAAAGCTTGCTAATCTCTGCAATAGATGAGATTTCAGAGAGGAAGGTGCAGAAGGGAACAGTAGGGAATGTAGAAGCTTCTAGGCAATACTCAGAGTCAGTGTTCATTCTTAAGTAATGGACGGAGGTGTAAAGTGTGTCAGGTGACTCAGAGGGGGGAATACATACAAAACAGTCTCCAATCTAACTGAGATCTTTCAGAAGGATGCCGAGAATGCCATGGCCCATTGTAGGAAATTAGATTTTTGAAGTTCTGAGTTCTAGGAGATGGTTCACTCTACCTTCAACCTTCAAGGCAGGCCTCAAGTTATCTTTGTCCCATCGGGTTGTCTTGTAGTGTTCCTCGTTTAGTGATGCTTTCTTGGCAAAGGGCGTCTTTTATTTTGAAAAACAAATTTAGGAGTTTTTCACCACCAGGACATGCAGAACTTAAAAACACATGTCCTACTTTTTAAATATAATGCACTGCAACCTACGGGCTGTTTTGGACCTATCTTAGGGGTGACTATTAAAAAGGAAGTTTGATACCTGACAAAAGGTTTATTTTGCCATGTTGAAATGTCAGTTTAATAATTGCACTGCAGTCTGCAGTGGCAGGCCTGAGACACGTTTTAAAGTGCTTCTTTGGTGGGTGGCACAATGAGTGCTGCAGGCCCACTAGCAGTACTCAATTTACAGGCCGTCGGTTCCATGTAGTACCATTGACTTGGAACTTATATGTACATTAAATGTGCCAATGAGGTGTATAATAATTTTACCATGTTTTAGGGAGATAGCATCAGCACTTTAGCACTGTTAACTGATGGCAAAATGCACAGAGTAATACTGCCAAAAAAAGCGAAATGTTGAAATTAGGAGGGGTGAAGACATAAACCTGGGGGTGACCCTGCAGAGAGGGTCAAGTTCAACACCCATGATGAAGAGACATTGGTACACAGAGAGTATAGAAAGACCCTAAGCACTTAGCATTACTAGAGGTGGACAATGATAATGAACACTCCCGGAAGAAAATCCACTGCAAGTGTATGTGAAGCTGAAACCTCGCACAAAAGCAAAGTACAGAAAACCCCATTTCTAAGAAGCCACTGTCCAAAAAGGACCTTTATGCCAGAGATGGAAAAACAACCATAAGCAGTAATAGCCAAAAAACAGAAACATAAATTCAAGCTAACATGTTCGTATTTCCCCTAAAAATATACACACTGATAAAGAGGAAAAGATGAAACAAGCATTAGTGGCCATCTGGTAACATTTTGTTACATACGAGTGTCACAAATGTCGTACAAAGAATGCTTCTGTTCTGGTTGCTGGTTGGCCTGTTGCAGGAGCAGCTTAGACCGACTCTCCCTAGCACCCATCCGTAATGTCAGCGGGGCGAGATTAGCATGAACAGAAGGGGAAGGGGTCTGGAACAAACAATAACGTAAAATAAGAAGTTAAAACAAATAACTAAAACAAAGAGCTCAAATAACAAAGGTTTCATGGCAGCTATGTTGAGCAATTCTTGATAATCCTCAGATTGCCCCTCTATCTGACATACAAGGGATGGTAGCCATTAAATCACGTACAATCCCCACTGTGATTGTTTACCCTGATAACAGGACGATTGTTCCACTGTAAGCAAAAGTCTTTGGGAATAAGAGACCAGGTACTAGGTTACATCACCATGGGCCGCCACACACACAGTTACATAGATGATCACACAATATCTTTTTAAGAGGAACTTTTGGGTGCTAATTCGAATACCCCATTTTGATCTGGGGAGAAGTAATGACAATGGGCTTCGCCAAAGTGTGTGTATTCTGTCATACACAGTGAGATGGAATGCCAAAACGCCGAAGCAATGTCCCCCAATACACAGGAGGAGCAGAGAAGCGAGCCGCCTGCTGACCTTCACAAATAAGATTTCATTGTTCAGAAATATTCACCCCTTACAACAGAGAACATGGTTCAGGGCCGCGGGCCCAGCCTCACCACATACACAATGCTCACACCCTCCCATGCCCTCAACAGGTACAGACTATCAGCTGTGTGTCTTTTGTATTCAGAGGTGTGGCAATCCTCAGGAGTCTAGAAGGGGGCCTTAAGTAGTGGTGGCATCCAAGATGGCACCAGCAGAATGTTCTCTTGTGAGAGGTCAGCCGAGCATCTCAAATGGAAAGCAGCAACACTTCTGCAGCAGACGTGGTCCCCGGGTCTTAGCTTTCTTTTTGAGTAAGGCATTCAAACCGTTGCACACAACACAGTGTGGATAGTAATAATATCATCCCCCCAGAGGTTTAGGACTCAATACGTATGGTGCAGGAGAGGGCCTCAAATGATGGTGCACATGATGTAATGCCCTAGACCCATTGTCAGAGGTCCACTAATGGAGTACCCCACACCACCTGCCTGAAGATCTGTCCTCTAACTGCACCTGTCCTGATTTAAGCATGCACATAGCCACAGGAGATGCCAGGAGCAGCATTTCCTGGAGCCTGAATACAGGACCCAAAAAGTGGAAGGGAGTGGAGCTCTGCTGGGGGTAGACCGCAACGCGGCCATGCCCTTGGAGTCCCTGACAACTGTGCCAAAAATGCACAAAGACAGATATTGATGCAGTTGGTCTCAAGAATGGGTCCCACATGTCTTATGTTGAACATGGCGATGTCCTAGTGCTCATCACCATGATTGAACTTCATCACTAGGCAGCCCATGACAGCAAAAGAACACAGATATGACTTTGCTGCACTTTTTCTACTGTAAATGTCTGCTTCTCACATCAAGGTGTTCCCCGCTCCCTTTTAAAGACACTGCAAGTACTTTGGCATGAAATGATTTACCCTCAAGTAGATCTCTTCATACCTCCAAAAGAACAAGCATCTTCGTACTTCCAATTTCAAATCACTGCTTCCTACCATCAAGGTAGGTGTACCTCAAAGATCCATTATCGCACCACTCCTCTTTGACATCCACCTCATCCCCCTACTGGATCTCATCAAATCCTTCAACCTGACTTGAGACAAGTACACCAACAACACAATTATCATTCTAAAATAAATACCCCAAAGGAATCTTGAATATTCAGGTTTTGACAGGTACTTATGAGCCGTTAACCAAAAGATGTTGACCTTAAAGTTAATTAATCCAAAATAGAGAGCTCAACATACAAATACTAAAAGAACTGCAAGTTCATCGTCTGTCTGGTGCCTGAATTTTGTAAGACCACCAGCATCTTCCAAAGAAGTGAGAAACCTGAGAGTGTTTAAGAATTACAACCTATCCCTGGTAAACCTTGTCACAAGAAATGTCTTCTACATTGCACATATGCTAAGCCAAAACTTTCCGCAACTACTATTCCCACAGTAATTCCCTTGTTATGTCATGCCTTGCACATGCAAACAAATTTTACCAGGGAATCTCACTCTCATTTCAGATCACGGACAAAATATCGAACACAACAACATTGAGATACAGAAATATTGTCTCAAAATTATAGATTACAAAAATATCGTTTTCTTATCCATGTAATGGTAAGTGCAGAAATATTTATAAAAAATATCATTTAATACTAATATTGTTAAAAACATATAAGAATATGAAAGGACACCCACGCAGCAGCGCAAGGCCCGCACTCCAGACAGCTGTTCAAGATTAGATTTATTCAGCTATTGAGTTTCAACCTAGTAAGTCTTTCTCGAAGCCATAGGTGACAGTGTGCTCAAATCCCTTATAAACTAATTACCAACATAATGATAAACACAGTAGAAAGACTTGCATGACCTTTCAATGGTGTTACAATATAGAAAAAAAAAGAGCAGTGTCATTGTTAGGTTACGTTCTTGAGAAAACAAACAACTAATACTTGTCTGAAATTCAAAAATGTTTTGCAGATAATTCAATACACAAGCCTGAACTGATTTAGAAGATACATGCTCATAGATTGATAATTAGTCATTTGTCAGCACACCAGTGCGTTTGCGCACAAAAAAATCAATAAAGTTGTATTTGAATCAGCACATGAGAGTTGATTTCTGTCTCAATTACATTGATACAATGACAAGTGTCTGTGATATCAGGATAAGCAGCTAAAGACAGCACTGAATTCTGATAGATAGCAAAAGAAATCTACCAAAAGGGCAAGGACATAATGTGTGCCCACTAGAAAGGTCTACTGTAAATACACCGAAAAGTGCCTAAACTCTGCTCAAAAAGAGCCAAATACAAGTTTATGATTGGAGTATACGCTCCAAAACGTTAAAAAAGAAAACAAGAGAGAAGAAACAACCACAGCTATTCATATATACAGTTGGACAAATAAGATATTAAAAAAGATCCCAAGGTGTAGAAAAATAGTCTGGGAATCAGAGAGAGAATTACTCTGCTATTTGGGCCTTGAGATCGATCATAGAAGTAGGAATGACTTCCAGCCAAAATTTAAGTATAGCCCAGTCACGCCCAATGATAATGTGGATACATACCATGAAGTGGTCCTCCGGAAGCTTATCCTGTTATGGCAGAAGAGTGACAGCCTTATTTGCCAGAAATCTTGACAAAGGACAACAAGCGGCCTTGGTTTCCTTAAAGAATTTGAATAATGTTGTGATCAAACCCTCGGATAAAGGGAGACATGTGGTATTATGGGATGTTACTAAATACAAACAGGAGGCCAATAGACAATTGGACTTCTCTAACAGTTATGTGAAAACCAATGGCGCCATGTATGCCCATGTCGTGACAATGTATCACAGCATGCTTTCAAACTGGCATGATAGCGGTTTGTTGCAGAATACTTCTCAATCCGTCAGGAAGAAGACGCTCACTCAGGAGTACGTGCAGTGTCAGCAAGAGCTTTTCTTCATAACAAAACGTGTTTTGGCCATCGCTGGCCTTGATCACAGGATTAACACATCCAATCACTGTTAAAGAAGGCAAACTTGAGTGAGGCATGCAGTGCGAGCCACGTTATCTATGTCTTGGTTTGTCCATCTAAATTAAAATACATATACAGTACATAAAGTACAAAGGCAGTACAACCTTTTCTGCCAAGAAAAGAGTGCCAGAACATTTAAGGGCCATTGAACATAACAACAGGAAATACCCTGTTGCTAGGCACTTTTTCGACAAACATTTTGGTGATAGGAAGTTATTACGTATCTTCATCATAGAACAAATACAGATTGCCCTCAGGGGTGATGACAGAGTATTGAGAAGGAGGAAAAGAGAGTCTGAATTAATAGTTGACCTCAATACGGCTACCCAGATGGGTTGAACCAGGATGAGGAATTAGGTATCCATCTGCATAATGACTAATTATGTAATCCCCCAATTGTAAATATGTATTTCCGTGCTTGTACGTTTAAATCTGTACAAATATTCTCTAACAAATGTATTTTAAAATATTTTTACTGTATAGTTTGCCTCATTACTCTTAGCCTGTATAATAATTTTAGTCTGCAAAATTCCCTCTCTTCCCCCACGTCCCCTTCTTTGCTCCGCCTGCCTATGTTTCCCTGGTTGCTAATGAGAGAGACATATGTAAGAGTATGAGATAGGATTCATAGATGTATTTTACTATATTTATTGTTTGGAAATATGATTTTTTTTCTGTGGTAAAAATGGCATTTTTTCACGTTTGATCTTTTTTCACTGGAGGAAATGAAGGATCACCTGTGGAGCTAGTTCCCGTCTTGACAGTGTTCCCTACCATTTTCTTCGATCCACTCATGGTGTTTTGGGGAATCAAATTCAGGTAAGATTGGTGGCTGTACTTTGATTTTTGGGATTATTTCATTTTTCCTTCTCGTTCTCTGTAATGTTATTTTGACTAGAAGCCATTTGATTCTTGTCCCAGGTTGCTGACATATCCATGTCAGATGCAGACTTTGGGACCATGCCAGTATTTGGATATAATATTAGGTGGGACTCTTTTTTTCTGTGGGGCGATCCTCTATACAAATTTCCTTGCCCTTTTGATGGGTTTGCTTTCCCTGTGATGCAGCTTGCATATGTATGACGTGTGACTGCCATTTGATATGATGCATCGCAATCCTTTGATAGCCTGCAACTTCCAGAATGTAAGGTTACAGGTACAATGACACCTTATTCAGTGTATTTGCGCACCGGGTAAAGTAGGAATGAGTCTGTTTTTCTTTTTTAGTATGGTTCATGTGTACGCAATGCAGGAGAAGTTGTGTATTGTATTACTAAAGGGACAGAGAACCACGACAACATTGGCAATATACTTACATTATAGTATACATGATTTGCAATATAAGATAATGTATTATGCTTATGAATCGACAAGGCACTTTTCAGATATGTTTTATTGACACAGTATGTTTTCAATTTCCGTCACTTGAGTTTGCCTTCTTTGACACAGTGATTGGATGTGTCAATCATGTGATCAAGGCCAGCGATGGCCAAAATGCGTTTTGTTATGAAGTAAAGCTTTTGCTGATACTGCATGTATTCCTGAGTGAGCCTCTTCCTGCTGATGGACTGAGAAGTATTTTTGGACCCTTTTGATGTTATATAGCCAGTGTTCTCATCCAGCTCGGCGCTCCACCCCTCACAGGCCTCGCTAGAACTTCACAAGTTTTTGTTTATTGGGATATATATATATATATTGTTATATACCAACTTGACCAAATCGCTCAACATTACTTTTAGGAAAGCCCGCTTTATGAGCAATTCTTTAATAAAAAGCAGTCCTGAAGGGAGAACCATTACTTCTTGGCTAAACACCAGCAAAGGGTTTATAAAATGTGCTACGTGCAAAGCCTGCAAACATAGAGTTAGTAAATCAGAGTACTCCACACCATTTAAAACTAAGCTCACTCGTATTGACAAAAAACTGACATGTAAAACCGAATATGCAGTTTATGTGCTAGAGTGTCCCTGTGGCCTGTGGTACGTGGGCAGTACCAAGCTGCAGGTGCACAAGAGGATACTCCAGCACATCAGGGCAATCAATAATGGTGACATATTGTACCCTGTCGCTAGACACTTTGAGGAGTTTCACGCGAAGAAATCACAACAGATTAAGTACTTTGTTGTGGACTTGGTCCCCCCTCTGAGAAGAGGTGGTGACCGTGAAACCCTCCTAAGAATGCTTGAGACCAAATACATATTGGAGATGGACAGCAAATCACTGCAGGATCTTAATTCCAGTGAGGATTTTTACACTTGCCTTTAATTTCCTGGTTTTACACACATATGAAACTGTTCTGACTTGCCTCTGCCTCAGCATTGTTTTCAAACTTCAATGTTATGTATTACTTATGCACATTTGCGCATTTGAACCAATTCTGGTTCTGTAGGTGACACTTTATTTTTGCCCTTGCACTTTAATATTAGGCATGGAGTTCTAGTTCAAGCCCATGTTGTATTCCGCTTTAGGTGTCCGTATATAGGTTTTGCTGAAACATGTCCTTATATAGGCACAATTCGCATTGCCCTTATATAGGCATAAGATCCCAGTCCTTATTTAGGCATTAGCCATGCTATCCAAATCAGACAGGGTCACCTACATGCGTCCACCCCAACGTCACAATGAGTTCTTAGAAACCAGACCATTAAGCTCTTGGGAGTTCCCCTAGCACAGGATTATTGATTTCTCCAAGAACTCATTTATTATGCATGAACCGCTATTCCTTAAGGGTTCATTCCTGACGTCTTCCTCTGCCCGACTTTACGTCAATGCTAACATTCCAAGGCACCTACCAGGTATAAATATACTTTCCCTTGCCCAAGCAAGTAGGAGGAGAGCTCAACTTTAGAGGAGCCCATGTCCCGGTCTGACGCACTGACAAGAGACGCTGTCATCTCTGCTCGCAGATAATCCACCTTCCAGTGTTCTGACTCCCTTCGCGGGGTGTTAGAGTTCGAGACCCGGAAAGAGATTCCCAGCTCTCTCATTCTCAAGGTATGGAGCTGACTAGAACCTAGAGGGACTCTTGGTATACCAGACTTGGCATATCAGACTATAGCATACCATACTATAACCTAGCATACTATAGAATACATCAACCACTTCTTACCTTGTACTACACTTAGGTTAGGTACACTGGGGTAGAACTAGTTAGAGAAGCATCTTATGAGTACTCGCATTTTTAGCTTATGTTATTAATTTATATGAATATATGTGTCATAGCTAAAAGATAATGCTAGCGCAGTATTATTTCTTCCTACTTCTTACCCTGTACATTATATATCTTGCATACTGTCTCACGATTGTAACAGCTCATATCTCTTACACGAGAAACAAGACTGTTCAATAAATCCTTTTATTGAAACGTCTGTCTATTCTTTCTGTGTTACTCTGAAGAAACTAAGCATGCACGATTAGCTGAGTGAAACTGTTTTCTGTTATTTCCACGATTCTGAGAGTGTTCCGATTCTAAAGGGAAACAAAGTTGTCATGTTTCTGCGGTTGCTAGAAACTACTCCCTTCTTGTTTACAAGGAGTTTCTAGTTGCCTCTGAGATAGCTGGCACAAAGTAATTAAGTTTAATATACTCGATAGGGGCATACTGACCTCAGTCCTATGCCAAATCTATAGGGTATATTATTCCAATGCGCAGAGCCTATTAGGGAAATAGGAACTACACTACATGGCGCCCAATGTTTGGTAAGGCGCTCATTTAACGCTAGATACTGAGTAACTCAGTCATGCTTTTCTCAGAGACCCCTACTCACATACTCCATAAGACGTCTCGAGTGGGTAGGGTTAAGTATCCGCCAAAGCTGAATATAACAAAAATCCTATATATTAGCTGTTTGGTTTGTTCAACGTTGAAGGATACAGTGTTCCAAAATATTGTGCACCTTATCTTTGTTTCCTTGAAACTTGTTCTACATTTTTCAAAAACAATGTCCCTTAACGGGGATGCTAACACCGAGAATGGTGTCGCTGCGGCTGACCCAGTCGTAACAGCTTTTAAATTAACAGGTTTAAATGAAACCGATGAGGGTGTTATAAACATCCTTCCAAATGTAAGGAGATCCATCACTCTAAAACTTATAAAACACGGCCTAACACCAAGAGGTGGTAGAGCAGTTTTCGTGATAGAGTCACACAAATCATTTCAGACAGAGGTATTCTATTCATGGATTGTATTCCCAGAATCAAATCCAGTAACAAAGGTATTTCAATTCTTTAAAGAAGATGAACCACCTGAGGAATATATTCCTTTGTAGGATATTGAAATTCCACTCACATACCAGGAGCATAATCTCTGGTTTAAAGGCAACCTGAAACATCACAAAAGCATTACCAGACTCGGTCCACTAGGTAGACCAGGAGCAACATGGCCAATTCTAGCCGGCTACACACCTCATTCTGACATTAAAGAGATGTCAGACGAGGAATTACTCACTCAACTACAAGAGTTAATAAACATTTACAGACAATTAGTCCAATATGTCATGTGGACTTTCACTGTCCAACCACCAATGACCATTCCAAATCAAACCCCTCAACAGGGGTATACACTAAAAATTTCTCCACAGACTTTACATGCAGTCATGGGTAAAATGCCCACAAAATGTGAACAAATTCCATTCTGGATAGCTCAAAAAATTACTCAAATCGAAGCAGTATTTCCAAATACTAGCCCTTATGAGAAACACAGAATCCTAACAATCTGTTTACCAATGGGGATCACACCACAACTGGAAGACTGCACCACTTGGGGCACAGTCTTTGCTGCCATCTATACTAAAACATATGGTGTTCCATCAATTGCAGTAATACCAGATGTCCTGAAACAAATACAAAACGAATACAGGGCAGAGCCTGCTCTGAATTTAGGTATGAAATTACTGAAACATTTCGACCAGGTCTCAACAATTATATTATCCAATATTAAAGGGGAGGCAGCATCAATAGCGATCCGCCAACGCTTAAAGGAATTTGATGTAACAGAACATCAACATGAACTACCCAGAATAATAGAAAAATCTTATGCAGAATTAGGCAGAGACAGTTTGGGTGGAAAACCTTTGAAGCCAAAACTGTCTGAAGGTCCTGAGAAGGACTCTATTAAACAAAATCCTACATCTTCTAAAATGAAGAGGGAAACTGATAAACAAAATTCAAAAGAGAAACGTTCTCAATCCCGAGGTAGGTCTCCTCAAAAGGAGCCCTCTAAAGGAGGTATAACCTCAGGAATAGGGATAATTTAAGAAAACCTGACAGGTATCAGGATACTGATACACGTTCCTCTCGTACCTTTCAGATATCGTCACAGACATCAGAAAGAAGAGGACGGTCAGATCACAAAGAAGAACGCGTGAAGTCCAAAGACGTTCAACACGTTCAGAAAAATAAATCAAAACCTCAATTTACCAAAAAGAAGGTAGCAGGTCTGAAGATCAGACATGCAGAGAATACTGAGAACACAGCTCAAGAATGGAGAATGGGCTCAGACAATGCTGGACAGTGCAGCAGAAGTAACAATAGCTCGCCAGAACCTGAAGGAACTTCTGGAGATAGTGGACTTGAATGAGTACATAACAGTAGAGACTGTAGACACCAGGGTTAGTACTCCACAAAAGTTATATGAAATAACACTCCGGATGGAGGGAGACATACCAAGAAAAGTGAAAGCACTCTTTTGAGAGAAACTTTCAAGGGGTTGTGATATACTTCTAGCAGAACAGGACTGGCCACCAAAATTTGTCAGGGAGTGTCCACATGGCGAGGACATCATTTTGCCAGCTTTCTCCAACCATATTCCAATTCACCTAAAATATACTTATGCAGGAAATGGGCAATTGCTCAGGCCCCAGCGTCATACAAAAATCATGTCGGAAGGGATGAGGACTCACCTCACCACAAAATACAGCTAAAAAATCAACCTACTGCACAAAGCCAATACCCAATAAAGCAAGAAGCTAAAAAACAGGTCAGGGAGATCTTAGATCAACTTGAATACCAAGGGGTGATTAAACATGCACCTCCTCAATTAACAATCCTTTGTTTCCTCTATCCAAACCAGACAATACATATTGTCTAGTTTTGGATTACAGACATTTGAACACTTGTTCCAAAACATTTGCTGTGTGAAATGCACATAGTCCAGCATTAATGAATAACATTGTGCGTAAAAAATATAAAGCAACATTGGACATTTCAAATGGTTTCTTTTGTCAGAACATAGCACCTGAAAGCAGGTACTTAACAGCTTTCTCAATAATGGGGACCCAGGGTCAATTTTGACGACTCCCACAAGGGTTCAAAAACAGCGCGGGGTTATTTTCAGCAAGGGTAACAGAGTTACTACAAATTTATGATGACGAGTCATTGTCATATGTCGATGACATCTATCTGACAGACGATTACCTAGATAGGCACTTGAACAGGGTGAGTACCATTATACCAGGCTTCGCCTCAGAGGGCTATAAATACAACTTTAAAAAATCCAGAATTGCTCATCTCAATGTCCTTTTCCTAGGATATGAGCTTTCAAGTGAAGGCAAAAGCCTGGCAACTAACTTTTTAGAAAAGTGTGCACTGCTCCAACCTCCAAAAACGCTGAAAATTTACAATCCGTCTTGGGTTTCCTAAATTTTGGAAGAACTTACATTCTAAATTACGCAGATAGGGTGAAACCTCTCTACGAACTAATCAAACCTGATTTTTCAACAAAAGATTGGACACAGGAACATCCAGCGTTCACTCCAAGCTAACATGTTAGCAACAAATCACTTACAAACACGCATAAATAAACGCAATTTAGTGATCCGAATAATTTTGGGTCAATGCAGATTCACCTATGTAACATTTAATGAGCGTGAAAAAGTACCAATAGCATTCAAATCACTATTGTATACACAAGCAGAAATGCGCTTCAATTCAACAGAAAAAATACTGACAGCAGTTCAAGCCGCTGTAGCAAAAGAAAGAGCACTAGCTCAGGGGAAACGCATTATTGTTGTGACTCCAGTACCAGCCTTAGAGGCGGTTACAAACATGAGCATTCCAAATGCAAAAGCATGATATCCTAGATGGATACAATGGGTTAATTCTCTTGCTGCAACAAGTGTTGAATAAGTTTTTGATCCTGATTTAAAAACACAAGCGTTCCTGCAATATGAACATGAATGTCCTCTGCCCACTGAAATTCTGCCTCTCGATCAGTATGAATTTATAATTTTTACTGATGGATCAGCACAACCCGCTTACAGGGAGTAAGCAAACTTAAAGTGCAGCTTGCACAATCATTAAAGGTCGCATGCACAATGGTAACTTCCGACCAATGGTCACTAAAACTCAATCTCTAGGAGATTGTACAGCTCAGCGAGCTGAACTACAAGCATTAAAACTGGCACTTGAAAGTACAGATCGCAAATTCCCCACACTTATAGTGTGCGATTCCTTTTACTGTGTTAAGTCATATAATGAATATTTACAGAATTGGCTTCAAAACGGATTCAAAGATGCAACAGGTGGCACAATAAAGCAGAAAACGCTGTGGGAACAAGTAGTTCAGTTGAGAGACGAACTACCAAAAGGTCACGTGATACACACGTTGAGTCATCAACGTGATGGCGTTCACGTTGCAGGAAATTCATTGGCTCGTTCAAAAACGAGAATAGACAGTGAGATATTGTTGGCTGTCAATGCTTCAAGCAAAGGCAGTGATGCAGCGTTACCAAAGAAATTTCCACTCAAGTACTCTTATGTAATTGATGCGAACAACGTTCCTTTTGGTTGAATCCCTGGAGTGGGGGATAGGGTCATTCCAAACATGGAACGTAGATTAGGACTGATCTCAGCAGCACATGAAGGGATAGCCTCTGCCCATGCAGGTGTTTCTGCAACAGTATCTTTACTAAAACAAAGATATTGGTGGCCTGGCATTAGGAAACAGACCAAAAATTATGTTTTGGAATGTGAAATATGACAACAGATGAAAGTTTCCACAGTGAAACGTCCTGTGCAGACACCACTATTGATTTCAGACAAACCATTAGCTTGTGTTTACCTGGACCACTGCGGTCCCTTGCAAAGGGACGGTAACTATAATTATATAATGGTCGTAGTAGATTTGTGCTCAAGGTTCCAATGGATGTGACCTGAGCGCTCAGCTGACGCTCGAACTGTTATAAAAGATTTACGAGTCTTTATCGGCACATACGCAATTGGCACACTACATTTTGACCAGGGCCCTGCATTTAGCTCTCGGGCTTACAAAGAAGCCATGGCCAGTTTGGGTGTAGCATTGCTGTACTCCTCTCCGTTTCATCCTGAGGGAAATTCTGTTGTGGAAAGGAAAAACAGGGACATAAAGCAGTCTATAACAGCTAGAGTATTGGGTTCGGGTGATGGGTTTGTCAAACATCTTTATGGGGTCCAACACTCATTAAAAAATTTGCCAAGAAGGTCTCTAGGGAGGAGGTCACTCCATATGAGGTCCTATTTTGGACAAGAATGTGGGTTCCTGATCTCGAATGTAATGGCCCAGTGGTGGAAAATGAACCCTTTGATATTAAAGATTGTTTGGCTGTTTTACAGGATCTAAATGAACTAAGATCGAAACAAAGCAATGTGTTCCTGAAGCCAACAACCACTGGGGAAAAATGGCAGTCCCAGCAAGGCCTGTCTGGGTCCCAAAAGTTGGGGATCTAGTCAGAGAGAAAATTGCGGACAAGAAGGAAATTGAACCTTCTTACAGATATCTGTACCTGTCCTAGCCGACCACGGAACAAGAACAGTACTTCTGCCGCCCTTGCTGGAAAAAAGGATGAAGTTGTGTCAATCAACTTCCTCAAACCACACTATGTGGCCGATACTAAATAGTAGGCCTCTTGGACTCCGACCTATTAGCAAACGCCCTCCTCTTGCTACTATCCAAGAGGTTCAGACTGAAAGACTCATACCCATCGAAAATTTAACAGTAAGAAATGAAGGACTAAGCAACAATGCTATGGAACTCATCCCTCTTGAAACTCAAGTAACAGTTCGTCCAGATACACCTGTCTACACCAACGTAACACATGATCAACTGGTTCCAGTGATTTCGATGAATCCTGATGCAATTCCAACAATTGACTGAACTGCTTTTGGCTACTTCATTAACTTTGATACGTTTTCTGAGGATCCAAGTGAGCCTGAAATTACGCCAGCCCTAAAAACTTTCAAACAACAAGTAAAATACTTTTTCTTTTTCTGATAGACACTTATCTGGTTTCACCATGGATTGAACTATGGATTATTTCTGGAATATTTTTCTTTCTGCTTTGTCTAGCTTTGGTAATGACTCTTAGCATGCTTATGAATGGCAGATACATTAGTTTGGACACTGAAAGTAAAAATGTGAACTTACTTTTAAAGCCACACAAATCTTCCCATCGTGAGGCAAGAGACTTGTCAGCAGTGAACATCACAGCCGTTCCTATACAGGATGGTATAGTTTGGGACAAAACCGATTTCGACATATTCGGCGCGACAAAACTTTTGAAGATTCCACATTTATTTAAAATTTCATTAAGTGACTTTATTACCTCCAGTACCTATTCTGATGATTGGGACTTTGAGACTGTTAATAACATGATGTCTGATCTAGAAAGGTCTGCTGCGTTCTCTAACAATGAAAACTTAGAGGGTTCATCAGAGTACGAACAGCTTTATTGTTACAACCACTACGGTCATCATTTCTTGCATAAATCTGCAACACCTAGAAATGTGTTTATGTTTAACCAATGGGAACATTGTCCTAAACTACCAAAGGGTAGTTCAAAAACGTTTGCAAATAAGTTTCCATATTTTTCAGGGTACAATACCTCTGATCCAGAAACATTTTTCTATAGAAATGTAATCAAAACAGCACAGAAAAATATGTTAACTAATACAAAACAGTTTTATTCTGCAGCCTTTATTGCCCAACTGTCGAGACAAGGGTTTGACTTTTGGAAAGACACAATCGACACAAAATCTGTCTGGGGTTCTAGAGATTGGCAAGTGCAGGGGATAGAAGCTTGGTTTAGAGCCTGTATCATCCCACAGCCAATAATGTTTTTGAATGACACTGTGCAACAAACGTCTTGCCTTGGATTAGCCAAGATCAAAGATATGAACACACCTTCTGTACCAACAGCTGCAAGTAACAGCACTACACAGGGAACGGTCACAGTAGACACAATACTACAAAACAACAGATCAGATCCTGATTGGAAAAAATGGTTGTTCTGGCCCACAGACACAAACATCTGTCAAGAAAGATTCCTGAATAGAATACAGGGCTTTACTGTCTATAGGTCAGACCCACGTTATGTTCAAGGACAGCATCCGGGGTAGTAACAACATACAGTTTAGGAAAATTGTGCCTCAATTGGTTACAAATTTCTACACTCGAGGATGTGAAACATCACTTATCTTTACTTAAAGAAGACGCAGACCTTAGGGATTTCTTGCTAGGACCAAGAAAACCGCGTCAAAAACATTTCATATATGCCGACATTTATGCTGCTTATAATGAAATATGAAAGGTTTCACAGGCAGAGGCCGCAGAAAGAATACGTGAGCTTGATCGTATTAACTTAGAGAAATCTCTCACTGTGGTCGACAATGGGTTAACAACTTTGTCATCCAGAATGTATTCACTGGACAACATTGTATCCTCTGCTATTGACATACTGGAACAAGATTTAGCCATGTTACAACAAGGCCAATCTCAGTTACGTTCTATTATGTTATGAGGCTGTACGCTGCAATCCTTGCGTGCAGGCTATGTGCCATGGCGTTTTATCAACACGTCTCTGTATTCAGAATACAATCTCACGGATAAACAGATCGAACTGGCACAAAGGGGAGCAAAGTATACAGTGCTGAGCATTGAAAAACTGGAAAAAGTACCATGGCAAAATAACTCTGCCTGTCACTAATTTTCATTTTCAGTATTGCCTCAACAAATGCAAACAGGCAAATATGAAAGGTTGGGTAAAGAATGCATTAAGACATCCTGGGATTTACCTTACGAATACAGATGTTGGAGTGGGGTCGTGAAGTGTTTCTAAGCGGTGCACACTGTGAAAATGCACTGAGTTGATCACTCATATGTCAGGACATTTCTTTACACCGGGCTTGTAATGGTTCTGTGGCATACTTGTCCTGCCACCTGCAGGGTACACCAGCTGCTGTGATTAATCCAACGTTTGACCAACTTTCTAATGGGAGTTACCTCATGTTGAATGATCAAGGTTGTTGTGGCATGTTGTCAGGAATCCCATTTCTGGTAACGGTTAGCTCCAGGGTTACTTGTTGGATGCAAGTATTGTTTCCCCAAATAGACACAGTCAGGAAGTCGCCTCTATGGCCTTCATTGAATGTTTCTTTTATACGTTTTGATACCTGAAGCAGAATGAAAGCCATGCTTTTGCAACAGACCGTGCCTTTGACCTCGGCCAAAGAAACATATGTTCTACAAATTGAAAGGACTTCGGCTGAGATACAGGCTCTAGTACGTACACACTGCCCTATACATTTCGTAGAAATGATGGGGCGTTTCTTAAACATGTCTGATACGAGCAGAATTGTACATGTATTTAAGACCATATGTTCAGGACTGTTAACACCTTTTCAGGCAGTCCTCGGAATCATTCCAAACTTCGTGCATTCGGTGTTTGGTGGTCTGCCATTAATTCTGGCTCTCATTGCAGGAATCCTGTTGCTATTCCTACTACTATGCTATGGCAAGCCTATCCACTGGCGTCACTCCCAGCAACGTGGAGAAAGCTCTCCTAGAACAGAAGTGCTGTGAGCACATAGTGCAACTTTTGGGCATACCTCGTCTACGGGAACTTAATACAACATGGTTTCTATCATTTAGACCAATCTGGCAAGATTGCATCTTACCTGTTCTGCGCTGCCTGCTTTGCGGTGAAGAATGCGTGCTAGACATCTGTCTAACACTCCCATCAGTCATGCTAACGGATATCAATACTCTGCTGGACCCAATAACAGCCCATGCTCTGGGTTGTCCCCAGAGGCTACCTAACCCGATGACGGCATTCGTTGAGATCTCACAGACGCTTCCTGCGGCTGCTGAGGTATGAGATGGATCAACAGGCACACAGGTAGCAACGGACGCGAACATTGCTGCGGCATCCCATGCTGAAGGCAATGCTTCACATCTCTGTACAGTTAACCTTCTAAACGAGGTGTTCCAACTGTCACGGACATTGGTAGACGATCTTTTGTCTACAGGAGTAGATGATTTCATGTTTACACCAGACCCATACACTGACTTTGATTCGGCTCACAGTGAACCGGGGAAGCTATGAATTTGGCCTCCATATTTTCAAAACAGATCAAAACTTGGAACTCTTCCTAAAATACATGGCAATTCAATCTGCTTACAGTAGAACTATTCATATAGAACGGACTTCTTTGAATACTTCAAGGGACACATTGTCACCTTATTTACCACTATTTCATTTAGTACCATATTATGAAATGGCTTTGGTTTTTGAATAATTGTCAACCATTTTGTCATATGTATATATTTCTATTCATTCATATTGCATTTATTTCCGATTTATGCTTAGAATGAGAAACTGCTTTAAAATGTACAATACCTTTGCATTACATGTTTAGCATTACATGTTTAGCAAAAGTTTTTTAAAAAGTACTTCTTTTAGTATGCTTTTACTAATTTTTTTGCAACATGTGGTACTCAGTTTAATGTTTAGCATTTAATGTTTAGCATTTAGTATTATCGTTCATTCGAAAGTGGAGTAGGTGTTGTATTCCGCTTTAGGTGTCCATATATATGTTTTCCTGAAACATGTCCTTATTAGGCACAATTTGCATTGCCCTTATATAGGCATAAGATTCCAGACCTTATTTAGGCATTAGCCATGCTATCCAAATACAGGCATGGTCACCTACATCCGTCCACCCCAACGTCACAACGAGTTCTTAGAAACCAGACCCTTAAGCTCTCGGGAGTTCCCCTAGCACAGGATTATTGATTTCTCCAAGAACTCATTTATTATGCATGAACCGCTATTCCTTAAGGGTTCATTCCTGACGTCTTCCTCTGCCCGACTTTACGTCAATGCTAACATTCCAAGGCACCTACCAGGTATAAATATACCTTCCCTTGCCCAAGCAAGTAGGAGGAGACATCGACTTTAGAGGAGCCTGTGTCCCGGCCTGACGCACTGACAAGAGAGGCTGTCATCCCTGCTCGCAGAGAATCCAGCTTCCAGTGTTCTGACTCCCTTCGCGGGGTGTTAGAGTTCGAGAACCGGAAAGAGATTCCCACCTCTCTCATTCTCAAGGTATGGAGCTGACTAGAACCTAGAGGGACTCTTAGTATATCAGTCTTGGCATACCAGACTATAGCATACCATACTATGGCCTACCATACTATAGAATACATCACCTACTTCTTACCTTGTACTACACATAGGTTAGGTACACTGGGGTAGAACTAGTTAGAGAAGCATCTTATGAGTACTCACATGTTTAGCTTACGTTATTTATGTATATGAATATATGTGTCATAGCTAAAAGATAATTCTAGTGCAACTTTATTTCTTTCTACAGCTTATGCTGTACATAATATATCTTGCATACTGTCTTACGATTGTAACAGCTCATATCTCTTAAACGCGAAACAAGACTGTTCAATAAATCCTTTTATTGAAACACCTGTCTATTCTTTCTGTGTAACTCTGAAGAAACTAAGCATGCAAAATTAGCTGAGTGAAACTGTTATCTGTTGTTTCCACGATTCTTAGAGTGTTCCGATTCTAAATGGAAACAAAGTTGTCATGTTTATGTGGTTGCCAGAAACTACTCCCTTCTTGTTTACAAGGAGTTTCTAGTGGCCTCTGAGTTAGCTGGCACAAAGTAATTAAGTTTAATATACTCGATAGGGGCATACTGACCTCAGTCTTATGCCAAATTTATAGGGTATATTATTCCAATACGCAGAGCCTATTGGGCAATACTATCTTGCGTTCCGATATGAGACACTATCAGTATATGAAATCTAACTGATAAAACCCAGTTATGATTAGATTGTGCTGTTGTATATTGGGAAAAAAAGAAAAAAAGTTTACCTTTGTTTTGCTTTTTGACTTGCATTTTATTATTCATATTGTGTTTTCTAGATCGTTTTAACATGTTCTATATGTATTTATTTAAATATTTATTTATTTAACTACATATTTATAGATATTTATACCAAGCACTGTTTCTAATGCACCTTAGTATGTTTCATCTTGTTATTTTTAGATATAAGAAACAAAATTGTGAGCGGGGACATAAAATACCAACTTTTCCATGTCTATGATTACTAATGGTCACGTTAACAAGCACTGTCACTTTTAATGGTTGAAGTCACTCCTCTAATGTGTCATATGATCAAGGCTCCATGAGGGCTGAAACGCGTTATGGCGGTGGTGCAGGGCACTGAAAAAAAAAATTGCAGCATAATCTGGGTTCACTTTGTCCTTTCCATGAATGGAGTGTATATGAGACGAGAAACAACCATATATATATCTCTCGACTGTGAGATATATATACATATATATATTTCCTTGGGCGTAGTCATGAGCACCACATACAGCGGCTCGCAGTCGAGAGACCTCAACACTTCTCCAGGCAAAATATTCAACCTTCAATATTTTATTTCAATGTTCTGTGTTCTCATATTTTCCATGTATAGGGCAAATCTTTGTTCCTTACCAGAATGTTATTTTTGTATAAATATGTGTGTGTGTGTGTATATATTAGGCCTGGGCTAAATTTCTCGCGTGCGCGCGATCGCCTTACCTGA
Organism: Triturus cristatus; assembly: GCF_964204655.1. Taxonomy (NCBI): domain Eukaryota; kingdom Metazoa; phylum Chordata; class Amphibia; order Caudata; family Salamandridae; genus Triturus; species Triturus cristatus. The sequence continues at coordinate 640,921,916 of NC_140585.1, forward strand.
ATCCCCGCTTTAGATAGATAGTGTAAGTGGGTATGAGCACATGCGCTCAACACCTTTTTATTACCAGGGTCACATATCCAGTAACGTCTGTGGTGGATGCGTGTGGAGTCAGTGTAAACCATTCCTCAAGGAATAGTTGCTGCTATCATCTAATACAACAGTAATCATTTGATCACTCAAAAACATTCAATAATAAAAGAATCAATAGTTTGTACTGCAGTAAGGTAGGGACAGTAAATGTGAAGTAATGCAGAAAAATATTCTATCATAAAAGAAACACAACTTATGATATACTGAGAAACAATTAATAGATCAGAAATAATGCACAAAAAGATTTTATCATAAAGGGTCCATCGGTTTTAGTGCACTCAGAAAGCCACATCAAAATCATTCAGCATGTCAACAACCAGCAATGATGTGTGCTGTAGACGGGCAGGCCGTACTTGGAGTAATATCTGTTGCCATCAACAGAACATCATCAGCAATAGCAACTCAATCTAAATTGTGAACACTGCTGTCTACAGTGTAGGCCAGAGAGAGCGGTCAGCAAGGGCCTACAGCTACGTAAGATGGAATTCAGCTACACAGTTTGTCATACGCGAAGCAACAAAAGCGTGTCTGGAGCCTGTAATAATACGTATTCATGGTGAAGACAGAGCGCACTGGAGCAATGTCTTTTCCTACAGAACTGCGTCATCTTCAAGACCAACTCGATCCGAATTGTGAAAACTGCTATCTGCAGTGTTAATTGTAAACAGTACTCACACAGACATTCATGAATACTTTCTCTCACTTCCTCTTAACAGAAGGCAACAACATAAATTGCATAAAAATCTGCAATAAATAAAACAAAACAATTCAAATACCATTTCTGCTGTCTACAGTGTAGACTATTCAGTGTTCCTTTGCACTTGCAAATTAAATTTGGTCATTGAACTAAACCTATAAGTCATTTCAAAAAATGTCTTCAAAGAAGTATACTAAAAACATAATATGTATATTCCAATAGACGTTGTAGTTACCTGACTACTGGATTCTAAAATTAAACAATCAGCACTCGATCTGAATTGTGAACACTTCTGTCTGCATTGTAGGCCAGACTCACTATTCATTAACACTTGACAGCCATGTACCATTCAATTCGAAAGCATGGACTTGCTTGCAGCAGATCAGAGGGGTACACAGAAATAATATCAAACTTCAACTCCTGACATCCTCAATCATACAATCAAGACCCCATTTCACTGTTCGGACCTGCTGTACCACAATGTACTCCACCGACTAGTGTCAACCAAGCACAATAATAATGTGCAACAGTTAGCTACGGAAACACCGAGTCTGATGCACCTCAACGGAGGGAGTTCTATGAAAACCAAGCAACAAGTAATATCGGACATCTTCCATTGTGGAATCAAGACACCGTTCCACTGATGGGTCCTACAGTTGCTTGCACCTGGTCGAAGGGAGTACCTTCATCTCCACTCTCAGATGAAGTTCTAACATCCTCCATTGTCAGATCAAGACACCGTTCCACTGTTGGGACCTAGAGTTTGATGCACCTCATCAGAGGTGGTACCACAAATCATCCCAAACTGTAACTTCTGACATCCTCAATCATAGAATCAAGACTCCGTTCCACTGTTCGGACCTGCTGTACCATGGTGTACTCCACCAACTACAGTCAACCAAGGCCATTAATCATGTGCAGCAGTTAACTACGGAAGCACAAAGTCTGATGCACCTCAACAGAAGGACCTCTGAAAATTCACCTGCACGTTATAGCGTACATCGTCCATTGTGGGATCAAGACACCGTTCCACTGTTGGGACCTAGAGTTGGTTGCACCTGGTCAAAAGGAGTACCTTCATCTCCACTCTCAGATGCAGTTCTAACATCATCCATTGTGGATCAAGTCACCGTTCCACTGTTGGTACCTAGAGATTGATGCACCTCATCAGAGGGAGTACACAGAAATCATCACAAACTTTAACTTCTGACATTCTCAATCATAGAATCAAGACTCGTTTCACTGTTCGGACCTGCTATACCACAGTCTATTCCAGCGACAGCAGTCAACCAAGCCCAATAAACATGTGCAGCAGTTAACTACAAAAGCACAAAGTGTGATGCAGCTCAACAGAGACAGTTCTGTGAAAACCCAGCAAAAGTTTATATCGGACATTCTAGGATCAAGACACCATTCCACTGTTGGGACCTAGAGTTGGTTGCACCTGGTCGAACAGAGTACCTTCATCTACACTCTGAGATGCAGTTCTAACATCCTCCATTGTGGGATCAAAAGACCGTTCCACTGTTGGAACCTACAGTTTGTTGCACCTGATCAGAGGGGGTACACAAAAATCATCACACACTTTAACTTCTCACATCCTTTATCACAGAATCAAGACCCCGTTTCACTGTTCGGACCTGCTGTACCACGGTGTACTCCACTGACTGGTGTCAACAAAGCACAATAATCATGTGCAACAGTTAACTATGGAAGCACAGTGTCTGATGCACCTCAACGGAGGCAGTTCTATGAAAACCAAGCAACAAGTAATATTGGACATCTTCCATTCTGGGATCAAGACACCATTCCACTATTAGGACCTAGAGCTGGTTGCACCTGGTCGAAGGTGGTACAAAGAAAGAAACACAGACTTTAACTTCTGACATCCTCAATAATAGAATCAAGACCCCGTTTCAGTATTCGGACCTGCTGTACCGCAGTGTACTCAGGTGACTACACTCAACCAACCCCAATAATCCTGTACAGCAGTTAGCTACGGAAGCACAGAGTCTGATGCACCTCAACAGAGTGAGTTCTGCGAAAAACAAGCAGCAGGTAATATCGGACATCATCCATGGTGGAATCAAGACACCGTTCCACTCTTGGGACCTAGAGTTAGTTGCACCTGGTCGAAGGGAGTACCTTCATCTCCACTCTCAGATGCACTTGTAACATCGTCCATTGTGGGATCAAGACGCCATTCCACTGTTGGGACCTAGAGTTGATTGCACCTGGTTAGAGGGGGTACACAGAAATTATCACAGACTTTAACTTCTGACATCCTTAATCATAGAATCAAGACCCCGTTTCACTGTTCGGACCTGCTGTACCGCATTGCAATTTCCACTTCATGCATAGCAATGGCTGCTTCATTTTCCAGTATTGCTCGTCCAAGAAGATTGTGACTACATGGACCACTAGTTTCACTATCTTGAGAACTTTCATTACTAATTTCAACTGTAATAGTCTTTTTCTGTTCAACTTCATCATTCATCATTTTTAAATATATAGCAAAAATTGTACATGCAACGCTACTTTTACATGTATTACAAGAATCTTCGTAACAGTCAAAGTATCCAAATAATTCACTTTCATTACACCATGAATTAAACAGTTGCAGAAGTGCTAAATAGTAAAATTCTCCCTTATCTAAACTTTCACAACTAACTTTGGTTTATGAGATTACTCTTTGCATGTTTTACTAAACAACCATGACATCCAACTACTGCATATTTTCCTTCTTTTACATTCTCTTTAACATTTCAAGCATTAATGTTGAAGTACTTCATACAGACATAGCTGTTCCAGATGTTGACTCCTTTTCGGTTAGTTTTAAGATTGTCTGTACTGTCTGCTTCATTTACTGCTAATTCTTCAATTTCTTCAAATCATTTCAAGACTCCATTTCGTTTGCAGGCAAGACCTAAACTTTCCCAAATGATTCCTCGTGACTTTGAATTTAAACTTGAAGAGCACAATCAGTCTGAACATCCATACAATCCAATTTCTCGGTGGGAAAGCATTTTCAAAGTAAAGCTGTACAATTCTTTACTAAGGCTTTTCTCTTGTGTAATTTCTTCCCACAGTTCTTTCATCTCTATTTTTTCTGATTTTGTTATGTACGATGTAACGTAACATGCACCAGCAACATACTGAATGTCCATGTACCCATTCCACATTTTTAAAATGACTGGATTGTAATAATTGATATACTTTGACACTTCTCTTCTTTTTAACTTGTAGTTATTCTTTTGAGATTTCCGAGTTATTGTGTGCCTTACAGAAGAAAAAAAAAATGTGCTCTTCCTTTATAAATGACTGGACAGGAGAAACCAAACTGACATCTGGTGTAAAACCTTCCTTTAAAGTTGTAGTTTCTTCTGCAATACTTTCAACAACGGTGACTTTGGAAACGTAAAATTTGCTCTCTCAAGCTTCTATCTCCTTCTTCTCTTGGTATCTCACATGTCACATACTATTCAATGAAAGACAATACTGTTTCATCAGAATCATATCCAAATTTAGGTTCGTCCTTGATCCATAGTAGCATATGTATATGAGGTGCACCTCTTGCTTGATACCCCTTTCTCCAAAATAAATCAGTAACCTCTCCAAGAGCTGTGTTCTTTTTATTGCAGATAAAAGACATTATAGGTTGAAACCTATCATTACAATATCTGCACACATATACAGGTTCCAATGGACACAGTTCACCACGAGTCTTTATTTCAACATTGTTTATATTGGAATTCGCTTCTCTTAGAAAGTCAAGCAAATCTTCCCATGCATACTCTGCACAGCTAAGTGAGACAAACCATGTTTCTGTACCTACGTTCCGTAACATACACTTGAGTTCTTCATGACGACAATACCAATACTCATTTGTTCCATATTGACATGCCATCAAATTGATTAAGTGTCCTTCTAAATTTTCATCTCTTTCTTGAAGTTTCTCCACAAATTCTTTTGCAGAAAGAACTTATTGATGAACTTAGTTTTAAGTATGTGGTTCACTGCATACGACAAAGAAGACAGATCACTTTCAAACAAAAAGGTGAAATATGTATAAAATGCGCTGTCAAAATCTAGGATCTTCAGAATATAATCTGAAATTTCAAGTGGTCTAATAGAGAAAGTGGACAAGTCAAGGACTGAAGATATTCATGAACATTACACAACATGTCCTTTGCATTCAAAAGAAGTAATAGGAAGCAGCATTGAGTTATTTGAGTTATTTGAAATGAAAAAAGCACAGGGAACTCCAATAAGTGTATGGGAGAAAACCTTGGAAGGTCATTATTTTCCACAGCTGTTTGCTACAGGAAAAGGTGGACGGTATAATGATCCACCTGTACCGATTGCAGCTTCAGAATATCGATCAACAAGATTCATCTTCTAAACTTATTATTACCTGTTCACCCACATTTACAGTTTTGTAATAAATATTGTTCTCCATAAGATATAAGGTAGCCTTTTCAACTTTATTAACACCCACAAAATCTTTCCATATTTTCAGACTTTTTGTTACTACAACATTTACTAGAATGACTACTGCCTAATTTTCCTCTTTCACTCCAGCAGCAGTTTCACTATTTTTCTTAAAATTCAAAGGTAAGTACACCACTCTTCCTTCAAACCTCTTTGCAAGTCTGCTGGTGACAGTTTACATGTTTTAGACTCCATCCGAATTATAGTTTGAAAAGAATTAAAACATTGAATTAGAACAGACTCATATGTATTCAAATCTGCCAGTTCCTCCGGAATAGCTACTAATTCTAAGTTATTATGTACTGCTCCAAAAGGCATTTTGTTCTCTTCTAATTTGTTATAACAATATTTACATATACGTTGATCACTACCTAACTCAAATTGACCTTCCACCAACAAGTAAATTGTAAATTCTACCCACTTACCATTGCTCTCCTTTTCACTTTTCAAATACAAATCAACATTCCTACTTTGACTTTTATAATCAGTACGTCGACAACAAACACAGACAGTGTCGTATTTCACACCACACTACATTAAACTTTCCAATTTCTTCTTCAAACTGATCAGTGCTAATCACTTTCCCATCTCCTCCAACATCTGTAATTGTCAAACTTTCACGTTCTATGAACTGCTCCCCTGAACCAAAATATCGCATTTCAATATCATCACACTTTTTTTGAACAACTAATAAAGAAGCATATAAAAGACTTGTACTCAGTTCAATTAAAAATAATGCAGAACTTTTTACATAGTGCACTTTCCTCACAAACTTCCACATTTCTGAATAACATACTGCTAACATCCTCAACTGATAAAAAACACTTTTACAGACTTTTCTTCAAAGACAAGCCAGGGAATGCCCATACTTCTCAGTATATTTTCTTACGTGACATAGATCTAGTCCGTGTAACAACTTAACATTCTGTTTAATACTTTCTCTTCAAAATCACAATGGATAACTTCTGTTTTAAATTGAAAGCACTATCCACTATACTTTCAATACTCTGTTTCTCTTTCAATTCAAAAACATTCCTTTTTATATTTGAAGCATTCTTTCATTGAATTCTGAATCACTCTAGATCGAAAAAGTCTCTGACGATTTTCATGAAATTCCGTTTGTCTCAGAGTAACAGATACTATTTCTTTATCATCTTTCCTTTTCTTGGTATTTGAAATTGAACTCTGCTTCCAGGGCCGGACTGGCTACCGGGCGTTTTGGAATGCTGCTGAGCTGGGGGCTGATTTCGTTGATGGGGACCTGCGTTTACTGAACGAAATTCGTTTTGCTTTAATTATTTCGAAGTACACGCAGGTCTCCATGAACGAAATCAGACCCCACCGCAGTGAAATCAGCCCCCTGCTCGGCGGAATTCCAAAACGCCCGGTAGGCAGTCCGGCCCTGTCTGCTTCACCTTACTTGAAAAATTCCTATTTTTCCTCTTGTGTGATCCTTTTTTCATCTAGGAACTTATAGTAGAACAAAGTTTTTCTGTACTACTCCCATTTTTTCCAAATACAAACTTTTGCCTTTTGCACAAATATATATTTTTCTTCTCTTTTCTTGATTTTCTTACTTCTTCTTGGCATTTCCAAATTTTAATCCAAACAAAATAATTTTCAGAAAAAAAAAAATAGATTCAACAATTTTCCACATTTGTTCACTATGTTAAAATTATAACATACAATTACAAAACTTCCACTAACGACTTCCACACCCAGTGCTGCAACGTGATTGAACACGACAGAGCAGCACTAACATGACAAGTAGTGCCATAGAACATACAGCAAGTATTTATTTAATTATTTACAAACACCTTTAAAATTTATATGTAACTGCACGACCTCATACTTTTCACCTTTCCGCCACACCCCACCACCCCACACCACTCTCTCTGCAACCCACCACAGACAACTTTACTGATAGTATTTTTTAAAATGTTTAATCTATGTACTTAAGATGACATTATCAACCAAAAAGCACACACAAAAAATTACTATTATTAGCCTACAATTTTATCTACAACTTTCCAAACATAACACTGCCCCCCCCCCCGGTTTTAAGTGCGGGGGTGGTCTGTGGGTGTCTGAGCAACAGCACTTTATTTTAGGTGGCCTCGAAACAGGTCTTTATGGGGGTCTACTTTCGGGCCTCGCAAACCTCTTCCCTTTTTTTTCTTTATTGCACTGCAGTGAGACTGTGAGAGCATGCACATTACTCACTACTTAGAGGTGCAGACATCATGCCAAGTGACTTGCATTGTAGGAGAAGGGAAATCCTTTAAAAAGACACTTTTTCTCTAAGAATTTCCCTTCTCTTTTTGCAACGTAGGAGCAACATCATTGTGGGGTAATTAGCAAACACACCACCAGGCACGCATCACCCATTGCCCTGGACTCTCTCAAACAGCTTCCCAAGCGCACACACACAGCCGCACCCGAGTACTTCACAGGTTTTCAAAAGATCATTTTTTGGTAAAGAAGACTATGTTCTTTTTCACCCCTTTTTACATCCCCTACATCCCCACTCTGCCTATTGCTGAAAAGATTAGGCTCCCCCGAAATTTCGCTATGGTTGCATTTCTTGAAACGTCCACAAGCAAGCAACTCCAGCACGAACCTGCTCTGACCTTACACATTCTCTTGTTTTAGGGCTACGAAAACACACGCTTTGCCTGCCTCACTTAGTTCTCACACCACCTCTTTAATATGAACATAAAAGCTTTCCACTTACTTTTATATTCCTATACTGTACTTCACATGGAAATATAGAAATCAATGTTCTCACCACCCCAAATTACCTCTCTGGTATACTTTCTCAAATGTACCAAATACAGGTATTCAGTATCTGTCAGTCACGGCCACTTTTAAACAGTGTACATATATACAACTCGACAAAAAGTTATGTTTCTAAATTGATGTCTTACACTTAAAAGCTCCTTTACATTTCTTTTGCTATATGTACCTTTCTTTAAAACACCACCAGAGAAGGATGGTGAAGTATGCTCCACAAAGAGCAACTCATAGCTTTGTTATTCTTTATAAAACAATTTGCCTGTCAATGCTTTTCGCAAACCTTTTCGAGCCCAGGCTGGATGGATGAGTATAATACATCCTATTTAGGATCTGGGGCGGACGATGCCCGAAAATAAGAACGTATAGTTGAATAAAAGGCGAGTGGATGCATGGCCAGATGCATCAATGCACATATACATAGATGGATGTATCAATGTATGAATGGAAGGATAAATTAATACAGGGACCAGTACTTACGATAGACTGTTAGATGCTTAGGATTGGTTATGGGACAGATGTATCTATGGATATATAGGCATATGGCTGCATGAATGACACAGTGCTTACAACAGGCGAGTGCGCTCATAGATGCTTAAGATAAGTGCAGGAACAGATGTATGTATGTATATAAGTAGGAATGTATGCATCAATTAAAAGATGGTGGTATGGCGCAGTGCTTAGGATAGATAAATGCTGGGCTTTAATTGGGCCGGGTCTGAGGACCAGCACTTATTTTCAAGGAGCCTCCAAAAGGGTCTCTATGAGGCTCTATTTTCAGCCCTCGCAAACATAGTCAATTTTATTTTCGGCCCTCGCAAACATAGTCAATTTTTTTTTTTTTTATTGCACTGCAGTGAGAGCATGCACATCGATGTACGCATGCTTATTTTGCTCACTACTGAGAACTGGAGACATCACGCTACGTTACCCATGTTGTAGAAGGTAGGGAAATCCTTTAAAGAATGTTTTTTTCCAAACGTAGGATAATTGGAGAGGATTTTCTAAAGCACACAATGACACTTATCTTGATTTAGACCACGGCCAAACTTGCATAGCCCACACCCCTTTAAGAGCTTTGCCCCCCCCTTTTAGAGCACCCCCACTTTCTGAAATGCCCATAAGCAAAGCATATTAAAACATGCAAATTTGCGAGTAAAACATATACCATGCCATAGGGCACTTTATAAGTGCTCCCAGTGGTACTACATCACCTTTATTAGCTCGACATCTGCACGTTACTATATTCTGTGTTTTAATCAGAAACATACCCACCTCCCACACACCCACAACCATCCACGCCCTTCCTTAACCGTACAAAATAAAAAAGAAACCCCCACCATTCCTAATAGTGCCACTATACCCATACACAGGCTTAATTTTAACAGGTGTGTGCCGGAACGCTTATCAACAAAAAGTATTAAAACATGCAAATTCGCAGGATAAACATAAACAATACCATAGCACGGTTAACAAATGGGCCCAGTAAAACTACATTACCTTTACTAACAACACATGCCCACGTTAAAAAATGTCCGTCTTATAATCAGCAACATACGCACATCCCCCACCCCCACCCATACCATGCTTAACCTTACGAAATCAAACAACGAGCCCCTGCACTCCCGTTACCGCCACTATAGCCATAGGTAGACTTAATGTCAACAGGTGTCTGCCGGAACGCTCATCAGTAAAAGCTATTAAAACTTACAATTTCGCAACTCAAACATACACCATACCATGGGACGGTTTACAAATAGTCACAGTACCACTACACCACCTCAACACCCGCCCTTGCTTAACTTTACGCAATAAAAGAAAGAGCCCAAGCACACGTAGAAGCACCACTATAGCCATACACAGCCTTAACTTCAACAGATGTCTCCTGGAAAGATCATCAGCAAACCGTATTAAAACATGCAAATTTGCGGATAAAACATATACCATGCCATAGGGCGCTTTATAAGTGCTCCCAGTGGTACTACATCACCTTTAGTAGCTCCACATCTCCACGTTACTATATTCTGTATTTCAAACAGCAACATAACTACCTCCCCCACACCCACCCCTGCCCTTGGTTAACAGTATGAAAACAAACAGAAACCCCCCATTCCTAGTAGCGCCACTATAGCCATAGACCGGCTTAATTTTAACATTTGTCTACTGGAACACTTATCAGCAAAAACTATTCAAACATGCAAATTGGTGGGTAAAAAACTAAACCATCCCATAGCACTGTTTATAAATGGGCCCAGTGAAACTACATTACCTGTAGTAACTACACATGCCCACATTACAAATATCCATTTTATAATCAGCAACATACGCACATCCCCACCCCCACCCATACCATGCTTAACCTTAAGAAATCAAACAACGAGCCCCAGCACTCCCATTCCCGCCACTATAGCCATACATAGACTTAATGTCAACAGGTGTCTGCCGGAACGCTCATCAGCAAAAGTTTTTAAACCTGCAATTTTGCAACTCACACATACACCATACCATAAGATGGTTTATAAATAGTCACAGTACCACTGCACCACCTCAACACCCGCCCTTCCTTAACTTTACGCAATAAAAGAAAGAGCCCCACAAACGTGGAAGCGCCACTATAGCCATACAGAGGCTTAATTTCAACAGATGTCACCCGTAAAGTTCATCAGCAAAACGTATAAAAACATGCAAATTTGCGGGTAAAACATATACCATGCCATATGGCACATTATAAGTGCTCCCAGTGGTACTACATCACCTTTAGTACCTCCACATCTCCACGTTACTATATTCTGTGTTTCAAACAGCAACATAACAACCTCCCCCACACCCACCCCCTCCCTTGCTTAACAGTACGAAATCAAACAGAAACGCCCCCAATCCTAGTGGCGCCACTATACCCATATACGACGTTAATTTTAACAAGTGTCTGCCAGAACACTTATCAGCAAAAAGTATTCAAACATGCAAATTGGCGGGTAAAACATAAACCATCCCATAGCACGGTTTATAAATGGGCCCAGTCGAACTACACCACCTTTACTGGCTAGATATCTATATGTTACGAAAGTCGTTTAAACACTCTGTAGAGTGTATAGCAGGGCATGGGGAGAGTAAACAAAGTTTTAATTCCCAAACTTTTGATATACAGTCCCTTTATTGTATCTATATTAAAGATATTAAACGGAATGAATAAATTGACAGGTGTCTCAAAAGGGATAGTGAAGCTCACCATCAGTAAAACACGAAACACTTCAACACCTACATATATCCGCCACAGCGACACAGCCTGACAAATAGTATCACTTATAATCAAATGTAGTTCTCTATTGTCAACAAAGTCATACAGAAAATATACCACACATTTACTTTTTTTTATCTCTCACACATTTATAAAACATCTCTTCTAAAGAAGCACTCCCCAACTACTTCTATTCCATAAGAACAGACAATAATTAATACGTTTACCACCATATCTTTTAGTATATTTACCTTTTTATTATTCACTAGTCAGAAACTACAAAAACTATTAACTATACCCAAATGCAAACCGAAACCATATTCTTATTATATCTCAACTGAGGATCACATGATTAAAACTATGCGTACATTTAAAAGGAACGTATCACTTTTCCTATCTCCAGCTCCTCTCCATGTTATCTCCAAACACTGTACACGGCCCCACTGTACAACAACCTACCCTGACTTACATTCAAACCTACCTCTCAGGGTCAAAAATAAGACCACAACCTGCCCACAAATCATTTCTGCATTTCGTTTTATCGCTTTTAACTTAATAACACATATGTCTCCTATCACCACCCCCCACCCCACTATTTCCACAACAAGTATCAGTTGCAAACGTGCGACATTTTCTTTATCTCCCCAAATACATTACAAACTCAAATTAATGCTGTACCTCATTTTCAAAACAATACAGTCCTATAAAGATGACAAACTACACTTCTTCTCTGTGAAAAATTCCTAAACATATATAAAATACTTATGTAACAACAGCTCAAATTTTATGCATATTTCATAACCAATATAAAACACCACACTTTACTAACACTATATTACTTTGAAAAAAAAAATACTTTCATATTTAAAAACATCACCTCAAATACTTAATCAATACTATAAAACACATAACACACCTTGATCATTTCTAACTCACCTTTGTAATTGTTATCCAGATTTCAAATGACTCACGCATACAATTCTCTCTTTCTCACATAGTACATGTAAAGCTCCGACTTCATCAAGAATGAAACCAGGAATGGCGCAATTTCTCTGTCGCTCCACACATAAATACATGTAAAGAACAAATCAGAATACTTCATTCCTTCAACGACATTCCAAAACTTACATCCATTGGTTAATTTCAAATTTTCCTTCCGAAAAGCTACTTATTATTCCGCGCCACATACAGGTCACAAGTTCAACCTATTTTATCACCACACTTTCTGGAACCTTCTACGACACCTGCAGGTTAAAAGTTCATCATTTTTTTTTAACCTAACGATATTCTTTTGAAAAATGTTATCGAACATTTGACGAATCACCCCCAATCTGTCAACATAGGAGCTGATTTCAACAAAGAATTTGTTTTGAAAATTTCACGAAGATTCATCAATCGGTCCCAAAGTTATTGCAAATAGAATGTTGCCATTTTCCTATTGTAACTAGCTCCTAACTATAACTACCGACTGGCGACCGCCAGTAGGTAATATATATATATACCTACTGGCGGTCGCCAGTAGGTAGTTATAGTTAGGACCTTGTTTCTATTCAAAAAGCATTTTTTCTTTTCCCAATAACTTTGGCGCCGGTTGACGAATCATCGCAAATTTTTCAAAACTAGTGGAGCGCTCCATTCAGCTCCTGTCTTGAAAGTTTCAGGGTGATTCGGGGCTGAGAAAAAAGGGGGTTCCCAAAACGTGTTTTCTCCATGTTAATTTCCATGGAAACTTTAGACACGGCTACAGCCCGAACTGCTGAACCGAATTACACCAAATTTGGCAAAAAGGTAGCCCTTGGTTCAGAAAGAGACCATTTTTTAAATGGTGTAAATCTGTTCAGTAGTTCCTGAGAAATTCAAATTATAGACGTCGGAAAATTAATTTCCCATAGGAAACTTTAGACACTTTTTTAACCAAAATTGCTGAACGGAATTACACCAAATTTGGCGCAAAGGTAGCCCTTGGTTCAGAAAGAGACCTTTTTTAAAATGGTGTAAATCAGTTCAGTAGTTGCTGAGAAAGTCAAAAATACAATTTTAGATATTTAGAGGCACGGTGGATCCTCCCGACCACGAGCTGTATTCTAATTGGCTGTCAACACTCCAAACCAGGAAGTGTTGGCAGCCATTTTGTGACTCAGTAGAACTGAGTCAGAAGAAAACAGGGAAACAAAGGTGAGAAAGAAGAAAAGGGGTAGGGTAGAAACACCCTGACCCCCCAGGCCTGCTCAGGGGGTCCCACAAGGACCCCCAGGGCCAAATAAAACTTTTTTTTTTTTTAAACAGCAGCATGCGTGCTGGGTGCATGGATCCGGACAAACAATTTTAAAAAACCTTTTAACCCCCCGGGTGGGCCAGGTCCCGGGGGATTTGGAGAATGTAAAGTGGGGGCCCGTTGGGGCCCCCACAGCCCCGGGGACCGCCACCTCCCCGGGGCTCTATTTTGTAAATAAAAAAAAACCTGTGTGAGGGGGCTCGAGCCCTTCCATATGCCCTGGGGACCACCACCTCCCCAGGGCACTAACTGTTAAAATGCGGGGGTCCTTTTTGGACCCCCGAGCCCCGGGGACCACCACCTCCCCGGGGCTTTGCAATTGTTGGGAGGGGGGCTTTGTGGCTCCCCTCCTGGAGCCTGTGATGGCCCTGGGGACCGCCACCCTCAGTGGCTCACCCTGGGACACTGTTGTTTGTTGCGGTAGGGCGGGAGCGTGTCTCCCCCCCTATCGTAGCAAACTCTGATTTGGATTTTGGAGGAGAGAGCAGGGAAACCTGCTTTCTCTTCTGAAATCCAAAGCAGAATTGCTTTTCCACACAGGGAGCTGCATGTCAGCAGCTCCCCATGTGGAAAAGCAATGCCGGCTCCCGGAAGACGCGGGGAGCCGACGGGACCATGGGGGCATTGGGGCTCCCCCACGGTCTCCAACGAAGTGGATAGGCCCCGGGGGATGGGGTCCCCCGGGGTGAATATAAATCACTGGTAGGAGTCTGGGTTTAAAAAAAAAAAAATTTGGAGTTGCGACCCTAGCGTGGGGCTCAGTGCAGCCCCCTGGTGTGAACGCGAGGGGTGCGCACCTCCCAACGCGGCCCTCTGGTGGGAACACGAGGGGGCGCGACTCCCAGCGCAGCCCCTTTATGTGAGCGCGAGGGGTGTGTGACTCAAAGCATGGCCCCCTGGTGTGAATGCGAGGGGTGCACAACTCCCAGCGCAGCCCCCTGGTGTGAACGTGAGGGGTGCGCGACTCCCAGCACGGCCCCCTGGTGTGAGTGCGACTGGTGAGCGTCTCCCAGCGTGGCCCCTTGGTGTGAACACGAGGGGTGCGCAACTCCTAGCCAAGCTGGGTGCGCGACTCCCAGACAAAAAAATTGAAGATTTTTTATGATAAATCTAGGTTGTATGTTTGGATCTTGGTGGCCCTAAAAACAGCCCTTGTGTTTATTGGGAGAATTTGGTAGCTACATGTAAGTGCCAATGCATAGTCTGAAGTTGTTGAGAAAGACTCCGTTTCCCTCATCTGTGAAATGTACACCATCTCTCCTGTATATGCCATCCATATTAAAACACAGAATGTTGTTGTATATGGACCCCATACTATGATCTCTGAGATAAGCAGAAACAGCTTTTTTGACATTTTTCCTAGCTTTCTCAATCTGTGGACAAAATTGAATGGACCAGTTCCATTTCTGTCTTTGGCATATGTTAGAGAAGACAAAGGCAGTTTGGGGGAAAAGTAACATCAATTGTGCAAAGGTGTCCTTCATTAGCATTTCCAGACCTACCCCAGTCAATGTCCCTAGGTCATTGCCACCACATTGCACAATTATGAGGTCAGGGGGTTGGAGATGCAAAAAGGATTTAACCAATCGCATCAATTGGTGCCACTTTAATCCTCTCTGTCCAATCCATTTAATGTCCACATTTTGCAAAGCTAGGTCTTTGTCAATACCTCTGCTTTCAGCATACCTTTTGCACCAGAAAACATAGCGGTGTCCCACTATCCACACTCTAATCATCTTGAATTGAAGTCTGGATGCATTGAGAAGATGTCTGTAGGTGTAGTAGGCAGTTGGTAGAATAAGAGGTCTCTAAAATGGTGGCTAAGATGCAGTTTAAAAAAAAGAAGAGAAATGATTGGCTGTTTGAGAACATTATAGAGTGAAAAATAGGGTTCATGTTTCAGTGTTTAAAAAGCATGTTTCTCATTGGTTACTGTTTGAAAGGTACATTAGATAGGAGAAGCTGATATTTTGGAAAGTCAAGCACACTTGCTGTTTGAATTTGCAACATTGTGTGTTGAACTTGTGACCTCTGAGTTCAGTTGAGTGTTCCATGAGCTGTTGCTATGGAAACAAGCATTAAGCAGAATGGGGGTAGGGTTGGAAGTTATGTGTGACATTAAAATGTGTATTTCTTATAAATATTAGAGTAATATGTTATTGCAGTGAGATTTCCCAAGTCACTGGTATGGTTAGAAGTGGTGTGTTATTAAAAAAACATGCTAAGATTATTTTTAATATACTTTTGAAGTCTCGTATGGATTTGCGGTTCCATCGCTTAAGGTGCACGGTCCAGACGTGACTCCAGAAAATTCCAGAAGCAATTTCTGTTCAGTTAGAGGTCAGTTGGCAAGGGTTGATATGTGTAACCAATAGAAATGTGTTTTAGAATTTGAATTAACGTGGGCAGCAATGTGATTTGATATTTACATGTATATGTGTGGAGAATGAGAGGGAAACTTTGCCATTCTTTGGTTTTGCTAAGAACAGTGCACTATATTCACTGTGTGCATATGAAAATCTGGTGTGTGATTCTGATATTTCATAATCTACAGATCAATTTGAAAGGTGAGTTATCAATTTGTGAGGTGTACTATGTGGTGCCTTTGTTTTTAAAGATAAAATATAAATCATGAAATTTGAAGTTTGAGATCAATTTTGTAATGAAGAAATGTTTATTTCAGTTTATTGTAATGTATTTAAATGTTGTTTAATATTCACTTTGTATAGTATTATTTGTGTTTTGGAACAGGGACTGCTGATTATGACTGATTATTTTGATGTGTGCATATGTACATTAGTAGTATACTGCATAATTTTAGGTGTTGATCTTAAATTGGAAATGTATATGTAGAGTTAAGGTATTAGTGATGAGACTAGTTTTTATATTTCTAAAGAGGTACCATTAAATTATGCGACATAATTGTTGGAGTTTGGTTTCAGTTTTAAGTTTGTTCTGTGAATTTATGTGGTGTAGATAGTGTTGTGGTAGAGAGACACTCATTTATGTTTTTCAGTGATATGGTAAGACTTATAGCAGAGAAATGTGAATGGTTTCTGCTTTGTATTTGGCTCGGTGTAGTATTAAAAGTAAAAAAGTAAAAATTCCCTTGGAATTACGGTATATTAAGGACTTCAGACTTTTTAAAAAACAACTTAAAACCTTCCTTTTTAATCAGCCAACTTAAATTTCTCGCTCCACTAGGTCACGGTAACTTTGCGCGCCAGGACACTCTTGAGTAGGTCTGGGCGAAAATTTCGTTCCGTTCGCGGAAATTGCGATAATTTGACATTTTCGCGTTCCGCGGAGAGCGCGAAAATGTCAAAATATCCGGTTTCCGCAGCTTTGCGATAATTTGTTTCTTGCTCGCGCTGTAAAATAATACATTCTCGCGCGTGCGCGATCGCCTTACCTGAATCCCTGCGTTCGCCGACAAGTTTTCTTGATTCGGTCGCGTTCTCCATGAGATGTTGTATTGTTTTTAGCCATTTGCGCTGTCTCGCGACAGTTCGCGTCCGCAGTGACGTCATGCGTCGCGTGATCACGTCTTTCTTCTCGCGATCATGCACGCGAGACAACTCAAAACAAGATGGCCGCGCCCGCAAGCAACCACATGGGTAAGTTGGCAACCCGCAACCATGCAGAAAATCTCGCGAACATGCGGGAAAAAAACTTCCGCATCTTCGCGATATTTCCGCTTGTTTGCGATAATTTTAAACATTTTCGTGATAATTTGCAAAAGTTAATTTTGCAAATTCCGCCCACCCCTACTCTTGAGTATTTGTGCACAGAATAAATCCACTATAACATAACATAACATAACGGTAATGTAGCAGTAGAGATTTTTGCAGTATTTTAATCCTATAAAGAGTTTGCTTGCAGAGCAGGTATTGTTCTGTTAGTACTGAGACACTCCTGCAATCACCCATCGAGCACCATACACTTATTCATTCAGTGCACTAATACCTAAGTACCTATAAATTCTCTATGCACTGTGTTTGCTGCACTGTAATTATTCCAGATACTAGTTGTGTACTTATAGAATGCCCTAGCCAGTAACACTACTACAGGTACGTCATTTTGTGCACTATGCATGCAGATATCTAACCAGCTATCTAACTATTGATTCACTCTTGTAAATACCCAGTTAGTACTCATGCAAACTAGGAATCTTCCTGTCTGTCCCATGCAATTCTCCAATTACCCATTCAGTCCTATCTACTTATCCTATCACGGCACCAATACCTAAGCACTTATAAATTCACTATGCACTCTGTTTCCAGCACTGTAATTATTATAGTTACTAGTCATGAACTTATGGAATGGTGCAGACAGTAACACTAGTACAGCTGAGATATGCTGTGCACCATGCATGCAGACCTCTAACCAGCTACAATCTATTGATACACTCTTGTAAATACCCAGTTAGTATTCAGTCACTGTCCATGCACTTGTACAATGACTCAGGCATTAAGACAAGCAGTACTACAGTCAAATGTGCACAATGTATGCAGTCTCCTAACTCCCTGTAGACTAGGGATTCAGTCGTGCAAAAATCCAGGTACTAGTCATGCAGTTCAGCAATCAGACTGTCACTCACTCTCTGTCCACTCCTGCTATCATCCTGACAGAACCATGTCCTTATCTAATCACTCTACTGAAACATAAGCACTTATAAACTCACCCTACTGTCAACTACCAGCACTATAGGTACCTAGTCACGGTCTATGCACTTGTACAGTGACTCAGAGATTAATATATGCAGTACTACAGTCAAATGTGCACAACCTATGCGGTCCCCTAACGCCCTGCAGACTACTGATTCACTCTTGCTAAAATGCAAGTCAGCAATCACACTGTCACTCTCTGTGCAGTCTTGCAATCATCCTGATAGAACCATGTCTTTATCTAATCACTGTGCTGAAACACAAGCAGTTTTAAACTCATTCTGCTGTCAACTACCAGTACTCTAACTATTCAGTCACTGTCCATGCACTTGTACAATGGCTCAGGCATTAAGACACACAGTGCTACAGTCACAGCTGCACAATGTATGTGCTCCCCTAACCACCTGCAGAGTACTGATTTACTCCTGCAAAACTCTAGGTACTACCCATGCAGTTCAGCAATCACACTGTCAATCTCTGTGCACTCCTGCAATCATCCTGATAGAAGCATGTCCTTATCTAATCCCTGTGCTGAAACACAGGTACTTATAAACTCATTCTGCTATCAACTACCGGCACTTTAACTATCCAGTCACTGAGATTTAGATATGCAGTGCTACAGTCAAATGTGCACAACCTATGCGGTCCCCTAACCCCCTGCAGACTACTGCTTTACTCTTGCTAAAATGCAAGTAGTGGCTATGAAAGTCAGCAATCACACCGTCACTCTCTGTGCAGTCTTGCAATCATCCTGACAGAACTATGTCTTTATCTAATCACTGTGCTGAAACACAAGCACTTTTAAACTGACTCTGCTGTCAACTACAAGCACTCTAACTATCCAGTCACTGTCCATGCACTTGTACAATGGCTCAGGCATTAAGACACACAGTGCTACAGTCACAATGTATGTGGTCCCCTAACCCCCTGCAGAGTACTGATTCACTCCTGCAAAAATCCAAGTATTACCCATGCAGTTCAGCAATCACACTGTCAGTCTCTGTGCACTCCTGCAATCATCCTGATAGAAGCATGTCCTTATCTAATCCCTGTGCTGAAACACAAGCACTTATAAACCCATTCTGCTGTCAACTACCAGTACTCTACCTATCTAGTCACTGTCCATGCACTTGTGCAATGACTCAGGCATTAAGAGAGACAGTGCTACAGTCACATGTTCACAATCTATGCAGTCCCCTAATCCTCTGCAGAGTACTGATTCACTCCTGCAAAAATCCAGGTATTACCCATGCAGTTCAGCAATCACACTGTCAGTCTCTGTCCACTCATGCAATCACCCTGACAGAAGCATGTCCTTATCTAATCCCTGTGCTGAAACACAAGCACTTATAAACTCATTCTGCTATCAACTACCAGCACTCTAACTATCCAGTCACTGTCTATGATCTTGTACAATGACTCAGGCCTTAATAGATGCAGTGGTACAGTCAAATGTGCACACCCTTTGTGGTCTCCTAACCCACTGTAGACTACTGATTAACTCCTGCAAAAATGCAGATAGTGGCTATGCAAGTCAGCAATCACACTGTCACTCTCTGTCCTCTTATGCAATCATTCTGACAGAACCATGAAGTTTTCTAGTCACTGTGCTGAAACACAAGCAGTTATAAACTTGCCCTGCTGTCACCTACCAGCAGTCTAACTATCCAGTCACTGTCCATGCACCTCTACAATGACTCAGGCATTAAGACACACAGTGCTACAGTCACATGTGCACAATCTACGCGGTCCCCTAACCTCCTGCAGAGTACTGATTCACTCCTACAAAAATCAAGGTATTACCCACGCAGTTCAGCAATCACACTGTCAGTCTCTGTCCACTCCTGCAATCATCCTGACAGAACCATGTCCTTATCTAATCAACGCAGGCCTTTATAAATTAATCATTGTCTTTCATTGTAGTACTCTAATGGTCCAGTAAATATCCATGTACTCATGTAATGACCCAGATACCAATACATCCAGTATTTCAATCATCTATCCACTATTGATGCAGTCCTCTAAACACATAAATACTACTTATTCAGTTCTACAATTATCCAGTTAGTATCTGTGTCTTCAAGTAAATGAATTGTGATTTTAAAAGAAAGTGTTTAAATGATTTTTATATACAACATGTTTGTTTAGTAATACAATAGTATATTTTATCAATTAATTTTAATAATGTCATATATTTTGTAGTTAACAGGTAAAGCTCATCATTGTTAAAACAACTTATCATGACTAGAATAACACAAAAGAGGAAACAACAAAAAAAGGAGGATTATTCAAAGAAAACACAACAGCAAGAATTAGATGAACTACAACATGTGGGAAAAAAGAAAAAGTCGCGGTAAGAGAACAAAAGAATTTATTAAAAAACTTTCAAGCCTAGAAACAGTGTGCACATTGTGAAAAGTACAAAGAATGCCTCAACAACGAAAAAGAATAAGAAGAAAAAAAGCAAAAATAATGGGAAATCACATTCTAAAGAAATAATGTATGGTTAAAGGAGGAAGAGTCAGTATGAAGAAATTAGAGAGAGAATGTTTTACAATAGAGTTTTCTCTAATTTGTTGAAAGATGTGAAGAAATATAAAAGAAGATCAGCATTTTATAAAAAGAAGAAACAGATTGAAACTATTGTTGAGAAGGCTTTTCAATTGAAAAGGAAATTATTCATTTTAGTTTTAAACAGAATTCGATCTCTTGATAAGCCAACACAATTTATGAAGGCCAAAAGTAAGAGGAAGAGACTAATTAACAGAAGTAACTTTTTTGATTTTTTTTGGGTGAATAGAAACACAGTTCAAGTTCAGAGCCTTTTTTTAATGAAGAGAGTTATTTTCAAACCAATACATTATTGCTTGCAGTTGATACCAGTGGTCGAGCTTATGAGGTTAGAAATGGTTGTCCAATTGAGGAAGAGAAGATGGTTCCCACAAATGTAGAAGAAGTAATAGCTGATGAAGTTCTAGGGAGATGTCCTAAAGCTCCAGTGTATACTTGGGATTATAGTAGTATTTGTAGTATACGGCAGGAATCTATTGATATTTTTCGCAATTTCTTACGAGAATATAATTTAAAAAGTGTTAAACAAAAGATTAAGTAGTTGCAAGGACTAGATCCTTGCAGAGTGAGAAAAAATACTGGTTTGCAAGGTCATTCACTGGCTTGTCTTTCAAGAAAAGTGTTTTTCATCATTTTAGAATGTTAGCATTACATCATTCTCAAATGCGGAAGTTAGTGAGAAGATTGTATTACGCAGAAAGTCCAGCAATAATTTTAAATTACTTAAACAGTGCTCTTTTGCATGGGACAGTATCAGATGTTAAAAAAGTTTGTGATGAAATAGAGTTTCGTTACTTTGGTCCTGAAGAAGAGAGTGGACAAAGTGAGACATTGATAGAAGTAGGTGTTGAAGAAAATGTGGAAAATAGTAGTACAGAGAAGATTGAAGAACAAATTGCAAAGTTTAAGGTGTGAAAGGCCAAATTACACTTGTATTTGTTGCCGACAAACACACTATAGAAATCAGACCAGGACTGTTGATCTGTATTTAAAAAGTGAAAGAGAAAATAATGATAAATGGAAGGAATTTGCAACTTATTTCTTGGTAGAGGATTGCTTTGATTTGGGTACTGATCAGCGTATTTGTAAATATTGTTATAACAAATTAGACGATAATAAAATGCCTGCTAGAGCTGTCCATAATAATCTAGAGTTGGTACCCATTCCTCCAGAACTAATAAATTTAAACACGTATGAGTCTATTCTGATTCAATGTGTACACCCATTTCAGGCAATTGTTTGCATGGAGCCTAAAACAGGTAAATTGCCTCCTACACATTTACAGCGAGGATTAAAAGGAAGAGTTGTATGTGTACCTCTAGATTTAAAGAAAAATATTGAAACTATTGGTGTAGAGAATGTATAAAGTGAACTGCTAGTTATTCCAGTTAATGGTGTTCCTACTAAGGGGTCGATTCTGATCCGGATCAGACAGCTCTCGGAGAGTTGTTCGTAGCCTTACCTTGCGACCGACACGTACCCGTAGCCGGTCCGTCCTGTTGATGAAGTACGATGCACATAACTGCCAAAAACCTGACCGACACGTAGGGTGTGATTCAAGCTTCATTCTCCAGCCGAGCCGTAACTCCTAACGCCGAACCAAGTCGCCCGGAAGCAGTATCCATAGCAGTTTCCACCCTGACAAATACGATGCATACTTCCTACGCACCGGATGGGTCACCACGTACGGCACGTCACAGCATCCGGAAAAGAAATATATCAGGTACGATTCGCGCCACAACTCAATCCATTGCTACAAGACGGACCATCTTGCAACGGGTACGAGACGGAGCAACAAGCAGCGTGTACGAGACGAACACATCATGAATCCCATTGCGCAGGTCATACCAGTACTCCACATCTATGTCCGGATCAGGAACAGACGCGGACGACGCAGACGGTAAGTCTGACACCTACCACCCAAACAAACGACACATACCGGCAAAATGGCACACACACACACAGGGGATCCATATCCTGGCCACTAACAACAGGCCACCATAGGGGTTGTATGGCCAGCACCACTACCACCACCACCCATAGGGCTCATGTTGACCATCACTACTGCCACCCCCACCCATAGGGACTATGTTGCCCAGCACTCCTGCCACCCCCACCCATAGGGGACCTGTTGCCCAGCACTCCTGCCACCCCCACTCATAGGGGACCTGTTGCCAATCATTCCTGCCGCCCCCACTCATAGGGGACCTGTTGCCTAGCACTACTGCCACCCCCACCCCTAGGGACTATGTTGCCCAGCACTCCTGCTACCCCCACCCATAGGGGATCTGTTGCCCATCACTACTGCCACCTCCACACATAGGGCCTATGTTGCCCATCACTACTGCCACCCCCACTCATAGGGGACCTGTTGCCCAGCACTACTGCCACCCCCACCCACAGGGACTATGTTGCCCAGCACTCCTGCCACCCCCACCCATAGGGGACTTGTTGCCCAGCACTCCTGCCACCCCCACTCATAGGGGACCTGTTGTCCATCACTCCTGCCACCCCCACCCACAGGGACTATGTTGCCCAGCACTCCTGCCACCCCCACCTATAGGGGACTTGTTGCCCAGCACTCCTGCCACCCCCACTCATAGGGGACCTGTTGTCCATCACTCCTGCCACTCCCACTCATAGGGGACCTGTTGCCCAGCACTCCTGCAACCCTCACCAATAGGGCTCATGTTGCCCATCACTACTGCCACCCCCACAAATAGGGCTTATGTTGCCCAGCACTACTGCCACCCCCACCCATAGGGACTATGTTGGCCAGCACTACTGCCATCCCCACCAATAGGGCTCATTTTACCCATCACTACTGCCACCCCCACCCATAAGGCTTATATTGACCATCACTACTGCCACCCCCACCCATAGGGCTTATGTTGCCCAGCACTCCTGCCACCCCCACCCATAGGGACTATGTTGTCCAGCGCTCCTGCCACCCCCACCCATAGGGGACCTGTTGCCCAGCACTCCTGCCACCCCCACCCCTAGGGACTATGCTGCCCAGCACTCCTGCCACCCCCACGCATAGGGGACCTGTTGCCCATCACTACTGCCACCCCCACCCATAGGGCATATATTGCCCATCACTACTGCCACCCCCACTCACAGGGGACCTGTTGCCCAGCACTACTACCACCCCCACCCATAGGGACTATGTTGCCCAGCACTCCTGCCACCACCACCCGTAGGGGACCTGTTGCCCAGCACTACTGCCACCCCCACCCATAGGGCTCATGTTGCCTATCACTACTGCCACCCCCACCCATATGGCTCATGTTGCCCATCACTACTGTCACCCCCACTCATAGGGGACCTGTTGCCCAGCACTACTGCCACTCCACCCCTAGGGACTCTGTTGCCCAGCACTCCTATCACCCCTCCCATAGGGAACCTGTTGCCCATCACTACTGCCACCCCCACCCATAGGGCCTATGTTGCCCATCACTACTGCCACCCCCACTCATAGGGGACCTGTTGCCCAGCCGTACTGCCACCCCCACCCATAGGGAATATGTTGCCCAGCACTCCTGTCACCCCCACCCATAGGGGACCTGTTGCCCAGCACTCCTGCCACCCCCACTCATAGGGAACCTGTTGCCCATCACTCCTGCCACCCCCACTCATAGGGGACCTGTTGCCCAGCACTCCTGCCATCCCCACCCATAGGGCTCATGCTGCCCATCACTACTGCCACCCCCCATAGGGCTTATGTTGCCCGGCACTCCTGACACCCCCACAGCTATGTTGCCCAGCACTCCTGACACCCCCACCTATAGGGGACCTGTTGCCCATTCACTACTGCCTCCCCCACCCATAGGGCCTATGTTGCCCAGCACTACTGCCACCCCCACCCATAGGGACTATGTTGCCCAGCACTCCTGCCACCCCCACCCATAGGGGACCTGTTGTCCATCACTACTGCCACCCCCACTCATAGGGGACCTGTTGCCCAGCACTACTGCCACCCCCACCCATTGGGACTATGTTGCTCAGCACTCCTGCCACCTCCACCCATAGGGAACCTGTTGCCCAGCACTACTGCCACCCCCACCCATAGGGCTCATGTTGCCCATCACTACTGCCACCCTCACCCGTATGGCTTATGTTGCCCATCACCACTGCCACGCCCACCCATAGGGCTTATGTTGCCCGTCACTCCTGCCACTCCCACCCATAAGTGACCTGTTGCCCATCACTACTGCCACCCCCATTCATAGGGGACCTGTTGCCCAGTACTACTGCCACCCCCACCCCTAGGGACTATGTTGCCCAGCAGTCCTGCCACCCCCACCCATATGGGACCTGTTGCCCAGCACTCCTGCCACCCTCACTCATAGGGGACCTGTTGCCTAGCACTACTGCCACCCCCACCCCTAGGGACTATGTTGCTCAGCACTCCTGCCACCCCCACCCATAGGGGACCTGTTGCCCATCACTACTGCCACCCCCACCCATAGGGCCTATGGTGCCCATCACTACTGCCACCCCCACTCATAGGGGACCTGTTACCCAGCCCTACTGCCACCCCCACTCATAGGGACTATGTTGCCCAGCACTCCTGCACCCCCACCCATAGGGGACCTGTTGCCCAGGCCTACTGCCACCCCCACCCATAAGGCCTATGTTGCCCATCACTACTGCCACCCCCACTCATAGGGGAACTGTTGCCCAGCACTCCTGCCACCCCCACCCATAGGGACTATGTTGCCCAGCACTCCTGCCACCCCCACCCATAGGGGACCTGTTGCCCAGCACTCCTGCCACCCAACTCATAAGGGACCTGTTGCCCAGCACTACTGCCACCCACATCCCTAGGGACTATGTTGCCCAGCACTCCTGCCACCCCCAACCATAGGGGACCTGTTGCCCATCACTACTGCCACCCCCACCCATAGGGCTCATGTTGCCCAGCACTCCTGCCAACCCCACCCATAGGGCCTATGTTGCCCATCACTACTGCCACCCCCACCCATAGGGCTGATGTTGCCCATCACTACTGCCACCCCCACTCATAGGGGACCTATTGCCCAGCCCTAGTGCCACCCCCACCCATAGGGACTATGTTGCCCAACACTCCTGCCACCCCCACCCACAGGCGACCTGTTGCCCAGCACTACTGCCACCCCCACCCATAAGGCCTATGTTGCCCAGCACTCCTGCCACCCCCACTCATAGGGGACCTGTTGCCCAGCACTACTGTCACCCACACCCCTAGGGACCATGTTGCCCAGCACTCCTGCCACCCCCACCCATAGGGGACCTGTTGCCCATCACTACTGCCACCCCCACTCATAGGATATGTGATGCGCCACACATCCATCATACACCAACATCATAAGTCAGCAAAATACATCCCCCCTAACATCATGACAACAGTGTGTAGTCTATGACAGATGCCCACAACAGTGATCATGACTTCGACCATACAATGTAACTACCATCCCATGTGTGACCAAAAAATGAGTGTGGCCTACACAAGGCAAGCATCAATAGCACTGTGGCAATCTAAAAATAACAACCCCTCATTGTGTAGAACAAAAGTTAAGTGTGGGGTTCCAAACTGCAGCAGATGTTGAGCATTGTGGTGATGGGGTCTAAAACCCCCCTCATCACAATGACCAAAAGCTAAGTGTCATCATGGACAAAGCTGCAAATGCCAAACAGCATGTATGATTCCTGGTCCCAACACATGAAACACTTTTGGGCAAAGTAGTGGTTGTGTCCCATACCCACAGAGATGTGGTGAGGCTAACAGTGCTGTGATAACTTAACATACTCTCGGCCATGTGCAGACAAGCACCACCCATGGGGGCTGACAATGCATACAGTGTACAATGACACAAAAGCAGAAGTGACCATCACAAAGCATACACTTCTCGAAAATAGACACACAAATCAAAACAACCTGTGTAGACTGTAGGTGTC
The DNA here is from genome assembly GCF_964204655.1 of Triturus cristatus. Lineage (NCBI taxonomy): Eukaryota > Metazoa > Chordata > Amphibia > Caudata > Salamandridae > Triturus > Triturus cristatus. The sequence goes on from NC_140585.1 coordinate 640,948,678, forward strand.
AGGCCACACATTCCCATTCCATGCCAGCAATGGCACCTAACAACCAGGATGAATGTGCAGAATGATGTGATATGACTCACAGGGACAGCAGGGTAAATCACAAAAACAACATCCAGACAATGGCCCACAACAGCAGTACCAATGCACGGATGCAGATGCACAAACACAAACAGGCAACCTCACACTGCACATCTGACACAACATGTGTGTGTGGGTGTCTCAGTATCCCCAGGCAACTACACTGTTGCAGGGATTCTGCTTATATACAGAACTATGCGTAGAACCCCAGGACCTCAGTGAATTGTGGTGTACCAGAAACTCACCTCAGAACCCAGAACCCAGTATCCGGCTAGCATAAGTGTCCCATTCGTTATCCGAGATTTAACTCGGCGATCCCAATGAAAAGACAACCCAGAACAAGCTACTCAGTGTACTCTCAGGAATGGTGGGAATCGGAAATACCTGTTTGTATATTATTCTCACATCAGTCCACAACAAGAATCAACAGAGACACGGTGAAAATAAAAAGAGTTTATTTTTATAGACCACGTGTCCTAAGATGCAGTACTTTGGCTAATACAAGCAGACAAATGATTAAAATCAAAACCATCAGCATCTTTACAATACCATAGAATATAAAAGGGGTGATCATGTTATAATGACAGTGGATACTACCACCTTCCCTTTACTAAGAAGCTAATATTATTATTATGCTAATAGAAGGTCTCTTAGGCTTGAATAGGGGACCCCATACCTCAAAGATCAGCTTAGTGAAATCACATCACAGGGGCATCAGGAGTCTTCTCGCAGGAAGGCTCGTCTTCGGTCTGAATACTAAACATGAGGGCTGCCATATTAAAAGCACCAACTTTCAGGTATTTTGCAGCTGCCTGTGTGTTATGGCTAAATAGTGGGTCGATCAACCTAGAGTGGAAAACATGCATTGTCTAACAACCCAGACTGTTTGTCACATCACGTACAGACCAAGGTCGCTGCGCAGAGCTCTGGATGGTAACAACAGATTGCTCTCGTGTGAGGCAAAGCTCGAGTCAGCAGTTTGTTTAAGCAATAACATGTGAACGCAGTGTCGTGCGCAAAAGAAGCAAGATGGCTTTCTAACATCTAACGTGGTTATGCTAACTTAACAATGTTTGTACGTATTAAGGGAGTCCTTACTACATGCCCCCTTGATCGAAGCACTACTTAGTATGCAAGAAAAGAGAGAACGCAGAGTTCTAGTGCGACAGAGCAGAACAAGGCGTATACAATTTAAAAAACAAGTTTCAGTTCAGGCAAAGTCCGAGAATGAAAAAACCAAAAGTGGAAAGAAAAAACAAAAAACCTCAAACGTGCAGTGGGGGGTGAAAAAAAATGAAAAAACGCCTCACCGGGCAGAAGTGCAGAGGCACAGGGACTGTTCAAGACACGTGAGGAAATTACAGTGGACGACAGTTCACTCAATCCATGAACGTATATGCAGCATACGTGGCCACTGCTTCCAGCAGAAAATCGTTGGCACGGCCACTGAAGGTTTCAGCCATCCAGTTAATCAAAGAAAAGGAACATACATGTTCTACCATTAGCGGAGCCTCTAGCACCATCAGAGGGCAACCAGCATGTACTTCCAAATAACTCATATTCAAGAAGTCATATGCCGCCCTCGCGATGTCCCAATTACCCAGGATACCATGCGCCGCACCGCAGGCCATAATCCGAACACCAGAACAGGCGAACTCGTGAGACACTAAGGGCCTCATCAGTCGATCATAATCCGGGTCCGGAGACACCGTGTTGGTTAAGCACAAATCCAGAGGCCATTCAAAGGGACAATCTAGGCAGTGAAAGACAGGTTGCACGCAGGTGAAGTAGGAATACCGGAAGGATAATCCATATGCCAGGCTCAAAGTCGCCAATGGCAGGACGCCATAGCATTCAAGCATCCTGTCACGAAGAAGCTGCAGACGGGACAGGCTGTCGTGTGGCACAGAAAGAGCAGCCATTCCGTAGTATGAAAAGTAAAAGTAGCACACCTGCCACTAGCGCCAGAATTAACGGGACACCTCCAAAGACGCTCAAGAAAATAGAATGAAAAAATGCCGGAATCACACCAAAAATAGTTTGGAAAGAGGTCACGAGGCCCGAGCCCACAAGTTTAAAAAAATGAGCCAGGCCGGTTGTGGACGAGGCATTGAAAATTGTTTGTATCAAAGCACCAAAATGCAGGGGGAGGTCAGTGTTCAAAAGCGCCTGTACCTCAGTGCGCGTATTTGCTACGTGAAGGACAAATGTTTCTCGGGAGGAAGTCAATGGCACCTCCTTTTGGGACAAGAGAGCTCTTATTCTGCTCATCTTGTTGAACTCTGCTTTCAAGGTTGGAATCGAAGGCCAGATGGAAACATCCAGCCGCCCATGCGGGGGAGGAAACAGAACATTATTGCAGCAGACAACTCTCTGTGATACAGTTACTATATATGGGATTCCCACTAACATCCCGCAGCAAGCTTCATTATTTAAAATCAAATAACTACCGTTTGCAAGCAGCGTGAAAGATGGAGTAATCACTGGTACCGGGATACCTTTGAGGACGCAGGCCAAATTCGGGGCGCGTACATTACAAGCACCGTGCAACTGAATGTGCCTACATACTACAGAATGATCAGGTGTCGTTGTACATTCCTCACCCTTCAGATAAACCTCAGTACCGTCTCTTGTACATCTATACGTAAAAGGGAGGGACCAGACCTCATGTATGAAAGCGGTACCCAGCTGTTCATATCTACCCAGAGCATAGTGTTTCATACAAGAGGTAAACTTAAAAAGGGCGAACGGGAGAGTTATCAACCCATGTAATAACCACACTGCTAAATCCAATTCCGCCACAGAGAAAGGTAACGGCTCCAACTTTTCAATATGTAACAAGGAATATGAAGCATCTTTCATGGACATGAACTGCTGTTTGTCAGTAAGGTTAAAGGGAAGAAATAATGATGTTGTATTCAGATAGTCCCAGGGGACCTTCCCTGCCTTCAACGTTTGTAATGTCCATGCAAACTGCATAACAGAACGCAACTGGTTTTGACCATGATACAATACTGACATATCATCATGCACAATATCAACAATTGAAGAAACAATATTATCTAATGTATAAATTCGAGAAGAAAGAGTGCTAATGCTGTTATCAATAACTGCTAATACTTTTTCCATATTAGCCTGATCAATAGCTCTCAATCGTGAAGCTGCCTCAATTTGCGACAATTTCCATACTTCGTTGTAAATAGCATACGCCCACCTTTTGGATCTGCCACCCACAGGACCTTTAACAAAATCATTCAAATCTATTTTGTCATGTAATTTTGATAAATGAACTTTGACAGATGCCAAGGTGGAATGTCGCAGCCAGGACTGACATAATTTCCCTACAGAGTATGTAGTTACTGTATGTGACGACTCAAATCGAGGGTCTACGCGTTCCTGAGTATACCCAGGTTTCAGCCCTAGAAAACGACGTTGACAGGTATCAGAACTGCTTTGCCAAATTAACCATCCTTCCCTACTAAATTTCGAAATATTGAAAGATGTATTAGAAACTAATGACTGCAAAGCAGGGAGGGATAGATCTGTGTGGTTATCCCAATTGGGGTAAGCGCCCAGATCCGGCACAGAAGGTGAATTTAGTTTTTTAGAATTGGCCAATCCGAAACAGGTGGTTTGGAAGATGGTTGAATTTAAAAATAACATATGATTTGGTACGAGACAGGCACGGTGTAAAGCTTCAGTTCCCTGAACCTGCCACGGTTTGGAACCCCAAACCGACTTAAGATCAATAGTAGCCTTCCATAGGTCATAACCTTTGATTGGCAACTCATCCATAAAGGACTTAGAATAAAGCAATTTAGTGTGTGTCAGTCTAACCTTCGAGGCTGACTCAGGCATAACTTTAAAATAAAAGGATGCCGGGTCGGAGACACTGAAATCAGTAAAATAAGTATACTTATCAACTAATGTAGGTGAACTGCCAAAAGAGGGGGTGGGACAGTGTTCCCATTGGGTAAAATTTACAAAATTTCGAAATGTATTCGCTTTATGCAGGAAGTGATTGCCATAATGCTGAAAACAATACTGTTCCGCATAATTAGCCGCATTTTCATACAAATCTTCAGCATCAAAAGCGGCATAATATTTCAAATCCGAAAACAGTGCTTCAATGGCGTGTACATCCCAATCATCAGAACGTATGTTCTGTTTAACTACATCACCCATAGAAACACGAAATACATTAGGTACATTAATGACCTCTGTAGGCCCATGAATTTGAAATTTAACAGCATCCCACGCGATTCCATCCACGACGGGCCAGGCAGTAATATTCATAAAAGTCTGGTCCCTTTTCATGATGTGGGACGAGGAGTGGGGGGCCAAAGTTCCATTGATAAGTCTAATTGTCGATCTCTCTTTGAGATAGTGGCCATCCACCAGACGGAAAAACACTATTACAAATCCAATGGACATAAACAAAAAAATACTGAAAAGCATTAGCCGGATGTATGTCCAAGGGGCAACCAAAAAATGTCTTTTAAACCAACTAGCAAAAACAGCAATGTTCGAAGGGGGAGTGGAGGGCAATGAGTTAGTGTCAAAGGAGAAACGGGACTGGTCCAGCGCCGTAGATTGTAAAACAGGCGAGTGACCATTTGTAGGATAAGCATACTCAGTCTCGTCGGGCAGACCACCAGCCGGTGGTATTAACAGAGGATCAGTAACTGACTGCATCTCGATGGCAACATCAGACAAGGTGGTAGAAGCAGGAACCAACATTGAATTTCTTTGCAACGTCTGGCATGAAACTGCTGGAGTCAGGCTAAGAAGTATCGGCCACTCGCTGAAGTTTGACATTGTCAATAGAGATGTACCTGTTGTCCTTTCGACCAGGAAGTGGAGGTAAAATGACTGTTCTTGTACCCTGCACTCCAAGCACTGGAACTGGTGCACGATAAGAGGGGCCGAACTCCTTCTTGTTCTCCACTTTCTCACGGACCAGGTCTCCAACTCGGGGTAGCCAGCCGACTACCGGAATCTGAACCTCAGCTTCAGACGTGGAGGGCAAGTGTTCCTTCGAAAGAGTGTCCCTGGCGTCTTGTAGAGTCTGCAAAACAGCACAGTGATCATCTACGTCAAAGGGTGCGGTCGACGCCGCCATGTCTAGACCATCAAGGTCTGGAACAAACATTCTGATTCCGAAGAGCATCATGTATGGGGTCCGCCCACCCAGAGACCTTCTAGGGAGATTATTAAGTGCACGTTGGACGTTATACAAATGGGCTAGCCAGTTCCGGCCTGTGCCTAAAACACGTGCTGTCAATGATTGCTTTAAGTCACGGTTCATTCGCTCCACCACACTATTACCCTCAGGCTGGTAGGGGGACGAAAATTTGACTAGGACCCCCAAATTTCTCATAGCCTCCTTGTAAGCCTTAGAGGCGAACGCAGGGCCCTGATCAGAATGGAAGGAACCACACGCAAAAGTTCCCACAAAGACACGCAAATCCCTGATGACAGTCCGTGAGTCAGCACTCCTTTGTGGCTATACCCAGAGAAAACGTGTGCACGAATCCACTGCAACCAAGATATACTTGTACGCAGTATCAGAAGAAAAAGGACCGCAGTGATCTAAATAAACACAACCAAATGGCTTATTAGATATATACAACTGTGTTTGTGGTGGACGTGCAACAGTAGAAGGTTTAATCTGTTGGCAAATGTCACAATCAAGAACATAAGCGCGCGCTTGTTTATATAAACCAAACCACCAGTAACGTTGTTGTAACAGAGATATAGTAGCGGACACACCGGCGTGGGCTGACGCCAACCCCTCGTGTGCAGCTATAATCAGTGCTGGTCTGCAGTCCGCGTTGGGAATAATTCTGTCACCAACGTCGTTAATCCTCACTAACGGGACGTTATCAGGACTTAAGTGATAAAAATAACGAGAAGGAAAACCCTTCGGGTAATCACTTCCCTTCTCTGTAGCAGCAATAGCTGCCAAGATGTCATCATCAATCTTACTTTTGGATCTTGTAACTGCTGCCACTAAGTACGTAGCCACTGCTGTTTTTGCCGCCTCGTCAGCCAAGCTGTTACCGACGGCATGGACACCAAGTCGTTGGTGACCAAGAGTGTGAATAACATTCACGAGAGGAAGACGGTCTTTAAAGTCTGCCACTCGAACCCAAAGCAGTTTATGCTTAATTGTGCTACCTTTGGTGTCTCGATAAACATTTTGAGACCAGAAGTGTAAGTTGTCATTGTATGACTGGACACAATAAAAAGAGTCACTAACTATTAAAGTCGTGACACGGGGATCAGCAAACTCCAGTGCAAGCACCAGAGCCCGAAGCTCCGCCAATTGCGCGGTACAATCACCCAATGACTGCGTATGCACTGCATCAGATTGGAATTCACCATTTACGAATGTACCTACGACAATTGCGCAAGCCGCAGAATAAGCGTGCTTTGATCCAATCGCGGGCTGCGCCGAGCCGTCAGTGTATATGACACAATGGTATTCTTCGAGCGGGCGCAAAGACAGAGGAGCCGGATGAACGAATTCATACTGCAAGTACTCCTGAGTCTGTAATGAGGCGTCAAAGATATAAGTGACATCTGGTGATGTCAGAGTTGTGGCCCATTGTATCCACCGTGGATGCAAAGCTTTAGAGTTTGGTACACTTGCTTTAGTCACTGCCTCTAGGGCAGGATACGGTGTTACAACCAGAATCTGTTTCCCATGCGACAGTGCGCGTTCTTTAAGGATCGCCATCTGTACAGCAGTCGGAACTTTCTTGACCGTGGAAAAACGTAATTCAGCAGAGGTGTACAAGTGTGATTTATACGCAATGGGGACTGTATCGCCCTCATTAAACGTTAAATACGTGAAACCCACGGCGCCTGGTACTATTCTTATTACCAGGTTAGTGCGGTTATCACGCGTCAGCAAGTATTGTGAAGCAAGAAGATCAGCCTGTAAAGACTGTAGAATAGCAGAGTGTTCCAGCTGCCAGCTAGACTTCGAAAAGGAAGTTTGTACCAAGGCATAAAGCGGTTTGATACGCTGAGCATAATCAGGAATATACGTACGTCCGAAATTCAGAAAGCCCAGAAGAGATTGTAATTTTTTCAGCGTCGTAGGAGCTCGCAAGCATGCGCACTTCTCCAGAAAGTGAGGAGCTAATCCCTTACCCTCATTGTTGAGCTCGTAGCCCAAAAACAACACTGTATATTCCGCGATGTGAGACTTCGCAAAATTAAATTTGTAGCCATAGTCTGCAAAACTCACAATAATATTGTCGACTCGAGACAGATGTGGCATCAGCTCATCATCCGTGAGATAGATATCGTCAACACATGAGTATGCATCGGGGTCTATTCTCTCTAAGAGAGAGACCACGCGAGCGGAAAAGACGCCAGGGCTATTTTTGTAGCCCATGGCCAATCTCGTAAACTGTTTTTGTTTGCCGCCCGAAGTAAACGCCGTCCACTGGCTACTCAGTGTGGACAGGTTGTGGCTAAAAAAGCCATTGGAAATGTCAAGTGTCGTTTTAAATCTTTTACGCACGAGACTGTCGACAAGAGCCGAGCTGTGTGTATTTTGTACCGCGCAGGTCCGGCAATGGGAATTTAGGTGCCGGTAATCCAAAACAAAACGGTACGAGCCGTCAGGCTTCGTTACAGTGAATAAAGGGTTATTCATAGGGGACACACAAGTTTCAATAACACCCTGATATTCCAATTGTTCAAGGATCGCCGCGACGTGTGGCCTAGCTTCACGACGCATGGGATATTGGGGTTGAGGCTGGGGCATAGACCGCAATGGAATCTCATGGCAGGGGGACAACCGGTCCCATCCCACCTGAGTACGATATACCGCCGGCGCAAGCGCCAGCGCCCACTCCTCAGCGTACACTTCAGCCTGGCCCTTAGGCACTGTGTGCGCAAAGGACGGGAGGATTACCTCCTCCCCTCTAGGAGCTTCTAAAATGAAAGCTGGGGGCCAATCTGCCTCCGCTAGGAGGATATCATAGGTGGTAGTCAGATTATCCCAAAAAATCCCCTTAATTGTATGTTGTATGTCACCCTCAATTAGTAAGACTATTTCATAAAGTCTGTCAGGGGGAGCCACTCTGGTGTCAGCTGTTTCAACAGTAACCATTATATCAGTTGCTGTCGCCGCCAGAAATGGACGCAGAGCTTGACGGACTATGGTAATTTCCGCTGCGCTGTCCAGTAGCGTCAGCGCCCATGTCCGGTTCCGAAGCTGTGTCCGCACTATCTGAGGCATACCTTGCCTTCAGAGCCGCCACTTTCTTCTTCTGAAACGGGGGTCTTTGTCGTGCAAATTCGTCCTGCTTGCCTTTAGCCTCAGTCTGTCGGGGCTGGTCACGTGTTTGTGGTGCACCCCGACCTTTGCCACCGCCTCCGCCACCGGACTGTGAAGCCGATGTTTCCTGTGAAGAACGAGGAGAACGTTGTTCAGAAACCTGAAATCTATCAGGAGACTTAATAGTAGCACGATCTCGCAGATCATAAGTGCGTTCACTACTTGACTGAACGGGAGAGGCAGGCCGAGAGCCCTGTTTCTGCTGCTGCTTTCCCTGTTGTTTAGACCGCCAATTTTGTTTTGGAAAGCTTGGCCGGTCATCCTTACCAGAGGCTTCTGCCTTACCCTGCTGCTTAAAATCGGGAGTTTTGATCACAGGCTTAACTCCTAAAGAGCTACGACCTAAATCTCTGTATGCACCTGAGATTATTTTCGCAAATTCCCGCGGCTTATCCTCCTCAGCAACTTTCTTCAGTTCATTACGAACCTGGAATTGCAAAGCATCACCCTTAAGGTTACCCATTATCATGGTAGCCACCAGGTCAAACTCTCTGAGGAGCCGCATCCCTAATTCAATCGCAGACTCCGCACCGTGGTTCTCTTGAACACGTTTAATAACGGAGGGCAGCTGCAACATAGACGGAGTGCCAAAGCACTGCGCGTACGTCGCTGCAAAGACCTTACCCCAGGTAACACAATCATCTATGTGGGGGACCAAGTCTTTAGGCAAACTAATGGTGAGGATCCTGTGTTTCTCCACAGGAGATGTATTCGGGTATACCGCTTCTATTTGGTCAAATTTTTCAGCAAGCCAAAAGGGGAAATCATCCCTAGTTTGGGGGCGCTTGCCCATAACAGAATTAACCATAACAGGACTAATGACCACCGCGTGGTGGTCAGTAGGCTGCCCCGCAACAGCAGGTGCCCCCGCCTGCATATTGCGCGACACGTACTGCACTAACGCCCTATATACCGTAATAAGGGCAGTGTGTAGTACACGCAACTCAGCCACCGTCACCGTGAGGTAACGGGGATGAGGCGTAAATCCGGCTAGTACCGGCCAAGTGGCCCCTGCAATTGATAAAGGGCCCATTCTTGGCGGTATAACCACATGGGGAAGGGCGCCATTAAACCAAATATGATGCTGCCAAGCAGATATTGGTATTTCTTGTGTCCTATAAGGTGTATAGTTCGCTGGCACGGCAGTGGCAGTGTAAGAATGAAAGGTATTATCATCCTCACTCACCGCCGGAATCGTCACCCAAGAGTAGAACAACTCATAGGGATGAGCCGCATCGGCTCCCACCACAAAGATGACGTTCATACCAGTGTCCGGCACCCCATACTGCGTCAAATGACGTTTCAGAGCTGCACGGCTATGCGCCGCAATATCTACCGCCATAAGGACAAGCTACACTTGAAGTATTCAGTAGCACAAGGGTTCAATAACCTTTTTAATGATCAAGCTTGAAGGAACCTATATCAACAGAAATAGGTAGGTTTAAAATCCGTCAGACTTGTTATCCGGAAACAAGAACGAGGGTGTTGTGGACTAATATAAGCACTACTAAGGAGTTTCAACTCATAGACCAAACGTTAGGTGCGCCATGTTGCAGGGATTCTGCTTATATACAGAACTATGCGTAGAACCCCAGGACCTAAGTGAATTGTGGTGTACCAGAAACTCACCTCAGAACCCAGAACCCAGTATCCGGCTAGCATAAGTGTCCCATTCGTTATCCGAGATTTAACTCGGCGATCCCAATGAAAAGACAACCCAGACCAAGCTACTCAGTGTACTCTCAGGAATGGTGGGAATCGGAAATACCTGTTCGTATATTATTCTCACATCAGTCCACAACAAGAATCAACAGAGACACGGTGAAAATAAAAAGAGTTTATTTTTATAGACCACGTGTCCTAAGATGCAGTACTTTGGCTAATACAAGCAGACAAATGATTAAAATCAAAACCATCAGCATCGTTACAATACCATAGAATATAAAAGGGGTGATCATGTTATAATGACAGTGGATACTACCACCTTCCCTTTACTAAGAAGCTAATATTATTATTATGCTAATAGAAGGTCTCTTAGGCTTGAATAGGGGACCCCATACCTCAAAGATCAGCTTAGTGAAATCACATCACAGGGGCATCAGGAGTCTTCTCGCAGGAAGGCTCGTCTTCGGTCTGAATACTAAACATGAGGGCTGCCATATTAAAAGCACCAACTTTCAGGTATTTTGCAGCTGCCTGTGTGTTATGGCTAAATAGTGGGTCGATCAACCTAGAGTGGAAAACATGCATTGTCTAACAACCCAGACTGTTTGTCACATCACGTACAGACCAAGGTCGCTGCGCAGAGCTCTGGATGGTAACAACAGATTGCTCTCGTGTGAGGCAAAGCTCGAGTCAGCAGTTTGTTTAAGCAATAACATGTGAACGCAGTGTCGTGCGCAAAAGCAGCAAGATGGCTTTCTAACATCTAACGTGGTTATGCTAACTTAACAATGTATGTACGTATTAAGGGAGTCCTTACTACAACACAACACATGAGAGGGGCTGAACCACAGTGACACAGATGTGGACACAGTGCCATACAAAAGTAACCCATCAATGTGCCCCCCTTAGTGGGCAATTAGGCAGTGTGAGATGAGAGGGAGCACCACAGACACATGTGACACAACCTGGAATGAACACAAAATAACACAGCAAGAGACTGACACACAACAGCACTACCCCCAGGGACCAGACATTGGGGTGACACAAGCATGCATGACACCTCCACTGTACTGACAGAGATAGATGTCGTACAAACTGAGAAACCCAGACATGTGTCCTGTGCCACAAGCGTACATCACACCTACACAAACACATATCACTCAGCATGGCCCGTCATCCATGGACAAACAGGAGCTAGGGGCACATTCATAAAAACATTTACATCAGTCCACCCTCAACACCACACACTCTGAACTGCACCAATGTGCATCTGTGAAGCTCACATGGACAGGTGACATTGCACATGCACCCATGACAAACACAGTAATGTTGGGAGGAACTAAAGTGCACAGAATCATCACACAAGGACAGTTTACAACCCTGGTGAGTGACAGACATACTGCAAAGTATGCTGTACATGGCCATGACGTCAAAGCTCACGTAACCTGCGGAATACCTGCCACAGCCCCAGGACAATGCAGAAGCCAAGGAGAACCACAAGGCACACATGCTGACACCTGCAAACATTGCAGCCCTGAACCAGACAAGTTGGAGCAGTCACACACACATACACATGTCTCAAACACTGAAAGTTACCACCTAGGGAAAACTACATGATTTTGCGAACAAACAAGTGCCTTGGGGACCCCTGACTGTGTCCCATCTGCGTCTGACAACATCATCACCACTCAGAACTGACAAATCCCAGTGAAGAAACACCAATTAACAGTAGTGTGTCATGCACCCACACATCTGGTAGCCCATGGCAAAGTTGTGGGATGAACACAGTACCACTCAGCAAGCATCAACAACAGGAACATATCAAGGGAACACTGCCTGTGTATGAAAAGTGATGTGGGCACACACACATGCTCACACAACACACACCATGGGCCCATGCAATGTCACGGAACAACACACTTACTTGAGGGAACTCAACTCCTGTGGAAGCTCAGCTGTGCCGAACATAGTACCAGCAGGTCTCAGTCATGTCAGCAAAACACTTGGTCAGTCAGCCATCAGTTACCACACAATGAAGCCTCTGTTCACAACAGCCTGGGTACGGGAGTCTCCCTTAAGTCATCAGCACATACTCAACACATATGTCCAGCAAGTTACACAGAGGACCCTGTTGCTCCTACACCAATGATGCACACACCTGTAGGTCCAGTGGAAATGAGCCCACAGTCAGGGAATTAGACAAATTGGACAATGGGAAGCACATCATATGTGCATGTGTGCAAGCCACAGATGTGACCATGCAAATGAAATGTTCACAGAGATGTTCACAAATTGTTGGTCATGACACACCCAGTTAGCTGCAAAGGATTACATGGATACCGACCAGAATAGGATGCATATCTCTTGTACCACGTGGAGTACCTCCCATCAACACCTCAGTTTTCAACATTTGAAATCCAGCATTACAACTGCAAGGTCATGGTAAACATCATCAACATAATGTACAGCTAAATCAAATTCACAAGGATTAAGAAAAAAGCTTTATTCAGCAGATGAAAAATTAAACATCCATTCAAAACAAAGGCCAATGGCCAGTCTATTATCAAATGACAAGAAGTGAACTTGAGTGACAACTGTCACACGTTGCTTGCCTGCACTGCGAAGGACAGGGGACATCCCCTCGGAGGGGCATACATGGAGGCAGGCCAGGCACGGCAGGGACAGGATCAGGGCGCAGCAGAAGAGGCAGTGAAGGGGTGGTGGATGCAGGAGAGTCACTGGCAACTGCAGTGGAGCTGACTGAAATAGTGGGTGCAGTCACAACTGTGGGGCACAAGTCAGATGGGGTGGGTGCCAGCACAACTTCAGTGGGCAGGTCAGATGGAGTGGATTGTGTCCCCACTGAAGTGCCCAAGTCAGACGGGGTGGTCGTGGACTCCACTGCAGTGCCTTACTCAATGTGAGCGGAATGGGGTTCAGGTGAGCTCGGCAGGACAGAGGGGGGGACACGGTCCGCACATCAGTGGTACTAACCGTCTGACCGGGGGTGGAAGAGCAAGTGGTGGGGGGGTGGGTCTTTGGGGATGGTGTATCTGTGGGTGGGGGAACCTGGGGCAGGGTGTGGCAGGGGAACCTCTGGAGTGGTGGCCTGGGGGATGGAGGACGGAGACTTTACTGTGGAGCTGCGGGTCGGGGTGGAGTCTTGCTCTTCCGGCTGCGGGGGGACTTGCGGGTGGGGGCCTCAGTCTGACTGTGCCTGGGGAGGTTGTCCGGTGTGAGGGGCACTCCCCTTTGTGTGTGGGGACTTCCTCTTCCCCTTGTAATCTGGATCTGCTGGGTCGGTGGGGAAGAGGCCAAGGTCACAGAGGAAGAGCTTCTGTGGAGATGGTTTTGCAGGTGAGGCAAGGGAAGGGTGCTGGGAGGGAGAGGTATCGGAGGACTGCAGAGTGGTTGTGGATGTCTGTGTGTGTGTCTGCAAAGCATCCCCTGTGAGTGTGGTATCAGTCCCCTGCGCTTGCTTTTGTGCACGTCTAGACCTTGTTTTGGGTGTTTGTGCGCTACCCGTGTCTGTGGCTTTGTGAGAATGTGCAGGTGTGTGTGTGCTTGGGACAGGTAGGGTGCTAGGTATCTGGTGGTGCAGGGGTAGGAGTGCGGGACTGTAGGAGGAGGGACACTGCTGCCATCAGGGAGGAGGCCACGGACTGATTGGTCCTCTGTAGGGAAGATATGCCTGATGAAATGCCCTCCATGAACGACACCAGTTGTGTCAACAGACTGGTGTGTGCATGGAGGATCCTCAGCATTTACGTCTGCCCTACATGGATCTGTCTAAGTAAGTCCACAGACTCCTCACTCAGGGCAGCAGGGGACACAGGGGCAGGGGGTGTGGTACCTGGCACAAAGGAGACATGCTCCTGAACACGGGAGCCTCCATGGACCTTTGGGATGGGAGCCGATGGGAGGGTGGTGATGGTGGTGGTGGTGGTGGTGGAGGCGGTGGCATGGACAGCCTCACTAGCTGGGGTTTGGTGGTTGCTGACACCCGTCTCCACAAGGGAGTCATCCTCCGAGTTGCTGTGGCCCTCAGCTGGGCTGGATGGTGCTGAGGACTCTTCAGTGTGGTTCCACTCGCCCTCCGTGTCACTGGGTCCCCCGACTCCTCTCCTTCTGTCCCAGTCAGGCTCTGGCTCCTCCTGGTCCATGGAGCTGTCCCATCCTGCGACCGTGGATGTATCTGGATAGAAATAGGAAGAAAAAGAACAACATCAGTCACCTGCTCTGACTGCACACATCACAGGGCAAGGCCTGGCATCATCCTCTGAACACTGCTCAAAGTGGTCACACTGTTTAGAATAAGCCAATTGTCGGTCTCACCATCAACCATGGCACACATATCCCTCCTGGACTTGCACCCATATGTCTGTTGCATGTTGGATGCTAATACCCCAATGTGCTGACATGCACCACCCACACATTTTTGGGACATGCAAGTGAACATGTAGAAGTATGTCACTATACACACAGCACATCTCTTGGCACTGACTCAGTACAGGTGTCCAGATGAAGAGATGACCATAGACTCATTTCACATGCTTGAGATGCATGCCAGCAACACACACTATGATGTTCTCATGTCCTGATAGTCAATACCACAATGGGGTGCATGGAGCACACTTGAACACAATGCAGGATCACTCATAGCAAGTTAAATGCCATGCCACTGGCATGCCTGGTAAGTCAGTCAACACTGTCTCCTGTCACAGGGGCAGGGCATCCAGAAAACAACAGTATGCACTGTGTCACAATCATAGCTCAGGGGTAAAGCAAACTCTGCAGCTGACAAGTGCACTTGCCCATCCCCTACAAACAACATATCCCGGACCCAGAAGACCCCATATCATACAAATCAGACATATGAGTCTCTGCGCACACAACTCCCTGTACATCAGCACATCACAGTCTGCTGTGCATGTAACCCAGCTGCCTGAAGTGCACAGTTGCATACACCATTGTGCTCTCTCAAATGATCACACACCTAAATGTCCCACAGGTCTTGTCTCTCATAGTCACATCTCAGATGTCCTGCTGGCCCTCAAACTCATGAACACCCCAGTTGTACGTAACAGGAAGCCACACCACAATGACACAGAGGCAGACACCTGAAGGCACATGTCACTAATCACAACCTGTAAATTGATACACAGGAGTGGGATTACAGAGTGTTTGTAAATGCCCTTGAGTAGGCATGACTGCCCAGGTCTACGTGAAACATTGTGTGACCCTAGACAGTAGTCAGGTGGCTAAGCAAGTGTGACATACTTTATATACATACTCCTGAGGCCCAGAAATTGGAGTCCCCTGCTGCATGGGTTTGTTTGAAATACCCCAGCCACATTTGGCAACTCAGACCAGCAATTGGAACACATATCAAGGGCACACACAGATCACATGTCAGATCTTAGGCATTGGGTAAACAATTGATCCACCCATGAAACACACAACAGAGTCACGGGAGCGGATGCTGTCCGGAAGCTGAAGCATAGCTGACTGCCGGGACACAGTGCCTTAGTGACACAAGCAACAGACTGTAGGGGCCACACCTGTGGATCAGATGAGGAGGGTGCATCACACAATTGAGGTACCTGAGTATTGGACTACAAGACCTACATAATGTGGAAGTGTGACCAGGCCAAAAGACTGCAATTAGCATGTCAGACATAGTACACAGATTAAGCATGGACTTACCCCCTCCTTGCTGCTGTCTGGCCTTCAGCTGCCTATCCAGGTCTGGGAAGACCACCGCCAGTATCCGGAGAATGTGGGGGGTCAGGGTCCGGTGTCCGCCCCTCCTGCAAGGAGGCAACATCTTCAGCTGGACCCTTGCGATCCTCCGTGTCCAGCCCCGAAGGTCCTGCCACCTCTTCTGGCAGTTGCGGATCCGGCGCTTGTAGACCCCCACCGAACGAACTGCCAGGGCGATGGTCAGCCATATCTCCTGCTTCTGGTGGGCATCAACCTGTGAGGATGACAAAGTTAAAAGTACATTAACACACATGCCCCATATTTGTGCTGCACACATTTGGATATACATGTCATCATCACAAAGGGAAATGAGTGACACAGGTAGTGCACCCATGGAAAAGGACAAATGACCTGCATGTCTGACATGTTAACAATGCCTGGGAAGTTTAAGCTTGCACAAATGCACTTTAGCTGCAGAACACCTGTTCATTACATGTACCTACACACTTTGGGGGATGAAAGTACTCAGTGAGTGTGCTTGCCACTGGTGTACACACTAGCAGTGTGTACACCAGTGGACAGCATACTCACTGAGGAGTCAGACAACATGCACAATTAGGAAGGCAGTGGACTGCACACTCACCTGCTCACCTGGTTTCCCATACAGCTTGCTGTACTGTGGAAGGAGCCCGCCCAGCAGGGCCTGGTTCTCCTCCTCAGTGAAGGCTGGGGCCCGCTCCAGAGTACGTGCCATAGCAGTAGCCAGAGGATGCAGGGACAGCAGCAATGGTAGCAGGGATGTTGTCCAGTAGCATGTAGTGCAGGCAAGTGAGTTCCCTGGGGTCCAGCCAGCCTTATATCTGTGCTGCAGAGGCAGACTCTGTGCCATGTTTCCCCAGTGATAGGCCCAACACGGTTGCATTCTATGAATCTGGCCAATCCATGGAAATGTACGACTCGTACACGTCTTCCGCATCGTTCCAATCTTCACCTTCATAAAACCCTAGTAATTGCAAAATTGTTGTAGGCATCCAACTGAATTTACAGCGCACAACTCGTACAAGTTTTGAATCTGCATCCATCTCCATGACAGTCCAGAGCCAATGGATGCGCACGGCTCAGTCAATTGACTGTACAACGCATATTTTGAAAATACACATGCACCCGTCGCTATACGATCCAATGGCCAAGGCGTACGTCTGTCTCGGAACATGCCTGCCCGACGCGCACGCATGATAGTCACCCACGTCGGAACTCATTGCAGTCAATGGCAAAGTGTACGCACGGCTCGGTCATGAACCATGCAATGCGTACGCATTGTCACCCGCGTCTGACCTCATTGCACTCAATGGCAAAGCGTACGCACGGCTCGGTCATGAAACGTACAATGCGTACGCATTGTCACCCGTGTCGGAACTCATTGCAGTCAATCGCAAAGCGTACGCACGGCTCAGTCATGAACCGTGCAATGCTTACGCATTGTCACCCGCGTCGGACCTCATTGGAGTCAATGGCAAAGCGTATGCACGGCTCGGTCATGAACCGTTCAATGCGTACGCATTGTCACCCTCGTCGGACCTCATTGCAGTCTATGGCAAAACGTACGCACGGCTCGGTCATGAACCGTGCAATGCTTATGCATTGTCACCCGCGTCGGACCTCATTGGAGTCGATGGCAAAGCGTACGCACGGCTTGGTCATGAACCGTGCAATGCGTACGCATTGTCACCCGCGTCGGACCTCATTGCAGTCAATGGCAAAGCGTACGCACGGCTTGGTCATGAGCCGTGCATTGCGTACGCATTGTCACCCGCGTCGGACCTCCTTGCAGTCAATGGCAAAGCGTTCGCACAGCTCGGTCATGAACCGTGCAATGCGTACGCATTGTCACCCGCGTCGGACCTCATTGCAGTCAATGGCAAAGCGTACGCACGGCTCGGTCATGAACCCTGCAATGCGTACGCATTGTCACCCGCGTCGGAGCTCATTGGTGTGACTATTTGACGGGTTCAAGACACAATTACTTGCCAGGGACACATGTGCACACCTACCACACTACAGCATTGGCCACACAGTGTCCCATTGCATGTAAGTCTGCATTCCCTGTGTGTTGGGGGGGGGGCAACATTTGGTTTGTTGTGTGGCACTTTTGTTCAGCCACTCCCAGGCTGTGCACGTGTTCATGGGGGCAGAATCCTTTGTGTGTTGTGCACATTACCACAGTTATGGGCATGAGTCATGGACACAGTTGCAGGTTGGAAATGTTTAGGACATGTCACATACACCCTAAGTCCTTGGGGGGATGGCATGTACGTTACAGTGAGACCTGTAGCCACAATTCTGATGTGCACCTACAGTCTGTGTGCATGTTGTGTCTCAGATGTGGATGATAAAATGTGCCCAATGGGAGACAGTCTCCACATCCATGTGGTATGTGCAGCAACCTTGATGGTGTATGTTTGTCTAAGAGACGTTCATGTAGGGCCTGCAGCGACAACAGTGTCCACTACCTGTGGGACTCACACTTGCCTTGTCGCGTGTACGTGATACGCCATGTCATGCCAGTGTCGGTGTGGCAATACAGGGACCCTGGGTATCTGCATGGCAAAGATCTGTGATGCCTGGGAGACATCAGGCCTCACTTGTCACTGTGGTGTGTGTTTGGAACGTCACAGTAGTACATAGGTAGGGTGACACAGCCCAATGATTGGTCATTGCACTACATGGGACTTATGTGGACATGTGGAATTGAGATGTGAGGTGATGGTCATGTAGGTGACATATGTGTCCATGCCCAACAGCACACACCTCAGTACATTGTGTAATGTCATGATGTATCATGTGATATTTAGCCTGGTCATGGCCACATGGGTGGATTAACCGACAATCTTCCTTTGTGCATCTCTGTTCTGCAGGGCACCAGCTGTCCATCGACCGTTCCCAGACCTTGAAACCATGCAGGAACGCGACCGCATCCGACGGTACTGCTTCACCAGGCCACTGATTGAGGAGTTGGCGGAGCAGTTGGCGCCACATCTGCTACCTGGCCGGACATACCCCACAGCACTGACCCCAAAGGTGAAGGTGATGGCAGCCCTGCACTTCTTTGCTACTGGTACCTTCCAGTACACTGTGGCTACTGCCGTGGTATGTCGCAAACTATGTTTAGTCGTGTGCTACGCGATGTCTTGGAGGGGATGTTGCATTTCCTTGACCTGTACATCAAGTTCCCTATCCCAGCTCAACTCCCTGAAATAAAGGATGCCTTTTATACACTGGGGAGGATGCCGAACGTCATCGGATCTATTGATGGTACACATGTGGCCCTGATACCACCACAGGCACATGAGCAGGCATACCGGAACAGGAAACAGCCGAGATGCGCTACAATGAGGCACATGGTCGGAGCAGGAGGGTGATTGAGTGGACATTTGGCCTCCTGAAAAGCCGCTTTTGCTGCCTGGACAAGACCGGAGGGGCCCTCCCATATGACCCTGCAAAGGTGTGCAAAATTATCCTTGTATGCTGCATGCTACACAACATGGCAGTGCGGAAGAAGGTGCCTCTCATCCAGGATGACGATGACCGACCTCCGTCACTTGTGGAGGAACCCAGCCTGGGCCACGATGCCAGTGATGATGAAGATGAGGGTGACATTCGCACACAGCTCATCAACAACTTCTTCACCTGAATGTGAGTTTACAGGGTTGTTATGTCAATGTATGGAGTTAGCCTGAAATGTGTTGTGGCTGCTCGGTTGCTGTTTGAGTGTGCCCGTGTGCCACTTGACTGGATGCGTGCAGTGATGTGTCCATTCAGGTGGTCTGTACTCCACAATAGGGTAGTTCTGCTAACTTGTTTGTGTGTCGGTTTCTTGTGACATGTTTTGTGCATGTGTATTGCATTTCTCTCCTGTTCTGCTGTGCTTTTGACTGTGTCTTGTGTCTGTCCTTCCCAGGGTACTTTGCCTGTTGTTTGGTCAACACTGACCCACAACACCCAGAATCCAACACCAGTGTGGGAGTAGTCAATTGCCATCAAGTGATGTGTCACACACCCCTGGACTTCAGTTCTCAGACACTCTGTGACCGTGTGTCCACCGTAACGTACAATTGCCTTGCAACTATTTTAGAATAAACATGTTGCTGATGTGTAATGAACCTGTGCTATGCTTTGTTAGGTGCGTTGTCTGTCTTCCCACATCTGAGTGACATTTGCTTACCTCAACTGTGGACTTTTTACCACTGACTGTGGATAGGTGTTGTGTCTGTGCATACCAATGTGTTTCAGGTCAACATCATTGTGTGGGATGAGTAACATGGCCATGGTGAGTATGTGTTGTGTTGCCATAGTCGTGTGTCTCCCTCACATGTGTCACATCACCATGACTCACCTAACGGTGGTCACGTTGTTGTAGTATTTGGAATGCACTGTGTTGTTTAGCAGATCAACATCTCCATGACACATGACAAGTTGGAATCACTACAGAGGCAAGTATGGTGTACTGGTGAGTTTATTTTCGAACATGTGTGAGGATAGTGCACAGGATGGTGGGTGCTGTACATTGTGTTTTTAATCCAAAGTTCACAGTAGAGTTGGAAGTGTTGGTAGATGAAATGTCCAGAGTAAAGTCCACAGTCATCTGCTACATTGGACCAACATGAACCCTCCATGTCATGTGGGCGAGTTGTGTGCGATTGGACAAGGTGAACGGGTTGCGCACAAAGAACATTGTCCAGAACGAGGTTTAGAGGCCCTGGGGGATGTGCAGGGACATCTGCGTCTCACATGTCCTTCTTCGGACGACCCCTCTTCTTCTTGGGTGGGGGATCCTCAGGTGCAGGCCGTTGCGGTTTATTATTATTTAAAAGTTTTATATAGCGCTAGCTTGACCCGTAGGTATCAGAGCACTTTACATACATACTGTAAAGAAAAACAGAAGGAAATTGCATTACATAGTAGGCAGTAAGGAAGCAAAACCAGGGATAAAAAAAATACAGCATGGAAGATAAGGTGGTTAACACAGTCAGGTAGCCAACTATCCTTGAATGTCAAGAGAGAGGAGTAAACTCGGATATTAAAGTCCAGGTTAGTTAACGTTGGTCAGGAAAGTATTTGTTAAGGAGATGGATTTTCAGGTTCCTTTTGAAACAGGAGAAGGAGGGGTTGCATCTGAGGACTATAGGGAGAGCATTCCATTGGAGGGCGTGCAAGTTGTCTTTCAGGATGTCAGTCAGTGGTAGCCTGCTTCTGATTTGCACACCACGCCTACCAGGGCCTTGTGCTCCCCACAGCAGGACCCTGTCAGTGTCAGCTATCTTGTCAGTCATTTTCCACTCCCTGTGATGTGGGCATGTTTCAGGGAGGTCTTGATGGGCCAATATTGAGGGGAGCATTATCTGTGACTACAAACCACATCATGCTTTTGACTACACTCACTTCACCTGCATACCCACTATTCCTTCCTGTCAGTCAGCTGCACTGTGAGGTAGTGTGTTTGTGGTGGCAAACTGTCTGACAGTGTTTATTTGGCTTTGTGCCACTGCCTTGCTTTATTTGTTGTTAGGTTTGTACATGTCATGAAACAGTTCCAAGTCACTATGAGATAGCAGTTATTGTGTTTGTCTGACTAGCATACACATCTTGGGATGATTATCTATTGGTTACTGTGGCTTTGCTTATGGTGCATGGTTTCACTGTCCCCTTGCCACACAATTTTGAGTATGTTGTTTGTGTATTCACCAGGATCTGGTATGTCTGTTAGACCATGGACGCTCTCTGGTGGTAGGATGTCTGGCACCTTCTCCTCCCAGCTCCTGAAGTAGACTGGTTTGGCAGGAGGGACACTGCCGGTGCGCTGACTCAAGGCGTGATCTTTCTCGATGTGTTTCTTGACCCTCCTGCGCACGTCATACCACCTGTTCTGGATATCGTCCTTTGTGCACAACGTTGGTGCTTGTGTGTTCACCTTGTCCACAATCCTCGCCCACATCTTGGTTTTCTGTGACATGGGGGTCCTTTGGACCATTGTACCAAACAAATGTGGCTCTACTCTGATGATCTCATCTACCAGCACTTCTAACTCATCATCTGTGACCTTTGGATTCTTCTCTGGGGGCATGGTGATGGGTGGTGGTGGTGAGTGATGTGTGTGTGAGGGTGCAAGTGAGGGTGGGTTAGTGTTGGTTTAGCTAGCTGTATGTGTGAGTGCTTTTGGTGAGGTGCTAATGGTGTGTGAGTTGTGTGGTGGGTGAGTTGTGATTGTGTCTGTGGTTGCTGTGTGATGGTGTTTGCTGCTGGCTGTGTCTCCTATTTGCAAAGGATCATGGTAGTGAGTGATGTCCTTTATATAGGTGCAGCTGTGGGTGTGTCTTTGTCCCAGGTTTTTTTTTTTATATTTATTGGCTTTGTCATTGCTTGTTTGGTCCTTTTTTTGTATTTTTTACTTTGAGTTTTCTAGGCATGAAGGAGACGTTGTTCTGACCGAGACGGATGCTGATGTTGGCTCGTGCGGGCTTCTCCGCCTCATTCACGCTGACTCTCTTCCGTGTTTCATACGCATCGGTCGCGGAGATCTCTATTACTTGTGGGCGTGTCGGTCATGCGGCTTGGGCTCCGTGCGAGTCGGTCTGGGTTTACACGCATTGCATCGTACTGCGCGGATCAGACATCGCGGGTACGTGTCGGGTTCATTCCTGGTTCGTGTCGGTATGTGCAACTCGCGTTGGTTTTCCGACCAGATCACTAATTTCCCTACGGCTCGGTCATACGGCTTGTATTCCGTACGTGTCGGTTGTAATTCACACACGTTGCATCGTACTGCACGGGTCGTACGGCGCCAGTCCGTGTCGGTCGGTCTCCGGTCTGGGTCCGTGTCGGTCGGTACGTTTTGCGGCCAGAATCGGAATCGGCCCCTTCGAGTAAGAAAATCTGGCAGGAATTAGTTGATGTTAGGAAAGTGCAAAAGGTAACATTATATCTTATACAAAACAATGATTACTACAAAAATGTGTATGTAGAAGAAGAAGAAATACTTTTAGGAGATTATAGTGAAACGTCAAGAGGTCAAATTGAAAAAGTTGACGTGTCCAAAAGTGAAGAAATTTATGAACATTATAGTGTACATTCACTTCATTCAAAAGAAGTGATGGGGAATACTATTGAATTATTCTAAATGAGTGTATGGGAAAAAGTTTGGAAGCTCGTTGTTTTCCGCAGCTGTTCCCAACTGGAAAAGGTGGTCGATATGACGAACGATCAGTGCAGATTCCTGCATCAGAATATCGGAAAACAAGATTGTATGCAGAAGATCCAAGATTTTGACAATGTATCCCATATATATTTCATCTTTTGTTTGAGAGTGACTTTTCTGGACTTTCATATGCAGTCAACCACATAATAAAAACAGGAGTACATCTTCAAAATGCTTCTGCAAAGGAATTTATGGATAAAGTACATCAGAGACGATCATTTAGAATCTCAACCGTTTAATTTGATGGCATGTCAGCGTGGTACTAATGAATATTGGTATTATCATCATGGAGAACTTAAATGCATGCTAAGGAACTTAGGAACTCCTACGTGGTTTGTTACCCAAAGCTGTGAAGATTTACTTACATTTCTTCGAGAAGCAAATTCAAATATTAAAAATATTGAATACAAGACACCTGGAGAATTGTGCTCTTTGGATCCTGTACATTTATGCAGATATTTCAATCATAGGTTTAAAGCTATGATGTCTTTTATCTGAAATAAAATGAATCCTCCTCTTGGAGAAGTTATTGATTTCTTTTGGAGAAAGAAGTATCAAGCTAGAGGTGCTCTTCATACACATATGCTGTTATGGATCAAGGATGCACCCAAATTTGGAACTGATTCAGATGACACTGTTTTATCTTTCATTGAAGATTATGTTACATGTGTTATACCAAAAAGAACAGAAGAAAACACCTTTCAGTCAATCATGCTCTACACATATATTCAACCAAACTTCCAGACATTACCATGCAATTATAGTTCTTTTTTTAACCAAATAAGGTAGTTCTGACAAGAACCTTTTTTTCATTTTTTTTTGTTTTGTATTTTTTTGTAGTTTTTGAACAATTTTGTATTTTTTGGTGTTTTTCTAAAAACTGTACAAAGAAAGGAACAAATTAAACTTTTGGAAGTAAAGATCATTCCAAAAACAAACAAAAAAATTAACAGCGGTGGTTTCTTTGAGCAGCACAAACAGCATCCACCGACTGTTCTCCATAGCAGATTATTTTCTTGCACTTGACACAGTGCTGCAAAATTCCAGTCGTATATCCATAGGAGGTTGTGATGTTGATGCTCCTGATGTGTTTGCTCCAGCTGCTGTTGGATTTTGAGCAGCTCGCCTCATTTCCTCTCGAGCAAGATTGCGAGGATGCAGAGTACGCAAATGCTTATACATGATGGCAGTGCCGCATGAGTACTTCTTCTCACTCCCTCTTGAAAGGACTCTGTCACAAATTATGCAGGTCACCTTCCTTGCATTGACTTTTTTTTCTCCTGGTGGAAAAGTAAAAAACTTCCACACAACAGATTCTGGCCTCTGCTTAGGTGGTGCCTCCTCCAACAGTTCTTCATTCAAAGATACTTCCACCTGCTGCTGATGTCCTGATGCCATTTTCTTAATTAATTTTTGAAAAACACCCCAAAAATTGCCAAAAATCGTTCTTGTAGAAGAAGAGATGTTCCTCTGAAGATGCTCCAACAAGAATGATTAAAATGGGTGGGGTCCTTCAATAGTTACGATGAGAAATGTTATGAACCAACCAAATCTTTTTTTTTAAGGTCACATGGGATGCGCGCACCCAGCATACACGAAGAACGCACCCGACGTGACTCCGCGAAAATATATTTAAAAATAAGTTTCTTACAAGTACAAATATATTATTTTTAGGAGTACCTTAGATAATCTCTTGCCCTAATATGTAAATTAAAGGCACATACATATCATTTTAGAATATAAAAACTTTTGCGGGAGTCGCGCACCCAGCGCGCCCAAGCACGTATATGACGTCACGGGGGGCCCGCCACCGCGTAAACATCGCGTACCGTAATATGTTCGTGACGCGAATATGTGGGAACAGGAGTCGCACACTTGTCGCATACCAATCGCGCACACCACGTAATAGTATACGTATATGACGTAACTGGAAAACACGCACCCGTCGCACACCGTACGCGGATCCTTCACAACTTTTCCAAAATGGCGGCTTGAATATGCGCACCCGCCGTGTTAGGTTTGCTTTGGGTGCGCGACTCCAAAAACATTTTCAAAAAGAAAAAACAATATAATATAAAAATATTAAAATAAAAAAATAAAACAAAATAATTATACTATATTTTACTTTTATATTTTTTTTAAAAATTGCAATTTTCAGAAAAGTATATAACATTGTTCAATAAATAATATATTTACAAATAAACAGTTAAAAAACTCTAGAAATTCAGTACAGAAAACATAGGTATAACTATTATTATACTTATAAAATTACCATTTAAAAAACTATTGAAATTCACTGAAAAAACCATAGGTTTCAGGGATGTTATAATTAGAAATTAGCATTTAAAAAAACCTTTCAAATTCACTGAAAAAACCATAGGTTTCAGGGACGTTATAGTTAGAAATTAGCATTTAAAAACCTTTGAAATTCACTGAAAAAACCATAGGTTTCAGAGACGTTATAGTTAGAAATTAGCATTTAAAAAACCTTAGAAATTCACAAAAAAAACATAGGTTTGAGGGGTGTTATCATTAGCTGGACATTTCACTCGTACAAAACCATAGAAATTCTTCCGTTATAGTTAGTTCTGCTAACTATAACTCGCGCACCCGCAATGCACTGCTGATGATGTCACATATTACATCATTCATGACATGGTCAATGACATCACTGATGACATCACTGATGACATCTCAAATGACATCACTGATGACTTCATCCAGTGAATGTGGTTTTGTTTGAAATTTAAATATGTATTATATATATACCAATCTGTATTGAAGATTGAGTGGATATATAACTGTCTGGATGGAGGATTTAGTAGCTGTCTGACTTGCTGTTTAAGTGAGTAATTAAAAGTGTCTCCCCATGTTAAATTTGAAAAGCCCCGGGGAGGTGGTTGTCCCCAGGGCGTGTGTGGGGGATCAAGCCCCCCACACATTTTTTTAATTAAATTAATAGACCCGGAAAGGTGGTGGTCCCCGGGGCAGCGTGGGGGTGATTGAGACCCTCCCACACATTTTCACTGTTTTCTTGTGACACCGTTCTACCGAATCACAAGATGGCTGCCAACACTTCCTGGTTTGGAGTGTTGGCAGCCAATCACACTGAAGCTCGTGCTCAGGAGAGTTTGTGAACTCACCGCTGCCCTAGATATCGAAACTTTTTCTTTTTCAAATTTCTCAGGAACTACTGAACGGATGTGCACCATTTGACAAAAAGGACTCTTTCTGAACCAAGGTCTACCTTTTTGCCAAATTTGGTATAATTTCGTTCAGCAGTTCGGGATGTAGCTTTGTCTAAAGTTTCCTATGGAAAATAACATGGGGAAATCGCGTTTTGGGACCTCACTTTTTTCTCAGCCCCGCTTGACAAATCACCACGAAACTTTCAAGACAGTAGCTGAAAGGAGGCCCCACTAGTTTTGACAATTTTGCGAAGATTCGTCAACCGGTGCCAAAGTTATTGGGAAAACCAAAAATGCTTTTCCTATGGAAACTAGGTCCTAACTATAACTACCTACTGGCGACTGCCAGTAGGTAATATATATATATATATATATATATATATTCACTGAAAAAACCATAGGTTTCAAGTACATTATAGTTAGGAATTAGCATTTATAAAAGCTTAGAAATTCACTGAAGAAACCATAGGTTTCAGGGGCATTGTAGTTAGCTGGACTTTTCACTCATACAAAACCATTAAAATTCCCCCGTTATAGTTAGTTCAGCTAACTATAACTTGCGCGCCCGCAATGCACTGCTGATGACGTCACATATTACATCACTCATGACATGGTCAGTGACATCACTGATGACATCACTGATGACATCATCCAGTGAATGTGTGTTTTTCTGAAAATTACATATGTTTTATATATGTATATCTCAAGGTCGATGGAAGAATAAATTGGTATATAAGGGTCTAAACTGATGATTTCTTTTGAAAAATCTATTGTATAACTGACTGATTAAGTGTATCTTAGTGAATACATGGCTTAGTGAGTAATGTTTAAATATGTAAATATCTGTATCAGTCTCTCACTTTGTGTATAAGTGGCTGCATGGGTTGGTAAGTAGCTACATGAGTGTCTATATAGGTTATTAGTTGGTTTTGTGAGTATCAGTATGAGTGTCTGAGTGTCTGTATGGTTCGGTGGGGGGGTATTACGTAGTGCATAGGTGCATGAATGAGTGACTCACTGTTTGTATGTATTGAAGACAGCATGTGTGCAGGAATGTATGGGTGGATGAGTGTGTGCATGGGTGTGTTAGTGAGTGAATGACTGTCTCAATAGTGTCTTTATGAGTAACTACATATGTTTTAAACTAGTATATCTGACTATTGGTGTATATAAGTGAGTATATGTGAGAGTGAGAGATTGGAAGACTTACTGTATGAAGTATATGTTTCTATAAGTGATTGTTTAAAAGACTAAGTATGTGTATGTTTCTGTAGAAGTAAGTGTGGTGGTGTGTGTATAACTGTATATGCAAGTAAATGGATGTTTGATTCTTTATTAGCATGAGTGACTATGTGTGTGAGAAACTCTATGGATGAGTGACGTTGTGTAACAGGATGTATAGGTGTATGAGTACATATGATGAGTGAGTACATGTATGAGTGAATCTATAGGACTGTTGGTGAATGAGTGGATGTGTATGTGGATCTTAGAATTACTGAATAGGTTGTTGTTACTGGTATTGGTATGTCCATTGTTTTGAAAATTTTAGGGCCCGATTCACAGAATTAACTTAAGACAAAATCCTAAACTTACTACCATTTTCGTATTTACAGAAGGCACTTACTCATTTTGGTATTCATAGAAGACACTTACTCATTTCGGTATTCACAGAAGTTAGTAGTCCTAACTTTAGGACTCCTAAATGCCTTCTGTGAATACCGAAAGTCTTGAAATTAGGCTTTTTCTCAGTTTGTGTAGATCCGTCAAGGTTTCTTTATAGAAACTAACAGTTAAATATAGGATAAATTGAAAATTAATTGAAAAAAACAGCCTTTTGTGTCAACGTTTTCACCTGTAACTTCTTCTAATTATGACAGCAATATACCGTTACATCCGCTGGACATTACTGGGGATATATAGGACTTGTAGGTTCACCAAGAACCCAACTAACCCAGAGCCAATAACTGAGCAGCAACTTGCAATGGTTTTTTATTATGTACCGGGTATATAGTAATTATTCTGTAAAAATGTGTACATGGAAAAATCGGTATGAAAGACACCTATATATTTCTGAAATGGGAACAAAATATAGAGTTTAGAAACAGTAGATATTTGCACATTTCCGAAATTGGGATTACTCATACTAGCATGAGAATTATCAGTCATTTTTAAGAATGACTTCTTTTTTACACAATGTCTTTCATTTGGAAGGCAGAAATGCATCGAAAGTCAATAGGTAATAACAGTTCCTTTACAAATCTGAATTACCCTAAGTCTCCCGATAAAAATGGTACCTCACTTGTGTGGGTATGCATAGTGCCCACGATAGGAAATGGCTCAAAACCCAACGTGAACACACCACATTTTCACAATGAAAATGTACCCTTTTTTTGCGAAGTGTCTAGCTGTAGTTTTTTAACACTAGCTCTGCCGGCACCTAGTGAAATGTTGCAAACCTATACATTTTTGAAAACTAGACACCCAGGGGAATCCAGGATGGGGTGACTAGACTGCCTCCCACCAGGGTCTGTTACCCAGAATCCCTTGCAAATCTAAAAAATTGTCAAAAAAACACATTTCCCCCACATTTCTGTGATCGAAAGTTCTAGAATCTGCGTGGATCCACAAATTTCCACCCACCACGCGTTCCCGAAAGTCTTAAGAGAAAAACAGTACCTCACTTGTGCGGGTCGGCCTAGTGACCGCGATAGGAAACGGCACAAAACGCAACGTGGTCACACCTCAATTTTGCAGTGAAAAATGACCCTTTTTCGGCAAAGTGCCTAGCTCTAGTTTTTTAACCCTAGCTCTGCGGGCACCTTGGGAAACCTAGCAAACCTATACATTTTTGAAAACTAGACACACAGGGGAATCCAGGATGGGGTGACTTGACTGCCTCCCACCAGGGTCTGTTACCCAGAATCCCTTGCAAACCTAAAACAATGTTTAAAAAAACACTTTTTCCCCACATTTCTGTGGTGGAAAGTTCCGGAATCTGCGTGGATCCACAAATTTCCACCCACCCCACGTTCCCCAAAGTCTTACGAGAAAAATGGTACCTAACTTGTGGGGGTCGGCCTAGTGCCCGCGGCAGGAAACGGTGCAAAACGCAACGTGGTCTCACCTCAATTTCGCAGTGAAAAATGACCCTTTTTTGGCAAAATGTCTAGGTGTAGTTTTTTAACCTTAGCTCTGCGGGCACCTAGGGAAACCTAGAAAACCTATACATTTTTTAAAACTAGACACCCAGGGGAATCCAGTATGGGGTGACTTGACTGCCTCTCACCAGGGTCTGTTACCCAGAATCCCTTGCAAACCTAAATAATTGTCAAAAAAAACCCATTTTTCCCACATTTCTGACGTGGAAAGTTCCGGAATCTGTGTAGATCCACAAATTTCTACCCACCCCGCGTTCCCCAAAGTCTTACAAGAAAAATGGTATCTCACTTGTGCGGGTCGGCCTAGTGCCCGCAACAGGAAATGGCGCAAAACGCAACGTGGTCACACCTCAATATCGCAGTGAAAAATTACCCTTTTTTGGCAAAGTGCCTAGCTCTAGTTTTTTAACCATAGCTCTGCGGGAACCTTGGGAAACCTAGCAAACCTATACATTTTTGAAAACTAGACACCCAGGGGAATCCAGGATGGGTTGACTTGACTGCCTCCCACCAGGGTCTGTTACCCAGAATCCCTTGCAAACCTAAAGAATTGACCAAAAAAACAAATTTTCCCCACATTTCTGTGGTGGAAAGTTCCGGAATCTGCGTGGATCCACAAATATCCACCCACCCTGCGTTCCCCAAAGTCTTACGAGAAAAACGGTACCTCACTTGTGCGAATCGGCCTAGTGCCCGCGGCAGGAAATAGCGCAAAGTGCAACGTGGTCACACCTCAATTTCGCAGTGAAAAATGACACTTTTTTGGCAAAGTGTCTAGCTCTAGTTTTTGAACCCTAGGTTTGCGGGCACCTTGGGCAACCTAGCAAACCTATACATTTTTGAAAGCTAGATACCCAGGGGAAACCAGGATGGGGTGACTTGACTGCCTCCCACCAGGGTCTGTTACCCAGAATCCCTTGCAAACCTAAAAAAATGTTTAAAAAAACACTTTTTCCCCACATTTCTGTGGTGGAAAGTTCCGGAATCTGCGTGGATCCACAAATTTCCACCCACCCCGCGTTCCCCAAAGTCTTACGAGAAAAACTGTACCTCACTTGTGTGGGTCGGCCTAGTGCCCGCGACAGGAAATGGCGCAAAACGCAACGGGGTCACACCTCAATTTCGCAGTGAAAAATGACCCTTTTTCGTCAAAGTGTCTAGCTCTAGATTTTTAGCCCTAGCGCTGCGGGTACCTTGGGAAACCTAGCAAACCTATCCATTCTTTAAAACTAGACAGACAGAGGAATCCAGGATTGGGTGACTTGACTGCCTCCCACCAGGGTCTGTTACCCAGAATCCCTTGCAAGCCTAAAAAATTGTCTAAAAACAACACTTTTTCCCCACATTTCTGTGGTGGAATGTTCCAGAATCTGCGTGGATCCACAAATTTCCACCCACCACGCGTTCCCAAAAGTCTTATGAGAAAAATGGTACCTCACTTGTGCGGGTCGGCCTAGTTCCCGTGGCAGGAAACGGCGCAAAACGCAACGTGGTCACACCTCAATTTTGCAGTGAAAAATTACCCTTTTTTGGCAAAGTGCCTAGCTGTAGTTTATGAACCCTAGCTCTGTGGGCACCTCGGGAAACCTAGCAAACTTATACATTTCTGAAAACTAGACACCGGTGTGCTTCCAGGAGGTATGGCTTGCGTGGATCCCCCAACGTTTCCTTACCCAGAATCCCCTGCAAACCTCAATTTTAGCTGAAAAAGTCAAATTTTTCACACATTTTTGTGTGGGAAAGTTGTGGCATCAGCGGCCTCACTCAAATTTCCCACCACCCAGCGTTCCCCCGGGTCTCCCGGCAAAAATGGTGCCTCACTTGTGTGGGAGGCAAAACGCAACGTGGTCACACCTCAATCTTGCAGTGAAAAATGACCCTTTTTCGGCAAAGTGCCTAGCTCTAGTTTTTTAACCCTAGCTCTGCGGGCACCTTGGGAAACCTAGCAAACCTATACATTTTTGAAAACTAGACACACAGGGGAATCCAGGATGGGGTGACTTGACTGCCTCCCACCAGGGTCTGTTACCCAGAATCCCTTGCAAACCTAAAACAATGTTTAAAAAAACACTTTTTCCCCACATTTCTGTGGTGGAAAGTTCCGGAATCTGCGTGGATCCACAAATTTCCACCCACCCCACGTTCCCCAAAGTCTTACGAGAAAAATGGTACCTAACTTGTGGGGGGCGGCCTAGTGCCCGCGGCAGGAAACGGTGCAAAACGCAACGTAGTCTCACCTCAATTTCGCAGTGAAAAATGACCCTTTTTTGGCAAAATGTCTAGGTGTAGTTTTTTAACCTTAGCTCTGCGGGCACCTAGGGAAACCTAGAAAACCTATACATTTTTTAAAACTAGACACCCAGGGGAATCCAGTATGGGGTGACTTGACTGCCTCTCACCAGGGTCTGTTACCCAGAATCCCTTGCAAACCTAAATAATTGTCAAAAAAAACCCATTTTTCCCACATTTCTGACGTGGAAAGTTCCGGAATCTGCGTAGATCCACAAATTTCTACCCACCCCGCGTTCCCCAAAGTCTTACAAGAAAAATGGTATCTCACTTGTGTGGGTCGGCCTAGTGCCCGCAACAGGAAATGGCGCAAAACGCAACGTGGTCACACCTCAATATCGCAGTGAAAAATTACCCTTTTTTGGCAAAGTGCCTAGCTCTAGTTTTTTAACCATAGCTCTGCGGGCACCTTGGGAAACCTAGCAAACCTATACATTTTTGAAAACTAGACACCCAGGGGAATCCAGGATGGGTTGACTTGACTGCCTCCCACCAGGGTCTGTTACCCAGAATCCCTTGCAAACCTAAAGAATTGACCAAAAAAACAAATATTCCCCACATTTCTGTGGTGGAAAGTTCCGGAATCTGCGTGGATCCACAAATATCCACCCACCCTGCGTTCCCCAAAGTCTTACGAGAAAAACGGTACCTCACTTGTGCGAATCGGCCTAGTGCCCGCGGCAGGAAATAGCGCAAAGTGCAACGTGGTCACACCTCAATTTCGCAGTGAAAAATGACACTTTTTTGGCAAAGTGTCTAGCTCTAGTTTTTGAACCCTAGGTCTGCGGGCACCTTGGGCAACCTAGCAAACCTATACATTTTTGAAAGCTAGATACCCAGGGGAATCTAGGATGGGGTGACTTGACTGCCTCCCACCAGGGTCTGTTACCCAGAATCCCTTGCAAACCTAAAAAAATGGTTAAAAAAACACTTTTTCCCCACATTTCTGTGGTGGAAAGTTCCGGAATCTGCGTGGATCCACAAATTTCCACCCACCCCGCGTTCCCCAAAGTTTTACGAGGAAAATGGTACCTAACTTGTGGGGGTCGGCCTAGTGCCCGCGGCAGGAAACGGCACAAAACGCAACATGGTCTCACCTCAATTTCGCAGTGAAAAATGACCCTTTTTTGGCAAAATGTCTAGGTGTAGTTTTTGAACCTTAGCTCTGCGGGCACCTAGGGAAACCTAGAAAACCTATACATTTTTTAAAACTAGACACCCAGGGGAATCCAGTATGGGG
Source organism: Triturus cristatus (assembly GCF_964204655.1). Taxonomy (NCBI): domain Eukaryota; kingdom Metazoa; phylum Chordata; class Amphibia; order Caudata; family Salamandridae; genus Triturus; species Triturus cristatus. Next base: position 640,981,610 of record NC_140585.1, read on the forward strand.
TGACTTGACTGCCTCCCACCAGGGTCTGTTACCCAGAATCCCTTGCAAACCTAAATATTTGTCAAAAAACCCCCATTTTTCCCACATTTCTGACGTGGAAAGTTCCGGAATCTGCGTAGATCCACAAATTTCCACCCACCCCGCGTTCCCCAAAGTCTTACAAGAAAAACAGTACCTCACTTGTGTGGGTTGGCCTAGTGCTTGTGACAGGAAATGGCACAAAACACAACGTGGTCACACCTCAATTTCGCAGTGAAAAATTGCCCTTTTTTGGCAAAGTGCCTAGCTGTAGTTTTTGAACCCTAGCTCTGCGGGCACCTTGGGAAACCTAGCAAACCTATACATTTTTTAAAACTAGACACCCAGGGGAATCCAGGATGGGGTGACTTGACTGCCTCCCACCAGGGTCTGTTACGCAGAATTCCTTGCAAACCTAAACAATTGTCCAAAAAAACACATTTTCTCCACATTTCTGTGGTGGAAAGTTGCCATCCACCCCGCGTTCCCCAAAGTCTTACGAGAAAAACGGTACCTCACTTGTGCGAATCGGCCTAGTGCCCGCGGCAGGAAATGGCGCAAAGTGCAACGTGGTCACACCTCAATTTCGCAGTGAAAAATGACCCTTTTTTGGCAAAGTGTCTAGCTCTAGTTTTTGAACCCTAGCTCTGCGGGCACCTTGGGAAACCTAGCAAACCTATAAATTTTTGAAAACTAGATACCCAGGGGAATCCAGGATGGGGTGACTTGACTGCCTCCCACCAGGGTCTGTTACCCAGAATCCCTTGCAAACCTAAAAAAATGTTTTAAAAAACACTTTTTCCCCACATTTCTGTGGTGGAAAGTTCCGGAATCTGTGTGGAGCCACAAATTTCCATCCACCCCGCATTCCCCAAAGTCTTTTGAGAAAAACGGTACCTCACTTGTGTGGGTCGGCCTAGTGCCCGTGACAGGAAACGGCGCAAAATGCAACGTGGTCACATCTCAATATCGCATTGAAAAATGACCCTTTTTTGGCAAAGTGCCTAGCTCTAGTTTTTCAACCCTAGCTCTGCTGGCACATTGGGAAACCTAGCAAACCTATACATTTTTGAAAACTAGACACCCAGGGGAATCCAGGATGGGGTGACTTGACTGCCTCCCACCAGGGTCTGTTACCCAGAATCAATTGCAAACCTAAAAAATTGTCAAAAAAACAAAATTTCCCCACATTTCTGTGGTGGAAAGTTCCGGAATCTGCGTGGATCCACAAATTTCCACCCACCCCGCCTTCCCCAAAGTCTTACGAGAAAAACTGTACCTCACTTGTGTGGGTCGGCCTAGTGCCCGCGACAGGAAATGGCGCAAAACGCAACGGGGTCACACCTCAATTTCGCAGTGAAAAATGACCCTTTTTCGTCAAAGTGCCTAGCTCTAGTTTTTTAGCCCTAGTGCTGCGGGTACCTTGGGAAACCTAGCAAACCTATCCATTCTTTAAAACTAGACAGACAGAGGAATCCAGGATTGGGTGACTTGACTGCCTCCCACCAGGGTCTGTTACCCAGAATCCCTTGCAAGCCTAAAAAATTGTCTAAAAACAACACTTTTTCCCCACATTTCTGTGGTGGAATGTTCCAGAATCTGCGTGGATCCACAAATTTCCACCCACCACGCGTTCCCAAAAGTCTTATGAGAAAAATGGTACCTCACTTGTGCGGGTCGGCCTAGTTCCCGTGGCAGGAAACGGCGCAAAACGCAACGTGGTCACACCTCAATTTTGCAGTGAAAAATTACCCTTTTTTGGCAAAGTGCCTAGCTGTAGTTTATGAACCCTAGCTCTCTGGGCACCTCGGGAAACCTAGCAAACTTATACATTTCTGAAAACTAGACACCGGTGTGCTTCCAGGAGGTATGGCTTGCGTGGATCCCCCAACGTTTCCTTACCCAGAATCCCCTGCAAACCTCAATTTTAGCTGAAAAAGTCAAATTTTTCACACATTTTTGTGTGGGAAAGTTGTGGCATCAGCGGCCTCACTCAAATTTCCCACCACCCAGCGTTCCCCCGGGTCTCCCGGCAAAAATGGTGCCTCACTTGTGTGGGAGGCCCAAGTACGATCGACAGGCAAGGGCCCAAAACGTAGTGAGGCGACATCAAAATTGCCTATCTCAAAACCTTCTGGTTTTGCAAGGGGGGTCACTTGGGTTTTTGGCCCGGTGCTCGGCGGCCATCTAGGGAAACCTACCAAACCCATACATTTCTGAAAACTAGACATCCGGGGTCTTCCAGAGAGGTATGGCTTGCGTGGATCCCCCAACGTTTCCTTACCCAGAATCCCCTGCAAACCTCAATTTTAGCTGAAAAAATCTAATTTTTCACACCTTTTTGTGTGGGAAAGTTGTGGCATCACCGGGCTCACTCAAATTTCCCACCACCCAGCATTCCCCCAGGTCTCCCAGTAAAAATGGTGCCTCACTTGTGTGGGAGGCCCAAGTACGATCGACAGGCAAGGGCCCAAAACGTAGTGATGCGACATCAACATTGCCTATCAAAAAAAAAATGTTGGGCCCTTGCCTATCGCGGGTACTTGGGCCTCCCACACAAGTGAGGCACCATTTTTACCGGTATTAGCAAGTGATTTCACAAAAATGAAATGCACTATTAATTGAAAGGATGAGAAACAGAACCATTGACTCACAGCTCGTGAGCTGTAACGCCACGACAAGGCACCAACCTCTTTACAGGCCATTCATACACCTTTCATACGTGTGACACATACAAAACATTCACGCCGCCAGCTCCGAACCCATCACATTACAACACTCACACCAGCAGACAGCGCCATTGAAGGGCCCATCACTTCCACACGGCCACATTCCTGACACAGCAACTACACAAACTGATGGATTGTGTGGAGTGACGCTCAGCTAGCAGTGTATGTGTAGTGACGAGCTGCAAGTCACTACTCACACACCGCCAGACGAGCGCCAGTCCACACACACAGCCAGCCAAGCGCCAGTGCACGCACACTGCCAGCCAAGCGCCAGTCCACGCACACCACCAGCCAAGCGCCAGTCCACGCACACCTCCAGCCAAGCGGCAGTCCACGCACACCGCCAGCCAAGCGCCACTCCACACACACCGCCAGCCAAGCACCAGTCCATGCACACCTTCAGCCAAGCGCAAGTCCACACACACCTCCAGCCAAGCACCAGTCCACGCACATCTCCAGCCAAGCACCAGTCCACGCACACCTCCAGCCAAGCACCAACCTACACACATCGCCATCACATTTAGGATTTTATATACAAAAAAACATACACACATTGCAAATAGATACAAATCTTCTAACACAAAATCTGAAACTAAATACATTGCACTAATGCCAACCTTGAAACAGAATAATTTTTTTAAACAATACAAACCAGGCAGTTCACTTTACCACTCATGGAAGCTCCCAAAATGTATTTTGCGTGTGGTACGCTCTAAAACAAGCAGGCATAGACAGCCCAGGGTTAGAAGGACACCCGGGACAGAAATAACGAGACTCCGTCCGCATACCTCTTCACCAACAGACTCTATATCTCCTAGTGGGAAAATCTTTTGCAGATGTGGGCACATCCTCCACCACTAAAAATCTAGGAACACTTGCCTGTTCCACAACAACAAGGCTAGCTATCACAGAGTGCTGAAACTGAAGAAATGTCAACTTTGATGCAGGAGAACACTCCTTGAACACAATTAAAGCATTGAAACTTGCTAATTCGAAGAAATGGATGGCCAACTTCTTATACCAAACATAAGCCTTCCGAATAGCAGAGTAAGGTTCCAACCTCTGATCTAATCTGTCAACACCACCCATGTTCTTATTGTAGTCTAGAATACACATAGGTTTGCGCACTTCAGCAACCTGACCCCAAACAGCCACAGGTGAAGTACTCTCATCATTGATGATAGTCAGCATGTACACATCCCTCCTGTCCACAAATTTTACAGGTAGTAGTTCATCACTACGCAAGGAACTGCACTGCCCCTTCTGAAGTTTTTTGCAAACAAGCTCTTTCGGATAACCTTTACGGTTAGAGCAGATTGTGCCACATGCCAATGTGTCCACTTTCTACAATTCCTTAAATAATTGCACAGCAGTATAGAAGTTATCAAGGTACAAATGGTGGCCTCTGTTAAACAGTCTTCTAGCAAGATCCCACACAATTTTCTCTGAAACTCCAAAAGTGGACGGACAACCTGGGGGGTCAATAGTAGAATCTCTACCAGTGTACACACAAAAATTAAAAACATATTCAGTCCTACTCTCAGACAACATATACAGCTTAATTCCATAGCGTGCCCTCTTGCTAGGGATGTACTGCCTAAAAACCAAACGTCCCTTGAACAAGACCAAAGACTCATCAATAGATATTTCTTTCCCTGGAGTATAGATCTCAGAAAATCAATCTACAAAGTGATCAAGAACGGGCCGAATCTTAAAAAGACGGTCACAGTCAGGGTAATCTCGTGGCAACGCCATAGAATTATCAACAAAATGCAGCATACGTAGCAAAAGTAAATACCGATTACGAGTCATAACTGCAGGAAATATGGCAGTTGCCAACAAGGGGCTAGTAGACCAATATGAAGCCAAGTTTGGCTTCCTTAACACACCCATCAATAAAGTCAAACCCAAAAACTTCTTAATCTCTTCAAGATTTGTGGGAGTCCACCGGGTAGCTCTAGACTGGGGCCTAAGTTTGTCACTGTTGTCCCTCAAAAACTGTTCAGCATACAAATTCGTCTGCTCAACAATCTCACCCAAAAATACATCATCCATAAACAACTGTAAAAACTGTATAGGCAAAAAATGTTCACAATCCACTCTACACCCTGCATCACCGCTAAAGGCAGGCAACACCGGCTGCACCATGTTTGGATCAACCCAACGTCCAGCACTTCCAGTAGGAAGCCTAGCAGCCTCAGACTGCAATCCAGATGCCTCTCACCATCGGCACAGCAGTTTCCTCCTCTAAAACAGGCACTTCATCCGCACTGAGAGTTGCTTCATCCACACCAAGAGTACCTTCATCTGAACTGAGAGTACCTTCATCATCCGATGATTCCATGTGGAGAGAAAACACACTGCCAGAATCTTCCCCTCCCTCCTCTCCCTCAGACGCACTGTCAGTCTCATAATCACGCTCAGAGGAAGATTCAAGAAGCATACCAACCACCTGTTGAGCAGTCATTCTACAGCTAGCCATAAGGCTTACTAATAAAGGTAACTTGTCAAACAAGTCAACAACAACAAACACTTTGTAAAATAAGTAATAAACAAAAAGCACCTTTATCAAAAACACATATATACTCCAAAACAATACCACTCACTTGCCAGAGGCAGCTAAACTACTCACCACCACCTACTCTGCACAGACACAGTATGGATCAACAATATCCCACTAAAAAAGAAAGAGAAAAGAAATTACACATAAGACCATGCAAAACACACTGCAAAGAATGTCATGCTCAAACCACCAACTAAATATGCTGCCATTATGACATCACTTACAAAAAAATTAATTCAAACATTACAATATTACTCATTTGGAGTAAATACAACAAAAAAAAAAATTCTTTTAAAAAAAATGCAACTACACAAAACTGCAGAACAACCGCTGTCGAAACTGGAAACAGGGATCAAAAGCTTTAGACTAGAATAAAAAGGAGAAAAAAACATTAATGTCACATATGCATATAATGCTCTAGACCATCACGTACTGCGCAAAATTTATTGCTTGAACCTCCCACTTTCAAGAAGGAAAGATCGACGGGCCAATCCTTTACAGGCAACGCGGCGAGAATCTGGAACTCATCCTCAGCTCCAGACTACCCCCTCTTCCCAGTCCTTCAAAACTGACCTCAAAGTTCTCTTCCTGCAAAGACACTTCCAAACTTAATTCACGCCCTCTCTATTATCTGAAGGAAGTATTTACATTATAGGACATTCTATTCTCCATGCTTAAAGAAGTGCCTTCCCAGTGTGTTCCTGTGTTTTGAGTGTCTGCCATTTATTGCACTTTTATACCTCTACTTGTACTTTGTACGCTTTTGTAACTTGCACACATGTCACTTTTCCTCTTGTAACGTATTGTTTGCTACCTCTTGTATTTTGTTTGCTTTTGATGCATGCACAATTACCACCATTGCCTCATCAAACGTAACGTTTGCTCTTATTTTCTGGGTGTCTGCCATTTATTGCAGTATTTTACCTCTACTTGTATTGTGTACTCATTTGTAACATGCACACATCACTTTTTCCTCTTATAACGTATCGTCTGCTACCTCTTTGATTTTGTTTGCACTTTAAAATATTAAAAAAATAATGTGGCCATAAGGGGAGCGACCCTTGCCTAAGGAGCCACTCCCACAAACAACCCCAAACCTAAAAAAAGAAAGAAAAAAACTGGAGCTAGTGGCCATTCCTGCTGCACGATCGAACAATCGTGCAGCAGGAATGCATAAAAGAGACATCGGGGGCAGAGGCGTAGCTAGAGCTTGTGGCGCCCGGGGCTATCTCTCAGATTGCCGCCCCTGGGGAGGGGGGTTGCTGGGGAAAAAGGACGGCGACCACTTGAAAGAGGTCCGAGAGACACTTAGTATCGCCGCTAATAGTTGCCTCGATCATGCAAGTTACATGCACATACATGACACGGTCCAAGGCTACACAGTTGAATACACCTGTGACTGGCAGTACAAAAGAGAACACACTGCATGATCTATCTGGGGACTCTGAAAAAACGCATGTGACATCCATAAGAGAGCTGCGTGTATAATTACCTGGTAATCCCCTCCGCACAATGCAAACATGCACATGCATGACACTGTTCAGGGATCCATCATCTACAGCTGGCATTAAATGACCATTCATCATGGTCCCCCCCATTAAAGCAGTGCACTTTGTGATCTGCATAGTACATGATCTATCTGGGGACTCAGAAAAAACGCATGTGACATCCATCAGAGAGCTGCGTGTATAATTACCTGGTAATCCCCTCCGCACAATGCAAACATGCACATGCATGACACTGTTCAGGGATCCATCATCTACAGCTGGCATTAAATGACCATTCATCATGGTCTCCCCCATTAAAGCAGTGCACTTTGTGATCTGCATAGTACATGTTCTTTGCAGCAGGCACATTAACCCTCTGTGCTACCTTTCCAGGAATCAACCCTTCCACTAGACAAAACTCCATCTCTCTCTAGGAAGAATATTAATCACCAAAGCTATCATGACATTTTTATTGTTTCTGAAAATTGTTCGAGGCCAGGAAGGAGGCAGCAAGTTTTTTCAAACCGTAATATACTTGCAAACACTACGCACCCACCCGAAATAGGTACCCAGTGAGGTCACACCGTTCGCATCGCCCTAACCTGCTCAAGGTTCATGTGACCTCAGTGACAGAGTCACAGCGACTGGATCACTGTTGCTCTAGGGTGTGCTGCTTCGTAGGCCTGCCCGCAAGACTGGAGATGAACTTCAGTATGGATTGTGGTGGACAGGCCTTCAAGGTTAACCCACAATTGACACCATTAGGGTACACCTGCTTGTGCTAAGAAATCAAGCCTTCTAAGGTCTAGTGGGGCCTTCTAAGGCCTAGCATGGGAATGTGCTCCCTCAGTACAGTGGTCTGGTGGACTGGTCATGAAGGCTGAACCCGGTTCCCCAGTTCCAAATTCGATAGCTCTGGCCATAGTGCCACATCCTCTCCCCCACTGAACACCATACTTGCCCACTGAGAGAAACTCGCACTGCCTTAAGCTATAACCTAATTGTGCCCACTATAAACACTTGGATGTGGCTCAATTTAAATTATACTCTTGATAAGAGTAATATGCTGCCTAAAAAATAAAAAAAGCAAACACTCATAGGGAATGCAAAGCATGTGAAATGTAAGCAGAAACAACATGGTTACCTTAACGATCTCTCACTCACTATTCAGAAATCAGCGAGTGGTTTTACCTGAAAAGTTATGGACATGACTAGAGGGCCCTGAAGGGAACCGTTTCAATGTCCATTGCTTATATCCTTACAAAACGTAAGCAGTATGGTATAAAAAGACCACATCCATAAACACAGAGCCATGGTACACATTGTGTTTTCCAATCCACCCATCAACCAGGTATTGCAGTATTGCAGTACCTCCAGGAATGGTACACTTTCCCACCTGGGAACAACAATGCTGTTCAAAGAAAGACGAAAAAACGAAAATAGCGCTTCACTGGCAAAGTCTGCAAAGTGAGGCTGATGTATTTGGATGTATATAAAACCAATCTGGCCACTTTGCAACCCCTCTGTCTTGCTTTATTTAGTTATGTATTTATTTTTCATATTTAAAACCTTCTATTTCTCTCCATCCTGCTGCACTTTGGAATAGAAAAATGTCAGAAAAAGGGCATTTCCCGCAAGAGCTTTTCTTTTTTGGATCCATTTCACAGGGAAGCAACTAAATGAAAGAGGTTGTGAATCATTTCAAGCTACGGTTTTCAGTAAATGAGGAGCAAGACAGAAAGAGAGGGAATAATAGGAAGAGAGGGGGGGACAGCTGCAAGCACAAAAAAGAAGAGGACATTGCCCGAGTCCAAACCCCCCCTCCCCAGCCCCAAAACTCACCTTTCTTCTCCGTTGCGCAGGAAGCAAATGGCTTCCTGCGTGACGGAGAACAAAGGTGTAACCTCCAATGACGTCAGCACGGCTCGCGCGCTGACGTCATTGATGACGCGGGGGCGGGGGGTGGGGGGAGGCAGTGGAAGGTCTTCTTCTGCCTTCCCAGAAAAAAAAAAATGATCCACCACTCACGGGGGGAGCGCTAGCGCTTCCCCCGTGGGTGGGCGTCATGACGAGCTGGACTCGTCATGGGCACATCGCGACTGTGCTCCATGACGAGTCCAGCTCGTCATGGGCACAGAACGGGTTAAAAACATTGGATCTTTCCTGGCTGAAACGGGTCTGTTGGCATGTAAGGTTGTACTATCACTGCCTCTTCCTTCTGCCCACAATGGTCTATTATATTGCCACAGCCTCACTTGCGAGTCCTGTATTGTTGGTTTGTTGCCCCTGCCCCCCTTTCCACTGCCCTCCATAGTCTGTTGTGCTGCCACTGCCCTTCCTGCCTGCCCAGTGTGGTCAAATTGTTGCCTCTGCACTCTCCTACCTGCCTATAATTTTCAGAGTCCATGCCCCTGGCCTCTGCCTCTCAACAGTATCCCAATGAACAACTAGATTGCTAACATTCTATATTTATTACAAAAGTGTGGAACGCCTGACGTCATCTTGATGTAATCAAAACTGTAATACCTAGAGCATTTCCTTTAGAAATTACATATATGAGAGGGTATTATTTGCATCAAAATTATGATCAGTGCTCTAAAAAACTAAAATGAGGACATATTTTCCGAGTTTTCAAATAGCGACAAAGAACTTTTAAATTATTTGTAATCTTTATGTTTTTTTATCCAGTTGACCACTTGATTAAATGTTGCACTTAGGGGAGAGGATGTGGTGTTACTTCCAGAGCTGCAGACTTTGCAACTGGGGAACCAGGTTGGAGTTTCTGCTTCAGCTCAACATTCTGTGATTCTGGTCAAATCATTTAATCTCCCCATGTCTACAACCAAAATGAATTTGATCTTGTGTGATGTAAAGCACTCCAATACCTGACAAGTCTGCACTATATAAAACTGCAAATACACACAAAAATAAGTGTTTTGCACACTTCTGTCATTGGGCTACATGTGGGCTACATCTGGGTGATATTTGTGCTGCATTCGGGCTCTTTTGTCTCTGGTGGCCATCTTGGGAGATTTATTTGTTATGAAGTTTCCTCATTTCCTCATTTACTGCAGTCTCCTCAGTAGGAAATGCTTTCAGTTTTTTACTTTGATTCCATCAAGAAGGTATTCAGATATGTCACAAATTTGCCATACATTCTGAATGCTAGCACTCTAGTTTCTCATTAGATCACTGTAGTAAAGCTACTGCTCACCACGGAAGTCTGCTGCGGGTATTAAAAGTGCATGTTTCAGTCTGCATATCAGAATTTTTTAAGGAAATAGAAGAGGATTTGAGAAGTCACTCAAAATGTGCCCTAATCTTTCTTTCTTCAGCACTAATCATAATTTCTATGGCAAAATGAACCCCCTCATTGTGTTCCTTTTTAAATTAAATGTTTTAAGTGTTACCAGTTTATTCCAATCAAGATGACTTCAGGTGTGCCATTCTTTTGTCATAAGTAAGACAGTAAGCGCTCTAGTTGTTCTTAAGAACACTCTGGGACATTCTGTCATTGGGCTATACTTGAGTTACATCTGGGTGATATGTGGGCTACATTTGGGCTCTTTTGTCGCTGGTGGCCATCTTGGGACATTTATTTGTTATGAAGTTTCCTAATTTCCTCATTTACTGCAGTCTCCTCAGTAGGAAATACTTTCAGTTTTTTACTTTGGTTCCATCAAGAAGGCATTCAGATGTGTCACACATTTGCCATAAATTCTGAATGTTTGCACTCTAGTTGCTCATTAGATCACTGTAGTAAAGCTACTGGTCACCAGGGAAGTCTGCTGCTGGTATTCAATCTGCATGTTTCAGTCTGCATGTCAGAATTTTTTATGAAATGGAAGAGGATTTGAGAAGTCAAAATGTGCCCTAATTTTTCTTTCTGCCGCACTAATCATAATTTCTATGGCAAAATGAACCCCCTCATTTTGTTCCTTTGTAAATTAAATGTTTTATGTGTTACAACTTTATTCCAAACAAGATGGCTTCAGGTGTGCCATACTTTTGACATAAGTAAGACTGTTAGCGCTCTAGTTGTTATTTAGAACACTCTGGGAAGCTGCAGTAGAACACAAAGGAATCAACTGACAGTCTCTGCCCTTGTTGGATGTACATGTTTTACTGAGAATGTCAGACTTCATTCTCACATGACTGAGAAAGATAATGTGAATTAACAGAAAATATGCTCTCAGTTTAGCTTATAGATCCCCTTCCAAACCTCTGTGGGAAAAGCATGAGAAAATAGTTTTCTCTCAAACATGATATCACAGCAGAAGGCTTTTTCCCATGGTAAAATCACCTTAGAACACACCACAATTCCTAAAATGAGTATGGTACTATCAATAAATGATTTATAATGTAACTAAAGTCTTAAAACCTTCTATTAACTGCAATGCTTTTTAATGAGGTGCTATCATGTATATTGGTCCCAAGATGGCTGCCAACACTTCTTGGATGAAGATCTCACGATGAGATGTGTGGTTAGGCTCCGCCCAGATATATCTATCTTTTAACTCTAATTTTCTCAGGAACTACTGAACGGATTTACACCATTTAAGCAAAAGGCACGAGTCTGAACTGAGGGCTACCTCTTTGCCAAATTTGGTGTAATTCCGTTCAGCAGTTCGGGCTGTAGCTGCGTCAACAGGTCCTATGGGAAAATACATGGGGAAAACAAGTTTTGGGACCTCCCATTTTTCTCGGCCCCCGCTTGACGAATTACCGTGAAATTTTCAGGATAGGAGTGGACCAGAGCTGGCCAAAAGTTTGGAAAATTTCGCGTAGATTCGTCAATCGGCGCCAATGTTATTCCAAATAGAATGTTGTAGATTTCCTATGGAAAATAGGTCCTAACTATAACTACCTATATATATATATATATATATATATATATATATATATAAAGACCAACGCTTCTTCCCAAAAGAAAAGCACGGCACACTCCGGAATCTTGTGAGGCTTTATTTAGGTCGAATTTCGCTTTGCTTGCAGTCCATGAGAAACAGACATGTCAACGTGCTGGCAGTTCATGAAACGATAGCATACGCGTTTCAGCGATTAGTCGCCTTCGTCAGTGCCGGTTCCATAGAGTCGTCAGCAAACAGTACAGCTGTTGTTACTCCTGTTCATGTTTAAAAAAATTTTTGCACATGCCCCTCCTCCACATCATGTGCTATTGCAAAGCGACGACACTCCCACAGGCAGAAGGATGCTGGGACTTGAAGTCCGAGTGGGCGAAGGAAAAATTTCCAAAACGCTGCAAACATCAAGTGACGCTCCCATGTCAATGAGCACGGACCACAAACCAGCTCGAGTGCCTGCGGGGGTGTGAATCAAATACCTCACTGGTTCCTTAGTCAGGCACACTGTGTTGCCTCCTCTCTCCCCAATACAGTCCGTATGGCCAGATGGCGGTGCAGCTGTTCGGGGGGGCGCCTTGTATTGCCTGAGAGCAAAAATTTCCACAATGCCGGTTTCCCCAAGGTGCTCCAAATCGAGAGGGTGTGCCGTTTGTCCGCCTCCAGCCTGCTGACTAAACACAAAGACCAACGCTTCTTCCCAAAAGAAAAGCACGGCACACTCCGGAATCTTGTGAGGCTTTATTTAGGTCGAATTTCGCTTTGCTGGCAGTCCATGAGAAACAGACATGTCAACGTGCTGGCAGTTCATGAAACGATAGCATACGCGTTTCAGCGATTAGTCGCCTTCGTCAGTGCCGGTTCCATAGAGTCGTCAGCAAACAGTACAGCTGTTGTTACTCCTGTTCCTGTTTATATATATATATAATTTTATTTTTTTTCACTAAAAACATACAGAGGTTCCAGGCTCGTTATATTTAGACTCACATTTCACTGGTACAAACCAGTGAAATTCTGCAGTTATAGTTACTGGAGCTAACTATAACTTACACCCCTGCAATGCACTGCTCATGACCTCACATATTACAACACTCATGACATGGTCAGTGACTCCACTGATGACATAACTTTTTAGGCAATAGGTTATAGAGAGCTATGTAGGCATCACTGCAACTACCTTTGAATGTGCTGCATGCATAGATAGTTTCTGGTTCCTGACTGAATGTCTGGCGCCCGTCCGTGACCCGACCGTGACCAGCGCCAGGAACCCTGATTCTCCTGGTCCCCACCGCTACGACTCAGCCACCCTCCACGCTCTCAACCCCGGAGGCTACACCGACTGCGTAAGATCCTCACCCAACATGAGCCACGGGCAGTTCTCGTGCGTACACTGCCGAAGATCCTTCACCATCGACAAGGCACCCGCAGCCACTGAAGGGCCACCTACTGAATGACCCACTGAAACCCTGACTTGCATCCTTCTCAACGTGCGCTCCCTACACCGACACGACGTAGAGATCTGGGACCTGAACGACACCCTCTCGCCTGACGTCGCATTCTTCACGGAAACTTGGACCAACGCCACCTCCGGCTCCAACATCGCCACAGCAATCCCTGATGGCTACAAGATCCAGAGAAAGGACCGCCCACAACGCCCGGGAGGAGGACTCGCCATCGCACACAAGACCCCCCTCCAACTCTCCACATCCAGCACAAGCGACCCCCACTCCAACATGGAACACCTCCATTTCCAGATCCAGACCAGCCCCAGGACCACGCTACGCGACACCCTCATGTACAGATTGCCAGGACCCCGCGCCCAGCCCGTGACCACCATCACCGAGCTCACCGCACTCCATGCCATCACCTCCATGGACTACATTCTGCTTGGGGACCTGAACTTCCACCTCGAAAACAGCCAGGACCCCGACTCCACCACACTCCTTGAGAACCTCGCCGACCTAGGACTGAAACAGCTCATCAGCACACCCACCCACAGAGCAGGTCACACCCTTGACCCCATCTTCGCGGGAAGATCAAACATCTGCTTCAGCCACACCACCCTGCCCCTCTGGACGAATCACCACTGCGTCCATTTCACATTCAACACCACCACCGCACCCAAGCCTGCCCCGCACCCGCCGCGACAGAACTGGGGTAAGGTCACCGAGGAACACCTGAACTCTGCCCTCCTCCAAGACCCCCCCAATGCCACGACCGACACCAACTCCGCAGCCAGGGAATTCCACCACTGGGTCTCCTGCTGCGCTGACAAGCTTGCACATCTCCACCGCGCCGCCAAACAATGCCCGCTGAAGGCAGCCTGGTTCACCACCGAACTCCAAGAAGCCAGAGGCTCCTGCAGACACTTGGAGAAAACCTGGCAGAACCAGAAGACCACGGAAACATGGAACAACCACAAGAGCACCCTGAAGAACTACCACCAGCGTATAAGGGACACCAAAAGGACCTTCATCAGAGACAAAGTCAAAACTAACACATCCAACGTCAAGGAACTATTCAACGTCATTCAGGAATTCGCAAAACCCACCTGTGAAGCTACGGACATCACACACTCCCAGGAACTCTGCGACAAACTCAGCTCCTACTTCCACCTGAAGATCAAGGCCCTCTACGACAATTTCAGTGACCCAGCAGAAGACAGCACCACACCACCCACCACCGCCGAGAAGCCAACCATCACCTCCTGGGCCCCCGCATCTGACAAGCTCATCACCACAACCATGAAGAAGACGCACTCAGGAGCCCCAGTGGACCCCTGCCCCCTCACATCTTCCACAGGGTCGCCGCTGTCATCGCACCCAAACTAGGACGGACAATCAACTCCTCCCTCGTATCCGGCATCTGCCCAGACGACTGGAAGAGTGCGGAAGTGAAACCCCTCCTCCAGAAACCAACGGTCCACCCAACTGACCTGAAAAACTACCGGCCCATCTCTCTCCTCCCCTTCGCAGCCAAAGTCACCGAAAGACTCGCAAACGCCCAGCTGACCACCTTCATCGAAGAGAACTCCATCCTAGACGCATCCCAATCTGGCTTCTGCAGCAACCACAGCACCGAGACCGCCCTCCTTGCCACCACCGACGACATCCGCCTGCTGCTAGACCAAGGACACACCGCAGCCCTCATCTTCCTAGATCTCTCCGCAGCCTTCGACACCGTCTCACATCGCACGCCAGCCGCCAGACTTCACAATTCAGAATACAGGGATCCGCCCTCGACTGGATCCAATCCTTCCTCTACGGCAGAACCCAGAGGATCAGACTCCTCCCCTTCCTCTCCAATCCCACTGACATCATCTGCGGAGTACCCCAAGGATCATCACTAAGCCCGACACTCTTCAACATCTACATGGCCCCCATTGTCGCCATCGTCAGACAGCTCGGGCTTAGCATCATATCCTACGCCGACGACACCCAGCTCATCCTCTCCCTCACCAAGAACCCGGAAGACACCAGACTCTGCTTCCAGGAAGACCGAGGTCCTCATCTTTGGTACGTGCACCTCTGCCTGGGACAGCACCTGGTGGCCCTCTGCCCTCGGTAGCCCACCCACCCCAACAGACCACGCTCAGAACCTCGGTATAATCCTTGACTCCTCCCTCTCCATGAACCGCCAGATCAACGCCATCGCGTCCATCAGTTTTAACTGCCTCCGCATCCTCCATAAGAACCTCCAAACAGATCCCCCCGACTGCAGAAAGACTGTCACCCACGCACTCATAACCAGAAGACTAGACTACGGCAACGCCCTCTACGCCAGAATCATCAAAACTCTTCTACACAAACTCCAAACCATCCAGAACGCCGCAGCCAGGCTCGTTCTAGGGACACCGCGCCACGAGCACTTGACCACCAAACACCTACGAAGCCTCCACTGGCTTCCCTTCGAGAAGAGGGTTACTTTCAAGCTCCTCACCCACTCCTACAAATCCCTCAACAACATCGGGCCCAAATTCCTCAATGACCGAGTATGTTTCCACATACCCAAGGGGTACCGCCACTCCGCCGACCTTGCCCTGGCAGAGGTCCCCCGCATCCACAGAAACAGAACCGGCAGGAGAGCTTTCTCCTACATCGCAGCCAAGACATGGAACAAGCTCCCGGTCAACATTAGACGCTCCCCAACCCTTCACACGTTCAGGAAGGACCTCAAGACCTGACTCTTCGACTGACACGGATCTGCTCCCCCCCAGCGCCTTTAGACCCTCACGGGTGAGTAGCGCGCTCTATGAACCACTGATTGTTGACTGATTGAATGTATAAGTAGAGGCCTGCAAGTCACAAGTAACTTGTTCAACTCAAAAGTACATCTGACAATGTCTTAAGCACAAAACAGCATCCTTTATGGCATACCTACAGGATATCTTAGAAGTCTGTTATATGCACTAAAATGTGGTTTTGACATTTCAGAAAGAATATAATATGCCAACTGAAGCTTGCGGTGAGAGTGCACAGACAGGGTCTGCACCAGAAGCCATCACCCAAGTTTAAAGGACTATTTCTGTACATGGGTGACAAGGTTGTGTCAGTGCTTGTCTACATATCTGAGAGAGTGTCGGAGTACACCTCTATCAGTGCCATGAGATGTTTAAGTATATGAGCTGGTATTTAACTGCCTGTATAACACATCTATGACTGACTACATTTGTATGTAAGTGACAGCTGCACAAATACTTTGGTACCTTGTTAGGCAATAGAGAGCTACATGGGTGTCACTGAAATTACCTTTTAGGCTGCTGCATGCATAAATAGTTTCTGGTGATTGACTGAATGTATAAGTGCTTATGTAGCTGTCTCTGTAAGTGAAAGACAGGATCTATGCTTTTGGGAACATGTATGTCATTTGTTTAAGGAATGGCACACTCCATGTAGTACTTGGCGTAGAGGCCTACAAATGTGCAAGTAACTTATTCAACTCAAAAGGACATCTCTCAATCTCTTAAGCACAAACATCATCCTTTATTGCATACCCACATCATATCCTAGAAGTGTATTATGTGCACTAAAATGTGGGCTTGATACTTGAGAAAGACCTATAACATGCCAAGTGAATCTTGAAGGAAGAATACACAGACAGGGTCTGCATTAGTAGCCATCACCCATGATTCACAAACTATTTCTCTGCATAGTTCAGAATGTTGTGTCAGTATTTTTCTACATATGTACGTTAGTATAGCAGTACACCTGTATGAGTGCCATAAGCTGTTTAAGTAAATGCACCAGTACGTGACTGTGTGTTTTAGTAGCTCTATGGCTGTTTAAATGGGTATATAAGTGGCTGCACAAATACTTCAGTGCCTTTGTAAGGGAATAGAAAGCTATGAACGTGTGACTGCAACTATCTTTGAGTCCGCTGAATGCGTCAATAGTTTTTAGTAAGTGACTGAATGCGGTTCTGTAGCTATCTGATTAGGTTGCAGAGATGGTCTATGCTTTTGTGTACATGTATACCAGTAGCTTTAGGGGTGCATACTCTATGTAGTACGTTACATAGAGGCCAAGTGCTCAAGTAACTTATTCAACTCAAAAGGACATCTGGCAATCTCTTAAGCAAAAATCAGTATCCTTTATGGCATCCGTACAGCATATCTTAGAAGTGTACTAAAACGTTTGACACTTCAGAAACACCTATAACATGGCAAGTGAATCTTGCAGTGATAGTGCACAGACAGGATCTGCACTAGTAGCCAACACCCATTTTGAAATACTATTTCTCTACATGGTTGAGAAGATTGTGTCAGCGTAGAGGAAAAGGACAGGAATGCGCCATATCTCAGAGATACAGCGCATCACTGCCCTTTTCTTTTGACTCAGGGCTCTGAAGCAAGATTCTTAATAGCGCTGCCCTGCTCCAAAACCTCGTAAATGAGGCCCTGAGAATTTTGTGCTGGGCTGATTGACTTTGTTTACCACAATAAATATTCCTATAACGAATAAAGGATTTCGACAGGTAGAATTTGGGGAGATGGTAAGACAGAAAAGAAGAGCATTTTCATTTCTGCCCGGACCATAATCTAATGATGGTGCTACAAGAAGTGCCTAGTTCTAATTCACATATAGCATCGCTTCACATATTAGTATTCAAACATTTGGTGAGGGTCGAGGGGAACTAGGGACTGCAGCACCAATAGCAAATTGTATGGTGTTACCATACTGGCTCATCTGTACAGCAAGGGGTTGATTAATGTGGATTTAAAATGATCAATAAGCAATGGAGGGATGAGAAAGAATCAAGGGCTTACCTATGGGGTGATTAGCCACTGATGAGCTAAGTGGGGAATTGCAGCAAATATGTATTAGAAAATGTTCTACTTTTTACATTCTGAGATAAAAAGAATATTCTTGTCATCTAGTTTCCACGAAAGCAGAATCTGAATCTGATATAGCTGAACAAATTATCTCTTAACAGTATGTTAAGGTTATTGACCCTATGGAGACTACAATATGTTTCCGTAACTGCAATGCCGTTGACTTTTTGCTGCGGTAAATGGAAGTAAGTGTATGAGAGGGTAAAATATTTTCCATATATATAGATGCAAAACCAATGGAAAACATGGTCCATAATTATTTTTAATCTTCATAAAAAATAAAACGTTTTTCTAGAGCATGCCATACATTTAATTGGTGTTATACAGTAAAAAGTGAACTACCAGGTTTTGGATATGAGCCTTCAAATACAGTACACTGCCAATTTTATGCAATGCGTCGTGGTTTAAAGGAGACTGCATTTAGTTTATAATTGAACATATCAGACACAAACTGAAACAAGTCTTCCGCGTAAACTTTTTCCCGATCACAAAGGTCCATAGTTAGGTGGTGGATCGGCATTTTGTGGTAGGAAACGGACTCATGGTTTACATTTTCCCGTTCCAGATTGCATTTTGCGGCTTGCCTTTATTATATGAGAGTCACAGCATTTGTGTTTGAAATTCAAATTTTGAAAATAAATTATCAAGCAACTTGATAACTGTAGAAATTTGATTAGATAAAGAAGCACAGACACAAACCTCCATTAATCACGCATTCCTCCATCATGTATATTCATGATCTAATTCTGTTATTAGCATCAAAGGACAGTACACATGCAAGAAACGCTCAGGCCCAAGCATTGGTAATGCTTTTATTATTATAAACAAAAGTATTGTGCAATGTTTTAATCTTGACTTGGCCTGTTCAGCAATAACTATAAATATCTAAACTCACAAAGATTTTACCACTTGACATCATCTCTGAATCCACACAATAATAATTCCCTCCACGCATTTCCTTTTGTTTCACACTCTTTCCAGTGTCTTCCTACACAAACGAATTGTATAAGTAAATGGATTCCAGTCCTAAACATTCAATGACTCAGCTTGGTGGACTCTAGGCATTTATTCATTCAACCATTTGCGTAAGCATATATACAAGCCCTTTGACCCCTCCATACCTGGAACAGAGATTTCGATTCTACATGTATGAGACCCACTTGGTCTTCAAACTGACAAGTTTATGTCAAGGTATTGCCTCTGTGTCTGACCTGAGCATGAGAATATGCAGCCCGGTGGTAGCGGTCAACAAACATTTGCTATCCGAACATAGCCAAAACTGAGCTTTTGTTGGCCAGCAGAGAATCACCTTTGAAGGATGGCTCAATCTGACCTAGGACTCTGCAAAATAGATCTAAGTAACTTAAAAACATCGGCTGACCATGGATGACGAGTTGTCTTTGTAGAACTGGGTTGCATATGTTACATCAACATTTTTTCAACTTTAGACCATCGCACAGAGTCCTTTGCTATCTATCATTTGTCGCTGTGGCACTTGCCCTGATCCAGTCCAATGTTGACTGGATTATGGTAATAACATTTACCTTGCAACTGAGAATGCCTGCTTTCTCCTTCGGATGGAATTGCCATCCTTCCCAGCTGATGAGAATCATGGATAAACTTTAGAACAATGCTTTCACCACAGTTGTTATAAATTCTGAAAAACTAGTTGAACTTAAACTCACAAGGGATATCCACCATGACTGGCCACTCTCTCCAATTGTGTCTGCTCTATTTATTGAGCTAATAGCTACCTCAATCTATGATGAGCCTGGAATAAAGGCTCCCTTTACCTCTCTGACAAAACATAAGCTCTTTGCTGGTGATTTAATCATATTATTATAATCAGACTAAAAGAACACTGAAGCGATTTTTGACAAAATCTAGAAAATCACTACAACTAGGGGTTATAAAATAAATCATTAAAAAACGAAATGCTATTTAATGCATTTCCCTACATTTTAAGACTAATGATATGAAAGATTAACCCTGAGATATATAGAGATCTATGTTGCAGAAAGCTATGAAGAGCTGGATAGATTGAATTATCTTCCACTACCACAAAGGTTAAAGAATCTCTCTTCCAGATGACAACCTTGCTTATTTTCGTAATCCGCTGTGTTTCATGAATCTAAATGTCAATGAGATGAACTTTTGTATTTCTAGTCATATACCTTACTTGCAAACTATCTTTTTCAAGCAAATTGAGGCCATTCTTCAAACTTTTATTGGGAATCAGGAATCCCAAATAAGTATGAAATTTATCAAGTTTACAGCCAATGACGAAGAAGAAGAATTAAGAATGTTAGCAATGCTCAATTTCAAATTATGCTATCACGTGCTTTAAAACTATTGCAACCAGACTCAATTTATATAGTCAAAATGGTATTATTGACAATTTTCTATTTAAAGATATGATTGATCAACCACAGATCAAGCTCTTCTGTCTGATAAAATACCTTGGTCCCCCAAAAGAGTGCACTTTAATACCATCAGTACTTTCAGTATAAGAAAACAATCCCCTTTTAAAGATATCTCCCATTTTCGTTAACATAGTTTACAAGACTGTTGAGGTTTAGTGAGTGAATCCTTCCTCAATCACAAAGTGGAAGAAACTTGAGTATAAATGTATAAGATCACCTTCCACACAAGCAAATTGGATTCCACAGAACTGAATTGGATCACACAGCCCAAATAAATACAAGCCTGTCTAAACACAGGTTTAGAAAATGATGAAACCTATTCTGTTGATTTGACAGAGGTGTTGTTTTTGGACAGATGATA
The DNA here is from genome assembly GCF_964204655.1 of Triturus cristatus. Taxonomy (NCBI): domain Eukaryota; kingdom Metazoa; phylum Chordata; class Amphibia; order Caudata; family Salamandridae; genus Triturus; species Triturus cristatus. The sequence goes on from NC_140585.1 coordinate 641,002,384, forward strand.
GAGGGAATCCATGGTTAGGTTTCTGATGAATTGCTTAATAAATGGGAACAGGAAAGTGGGGTGTAGGCTATGAGGCAAATGTGGAGGTAAGTCTCACAATTTAATTGGGAGTCTAATCGTGGTGCCACTTTTGAATGTATGGACATTTATGCAAAATTGCTGATTTATTATATTCTCTATTTTTTCAATAGGGTCATTCCTAGAATATTGCCTCATTGTCAAGACATCACAACGCGACAATGAGGCACTGGCAGCACATGGGTGGGGCTAATGAGAATTGTAAGTACAATGGAAAGCAATGTTTGATTTGTTAGGGAAGAAAAGTAATTTCTACATTAAGGCAGAACACTTTCTGACCTTCCTCTGGTGGGAACTCCAAGTGAAAGAACTGGATCAGCCAAAGCTCACATACAATCACGTATAACCTAGCAATGGAAATCATTACAAGCTCCAAACTACCAAAAGCTGTCTCAAAAAGATATTTAAATTAAAAAACTATAATTCACATATTCTAAAGGGATTGGTTCAAATAAGACATTTCTGAAGACATACCAATGTATACCTAACAAATAAACTAATAAATGAAGTATAATATAAACCTGAGCACTTTAAAGATGCTTTTCTTATATTCCCACGTTCATAACATAGAAACAATTATATTTGCATATGTGTCTAGCTCAAGAGTTTTTTTTTTATCTGATAAGAAAGTGTTTTTTTTCTCTAATTACCACCAATCAAAAGTCATTTACCTTGCATCTTTAGATAAATTGTTGTTACCACCTGGAAGGCTATAAAACCTTCTTCATGCCAGCTACTCCATCTAGGCAAGGACGAGCAAAGGGGGGGCTTGTTACCTTTGTTTCAGTAGCAGTTCGGGATCTTTCTGCCACACCGCTTCATGCCTCCTCCACTCCACATGTGATGTTACTATCCAGCGAAAAGAGCAAGATCATGCTGGTAAATGTTTACAATAAGTGAGTTGCACACTTGGAAGAATGTAATATAACACAGCTGGGGTCTTTACTCAGGAATATCAATATGAGAGGGTAGAGTTACCATTAAAAAAAATTAACAGGGGATCTTAACATCCGCATGTGTGGAGATATCAGGCAGGGAGGAGTGAAAGCTATGGGCTGCGTGCGACAAGCAGGCTTGCATATGGAACACACACCTCAGGCTACTGCACTTAATACTATCTTGCAAGAACTTGATTTAACATCCATCATGAATAGATTGCCCCTGGGTAAAGTCAACGTCACCCCTACTTTTATCAGGAGAGGATGTGAGACCCTTATTGATTTTATCTTTGTTTCTACACCTTTTTATTCCCTAATCACGGATTTTTCAGTCAAGGCGCATATACATAGCGACCATAACCCTATTTGTGTCTCAACAGGGTGGTCTCAAGTATACAAACATATTAAGGAGGGATCGGGAGTTCCTTTAAAAGTGGTGGAAGCATGGAGGAGACTTAAGCGGGGGCAAATTATCCCAGAGCAACGTTTTGAGTCCCTTTTAACACAGTGCCACAGGGAGTTTGCTATCTGTCATAATAGGGAGGCCAGTGCATAGGATATCATGGATGCATTCGGAGGTATGTCCAGTGCCATAGGGAAGTTACTATGGGTCCCAGGTGGGCGCGGCAAGTGCACAGGACTGAGATGGTTTGTTTTGGTGTGTTTCCAGGCATCCAGGAAATTTAAACAGGTCTTGGGAGTCAAGCCTCGAGACCAGGTGGCTGTAAAGGTCCTCCGGAGAGCCTACAAGGCTGCTATAATAAACCGCAAGTTCGCCTTGAAGGAGGAGGCCTGGATCGATCTAGTAGAGGGTAGCACATTGAGCAATAGCTCAATGTTCTGGGGCATTATCAATAGTCCCTTTTTAGCTGGAGACAGCAGCAACTTACTGGATGCCCACATCACAGAGGGCGATTGGATAAACCATTTTGAGGATATCTTCCAGTCATACACCTTGTCGATTGAAGGGCAGGAAAGGGAGGAAGGCAAGGTGGGGCTAGTTTTTACAACACAAGAGGTAAGAGCCAGCATCATGGGACTGACTAAAAATAAGGCCCCTGGCCCAGACGGGATCCCTCCAGATCTTTACATTGCACATGTGGAAACCTGAGTACCTGTACTTACAGCTGTCATCAACAAATCAGTCCAGGTTGACCACCCAGACTCTTGGGCCTTATCGTCCACAGTCCCGGTCTTCAAAAAGGGGGATAAGGACTGTACTCTTTGTTACATGCCCATTTCTCTTTTGGATTCTGTGGTGAAGGTGGTGAGTCGTATGGTATTGAGTAGAGTTGTACCCTGGGCAGACGAATATAACATTTTAGCTGAGGTACATTATGGTTTCCGCCCAGGTCGTTCCACTGTGGAACAATGTTTAAATTTGTGTATGGTGCTGATAAGTACACAGTGACCAATTCAAGCTCTATCCACCTAGGCTTTATGGACCTGTCATCAGCGTTCAACTGTGTAAACAAATCGAAGCTTTGGCAGTTGATGTCATCTATTGGCATTGATAGGGATATCGTTTTATTTCTTAGGGACCTTCACAGAGACTCAAAAGTGGCTGTCCGTTATTCAAAAGACCTCAAAGTGACCCGCAAGTTTGACATCAAGAGAGGGGTGCGCCAGGGGTGCATACTAGCTCCCTTTCTTTTTAACTTATACATTTATTCCCTGGAGAAGGTCCTCTGGGACACAAAAGCTGACTGCCCCCAGGTGGGTAAGCGTATTCTGCCTGTCCTCCTCTACACAAACAATGCTGTTCTCATGTCGAGGACAGCCAGGGGTTTACAACTCCTGTTGAACTCCTTTGTGGAATTTATGGAGAATTTGGATCTGACAGTTAATCTCACCAAATCCTTTGTCATGCAGGTGAGATCCCGCAAAGCTAAGCAGGTCACTTTTAAGTTAGGAACCTTGTCAATACCTCAGACAAACATCTTCTCCTATCTGGGATCAGTGTTCGACGACACCCTGAGCTGGGGCCCCTTACTCACTCGTAAGAAAGGAGACCTAGCTAAAGACCTGAAGCTGTTTTTGACTTTGCTTCCAGAGTGGTGGGGAACCAATAGGGGCCCTTTTAAAGATTTATAAAGCAAAATGCATTTCAAAGGTCAGTTATGGGAGTGAGATATGGGGTCACATTGGGTTGGAGGGCCTGCAAACTGCGGAGAATACCTTTCTGAGATGGGCCCTTTCAGTACCACAAAGTACCCCGTCCTATGTTGTGCATGAAGAGTTGGGGATATCCTTTCTCTCATACGAACTGGCTTTTCACCCACTAGCATTGTGGTTAAAGATCTGGGCTAAGCAAGTAAACACACTTAGTAAAGCCATTTTAAAGGATTGTCTCTCCCTTGTCCACGTCACGCACATCTGATGGCTCCAGTATATAAGAGCAGACCTTTCTAGGCTTGGTAGGGCAGAACTATTTGATAAGCCTGAGCGTACATGCAAGAGGGACTTTGCCTGGGCTAAAGAGAGTTTTAATAGAAGGAGCTGCTGTGACAGAGAGGAAATAGAGCTGTGTAAGCCCAGCGTGTGTAGGTACATTGCCTTAAAAACTGTACCAACGACTAAAACATATATTTTAGGGCTTAAAAGCATTCATGATCACTTTTTATTGCCTAGATTTCTGCTTGATCTTTTTCATTATCTCCTGGAACAACCATGTGGTGCACATAGAAGGCAGTGTCTTCTGCCCTGTGGCTGTGACGGTCAATCTTCACAGGACATGATAAGCTTTTTAATGTTTTGTAGTTTTTATGCTGCTCCCAGAAAGTTATTTACTATCCCCAATCTTAAAAAAGCTTGGTTTAGGAGGATCAGACCAGCTCTTATGTTTTTACATCTCCTTTCCAATGACACCGATTTGTATATGCTTAATTTTTTATGGGTTGCTGTTAGGCTTAAGTCAAGCTGTGACTAATCTTGGCATCAGGTCTCACAAATATTTACCATGTAAATTAGATTATCCTGGATGTACTGTATTGTGAACTTGTATTTTGGTGAAGTTGTTATTGATGATTGTATGACTTTTATGGTTTTTATTTGTAAAACTGATTGGAGTTTGAGGATGATGATGAGATAAATTATGATCTGCAACACGTGCAGGATGCTGTTGTCAGGCTGGTGGGAGGCCTTTGCAAGGACGATCAAGTATCCACTCTACAAGTTATCAATTGGCTGCTGTTGAAGAAATTAATCTTATTTAAATCTTGGATCATGGTCTAAAAGGCCATTTGGCAAACTTGTCTTATTTCTCCACATCCAGAATTTAGCAATAAATTCCACACTTAAGGCCAGATATGGTAAGGAATTTAACAGTCACAAACACTCCAATTTGCTAAATCAGAGGGTGTGTGACCACTAAAAACTCTTCGTCTAATGTGCTAAGCCCATTTAACTTATCTTGTTATTTTTTTCTGAATCATTATTTTGATTAAGAAATGGATACCTATTCACAATTTGGAAGGTGCATGGTATGGGCATCCTTCACAAATTCCAAATTGATATCCTATTCATCACTGTTATGAAACCATAATTATGTTCACAAGCCATTGAAAAGTTCCAGACTCCCAAGAAGGGGTGGTAACTAATCCTGTCCAATTTGGACTCCTTTCCCTCTGCAGGTCATGGTAGCAACTTCAAGGGGACCCCTGCTAATTCTGACTGAAGTTTTCTAAATTTGAAAAGCGATTTATTTTTCTTTTAGAGGACTCAGTTTCCATAAGGAAGCTCAAGATGCTTTCAAAAAATCAATTTTGAAACACATTCACGGGGATGGTCTATCCCTTGCAGGCCACAATCCTCTGTGGATGTAGTCAACCAGAGGAAGTTGCAGTTTACGACCTGCCAAATGTATAAACATTAAGAAGATTATTCTGTAACCACCTTAAAATCGTTATATTTACAAATCGACCTATTAGTACACAGTTTGGTTCCCAAAATGATATACTGGTTGCCAAAAGCCAATGTGCAAATTGCAACCACTTTTTTCAACCATAAAATAATGCATCCTACCTCGAGATCCTGACATCAAGTCCTTTCAGCAGGTCAATGTACTAGATACGTCAACATTGACTAGCAGGCTTTTTCAACAGCAGCTTCCATGTTGAGGCATGCACTGACTTTATATCAGCACATCGTGCATCATCTACTCCCTCCTCGGTGCAAGGATATTAAGGTGGGCTTGTCGGGGGCAGAGACAGCAACAGTGGGCTGGGTCCGGCTGAGGAGAAGTAGGTGGTGACAATGGAACTGGTGATGCCAATATACAGGCAAATGCATCCAGGCCCTTGCAACTGGATGCCCAGGTGCAAAGACGGCTCACAAAGAGGCAGCAACAGTCAGCTCGGTCCAGGATAGGGATCCCCAGGTGATAGCAGTGAATTAGATAATATAGCTCCGCCTCTGATGTGTGCATAGTTACATGAGCTGGGGAAGGTGAGGGGCAGAACTGTCAACATGGCCCGGCTGGGAGAGGTGCAGAAATAGCATTGGTTCGATCCATATCTAATGAAACTAGTTTGGTGTATTTGTCTTACCTTTTATGGCTGTGTCACAGGACACCACTCCATAGATCTAACATTGCCCATCACCAAGATTAACATGAAGGTCGGGGATTTCTTTGTCGCAAAAGTTTACTACACAATGAAGCATCTACCTCGTCCTGCTCTTTAAAATTATTTTTATTATTATTTTTTAATGAGAACTGATATTTTGATTCTCAGAATTACTATTTTAACATCACCCAGGTAATAACTTTTGACATTTTCAAAGACCTCTTAGCTCTCAAATAAAGAATCTAAGCTGATTGGAAATGAGGGTTTTCCACAATGTGTTTTCAAATAATGCAAAGAAGCCATCCAGTTTCACACTAAGGGCGTCTGCACTTAATAATTTGGTATCGCTCAGTAATATTTTCCTCATTAAAGTGTCACAGTTATAATCTAGCCTGTGTAGGCTATTGTGAAAAGGCAGGATTTTAGGAAACTGATTTTCTCTGTTGCGCTGGGAACAGTGTAAATGGGTGAATATTTTGAGTGTGCAAGAAATGATCAATCGCTGATGGCTCCGGTCAGCGGAGAAACAGTCTGATTCAGTGTCAGCGGAATGCCTCCCTACCCACAAAAAGCATCTCAGAACCTTTCGGTTGGACTCTAGGGAGATTTGAGATAAGAGGAGACAGTGAATAGTTTTCTGCTGAAGAGCTTCCCTGAGGGAAAGAATAAAGTGTTGTTTACTGTCTGATATCTTGTTTTTGCATGTGCCCGTCTATTTGGGAATAATTCACTGTTCCCGCAAAGTAAATAACACAATACAAAGAAAGCCACTCTGAAGATTCTTACACCCTAAACATAAACGTGTTCATTTGGAAAAACAGATTTTGTTGACAGACAGGCTGCACGTTTTACAGGTTTGTTGATTATCTTGTTAGCTTTCTTATCTAGCTGTTGAGTTTGTGGAATATATTTTTATTGTTGTAATAGTTTCCAGTCCTTTTTGTTACGCTGTGTATAAGGTCAAGGAGAAGATAAGTCGTGATTGCCATCAATAAACTTTTATACCAACATGCCCAGCATTAAATATCACCCTCCCCATCTTCAGATAACCAGAGGGCCCGAGTGGGTAGTCACCCATTAGACAGCAATCCTGATGGTATGCGGATCAGATAAAACATGAAATGCAAGCTCCCAGCCACCATTAACTGTGCAGTAACTGGGAGATAAAGCGCTGCGTGCCTTGGAGAGGGCAAGACACTGAGGGGCATATCAACAACAACCGGCGATAATTATCGCTGAGCGCACTTAGCGCTCGGATAATTATCGCCGGCTAGCGCCGATTTTTATCGCTGAGATAGCGTGCTATTAGCAACGCTTATCTCATCAGCGATAAAAATCCTAGCGCTAACTGGCTAACGTGAGATTATCGCTGGAAACCCAGCGATAATCTCACGTTAGCTAGTTGATAGGGACTCACTAACTTAGCCATAATATCCACCTTCCATAGGATATCATGGTAAGTCAGTCCTGAAGCAGGTGTAAGGAAAGTAGCGATAACAGGGGTTATCACTACTTTTCCTGACGCTATGCTTCATAGCGTTAGGCTTGCTGATAAGAGTAATGTCGCTTAGCGACATTTCTCCTGTCATGCCAGGTCAGGAACGCCCACTTTGCATCTCATTAGAGATGCAAATCTGGGCGTTAGGAATCCTGACGCTAAAGCAAGGTTTCACGCGTTAGTGTGACCTTGCTGATTAGGCGATAAAATTATCGCCGCTTTTCGGCCGAAAACAGCCGCAAAAGTGGCAACATTTTTTTATCGCCTGCTTGTTAATATGCCCCCATATTCTGTCCCTTCTTTAAACCCACATAGTCGACAGCTCAAAGTGTTGAAACTCCTGTGTGCCATCCTTGGCACACCTGAAGTCCCAGCATAGCCCAACTCCATTCTTAATATCATGTTATTCAACAGACCTGCTACATTTGCCAATGCACATGCCTCCCAAATCTTTAAAATAATGATGCCACAAGGTCTTGATGTGATAGAAGCCCTCCTCCTACGAGATGGAATGACGTAGGTTGATGCCACCAGAACCCTATCAGCAGAATTCACAGCCTGTTTTATTTCCAGAAATAATACTCACCAGTCCAGCCTCTGATCGATTTGGAGACATAGATATTTGTAGCATTCAATAGTCTCAAGTTTCTTACAAACAATTCCTGGGATCTCTGGCCTCAAAACATACATTTTTTATTTAATCTAAGTTCACCTAATATTCTTGATTGCATCGCTTTCTAAAAACTGGAATCCGCATTGTGGACCAGCAGGGGTCTTATCCAAAATCGCCATATCCTTTGCATAAAATAGTGTACTTACTCCCCGACTTTGGTGGGATTCTGTTGTAACACTCTGCCTTGGCCTATTCCGATATGTAGACATTAAATAGAAGGAGGGTGAGCACACATCCCGCCCTAACAAAATATTAACTGGGTATGGGATCAGACAACTAATTCTTTCGCCCTGATTTAATCAAAGCACATACATCACTATGGAGTTTGCTGAGGATATGAGTCAGCCAATGCTGTGCATTCCACTTTGTCAATTTCACCTACAAGAAATCCTTCTCGTCAGTACCACATGCTGCTGAGATGTCCACGAAAGCTGCTGCTGAGATGTCCACGAAAGGGGAGTGCAGTGGCCTAGTACCATCATTTAGTTCTCAGCCAGCCATGCCTGTGTTGTACATTGTGGATGTTCCTGCAGTAAATCCTGCTCATACCTTTGGAATAATCCCACAGAAAATCAGCCAAGTTCATCAGACAAGACCTAAGATCTTTGGAAATAAGTTTGTCTACAATTAGAGGCAGAGTATTTAAACCATAGTTCCTTTTGTCACCATCAATGGATGGAGGTTTCAAAACAGAAGATCAACTCTCATCCTTTTTTCCTCTTCACAGTCATGAACTCATAAAACATTTCCCCGGGAGCTTGAGCTTTGGAGTTCAGTCTTTGAAGGGGCATTCTTTTCATAGGGATTTAAAAAACAGGACTCTCAGGTTCTCAGAGGTTTGTTATAGCAGACAAAGAATGGAAATAGAAAGAGAGGGAAAGTGAAAGAAAGAGAGAGAAGAGAGATTTGAACATTTTTGCCAGGACGGCTTTTGGCCCCATTCAGGCAATGAAATTGGTCTCCAACCTATCCTATGTTCATTTCTATAAAAGTTATTTCTAAATCCCCAGATGCAATTTCTTTTCTCTTTCTGAACCCAGGGCTTCTCATGCACTGCACAGTACTGCTTTATTCCTGTACTGTGCCCTTTCCAGACACACATACAACTAGTGTAGTGTCACCACTCCTGCACTGAGCTGCACTTCACAGCTAACTAATATAGGCCAAGGATGAGCTAAGCACACAGCAGCGGAATTTTAAAATGGCGAGTGAGCCTGCAGGCCTCACTCCAGCGACAGAGTTTAAAAGAGGCCTGCTCACTCCTACTGATCACTACATGGTGAGCTACTATCATGGCACTCATGCTGCTCAACACCTAGTGAAGGCAATAGCCTTCCACCACTATGAGGGTAGTGCTTTGGGCAAACTTCTGGTCCAACAAGACCACAATCCGTGAAACAGTCCTATGTCATAGCACACACGCAGGATCTTTGTTTGCCTATGGAAACAAAAATCTACATTAAGGATCCAGACATCACTATAGTTTGGCACTCAGGGCCAGGGTACACGTTCATCACCATGCAGAGGACTTTTCCATACCAACACTGTTGTTTTCTTGTTGTTTCTCTTCTTACATGCCCAATTCCAACTTGAGAACTGGCTTTCATTGCCCTTCGGGCTCTGCTTGGCCGAGTTCTGCTCTGGTGTCTCATTTGTGAATTGGTTTCAGTTCCATTGGGTTTCTCTTCCCATTTGAGCATCTTCAAGTTGCTATAATGCCTAGTCAACCTGCTCTGTGATTTTACGTCTGAGTGTCCAACCTTCTTCCTGTTCACTCCCTGTCAATGTGCGTTACCCAGAGGCTTTTTGCTTCACTTCACTTATGTGCCTTTTCTGGTAGGTGTAACTTGAGTTTGGGTCTTTCTTTTGCGCTGGATGTATTTCAGCATCATTGAGCCAGCCAATATTGGCAGCTTTCATCCTGCTTTTTTCTCACCTTTGGTGTTAGTTCAGGGTGTACCTTGGCTGCTATGGCAATTTTTTTGGTGAGGCATGTGTTGTTGCCTTTTGAACTCACTACTAATTTGTAGTTTTTCCTTTGCCTGTTGTGCCCCTCTATCTGATGGTCTCTGTCATCTTTTATATTTCTTGGGGCCTGCTTCTGGAGTCTGTGTTTGATGCCTTGCCAACTTGTCATTATCAATGGTTCAGCAGACACATTCTGGCATTTTTCTGTTGCAAAAGTCTCTGGATTGCATTGCTTTCTTCCTGGTTTTTCCTCCTCACTGCTGCTGGCTGCTCCTTTGGTAATTTAATTTTGATGTTCCTTGTTTCTGGCCTTTCTGATGTTTCATCCTGTCATCTATCCATGTTTTCAGCCTCCTGTTGGTTTCTGTTCTACTTGTCCATAGTTTCCTTCATCCAGGACGGTCACTGGCTCTAGGTGCTAGGCTTGCCCATTCGGTACCTCCAGGAAAGTGATCCCCTTGCTGGCTTTGTACTTCTATTTAAGTGGTTGCTGGTTTACCTGGACTTTCTTACTATGGTCCTGTGGGGAGCTCCTACCGTGGGTTTTCTGCCCCCTAGAGCTTGAAGCTTTTAGCCCTGGGTTGGGTATTCCTATTGCTTTTCCTGCTTTCGTGAGGCTTGGGCTCTGCCATACCCTGTATTCATGGCCACTGCTCTTCCTTTCATCCTAATAGTTCTGCCTTTGGTTTGTTATGATTGGAGTGGATTTTATCATGGGTACAGGTCATGTCAGCAAGCTCTGGATGACAGGACAAGGGATTACTGCTCCATTTTGTACCAGTTAGATTGATTACACTGAGTATAAATGTTTCTCATCATGATCCAGCGATACATTTTGCACATTTGTCTGCAGCTGTCATCTTGGTCTTTCTGTGCTCAGGCCAGCCCTTATTCGAATTTATTGTTAATAGAGAGTTGGTGCCAGAGGCTCAAGGAAACAAAAGCACTATTTCCAGGAATTTAGACGTATTGTATCTAAAGTTTAATTAAGCATATAGTAGTTTGGGGCAATTACATTGCATTTGTCATGTGTGAAGATTCACTCTCACACAGTTAGCTTGTGATGAGGAAGACCTGGAGTGAGAGTAATGAACATTACCATTAGGTAATCTTCACATGTTAGTGGAATTGCAAATGATATCTGCATAGCCTGCACACAAGAAGGAGAAAATTGCATTCCTCATAAATCATAATTTTTAGTCTACTAAAAGGCTATTATTTTCCCTTAGGCCGTATGTCCTAATTTAACCATGAGTACAACCAAGTCCAACATGGCAATGTCATCTTCTTGATAAAGGTTTATGGTCAAACAGAGGCCAGTTTACATGGGGTAAACTCAGGCACACTTATAGTTTACATTTAAAGTTTGTTTTCTAACATACCTTTAATGTCTAGTACAAAATAGTTTCCAATGATTGTTCAACATATTTAACTAGAATACACTTAGGTTATGGTTACTTGGAAATTTGATTGTAATTGAAACTTACTAACATAAAAAGCCCATTTCATACAGGGATAATATACACAATGCTGCACTGTCGAATATCAGTTTGTGTACTATGGATTGAAAAATAAATACTGGCATGGTCACCAAACTGAAACTCATTTTTCAGATGATTCATGAAGCAGTTAAGCAGACCAATATTGGTAATCAATTAAAAAGTAGGTGACTCATCCATTGAAAGTTCTACACATGTGTAGTATGTTATGTGTATTTGTAAAGCACACTTTTACCTGCAGGGGTATCCTGGCTCTGACAGGTGTGTGTGCCCAGCCCTGCCTATGGTAGATTGGTTAATTGAAAAGTTAGGACTTCCTGCAGAATTAAATAAGAAAGGAAGAGTATTTGATGTGGAGTGGTAGGCTGTTCCCCTCTATAGGAGCGATGGAAGAGAATGCTCGTCCTCCTGATCTGGTTCTGTGTATGCATGAGATGTGTGTGAGTAGGAGTCCAATGTAGAGGAGGTGTCTGGGTGGTTGGTGGAAGGAGATGTGACTGTTCAGGTAAGTGGAGGCCTAAGTTGTGTAGTACCTTGAATGTGCTGCATGTGAGGAGTTTGAAATTATATGGCCAGGTAGTGCCAAGATCCCGCCCCCCTATGAATGGGCTCAGACCATCCCACCTCCATCATACCCCATTGCTAAAAGACAGCACACCACACTTTTTATAAAAACATTTTGGGTCAGGGGTCATAAACCCCTGGCCGTATTTATCATGATAACAAAACAACTCACATTAAAAAATATACTAAATATCACTTTACAAAATTATTCACAGAAACCCTATAAAACATGCAGGAATATTTACAATTTTGATAGATAACTAACCTTAACATAAACTCTCATACATAGAAATTCCTAATCATATCTAGCCTTGTACTTGCATATCCAGCATTAAGCCTACAAGTGAGATCATGACTGGTCAACCTGTGTGGGCCCCTCCCTAAGGGAAAGGGCCCACCCCCTAGCATTCCCTCCCCTGAGTAAGCTTATGGAAGTGGCCTGTCTATCCGCCAGGTTACCTACCTCTGGCATCCCCTACACCCCCATTATCCCCCCCAAGGGCCTATGCTATCTTTGCGCCCATGTCCTGTGTGGGGATTGGCCATAAGGGCCTGTTGTCAGCGAGCACTCCCACACCCCGCACCTCACAGCCTCTAACAGACTAAAAGTCCCATTGATGTCACCACAGTGGCAGCCTCAATCCTGAAAGAGTTAGAACTGAACTCCGTGAGGTCATATCCCGCCACCCTGAGAGCCAACCCAAACACCCTGGAGAACTGAAATCTCATCAAGGGGGATCCATTGTCATACACTAGGAGGGGGCCCCCCTCCCCACCATGCCTATGAGCCAATAATAATTCCAGATGGCCCACAGGACAGCAGGTATTGCCCGGAGCCCTATGCATGATGATGTAGTCACCCCTGCTGCCCTGGTCTGTCTTGAAGTGTGGCAGCATAATAGTCAAAGAACCCTCCACACATTGTACATGGGCCAGCTGCAGTCCCTCTTGTATGTCCTTCTAGTTCTTGGTCATCAATTCACCCACCCTGAAAGCCGCATAGAAGGTTAGCATAAACGCTACACTGAACAAGAAAGCCTCTTATGTGGACCAACAGCTATTATCCAGGATGCCCAGGACAGCCAACAATTTCCTGTTATCAATGTGGCATCTGGCAGCTGGCCTGGTCCTCTGCAAACACTGCCAACCCCGCAAGGCCCTCTGGGTGGCCATGCATTCTAGAAAAGAAGGAAATTTCGGCAATGTGGCATCGCACATAAGCTACAGAGTGCCCCTGATCCCTTAGGGTTCCCAAGAATTACAGGACAGAAGAAGATGAGAGCCACACCCTTTCTCCCGATTCCCCAATAAACCACAGTAAGAGCGAAGTGCCCCCTCGTAGGCACACCTCGTCCAGGATGCTAAACCGGCTGCCAAGAGATTCGGTAAGCTTGGACACCAAGCCGCCATAGATGGTCTGGGAAAGGTGTCAGGAATTCAGCTGCTTCTGGGTGGTAAGATCTGAAAATCTGCATCTTGACATGAGATAGAGCATCAGCAGAATTTTTCAGAAAACCCGGGAAATGTTTGACCCTAAACAATACATCAAGTTTCAAGCATTGTAACACAATCTCCTTCAGTAACCTGAGTATCATTTGGCTGCTTGTTGATTAATGGATTCCACCACCGTCATATTATCTGACCAAAATATAACCAACTGGTTGCAGAACTGGTCTGGCCAAATAGACAACACCATCAGGATGGGAAAGAGCTCAAGGAAACCAATGTTGGTGAGCAGCCCAATCTCCACCCATGCAGCAGACCAGCATTGCGCGTACCAGGCTGGACCCAGGATGGTACCTAAACCATCGCTGCACGCGGCATCCATGAAGTCTGAGCTCCATGCTGGAACTGGCGGGGCTGAGACACACCACTGTGTCATTTAAGTCCTACAGAAATGCCTGCCACATGCACATGTCCTGCTGAACGTCGCTTGACAACCTGGTGTGGTGGTGCCTCTCTCTCAGGCCAGACATCACCTGATCAATGGATCGCGAGAATGGGCATCCCATAGGAATGATCCTTAACACAAAATTGAGCAGTCCAACCACCTTTTGCAACTGATGTAATGTGACTTTCTTTGCACTCAAATAATCTTGAAAGGCCTAGGAAAAGGCGGAAACCTTCTCTTTGGGGAGCTGTGACACACCAGCCTTTGAATCTAATGGAATCTCAAGGAACTAAATGATGGTTGGCCTCCCCACTGTCTTGCTTCTTGCTAAGGAAACCCCAACTTCTCTCATCAATGCACAGAAATACTGCAATGCATTGTTGCATTCCCGCAGACCAGGAGATCGAAGAAGAGGAAATCATCCAGATAATGCAACACCCACCGATGGCCCGTCCTCCGCTTGAATGCCCATTATGAGGAGAGAACTGAATTTCTCAAAATAGGAGCCGGAGACCGAGCAACCCATAGGCATGCATTTATCAAGATAATGCGCTCCCTCAAACTGGAAACCTAGCAGGTGAAATTCCTGTGGGTGCACATGAAGTAGGCGGAAGGCTGACTCCATGTCTGACTTTACCAGGAGAGTGACAGGCCCCCAACTCCTGGAGCGTGACAAGGAAGCATACTTGCCAGAACAAAAGGTCCCATCAATCGCTTCATCTACCGACTGACCCTGAGGAGCAGAGAGGTTATGTAATAATATAAACTCCCCCGGATCCTTCTTGGGCACTACCCCATGGGACAGCAGACAAAACCTTTCATTGGTACTGAATCAAACGGTTCAGCCACTCTCCCCAGGCCCACTTCCTCGAAAGGTTTTGAGCAGCTACCTCCTGGTTGGACCTCAGAGACTGCTGGTTGCTGCAGTAGGACATGTCCACACTTCCCAGGGCTGGTATCCGGAAACGTTTCTGAAACCTTCTAACAGGCCCTGGGCTACCACCGGTTTCTGTACACATTAAGCCATGGGACCATTGCCATCCCATTGACCGGGAAGACAGCCTTGACAATGAGTTGGTCATCAATCCTATTTTTTGCCCCTTTTATCCTTGGGCTTCCTGAAACATTTTAACTCAAGATGGTAGGACAAAGAGCAGAAGGAGCAAGCATGCTTCAACTTGCATGTCCTGTGAGGCCTGGAACAGGAATGCTTGTTGAAATCCCCCAAAAATCCCCTCCCTCCCTGGGCTGCTAAATGAAACTGAGAGAAAGGACTGACTGGGGGCAGCGTCTGGGCGCTGATGCTTCAGCCAGAAGACAACATCAACCAGATCCCATTCCAGAGTGGGGCTAGTTGCCTTAAATCTCCTGAACTGCCTGTCATACTCTTCCATCCCATATTCATTGTGCCTGCTTGCAATCCTGTTAACATTCAAACTGTGTGCCCAAATTATTTAAACGCTCAGCCAGGATTGCCTGATAAATCGAGAACCCTTTTATTCAGTTCACTAACTTTTCCTCCACCCTCTTCTTGTATGACCAGATGCCACAGTCCCTGGAACAAGTACACTCCTTGCTCTGCTTTGCTTCCTCCCTATCGGGCTTATCCGGGAATAAGTATAAAATGTAAACATATGCACCTCTTCAAATTTTTTCTTTCACCTCACGGGTGACATGCCGGCCTAGCTGGTAACGTCCCAACCGTACTTCCCCCAAACCTAAACTCGTCAACAAAGTTGTAGTACCATGATTTGGAGGATCCTGGGCCTTTGGAGCCAGCCCTGTCACTGCTGCATCCCTACGCACCTTCAAGAGGAGTGTTGCCACCAACCCATTTCCCCTGGTTTGCTGGCTGCCTGAGTAACCCTGGTGATCTGTTCCACTAAGACCCCTGGTTCAGTGCCTGGTACCCTTGCAGATACAGCAGGGCACATTTGCGCCCTTTGAGCCCCTGCACACTCAAGGTTCACAACCAACCTCCTGGCATTTTCAGGATCATCGCCCTCAGTGGCAAGAGCCTCACCCCCAGTTAGGGACAAAGAACATCCCATACATCAAAAGCCACAGCAGAATGCTGGCCAGACCGGTCCCTAAATCTCGCTGGCTGGGGTCCCCTGTTGGAGTCACCCCCACCACCAAACAAATATTGTCACTCTGCACAATTCCTCCCTCAGCCACTGGACCCGTTATGGCTGAGACATTACCTTGCGCTGCGCCCAGGGCACCCTCGGAGCCACCTACATCAGCACCCCCTCTCTCCTCCCCAGGGGACCAGCTACTTCCTCCCCAGGATGCGCCTCACGGGGACTCTACTCCATCCTTGCTAACCTGCCCTCTAGCTCTCTTCGGTAGAGGGGGAAATGCTGCCTTAGGGGCCACTCACTCATGCCTAGGCCTCTCCCCTGATGCCTTAATTGCCTCCTGCCTCCCCACAGGTGGGCAGTCCCTTAATGCTGCCAGGGACTCATCCATAGCATTCATCCTGTTCATCATAGCTTCCAAAAGCACTTCCATGCACATGCGCTTTGAGCCCTTGCAGTGCTATACCTGGCATCTCTGATCCCACAGATGACACCAACGGTGCCCTACACAAAACTCATCAAAAAGAATAAACCGTGTCTTGCAAAATACGGGTGGATAGGAAATGCACAAAACCTACCACTCACAAGCCACTGAACCCAGTTAACCCCAGTAGCCTAGAAGACACCACCACTGTCCACAACACAGCGCAGGAAAAAGCAACCTACTTCTCAGTCCCCCCAGCAGCACCGCCACAACCCAAGGCTGACCTCACAACCAAAATCAAATGCAATGCTTAAAAACGATCTACTAGCCCAAATCAACAATGCAAGCTGTAAAAAACAATCTACTCAGAAACAATACAGGTCCACAATTCCCTGCCTCCTGACCTAGGCTCCAGAGCCAGAGTCGCCACTGTGTGCATGTGCTCAACAGGTCAGGTGAGTAAGAACTCAAGCCCGCACACATCCCAGCATATGGCCAGATGATTACAGCTGACTTTTGTCGGGGGAATACAGCGACCGTAGCGAGCATGCCACGTTGGGCCTATAGAGAAGGAAGACAAAAGCAGAAAAACAACAAAGAAAAGTAGTTCAGCTGTGTCCTGTGGGTAAAGCAGTGATCGGAAAAGAGACAGCATCACCACTCTGCAGCCCTTTTATGGGTGGGCCTGGTGCAAACTGGAATGGACGTGACCTGGAAGCGTATAGGCAACTTCCGGGTCACCTCGCCCAAGGCCCCTTTCCTGAAATCAATACTGGCTGGTGGCTGCAGCGTCACACGCTGCTGCCCCTCCCGGGCTGGTTCAACGTGACAGCCATAGGTGTGGCTCCCCCGGTTTGGGGGCGCCTTGTCAGTTCATTTGTATATCCATAACCCATGGTGTGGTCTACTTTTTAGGATTCAAGCAACATGAATGTGATAGAAGTAACTCCAAGTGGAAGAATCTGACATTCTTCGAGAACAAGTGCAGTGCAGTGCTTATTTAAACAATACACTTTCAAATTGCTGAAGAGTATCCCAACACAATATAGCATGAACATGGTTCATTTAAGAGTTGGTATTATGAACTTCTAAAGCATAAAATGTTGCTTCTGTTATAAAATATTGGTATAGTCAGATTGCAATCATAAGATGATATTGAAGTTTGCACTTTAATACTTAACTGACATGTGCAATGGATGCTTTCACAAAACAGCCAGGTGTGTTAGTAAGCTCTCAAAAAGAGAAAAAGAAGGATTGGTTTGATTATCTGCAAGGCCTGCCCCTAGATTTTCTGCTGCCCTTCATGAAAATATCCATGGTCACACCTCCCCTTTCCTGGAACACATACACATGCAACCAAATCAAAAAGTTATTTTAGAACATATTAATTGCATCCCTAATGTGGAAACATAGTAATATTATAGCATGCAAGAGGCATGCAGGCTTCATAGATCGTCACAAGAAATATACCACTGAAACCACTGAAGTTTTCTTTAAAAAGCTGAGCACTTTTACAGAAAGGAAGGAGAGGAAGATAGGAGGGGAAGAATAAGGAAAATGGAGGAAAAGGAGAGATATGGAGGAATGGAGAAACAGAGAGGTTGAATGGGATGCTAAGAGGGGGGTAGAGGGAGGATGGGAGAAAAAGAAGGAAGACAGTGAGGAAGGAATGGAGGAAGAAAAAAGAAAGAAGAAAATAAGGAATGGAAGTAGGGAAGGTGGGAATGTAGATAGGGATGATGGATGGTGGAGAGAGGTGCAGGGTGGATGAAAACAAGAAGGGTGGGGAGGATGAATTGGGGAGGGAGGGAGTTATAGGGAGTATGAATGCGGGGAGGGAGGGATGGAGAGATTGATGGAGAGGGAGGGATGGGGAGAATAGATAAGGGAGGGATAGTGTGGATGGATCTTGAGGGATGGGGTGGGATAAGGGATAGAGGAATGCATGGGGGATTGATGGGGAGGGATAGGTGGGACAAAGAGATGAGGATGGATGGGAGAAAGATGTTAACATGGAGGAATGGATGGATGGATGGATGGATGGATGGATGGATGGATGGATGGATGGGAAGATGGATGTAAATAAATAAAAAGAAGATGGGTGGAAAGTAAGAAAAAATGAAGACTGATACGATCAACGTGAGAAAGAAAAAAGAGAGAAATGCAGAACTTAAGAATGACAGAAAAAAAGAGAGATTAAAAGTGATTAAAAAAAGAAAATGACGAAGAGAAATAAGGAAAAGAGATCAGATAATAGAGAGAAAGAAAATAAGTAGCTAAATAAAGAAAAGGAGAATAAGGAAATGAATGAGATCAAAATAGGAAAAAGAGAAAAACGGCGGTTATATGATATAAACAAAGCAGAAAACGCGAGGAAAGGAAAAATAGAAAGTGGAAGAGAAATAAAGGAGGTCCAGAAAGAGAAACAAAGGAGGGAAGAGAAGGAAATTCAGGAGTCGAGGAACAAAGGAGTGAAAGAAAAAAGAAAGAAATGTAAATGTAGTGTGACTGTCAAAATGAACTGTGTGAAGTCAGAAGTTAGGGGAGGCAATATTTTTTCATGGTGAAAGTTTTCAAACAGCTTTCACTAAACCAATGTGCTTACTTTTTTGTCAAGCTTGTTATGTGACAGAAACATAATGCAATGCAATTGCACCATTAGATTCAAGGCCTTACAGATCTGGTTGTAAGAGAGGGTAAATACTGGCCATTCAATTGCTCACTCTAAATCAAGCGGGTGTATGAACAGCTGAATTTTCTTACACAGTTGGGCCATCGGGGGAGTATGTAAGTGATGGAGACAGAGTAGTCACTATCACTGACCAGGTCTGTTACATTTTAACACTTACTGGGCCGCTTGTGTCATGCTCCCTTTTTGCAAGTTTCTCATTTCTTCTCACTATTCTTTACCATATATATCTCGTGGTCTTTTTCAAACACTGTGTGGTTAGGCGTTCAACTACAGGCCTTTCATGCATTCACTTCATAGTCTTGTTCCACGGACCATGATGTGGCCCAATACACTCTCCTAATCCTCTTGTTTTCTTTACCACTTAGGTACAAATGCCGGGCCCTTATCAGGGAGCCCCAGCATGGCACATCAGAAGCACATTGTTTGATATTGTTTCCCACTTACGGATCACTGGAATATTGTTATATTTTGCATTGCGTTGCAAATTTCCTATCAACTACTACAGCCCAACTTTGGATTAATAATGTCCACATAAAACACAAGGTATGCAATTGTGTTTTTCTTGATTTCAGGTACTTACTAGCTCATGGGTTGGTTTTGTATAAAATGCTTCTGCTTATGCTGTATGGCACCTACCTGACATTGGTGGTTTTTTCATTTAATTGTGCATCTGCATACCTTCCTCACTTGACATAACATGAATTTAGATGTAATGCACCATCAAGGAAGAGATCCTGGTGCACCATGGCAATATGTAATAGACATCACTCCATTTTTCAACATATTCATGATCATATTTCTCGATACGCATTGAACTTGGCCCTTTTTGGCAGGTTCATCCCTAAACTTTCTTGCCTTCTCCTAGCCCTTTCTGTGACATGGTGTTGGTGGTTTTAGGCCTTTGGGCATTTTAGCAGTGCTGTCCAGTGTAAAGTGTGTGCGCTCTCTGTGTTACATTTGGTAAGGTTGGCCTGCCCTCCCATAGGAATGCATTGGGGATTCCCTGATCAGTATGTCAGTGGTAAGACCTGATATGAGAGGTGCCGCGAGGTCAAGTTTAGTATATTTTGAATTGTAATGATAAATGCTGCACAATGGTGTGCACAGATTTATTATGATTATTTTAGAAATGCCACTTTTAGAAGTTGGCATTTCTGTGTGCTATGTGTCTGCCTGCCTGATGTGAATAGCATGTCTGGCTTGTGAGTGACAGGGGTTGGGAGGTGTGTGTGGCTCCAAGAGGGGCAGGGTGAGTCAGCGCTAGGCTGAATGGGTCATCTGCATTGGGAGTAGTGGGAGGAGTAATCCCCTGACCCTGAATAGGACTGTGCCCAGCCTGTACAATGTTGGCTCCACCCCCCTGTGGTGTGTCTGATCACCTAGCCCCACCTGACAAAGGGGAAGAGGAGCTTGGAAAACAAAGTCCTCCAATTCCCCCCTTAACCAATTGCATCTGGTTCCCCCAAACCCTGTACTGCAGACAAAGGAGAGACGTGGTATAAGTAAAGGGGCCTTGTCCCTATAAATTTGTCCTGCTTGTGCTTGTTCTTGAACCTGTTGGGGCATGCTGCTGCTGGGGCCCAGGAGGAACCACCATGAGGGCTTGCCTCCCTTGATCCCTAAGGACTTTTTGGGACCTCTAGCGTCCTGTGAGCCCTTTATTTTTATCTGCCAAAGAGAAGGAGCACTAGGGCTCCGCCGCGCTGAGCTGCGATCTTTCCCGAGTGAATCCCGACATGGAGATTCCCCCTAATGGAGGGGAGAGAAGCAGGAACCCACGCCGCATTTTGCCTGCTTAGTGGGACCTACCCCACGTTATGGATATTGAGATTTGCGGGTGCCCACCCCGCTTATGATTTTAAATATGCAGTTGCCCACCCCGCGTTGTTTGCCTTAGCGGGAGCCCACCCCGCTTTCTCCTGTTGTGAATCACCACCGTGGCCCGATTCAGTGGCTGAACCTAAGCTGGTGGGAGGAGCAACAACACAGCCTTTGGCCAACACGTAGTCCTCTGGGCCAGATATATAGATGACATTTTTTGTATCTGGAGGGGGACAAAGGAAGAAGCGATTCTGTTTGTTGATACATTGAACAAGAATCAGTGTAATTTAACATTTACCAGTACTATACATGAAGAAACAATAGAATTTCTTGACGTGGAAGTCAAAGTTAATAACAACAAACATGATAGCAGATTGTTTCGGAAAGCTACAGCTGGAAACAGTCTGTTACATGCCAAGAGCTGTCACCCTAAGAATTTGATACATAGTATACCGTACGGTGAGCTGCTCAGAGCTAAAAGAAATTGTAGCTCTGAGGCAGCATTCAAGGAAGAAATGTTAACCATGAAGACACGGTTTATCCAGCGAGGGTATGCAGAATAAATCATTCGACAGGCATGTGAGAGAGTAATGACAGTTAAAAGAGCAGACACATTAAAAGTAGTCACTAAAGAATGGGCTGAAGAAGAACCTATTAGGTTCATAATGGCCTACAGTAATCAATCATGGGAAGTAAGGAAATGCCTTAAAAAGATTGGCATGTGAGACCTTGAAAAAATATGTAGGGGGTCATCCAAGAATCACGTTCAGGAAATGTATTGCTTTGAATGACTTATTATGTAGTAGTGCATTACCAACAGAAAAAGTCTTGAATCCAATACAAGGATTTTTTTGTATGCGGTTTATGTAAAGCTTGTAGAACAAGCGTTAACAGCAAAGAAATGAAATTATCCCAAGTACATAAACCTTTCCACATTTCAAAACATCTTACATGCAAATCAGACTATTGTGTGTATGCACTAAGTTGCCCCTCCTCATTGATATATATTGGTAGCATGGTCCAGCTGGTCAAAAGACATATTTTGGAACATATGAGGGCTATCACTAATGAAGACAAGCAATATCCTGTTGCAGGACACTTTAAGGAGTTCCACAATAAGAATAGTGGTCTCCTACAGTTTTGTGCCTTAGACAGAATTCCTGTGGCAGAAAGAGGAGGCAATAGAGTGAGGGAACTTAGACGTTTGCAGTCTAGACTGATTATAAAATTTGGTACTGGACGTCCGATGGGACTGAATAAAGACTAAGAATTATTGGTTCATCTAGGATAAACAATATTTGCAAATGGTATTTTGTCCACTTTCAGAAAGATGTGAGTTTTTATATGCCATGTTTGTTTTTAACGATTACTAATTTTACTGACAGCACTGTTTTATGTTTCGTTGTAGGAGACAAAGATATCAGCTTGCTTTGCGGAGAAATACAAGAGAGCTATAAATATTTAACAAAAGACGACGAACATTGAACAATAACCATGATAAGTGTATTGATTTGTGATGAACTTAAGACCACTGGGGCACAAGCTTTGCCATCAATTGAATGCTTAGAAATGTGATATTAGTCACAAGTGTAATTAGCATTTGCCCATTGGGGCAGAATTGTGAATCTTTTATGCTGATGGACTAATCAGTTATGAGTACAATGAGATTAAGCATTTACCCACTGGGGGGGAATTGTGAATTATTTATATTGATGCATCAATCAGTTATAGAGTACTAATCGAGTTGGCAAAACAGTTTTATTTATTTATTTGTCAATACAGAGTCATGGGAAACTATCTATTGATTTAATATGGATGAACTAGTAAAACTGTATTGAAAGTCACCATCTCAAAATGAATGCCAGTTTTCGTCTCTGTAATGAAGCAGTTGGGATATGTAGTCCTACATTTATTTTTGGTGGAAGTGCACTATATGTAATTGACTGCAACAAACAGACCTTGACCCGTGACCAAGGTGTGGCTGCACCGAAATGCGTCGGGCGTTTGGCTTACCAAATGCTAAAATAAAAAATCTTGCGTGAATGGAATTGGGCTTGAGCATCTTTTGTCAAACCGACAGGGGAATCTGGGGAAAATACTGATAATCACATTTGAAACTAAACAGCCGAGAGGACTGAACGGTGATGAGGAACTCCAAGTTCACTTGTAAATAACCTGCTCATGCACAAAACATCTGAAATACAAAAGACTCAAAAGTCTAAGCAAAAAATCATGTACTGATTGGCAATGATGTATGAAGTATAAATGTATGAGGTACTATACCATACAATTAGGGCACTAAGCCATTACTAAATTGCCAACAAAAATATACATATACTATATATAACAGAAGAAAATGGTTCATCATTCAAAATTGTAAAATAGTCACACAGATTACACTGTAAAAATTAATCACTTTTTTCACGATGTGTACTACATGTCCCATGATGCATCATAATGGCTATATGGGTATTGTATATATAAAGACATTACCTGTGGAACACAGCTAACCGTGAGCAAGACCAGAGTGGTCGAAGCGCGTTGGTTAATTAAGGGAACTCGATGGTGTTGGGCTGTTTGAAAATCTGAAGTAAAAAAAGCTCTAGATTTATATCCTGGAGTGCGAGTATTTCTTCTTTTGGTGAAAAATATAGATGCAGATCTCAATCCCTTATCTGCATTTCTCGCACTGACCGTGAGCGCGCTGGAGAAACAAGGGATTATTTGGTGGAAACAATTTGTGAGCAGCGGAGCCCGCCATCAAGCCTGGTTTGCTTGGAATGGAAGGAATCCAAGCAATCAACACTGTGTTTTGAAAAGACTGTGCCGTCAACAGAGAATCGCAACCTGATACACACAAGATTCACCCGACTATCGCAAGGTGAAAGAACTCGCACATGACAAGCCAGATGACGACCGAAATGGAAGACATCGAGAGGTGAGAAGTCGAAGGACTGCTACTCTCTTTGGACACGGCGAGTTAAGAGACACTGTGTGGAAGGCGCTAGGTTTTCGTTATCAGGAGTTTTGTTGACTAAAACAGGCTGTTGAACGAGGTAGCACTTGAACGTGATAGGATCGCAGCAGCGAAAAGTCACACTCTGTGCCGGGAGTTACAAGACATTAAAAAACGCAGCAGTAGTTTATTGGCTGCGAGCGGCAGCCAATAAACTGGTTAAACACCTCGAGCCCCCTTAAAAGTGAAAGAACGAATGAATAGTGAACCAAATTGCTGTTATTAAAAGAATATTGTACATGTAAAAATGGTGCAAGCAACGAACAATGTGAAAATACATCAGCAGGTGGCCACCAGCGTTACAAGTAATGTTTAATCAAAGCGGTTACACACATCTGAGACCTTGGATACCATTTTTTTAAAAAGCACAGTATAATCGGAGCACATTATTTTAGCTTCCTTGTCAACAGAAGCTTATAATCAAACCGTGCAGAAAAACCAAGGAATATATTATTAATAATCAAAAGGAATTAAAAAGCATTCCTTATCAACAGAAGCTCATAATTAAACTGTGCATAAAAACCAAGGAATATATTATTAATAATTAAAAGGAACTCGAAAATAAGATATATAAAAATTGGCAAACATTGCAGAGAGAATAAACAAGCGACAGATGAAAGCAACAACTTTGTTTTCATGTGATAAAACCACACAAGGTACCGATGTCTTATGTGAACCAAATGGAAATGAGGAAAGTGGAAAAACCCTCAAAAATACCTTTTTCAAACTAGAAAAAGTTCTAAAAAAAGAAATATCAAAAGGATGGGAAATAATAACGATAGAGTAATATCTGGAAGCAGATAGAGTACCAAGGGGCTTGAGGATCTTCACTCTACCAAACCATCCTGAAACAAGACCAGAAATGCTTGAGGAATGGGGGAGAAATAACATGTTATGTTCCCGCAATATGATGGAGATAATCATTAAATATGATAAGAAAGACCTGGAGGAACTCATAAAATAATTGTAAACTTGGAAAAAGAAATACAATCTTTTATTAAACAAGAGGAAAGTGGACGTTACAGAATGGAAATGGAGTTAATACTAGAAAAATATGAAAAAGAGATTGAAGAAAGAAAACAAAGAAAGTTTCGAAGAGATGAAAGAGATTATCAAATGGGAACGATCTTCACTTTTGCTAAACGGTTTGTACAAATAAGAAAACAATTAAAAACAAACCCCAACAAACGAAAGGATTCAGATACCACTGTGAGTGAATCAGATGTAGAAACAAGTGAAGGAGAAAATCAATTTATTCCAGAAAAAACGTCTTTTTTAGACGAAATGAGACTGATGTACATAGACCAGAGGCCGGGAAAAAATCGAGGAAGAGGAAGAAGCCAGACACAGAATCGAGGACGTGGATGTGGAAGAGGCAACCCAATAGAGTCATCAACCATAGAAAAACAAGGAGAAGCCTCAGGAAATATAAATCAATACCGATTACGCAGCAAATCAAAGAAATAAACAACAAATATAACTTAGAAGCAGAAAATAACCTCATTGTGAATCTGTCAATGACAATATTTACGAAAAATCGATGCTCATTACTTAATAAAGGCCTGACTTTCTGTCCAGAAACTCATCATGATATAGTGGAAACTAAAATTGAAACCCATAAATTCGTTCGAAAATTAAAATTGGCAAAACACTTTGCAAAATTTCCAAAGGTTGTAATGTCAACAGAAATAAGTAATGCAACTAACCCATTACCCAATATTGCAATAGATCAAATATCTGAAATAAAAACAGTATATGACCTAACACACAACTTAGGGGATGAAGAATTACAAGAGTCAGAGATCATAAAACAATTAGGTTTTGAAACATCTGGAAGAGAAAAAACATCCTTCAAAACAAAATCTAAATTTTGTCCGATTCTTACACAAGGCAATAAGATTGATCTCGATTATGATCTCGTAATAGCAGATTTAGAAAATCTACCAAATAAACAAAGAAAGAAAAATGAAAATTTGACGAAAACAGAGAGAGAAGCACTAAAAGAATTGATGGAAAATGAAAATCTTGAAATAAAACCTGCAGATAAAGGGGGAAACATTGTGGTGATGGATACAACTCAGTACAAAAAAGAGGCCACAAGACAACTGAATGAGATCAAAAACTATAAAAAGTTAAAAACAAATCCCATAAATCAGGTGACAATTTAACTACAACTTAAATTGAAAACATGGTCAGAAAATGGTCTATTAACCACTGATGAAGTGAAATATCTGACAAAGGACAACCCCACAATACCAACGATGAATTTCCTACCAAAAATCCATAAAACCTTAATAGATCCACCAGGAAGACCTATAATATCTAGCTGTGACAGCCTCTATGAACCCCTCTCAAAATATATTGATTCCTTTTTGGCACCCATGGTAACAACACTAAGTTCTTATATCAAAGACACGGGTGACTTCTTAAGAATCCTGAATGAAATCCATTGGCAAGAAGACTACTTGCTAGCAGCGATATATGTAGTGTCACTCTATACATCGATAAATCATGATACAGGACTCAAAGCACTGAAATACTTTCTAGGTCAAAGAGACATCAAATATCTTGAGCATTCCAAAATGATTTTGGAGATGGTGGAAATATGTTTACAGAACAACATATTTATATTTGATCAACAAATATAATGCCAAATGTGCGGTACTGCCATGGGCGTTTCATTTTCGCCGAGCTATGCAAATCTCACCATGGGATGGTGGGAAAAATCAACTGCATGGAATGAAGACATGGATATGTACACAGAAAAAATTGTGTTATGGCTAAGATTTATAGACAATCATCACCCCCTTTTGTACCGCTTTGTTCGCCACAAGTTGGCAGGGTATGCTCAGACGTGAGTCCCTTTCTCACTTTGCCACTGGATTCAAGCAAGCCTGGCTGAAGACGTCTGAAATGCCAGAAGCCAGTCCTAGGAAGCTTGTTTCCGGTCCAGGGAAGGCATGGCTTGGCAGTTCGGGCTGGACTGTTACCATGAGGCACAGGGTCAGACTGATTTGCATATGGCCATGTCTGAACTGGGGTGGCAGAGTGGGCTAAAGAACGGTGATGGATCAAACCCAGATCTGTTGACTGGGTGTGAGTGTTTGATTGGTTCTGATGCTCCGTCCATCACCACCCCCTTTTGTACTGCTTTGTTCGCCATAAGTTGGCAGGGTATGCTCAGACGTAAGTCCCTTGCTCACTTTGCCACTGGATTCAAGCAAGCCTGGCTGAAGACGGCTGAAATGCCAGAAACCGGTCCTAGAAAGCTTGTTTGCGGTCCAGGGAAGGCATGGCTTGGCAGTTCGGGCTGGACTGTTCCCATGAGGCACAGGGTCAGACTGATTTGCATATGGCCATGTCTGAACTGGGGTGGCAGAGTGGGCTAAAGAACGGTGATGGATCAAACCCAGATCTGTTGACTGGGTGTGAGTGTTTGATTGGTTCTGATGCTCCGTCCATCACCACCCCCTTTTGTACCGCTTTGTTCGCCATAAGTTGGCAGGGTATGCTCAGACGTGAGTCCCTTGCTCACTTTGCCACTGGATTCAAGCAAGCCTGGCTGAAGACGGCTGAAATGCCAGAAACCGGTCCTAGGAAGCTTGTTTCCAGTCCAGGGAAGGCATGGCTTGACAGTTCGGGCTGGACTGTTCCCATGAGGCACAGGGTCAGACTGATTTGCATATGGCCATGTCTGAACTGGGCTGGCAGAGTGGGCTAAAGAACGGTGATGGATCAAACCCAGATCTGTTGACTGGGTGAGAGTGTTTGATTGGTTCTGATGCTCCGTCCACCACCACCCCCTTTTGTACCGCTTTGTTCGCCATAAGTTGGCAGGGTATGCTCAGACGTGAGTCCCTTGCTCACTTTGCCATTGGATTCAAGCAAGCCTGTCTGAAGACGGCTGAAATGCAAGAAACCGGTCCTAGGAAGCTTGTTTCCGGTCCAGGGAAGGCATGGCTTGGCAGTTCGGGCTGGACTGTTCCCATGAGGCACAGGGTCAGACTGATTTGCTTATGGCCATGTCTGAACTGGGGTGGCAGAGTGGGCTAAAGAACTGTGATGGATCAAACCCAGATCTGTTGACTGGGTGTGAGTGTTTGATTGGTGCTGATGCTCCGTCCATCACCTCCCCCTTTTGTACCGCTATTATCTGGAATGGGACATCAGAAGAATTTACCACATATGTAAAAATGCTGAACACCAACAAGGATGGCCTACAGTTTACACAATTCTTGGATATTGAAGTGTACCAGGAAAATGGCCAACTAAAACCCACAATGTATCGAAAGCCTACAGCCACAAATAGCCTACTCCATGGAACGAGTTTCCATCCAAAATCACTGATTAAAATGTGAAAAGTGCACGGCTTGCAAAATTGGAATAAACAAAAAAGAAATCATGGGTCCAAAAGGAAATAAATATATAATCAAAGAAAAGATCAACTGCGAAAGTACATATGCTGCATACATGTTGGAATGCAATTGTGGAAGCAGATATATTGGGAGTACAATATGTCAACTAAAAAAGAGAATACTAGAACATATCCGCGCAATCCAAAATGATGATCAAATTTATGCAATGACAAAGCATATGAAATTACATCACGAATATGGATGGCAGCAAATGAACTATTGGGGACTTGTAAGAATCCCCATAAATGAAAGAGGAGGAGATAGAACTAACAAATTGAGACAATTGGAGTCAAAACTGATAATCAGATTTCAAACTGAACAACCGAGAGGACTGAACGGTGATGAGGAACTCCATGTTCACTTGTAAATAACCTGCTCATGCACAAAACATCTGAAGCACAAAAGACTCAAAAGTCTAAGCAAAAAATCATGTGTTGATTGGCAACGATGTATGAAGTATAAATGTATGAGGTACTATACCATACAATTAGGGACCTAAGGCATTACTAAATTGCCAACAAAACTAAACATATACTATATATAACAGAAGAAAATGGTTCATCATTCAAAATTGTAAAATAGTCACACAGATTACACTGTAAAAATTAAACACTTTTTTCACGATGTTTACTACATGTCCCATGATGCATCATAATGGCTATATGGGTAATTGTATATATAAAGACATTACCTGTGGAACACAGCTCACCGTGAGCAAGACCAGAGTGGTTGAAACGCGTTGGTTAATTAAGTGAACTCGATGGTGTTGGGCTGTTTGAAAATCTGAAGTAAAAGAAGCTCTTGATTTATATCTTGGAGTGCGAGAAGTTTTTCTTTTGGTAAAAAAAAAAATATATATTATATATATATATATATATATATATATGTATATATATATATATATATATATTCACTGAAAAAACAAAAGGTTTCAGGGGCGTTATAGTTAGCTGGACTTTTCACTCGTCCACACCATTGAAATTCCCCCGTTATAGTTAGTTCAGCTAACTATAACTCACACGCCCGCAATGCACTGCTGATGACGTCACATATTACATCTTACATTTCTAAGGTTTTTTAAATGCTAATTCCTAACTATAACGTGCCTGAAACCTGTGGTTTTTTCAGTGAATTTCAAAGGTTTTTTAAATGCTAATTTCTAACTATGCCTACAGAGATAGGACATGTGAAGAAAGAAGAAAAAACGCACAGAAAGAAAAAAAGAAATGCAGAAAGAAGCAACAGTGGTCCTCAAAGATGAAGAAAAGTGCAGGAAGAAGGATAAAGTCCAGAAAGAACAAACCGAAGAGCAGAAAGAAGACTTGTTGCAAAATCATCCTGTACCCTCAACTTTTTCAGACGAATACTGGGGGTAATTGAATCTGACTAACCAGTCCTAGAGCCAGTGCTATGTTAAAAGATGCTCAGAATACAGTAAAAACACCTACATACACTAGGGAACACTATGCGTTGGGGTCCCCCTGTGATTAGCATGACCTCCTCTGTAAGCCCCTAGTATATAATAGGGCAGGGGGATTAAAACTACCTCTTAAAACGCGCCACAGGGCATGTTTGCACACGTCACCTCAGGCCCCGCCCCTCCCTTCCCCACTGTGTAAACACGCCCTGTGGCCATTTTAAGTTGAGAGATTAAGTCCCCTTGAATCCTGAGGGTCCCTAGGGTCCAACTAGACCCCCAGGGTCCCTCAAGATTGAAAGGGAATTATTTCCCCAACTTAAAATGCGCCACAGGGCGTGTTTGCACACGTCACCTCAGGCCCCATCCCCTCCCTTCACCACTGTGTAAACGCGCCCTGTGACCATTATAAGTTGAGAGATTAAGTCCCCTTGAATCCTAAGGGTCCCTAGGGTCAAACTAGCCCACTAGGTACCTCCAGTAAGCGCCACAGAGCTGCATTGCAGAGAGGAGTAAAAAGGGGCGTGGCCTCAGAACACCTGTCTGCAATGCAGCTCCCTGGCGCATACTGGAGATACCTGTTAGACTAGTTGTCCCTCAGGGACCCTCAGTATCGAAGGGGAATTAATTCCCCAACTTGCAACTGGCCAGGGCGTTTGCAGAGTGCTGCAAGGAGGGGCGTGGCCTCCGGCACGATAGCGGTCTTTAATTTTTTTAAGAAGGAGGGCTGTGTGGCCCCCCTTCTTTTTCTGATTTATTGGCCCTGGGGACTCCATCCCCCAGGGCCTGCCCCCTAATGTTTTTTGGGAAAAATAATTTTTTAGAAGGGACATGCTGGACAAACCTTATGTACCTATCACCATGACGATTTGCGTGATATTCATTAAAAGGTGACTATGCATACAATAAATCCACGTGGAATGTATTTACACTGCTAGTGAAGCTCTGATGTGTCTGATGCCCTACTGTGCCTAATCCCGGCGCCCCCGCCGGTGGGTACTCTCCAAGTAGACACCCTCGTTTATTTATACAAACATGGGTAGCTATTGACGGGCGCATTTAATACACACGCACACCAAGCCATTCAAAGGGGGTTCGACAAAAATTCGACCAAAACTATGCAAGAAAACCCCCTCGCGGTTAATAAAACTACACATCCACTGCCGGATGTGTAATACTTTTTATTTTACTCTCTGGAAAGGAGACGAACCTCACTTGAGAGTCACAGCGCGCTCCCGGCTGAGCCCAATGCTGTGTTACACCCACCAGTGCCCCCCGAGTGCCACACACCTCTGTGTTGTATTCCACCAGCTAGTGCGTATGCTATGACACTCTCTAGCCCATGTGCACTGTAACACCACCCCGTGAATATGTCATGCCACACTTGCCTTCGCACGGGTTATATTGACCCATCTATGCCTATGTTATAACGCACAGCGCTATGCCATACATATTACAATCTGGGATCCATATCTTTGTCACAGTGCATATGCAACGTTACACTCCCCAGCACATATTTTATATTACAACTTTAGAGACTAGTTAGGTTACACAACACTGCCCTGTGCATATCACACTCCAAGGCGCATACCGCATAGCACATGCTAGTGCCTGTGCTATCTCGCGCTCTCCAATGAATCTGTCATTGCGCACAATGTATTGCATATTATATTTCACGCCCGGGTTCATCTTATATCACACTTTTTGGTGCATAGTTTATACCATACACTATATCTAGTTTTTATTTTCAATCGTGCTCTCGGGACTATGTTCTATATAACACTGTGTTCACCTACCCTTTTCACTGGTATTACATTTGTGATGGGGGTGGAGGGTCAAGGGGTGTTTCTGCCAAGTGAGCCCGGAGTCACAGTCACAAACGTCCTCTTCTTCCTGAATAAAAGTGAGATTATGCTGCATACTTGTTCATATTTTAAGTAGTTCGCACAGACACACATTTTAAAAACTATAAGGTTCCTAATACCCACCTTCTCTGAACAGTTAGCTTGCTGCCCCATCCACCTCCTCCCTATCCTCTGTTGTCTGAATCCATGGACTAGCCTCCTCCCTCCTGCCATGCATGGTCTGATGTGCTGCCACTGCCCTCCATTTAGCATGATGTACCAGTCCACTCCTCCTGCCCTCCATTGCCCAATTATATGCCCCATCATTGACATCCTGCTTAGCTTCTGTGCTTAGCTTGCTGCTCCAATTCTCCTTCCCCCTGCCCTCCGATTTCTTTGTGCATGCCCCTGCTCTCCATGGTGTGTCTTGTTTCTAGTGCCCATCCTGCCTGACCTCCGTGGTCATCTTGCTGCTCCTGCCCTGCCCCCTTTCCCCTGCCCTCTGTTTCCATGTGCAGACCCCTATTTCCCCCCTCCGGGCTTGTTTGTTCCATTGTAATGCCCCTGATCCTTCCTGCCCTTTATGGTCTGTTATGCTGCAGCTTTCTCTCCTGTCTGTCCATTATGGTCAGCTAGCTACCATTGCCTCTTTCCCCTCTGTTCCCTGTTGTCCATGTGCATGGGCCTACCCTCCCTATTGCTTTCTATGGATTGTTGTGCTGCACTCCTGTCCCGCATGCCCTGTGTGGTGTATTGTGCTGCTGCAAACTCTGATGCCTGCCCTGTAGGGTCAGTTTGGTGCACCTCTCCATTTCCCTCCTGTCCTCTGTTATCCGAGTCCATGTCCCTACCCCAATTCCTCCTGCCTTCCATGATCCAATGTACCATACTTGCGAACATTTTGAACTTGGTAAGAGGGAGATTTTGAAAAAAAACTGGGGTATTGATTTTCCCCTTTGAGTTACATTGACAAAGAGGAGATTGTAGACAGGAGACAGTTCAAATAAAGCCCATTTGAGCGTATAAACATTGGACGTTTCCTGGCTGAATCGGGTCTGTTGGCATGTATGGTTGTACTACCACTGCCTCTTCCTTCTGCCCACAATGGTCTATTATATTGCCACAGCCTCTCTTGCCAGTCCTGTATTGTTGGTTTGTTGCCCCTGTCCCCCTTTCCACTGCCCTCCATAGTCTATTGTGCTGCCACTGCCCTTCCTGACTGCCCAGTGTGGTCAAATTGTTGCCTCTGCACCCTCCTACCAGCCTTCAATTTTCAGAGTCTGTGCCCCTGGCCTCTGCCTCTCAACAGTATCCTAATGAACAACTAGATTGCTAGCATTCTATATTTATTACAAAATTGTGGAACGCCTGATGTCATCTTGATGTAATCAAAACTGTAATACCTAGAGCATTTCCTTTAGAAATTACATATATGAGTATGGTTAGTGCTCTAAAAAACTAAAATGAGGACATATTTTGTGAGTTTTCAAATAGCGACAAAGCACTTTTAAATTATTTGTTATCTTTATGTTTTTTTATCCAGTTGACCACTTGATTAAATGTTGCACTTAGGGGAGAGGATGTGGTGTTACTTCCAGAGCTGCAGACTTTGCAACTGGGGAACCAGGTTGGAGTTTCTGCTTCAGCTCAACATTCTGTGATTCTGGTCAAATCACTAACTCTCCCCATGTCTACAACCAAAATGAATTTGATCCTGTCTGATGTAACCAATGCTCATGTAAAACACTCCAATACCTGACAAGTCTGCACTATATAAAACTGTAAAAACACACAAAATAAGTGTTTTGCACACTTCTGTCATTGGGCTACATGTGGGCTACATCTGGGTGATATTTGGGCTACATTTGGGCTCTTTTGTCTCTGGGGGCCATCTTGGGAGACTTATTTGTTGTGAAGTTTCCTAATTTCCTCATTTACTGCAGTCTCCTCAGTAGGAAATACTATCAGTTTTTTACTTTGGTTCCACCAAGAAGGCATTCAGATGTGTCACACATTTGCCATAAATTCTGAATTTTAGCACTCTAGTTGCTCATTAGATCACTGTAGTAAAGCTACTGCTGACCACGGAAGTCTGCTGCTGGTATTAAAAGTGTATGTTGCAGTCTGCATGTCAGAATTTTTTCATGAAATAGAAGAGGATTTGAGAAGTCACTCAAAATGTGCCCTAACTTTTCTTTCTTCAGCACTAATCATAATTTCCATGGCAGAATGAACCCCTTCATTGTGTTCCTTTTTAAATTAAATGTTTTAAGTGTTCCCAGTTTATTCCAATCAAGATGGCTTCAGGTGTGCCATACTTTTGTCATAAGTAAGACAGTAAGCGCTCTAGTTGTTCTTAAGAACACTCTGGGACATTCTGTCATTGGGCTATAATTGGGCTACATCTGGGTGATATTTGGGCTACATTTGGGCTCTTTAGTCTCTGGTGGCCATCTTGGGAGACTTATTTGTTATGGAGTTTCCTAATTTCCTCATTTACTGCAGTCTCCTCAGTAGGAAATACTTTCAGTTTTTTACTTTGGTTCCACCAAGAAGGCATTCAGATGTGTCAAACATTTGCCATAAATTCTGAATGTTAGCACTCTAGTTGCTCATTAGATCACTGCAGTAAAGCTACTGCTCACCAGGGAAGTCTGCTGCTGGTATTCAAAGTGCATGTTTCATTCGGCATGGCAGAATTTTTTTATGAAACATAAGAGGATTTGAGAAGTCAAAATGTGCCCTAATTTTTCTTTCTGCAGCACTAATCATAATTTCTATGGCAAAATGAACCCCCTCATTCTGTTCCTTTGCAAATTAAATGTTTTAAGTGTTACCACTTTATTCCAATCAAGATGGCTTCAGGTGTGCCATACTTTTGTCATAAGTAGGACTGTTAGCGCTCTAGTTGTTCTTTAGAACACTCTGGGAAGCTGCAGTAGAACACAAAGGAATCAACTGACAGTCTCTGCCCTTGTTGGATGTACATGTTTTACTGAGAATGTCAGACGTCATTCTCACATGACTGAGAAAGATAATGTGAATTTTTCAGAAAATATGCTCTCAGTTTAGCTTATAGATCACCTTCCAAACCTCTGTGGGAAAAGCATGAGAAAATAGTTTTCTCTCAAACATGATTCATGATATCACAGCAGAAGGCTTTTTCACATGGTAAAATCACCTTAGAACACGCCACAATTCCTAAAAGGAGTATGGTACCATCAACAAATGATTTATAATGTAACTAAAGTCTTAAAACCTTCTATTAACTTCAATGCTTTTTAATGAGGTGCTATCAAGTATATTGGTCCCAAGATGGCTGCCAACACTTCTTGGATGAAGTACTGACAGCCAATCAGATCTCATGATGAGATGTGTGGTTAGGCTCCGCCCAGATATATATGTGATTTTGATTTTCTCAGGAACTACTGAACGGATTTACACCATTTAAGCAAAAGGCACGATTCTGAACCAAGGTCTACCTTTCTGCCAAATTTGGCATAATTCCGTTCAGCAGTTCGGGCTGTAGCTGCGGCTAAAGGTCCTAAGGGAAATTGCATGGGGAAAACACGTTTTGGGACCCCCCTTTTTTCTCAGCCCCCGCTACACAAATCATCCCAAGACTTTCAGGATAGGAGCGGACCGGAGCTGGCCAAAAGTTTTGGAAATTTCGCGAGGATTCATCAACGGTCGCCAAAGTTATTCCAAATAGAATGTTGCGGATTTCCTATGGAAAATAGATCCTAACTATAACTACCTATTGGCGACTGCCAGTAGGTTATATATATATATATATATATATATATATATTATCTACTGGCGGTCGCCAGTAGATAGTTATAGTTAGGACCCTGTTTCCATAGGAAATCCGCAACATTCTATTTGGAATAACTTTGGCGCCGGTCGATGAATCCTCGCGAAATTTTCAAAATAGGTGGGGCGCTACGCTCCGCTCCTACCCTGAAAGTCTCGGGGGGATTCGTCAAGCGGGGGCTGAGAAAAAAGGGGGGTCCCAAAACGCGTTTTTCCCATGCATTTTTCCATAGGACCTTTAGACACAGCTACAGCCCGAACGGCTGAACAGAGTTACTTGAAATTTGGCAGAGAGGTAGTCCTCAGGTCAAGGAAGTGCCTTTTGTAGGTCTGGTGTAAATCTGTTCAGTAGTTCCTGAGAAAATAGCATTTAAATCAATATATATATGTGGGCGGAGCCTAACCACACATCTCATCCTGAGATCTGATTGGCTGTCAGCACTTCATCCAAGAAGTGTTGGCAGCCATCTTGGGACCAATATACATGATAGCACCTCATTAAAAAGCATTGCAGTTAATAGAAGATTTTAAGACTTTAGTTACATTATAAATCATTTGTTGATGGTACCATACTCATTTTAGGAATTGTGGTATGTTCTAAGGTGATTTCACCATGTGAAAAAGCCTTCTGCTGGGATATCATGATTGAGAGAAAAATATTTTCTCATGCTTTTACCACAGAGGCTTGGAAGGTGATCTATAAGCTAAACTGAGAGCTTATTTTCTGTAAATTCACATTATCTTTCTCAGTCATGTGAGAATGAAGTCTGACATTCTCAGTAAAACATGTACATCCAACAAGGGCAGAGACTGTCAGTTGATTCCTTTGTGTTCTACTGCAGCTTTCCAGAGTGTTCCAAAGAACTACTAGAGCGCTAACCGTCCTACTTATGATAAATGTATGGCACACCTGAAGCCATCTTGCTTGGATTAAAGTGGTAACTCTTAAAACATTTAATTTAAAAAGGAACAAAATGAGGTGGTTCATTTTTCCATAAAAAGTATGATTAGTGCTGCATAAAGAAAAATTAGGGCACATTTTGAGTGACTTCTCAAATCCTGGCATGCAGACTGAAACATGCACTTTCAATACCAGCAGCAGTTTTCCCTGGTGAGCAGTAGCTTTACTACAGTGATCTAATGAGCAAAAAGAGTGCTAACATTCTGATTTTATGGCAAATGTGTGACACATTTGAATGCCTTCTTGATGGAATCAAAGTAAAAAACTGAAAGTATTTCCTACTGAGGAGACTGCAGTAAATGAGGAAATTAGGAAACTTCATAACAAATAAGTCTCCCAAGATGGCCACCAGAGACAAAAGAGCCCAAATGTAGCCCAAATATCACCCAGATGTAGCCCAAGTATAGCCCAATGACAGAATGTCCAAGAATGTTCTTAAAAACAACTAGAGCACTTACTGTCTTCATTATGACAAAAGTATGGCACACCTGAAGCCATCTTGATTGGAATAAACTGGTAACACTTAAAACATTTAATTTAAAAAGGAACACAATGAGGGGGTTCATTTTGCCATAGAAATTATGATTAATGCTGAAGAAAGAAAATGAGGGCACATTTTGAGTGACTTCTCAAATCCTCTTCTATTTCATTAAAAAATTCTGACATGCAGACTGAAACATGCACTTTTAATACCAGGAGCAGACTTCCATGGTGAGCAGTTAAAAATTTGCAAACATTCGTGACAAGAATTTTCAATTCTATTAAGGACAAGGAGGCGAGGATTATGCTTTCTCATTTCTTTATTAGAAATGCCCAGCAGCCAATCAGAACCGTTTATGAAACGAAAAAACTACAGTACCCATGAGTACCCGGGTACCACGTGACAACCATAGAGTCTCTCCTATAAAAGGTACAACAGTAGATAGTACGTCCTCTTTCTTTGGTGAGGAGCAGTTCACATGAAAACATGAAATCCAATGGAAAAAGAAGCAAGCCAGGAAACCAAGTCCATCAGCCACAGTCGGTGATCATCCTGACGCTAGAAACACAGCAAACGCCGAACAGAGGAAGGCAACAGATGATCCACGCGGAGTAAACAGGATAAACAGTAGAAATCACTATTTCGGGTCAGAACCTGAAAAGAAAAGTACAGCCGTAATACTCATCCAATAAAGAGAGTGAAGGCAATAAAAGGGAAGGGTAAACATTGAGAAATACAATGCATTGTCATAAATCAAATGCCACTGTGACAATGATAAACATGAGAATCAGACATGAATTTGGGTGGGATAATCCTCGCCTCCTTGTCCTTAATAGAATTGAAAATTCTTGTCACGAATGTTTGCAAATTTTTAATTCTATGTCAGGACAGGAGGCTCCGATTATGCTTGTTCAAAGCTGATCCACCACAACAGAAGCAATATGTTCGATAGGCTTGTAATAAAAGGTTTTGAACATAGAATCAGAAGACCAATCTGCGGTTTTCATGATGTCCAGTAATGAAACACCCATCGAGAACGCTTTAGAGGCCATGGCCCCGCGAGCCGAGTGAGCACCAAAAATGGAAACATCAATTCCAGCCTCAGATAAGAGCCATCTAACCCAGCGAGCTAATGTAGCAGGAGTAACAGGACGAAAAGGTTTTTGCAAGGCAATAAGTAGTTGACCCTGTGTATCAGAACGTAAAGGTGCAGTACATACCTCGTAATCCTTGACACATTGAACAACGCAAAGGTTGGGGTGATGAGGAAAGGAAGGATAAGTAACCGAAGAGGTAGCAGTCTTGGTGCGTTTAGAGATTAGAAAAGTGACACCCTCAGGTGTAAATCTGCGACCTGCCAAGTCTAACGCCCGCACGTCAGACACTCGTTTACAAGAAACGAGACATAACAGCATAGTCAATTTAGCAGAGAGCTGTTTACGAGAAAGTAAGGAATTAGAAGGCCAAGCCTCCAAAAATCTCAAAACAATGGAGACATCCCAAAGCGAGACATATTTAGGGCACGGAGGGTTCGCTAGACGAATGCCCTTAAGCAATTTGGAAATTAAAGGATGTTCACCCGCCGGTTTGCCATTAATGGGAACATGGGCGGCAGAGATGGCGGAACGGAAGTTGTTGACCGTACGATAGGCCAGACCAGAAGAAGCGAGAGAAGCTAGAAAATTAATAATCAGAGCCACATCAGCTGAAGCGGGATCAACTTCCCGCTGAACACACCAGTCACACCAACGCTTCCATGAGGCTCTATATCTTTTGTGAGTACTGGGAGACCAGGCGTCACTGATGAATTTGGAAGCGTCGCATGAAAGGCCTGGGAGCGACCAGCGATCCCCGAAATTCGGCACGCCAACAGTAGGAGATTGCCGGATAGAACCAGGGGATGCGGATCGCCTAGGGGATCCAGCAACAGATTCCACTTCTGGGGAAGAAGGAACGGAACCGCACAACACATCTCCAGAAGGTCCGGGAACCATGGTTGAGCTCTCCACAGCGGAACA
The DNA here is from genome assembly GCF_964204655.1 of Triturus cristatus. Classification (NCBI taxonomy): domain Eukaryota; kingdom Metazoa; phylum Chordata; class Amphibia; order Caudata; family Salamandridae; genus Triturus; species Triturus cristatus. The sequence continues at coordinate 641,041,041 of NC_140585.1, forward strand.
ATGAGAATCAGCTCCGTTTGAAAACGTTTCGAGTAGGCCAGAACCCTGGGAATCAACATGAACGGGGGAAAGGCGTAGCACAGAGTGGACGGCCAAGTCTGAAGAAATGCATCTGTGGCCAGGGCTTTCGGATCCGGCCTCCAGCTGAAGAATAGAGGGAGTTGAGTATTCAGGCGAGACGCAAACAGATCTAGGTGACAATGACCCCAAGTCCGACGGAGAATGCGAAAAATGCGCGGGTGAAGGCGCCAATCGCTGAAGTCGCGAAGATGGCGAGAGTTCCAGTCCGCAATCTGATTGCGGCAACCGGGAAGATATTCGGCAATAACTGTGATCTTCTGTTGAAGACAGAAGTGCCAAAAATCCTTGGCGATCTCCGCCAAAATCTTGGATCGTGTTCCCCCCAACTTGTTGACATACCGGACCGCTGAAACGTTGTCCATGCGGAGAAGAATACAACAATTGGTCTGATGAGGGGAGAAACACCGAATCGCAAAAGACCCCGCTAGAAGTTCTAGGCAATTGATGTGAAGAGACAGTTCCTGGGGAGACCAGCGACCCCCAGTGGAGATGGGGCCGCACCTGGCTCCCCAACCCCAAAGGCTGGCATCCGATTCTATCACCAGATCCGGAGCGGAGCCGAACAGGGCTCGTCCATTCCAGGCCTCCATGTGGTCCAACCACCATTGCATCTCGCTCTTCGCATCCTCGGAAAGAGGAATCAGATCTGAATAGCGAAGACCTTTTTGGAGGTGACGAATCTTCAATCTCTGAAGTGCTCTGTAATGCAGCGGACCTGGGAATATCGCCTGAATGGAGGACGCCAGGAGACCGACTACACGTGCTAACGATCTCAAGGACACAATCTGTCTGGAAAGAACAGACCTCAATTCTCTCTTGATGTACAGAATCTTTTGGTGTGGTAGTAATAGTTGACAGGATAGGGAGTTCACTTGAAAACCCAGAAATTCGATTACTTGAGTAGGATTCAAGATAGACTTCTGCGGATTGACTAGGAAACCCAGGGATTGTAGAAGGTCGATAGACCATTCCAGATGGGTTAATACTGTGAGGGGTTTGTCCGCCATGAGAAGAATGTCGTCGAGATAGATTATCAGGCGGACACCCCGAGCACGCAGACATTCCACTACAGGCCTCAGAAGTTTCGTGAAGCACCAGGGTGCTGACGAGAGGCCGAATGGGAGAACTGTGTATTCGTACCATATTCCCTGCCAACTGAATTGAAGAAAACGACGATGAGGCTCGTAAATGGGAATGGAAAGATAGGCATCCTTGAGGTCGAGCCGAACCATCCAGTCCCCTTCGCGCAGAAGATCGCGCAAAAGATGGATCCCTTCCATCTTGAAGTGTCTGTAAACTACACTTCCGTTGAAATCCTTCAAGTTGAGGACCAGACGATTGCCACCCCCTTTTTTCTGAACCAGGAAAACATTGCTGATGAACCCGTGAGGGTGGGGGACAGTTGACCTGATTGCCCCTTTGGCGAGAAGGGAGTCTATCTCTGCCGAAATAAACTTTTGGTCCTGAAGAGAAAAATGGAGAGGAGGAGGGGGGAGGGATTGATGTTGGGTCTGATAGAATTCTATTTTGAAACCTTGAACAGTTTGCAGAACCCAAGCATCGTTGGAGATTTGATGCCAGTTCTGGAGAAAAAAACGTATTCTGCCCCCCAGAACCACCTCGGAAAAACAAATCAAACTCACCTGAGGTATTAGAGTCTTGGTAAGCACCTTGGTTGCCACCGGAACGGCCTTTCCGGAATTGACCTCTCCCTTTTCGGGAAGGATAGAAGTTTGAGCGGGTGTTGTAGCCGGAGTCCTGACTCCCGCCTCTCTGGGACTGATAACCTCTCTGGGAGGAGTTATTGGAGCCACGGCCGAACGAGCGTCCCCTATGTCGTCCGGCCCTGGCAAAAACCGGACGAAGTGCACGCTTGATAGAAGCTTGCGCCTTATCCAGACCACTGAAGGTTGCAACAAATTTAGTGAGTTCCTTAAGGAACGGTTGGCCAAATAATAGACCTTGTGCCACCGGACCAGACTCGGAAGTAGAGAGTTCCGCCAGTTTTGGGTCAATCTTTAGAAGAATAGAGCGGCGACGCTCACTTGAAATGGCACAATTTGCGTTGCCCAACTGGCAAATAGCCCTCTGAGCCCATTCTATGAGTTCATCTGGATCCACAAGAGATTCTGCTTCTTTGGCCTGAAATCCGAGATCAAGGATCTTGGTGAGGGGTCCCATTAAATCCAACATTTTATCTTGGCAGGACCGCCAAGATCTGTCAAGACCCTTTTTAGGGTCCTTAGCAAATTTTTTCAGATAGGAAAGCATTGTGGGGTCAATTTCAGGAGTGTCTGCCAGGTGATCTGCAAGATCCGGGCGAGGGCACTCGGAGCGGAGGCGAGCTCTAACCTCCTTTTCAAAAGGTTGACGGATGTGCGCCTGGACATATTCAGCTACCGCAGGAGAAGGAAGCCATGAAGATGAATGGGGGTGATATATCTCCGAAGGCTCAAAGGTTAGGACTTGCGGGTGAGTAGGAGCGTCCACGTAATGCTCCTTGCGAGCCTTCTTGCGTGGTGGAGGGACATCCTGGTCAGAAGAGGAAGAAGGAGGACCGTCAGAGTCAGTATGACAGGTTGCCGAGGTAGAAGCGCCTACCAAAGGACTGGAGGAAGCCTTTTCTGAGGCTAGAGTTTTAGCCAAACGTTTGAAATCCGCCCTATGTGGATTTATTGGGGATTTGGAAGAGCGAGAAGAAGGCAACCAACCTTGCTGCTTTGCATATTGCGTCAAATGACGCTTCAACGGGTTAATAGCGTGGACCAGGGCTTTGGTAACGGAGTGCTGAACTCCTTGGTCCAATGCTTCTACTAAATCTTGCTCTAGGAAACCTGAGCTCTCCTCCTCATAGGAGTAATCATCCTCATCAAAATACTCTTCCATTATTCTTAGTTTCACTGGAAAAAAGTGAAAGTAATGCCCACCAAATGACAATTTAATGTCAATAAATATTACAATGCCAAAGGCACAAGTCAGGGGGAGTGAAAAACCCCACAGCAAGCCAATTAATGGACAGAAAAAAGGCTGACCAAAAAATAAATAATTAAATTAATTGTGGAGGGAGGGCTTGCTGAGTCACTCTAGGCAGAGCCTATGCGTAATTATACAGCCCCAGGCCTTTAAACAGCAAAGGGCGTCGATGGGGCCGAAGAGAAGCTGAGGCAGTGGGCAGCGGTGTGAAGAACAACCGATTCCTGAGCTGCGTGTGAAAACACGCTTTGTAAACAATGAAAATGGCCGCCGCGCATGCGCGGAACGGCCGCCTCAGATCTTAAGTAAATAGAGAAGCACGCGCGCTAGCGCGAGCTTCTCAGCCCCTTTACTCCCACTCCACCGAACTCGGACACCGACGCTCGAGCGAGCGTCACGCCCTAGGGAGGTGAGACCACGCTCCCTGCATGCGCGCCGCGCGAAGCGGAGCAGACTAAATAAATGAACCGCGTGGGACAGCGCGCAACAATGTAGCAATAATAAATACAATTTGGAAGCGAGCGCGTCCCAACAGTAGTGCACAGACAATAATGCAACAATGTTACAGTAATAAAACGAAAAAGGCACTTAACTGGCTGCGGAGCAGCAAAGAAAGAGGACGTACTATCTACTGTTGTACCTTTTATAGGAGAGACTCTATGGTTGTCACGTGGTACCCGGGTACTCATGGGTACTGTAGTTTTTTCGTTTCATAAACGGTTCTGATTGGCTGCTGGGCATTTCTAATAAAGAAATGAGAAAGCATAATCGGAGCCTCCTGTCCTGACATAGAATAGTTTTACTACAGTGATCTAATGAGCAACTAGAGTGCTAACATTCAGAATTCATGGCAAATGTGTGACATATCTGAATACCTTCATGATGGAATCAAAGTAAAAAACTGAAAGCATTTCTGACTGAGGAGACTGCAGTACATGAGGAAATTAGGAAACTTCATAACAAATAAATCTCCCAAGATGGCCACCGGAGACAAAAGAGCCCAAATGTAGCCCAAAATCACCCAGATATAGCCCAAATATAGCCCAATGACAGAAGTGTGCAAAACACTTATTATTTTGTGTTTTTGCAGTGTTATATAGTGCAGACTTGTCAGGTATTGGAGTGCTTTACATGAGCATTGGTTACATCACACAAGAACAAATTCATTTTGGTTGTAGACATGGGGAGACTAAGTGATTTGACCAGAATCACAGAATGTCGAGCTGAAGCAGAAACTTCAACCTGGTTCCCCAGTTGCAAAGTCTGCAGTTCTGGAAGTAACAACACATCCTCTCCCCTAAGTGCAACATTTAATCAAGTTGTCAACTAGATAAAAAAACATAAAGATAACAAATAATTTAAAAGTGCTTTGTCGCTATTTGAAAACTCAGAAAATATGTCCTTATTTTAGTCTTTTAGAGCACTAACCATAATTGTGATGCCAATAAGACCCTCTCATATATGTAATTTCTAAAGGAATGCTCTAGGTATTACAGTTTTGATTACATCAAGATGATGTCAGGCGCTCCACACTTTTGTAATAAATATAGAATGTTAGCAATCTAGTTGTTCATTAGGATACTGTTGAGAGGCAGAGGCCAGGGGCACGGACTCTGAAAATTGAAGGCAGGTAGGAGGGTGCAAAGGCAACAATTTAACCACACTGAGCAGGCAGGAAGGGCCGTGGAAGCACAACAGACTATGGAGGGCAGTGGAAAGGGGGGCAGGGGCAACAAACCAACAATACAGGACTTGCAAGAGAGGCTGTTGGAGGGAAGATCTATTACGGGTCAAGGAAGCTAGGGGCGGTCCCCAGAGCCCCGGGAGCCACCACAGAACTGAGCAGGAGAGTGAGTCAGGGACAAAAGGGGCACCTTAATTTGAGCCGGGGTGCCTAGGAACGCTTGCTCCACAAATGAAGAAAACAGACATATGAGACATGGAATTGGAGGCAGAATACAATGGCAGTTTAATGAGAAGATGCAACTTCAAAGAAACCGCAGAATAGAGACCTAAAGTACAAAATACAGAATCCAGATAATCATACAGCTGTCATGATATTCTCTGTATCTCAATTAATGGACTGACAGAGAGAGAGAGAAAACACATCTATAAATGCATCATGAGAAACAAGTTACACCAAGGAAAATGTTACCTAGGGACACTCACATTTACTCTTAGAGCAAGCATTCCTGCAATTACAATACAACATCTTTTAAATGCAAAAGTAAAGAGAACAATGGTTAAACATAACATGACATTTCATATAGGTAAAATAGAATAAGATACTTCAAGCAAAGCCGAGCAAGACATTTTAAGCAAAGGAAGACAAGAGCTCCCAGTTCTTGGGGAAAACCTGCACAGCCTGTTAACCTACATACAGACGGCGAGGTTGTCCGTCGATATCTGTGGGTGCTCCCTTTTTATATCATTTTGTGGGCTCCTTTGCACGCTACATCTACCTACGTATGCTACCCAAAAGCTTCGTCTGCAGATTTTACCAGACATTTCGTCATTTACCCACTTAATGCTGACAATGGACTGGGTGAAAAGGTCAGTCTCTCAGGCCAATCGCTTATCGTAAGTTCCATAGAGCAAGCAGAAAATAATGGGTATTGTACAGGAATTCAATATATTCATGTATAAAATCTCCTCAGTTCTCCTAACTTGACGCTCTGCGGTTGCCACTTCCTTAAAAGCGGGAAACCTGCCCAGGAAGCAAGTACCAGTCCAGGATGCAGCCTACTGTATGTCGACAGCTTCAGGGGGATGTTGAACTTTGATACCGAGCACGGAGCACTCGGGTAGGGTGGGGGCTACTAGTTTGGAGCAGAAGGCCTCGCAGACCTGCCTTCAGACTGCTATACACTAAAATTGCAGAGCTATGGTCAATTTAACAAAGAGGCCTACATATTGAACAGAAGGGCCTACACAGGGGTTTTATGCTGGCTGAGTGGTAAGGATGTCTCAGGATAATTATATAGCAACACAGGACCCGCTGGTCAATTTAATACGGCCTACAAATGCGGCTGGCAGGGCAAGGACAAGGGTCTCATACTTCAGGTGTGGACAGAACGGGCCAGGGGCCCCCTGTGATACAAAATCTACCCTCCTTCAAGGCTGTGGCAATGTAATAGACCATTGTGGGCAGAAGGAAGAGGCAATGGTAGTACAACCATACATGCCAACAGACCCGATTCAGCCAGGAAACGTCCAATGTTTTTAAGCTCAAATGGGCTTTATTTGATCTGTCTCCTGTCTACAATATCCTCTTTTTCAATGTAACTCAAAGGGGAAAATCAATACCCCAGTTTTTTTTCAAAATCTCCCTCTTACCAAGTTCAAAATGTTCGCAAGTATGGTACATTGGATCATGGAAGGAAATGGGATAGGGACATGGACTTGGATAACAGAGGACAGGAGAGACATGGAGAGGTGCACCAAACTGACCCTGCAGGGCAGGCATCAGGGTTTGCAGCAGCACAATACACCACACAGGGCATGCAGGACGGGAGTGCAGCACAACAATCCATAGAAAGCAAGAGGGAGGGGACAGGACCATGCACATGGACAACAGAGAACAGAGGGGCAAGAGGCAATGGTAGCTAGCTGACCATAATGGACAGACAGGAGAGAAGGCTGCAGCATAACAGACCATAAAGGGCAGGAGGGACGGATCAGGGGCATTACAATGGAACAGACAAGCCAGGAGGGAGGGAGTAGGGGTCTGCACATGTAAACAGAGGGCTGGGGGCAAGGGGGCAGGGCAGGAGCAGCAAGATGGCCATGGAGGTCAGGCAGGACGGGCACTAGAAGCAAGACACAACATGAAGAGCAACAGTGAGACTGTGATGGCATACACACAGACCATGGAGGGAAGGTGGGAGGGGGTCAGGGGCAGCTAACTGACCACACAGGGAAGGTGGGAGGGGCCATGGCAGCACAGAAGACCATGCATGGCAAGTGGGAGGGTTAGTGGCAGCACAATGGCTATGATGGGCAAGAAGGAGGGTGCAGGGGCATGCACAAAGGACGATGGAGGATAGAAGGGAGGGTCAGGACCTGTGCACAGACAAGAAAGTTCAGGGGAAGGGGCCTCACAACAGACCACACGGGGCAGGCAGGAGGAGCAGTTGCAGCACAACAGACCAGGGAGGGCAGAAGGGTGTGGCAGTACAATGGACCATGTAGGACATGAGGACGAGGATAGAGGCATGGCATGTGGACAGGCAGGGTGGAGGTGGCAGGGACAGGTTACAGTCATCTGACAATGCTAGGCAGGTGGGAGGGGGGTGGCAGCTCAACAGAACACTCAGAGTAGATAGGAGTGGCAGGTCCATGGGACATGGTGGGCAAAAAGGATGGAGCAGGGGCATGCACAAAGACATCGGAGGGCAGGGGGAAGGAGAATAGGGGCAGCAAGCTAAGCACAGAGTTTAAGCAGGAGGTCAATGATGGGGCATAGAATTGGGCAATGGAGGGCAGGAGGAGTGGACTGGTACATCATACTAAATTGAGGGCAGTGGCAGCACATCAGACCATGCATGGCAGGAGGGAGGAGGCTAGTCCATGGATTCACACAACAGAGGATAGGGAGGAGGGGGATGGGGCAGCAAGCTAACTGTTCAGAGAAGGCGGGTATTAGAAACTTTATTGTTTTTAAAACATTTTGTCTGTGCAAACTACTTAAAATATGAACAAGTATGCAGCATAATCTCACTTTTATTCAGGAAGAAGAAGACGTTAGTGACTGTGACTCCGGGCTCACTTGGCAAAAACACCCCCTGACCCTCCACCCCCTATCGCAAAATGTAATGCCCGTGAAAAGGGTAGGTGAACACAGTGTTATATAGAACATAGTCCTGAGAGCACGATTGAAAATGAAAACTAGATATAGTGTATGGTATAAACTATGCACCAAAAAGTGTGATATAAGATGAACCAGGCGTGAAATATAATATGCAATACATTGTGCGCAATGACAGATTCATTGGAGAGCGCGAGATAGCACAGGCACTAGCGTGTGCTATGCGATATGCGCCTTGGAGTGTAATATGCACAGGGCAGTGTTGTGTAACCTAACTAGTCTCTAAAGTTGTAATATAAAATATGTGCTGGGGAGTGTAACGTTGCATATGCACTGTGACAAAGATATGGATCCCAAATTGTAATATGTATGGCATAGCACTGTGCGTTATAACATAGGCATCGAGGAAGGCACGTTAGATGGGGCAATATAACCCGTGCGAAGACAAGTGTGGCATGACATTTTCACGGGGTGGTGTTACAGTGCACATGGGCTAGAGAGTGTCATAGCATATGCACTAGCTAGTGGAATACAATACAGAGGTGTGTGGCACTCGGCAGGCAATGGTGGGTGTAACACAGCATTGGGCTCTGCCAGGAGCGTGCTGTGACTCGCAAGTGATGTTCGTCCCCTTTCCAGAGAGTAAAATAAAAAGTATTACACATCCGGCAGTGGATGTGTGTTTTATTAACTGTGAGGGGGGTTTCTTGCATAGTTTTGGTCGAATTTTTGTCGAATCCCCTTTGAATGGCTTGGTGTGCATGTGTATTAAATGTGCCCGTCAATAGCTACCCATGTTTGTATAAATAAACGACAAGGGTGTCTACCGGGATTAGGCACGGTAGAGCATCAGACATGTCAGAGCTTCACTAGTGGTGTAAATACATTCCACGTGGATTAATTGCATGCATAGTCGCCTTTTAATGAATATCACGCAAATCGTCATCGTGATAGGTACGTACGGTTTGTCCAGCATGTCCTAGGTGTGTCTATAAATATATATTTTTTAAAAATAATAAAAAACAGTGGCCGGCCCTGGGGATTGGGGTCAAAAAAATATAATTAGGAGACAAGCCCTGGGGGATGGGGTCATCAGGGCCAATAAATTAGAATAAGAAGGGGAACCACACAGCCCCCCTTCTTAAAAAAATAAAATAAATAAAAGACTGGCATCGTGCCGGAGGCCATGCCCCCTCCATGCAGCACTCTGCAAACGCGCCCCCAACAGGCATCTCCAGTATGCGCCAGGGAGCTGCGCTGCAGACAGGTGTTCTGAGGCCAAGCCCCTTTTTACACCTCTCTGCAACGCAGCTCTGTGGCACTTACTGGAGGTACCTAGTGGTCTAGTGTGACCCTAGGGACCCTTAGGATTCAAGGGGACTTAATCTCTCAACTTAGAACAGCCACAGGGCGCGTTTACAGAGTGGTGAAGGGAGGGGACGGGGCCTGAGGTGACGTGTGCAAACACGCACCATGGCACGTTTTAAATTGGGGATATAATTTCCCTTCAATACTGAGGGCCCCTGGGGGCTAACTAGCCCACCAAGTGCTTCCAGTAAGCGCCACTGAGCTGCATTGCAGAGAGGTGGTCCAGGCCATGCCACTTTTTACACCTCTCTGCAACGCAGCTCTGTGGCACTTACTGGAGGTACCTAGTGGGCTAGTTGGACCCTAGGGACCCTCAGGACTCAAATGAACTTAATCTCCCAACTAAAAACGGACACAGGGCGTGTTTACACAATGGTGAAAGGAGGGGATGGGGCCTGAGTTAACGTGTGCAAAAACGCCCTGTGGCCTGTTTTAAGAGGTAGTTTTAATCCCCATGCCCTATTATATACTAGGGGCTTATAGAGGAGGTAAGGCTAATCACAGGGGGACCCCAACGCATAATGTTCCCTAGTGTATGTAGGTGTTTTCACTGTATTCTAAGTGTCTTTTAACATAGCACTGGCTCTAGGACTGGTTAGTCAGACTCAGTTACCACCAGTATCCGTCTGAAAAAGTTGAGGGTACAGGATGATTTTGCAACAAGGCTTCTTTCTGCTCTTCTTTTTGTTCTTTCTGCACGTTATCCTTCTTCCTGCACTTATCTTCGTATTTGAGGACTTCTGTTGCTTCTTTCTGCACTTCTTTTGTTTCTTTCTGTGCATTTTTTCTTCTTTCTTCACATGTCCTATCTCTGTAGGCATAGTTAGAAATTAGCATTTAAAAAACCTTTGAAATTAACAGAAAAAACCATAGGTTTCAGGCACGTTATAGTTAGGAATTAGCATTTAAAAAACCTCAGAAATTCACTGAAAAAACCATAGGTTTCAGGGGTGTTATAGTTAGCTGGACTTTTCACTTGTACAAAACCATTGAAATTCCCCCGTTATAGTTAGTTCAGCTAACTATAACTCGCGCGCCCGCAATGCACTGCTGATGACGTCACATATTACATCACTCATGACATGGTCAGTGACATCACTCATGACATCACTGATGACATCTCAAATGACATCACTGATGACATCACTGATGACATCATCCTTGTGATAGAGTGGCAGACCTCCTCTCACCCTAATATAACCTTTGATACACACATTCAAAAATAGAGACTAAAATTTTCAAAACAATGGACATACCAATACCAGTTACAACAACCTCTTCAGTAATTCTAAGATCCACATACACATCCACTCATTCACCAACAGTCCAATACAGTCACTCATACATGTACTCACTCATCATATGTACTCATACACCTATACATCCTGTTACACAATGCCACTCATCCATAGTTACTCACACACATAGTCACTCATGCTAATAAAGAATCAAACATACATTTACTTGCATATACAGTTATACACACACCACCACACTTACTTCTACGGAAACTTACACATACTTAGTCTTTTAAACAATCACTTATAGAAACACATACTTATTCATACAGGAACTCTTTCAATCTCTCACTCTCACATATACTCACATATATACACCAATAGTCACATATACTAGTTTAAAACATATGTAGTTACTCATAAAGACACTATTGAGACAGTCATTCACTCACTAACACACCCATACACACACTCATCCACCCATACAGTCCTGCACACATACTGTGTTCAACACATACAAACAGTGAGTCACTCATTCATGCACCTATGCACTACGTAATACCCCCACCGAACCATGCAGACACTCAGACTGATACTCAAAAAACCAACTAATAACCTATATAGACACCCATGTAGCTACTCACCAACCCATGCAGCCACTTATACACAAAGTGAGAGACTGATACAGATATTTACATATTTAAACATTACTCACTAAGCCATGTATTCACTATGATACACTTAATCAGTCAGTTACACAATCAATTTTTCAAAAACAAATCATCCATTTAGACACTTATATACCCATTTATTCTTCCATCGACCTTGAGATATACATATATAAAACATATTTAATTTTCAGAATAACACACATTCACTGGATGATGTCATCAGTGATGTCATCAGTGATGTCATTTGAGATGTCATCAGTGATGTCATGAGTGATGTCACTGACCATGTCATGAGTGATGTAATATGTGACGTCATCAGCAGTGCATTGCGGGCGCGCGAGTTATAGTTAGCTGAACTAACTATAACGGGGGAATTTCAATGGTTTTGTACAAGTGAAAAGTCCAGCTAACTATAACACCCCTGAAACCTATGGTTTTTTCAGTGAATATATATATATATATATATATTCACTGAAAAAACCACAGGTTTCACACATGTTATAGTTAGCTGTACATTTTACTGATAAAAAACCAATGAAATTCCCCCGTTATAGTTACTGTAGGCAACTATAACTCACGCGACCGTAATCCTCTGCTGATGCTAATACTGTATTTAGACACTTATTTGCCCATGTCTTCTTCCATTAAATTTTAGCTATACATATATTACAAATATTTTTTTTTCATAAAGACACATATGTCATCAGCAGAGGATTACGGTCGCGTGAGTTATAGTTGCCTACAGTAACTATAACGGGGGAATTTCATTGGTTTTTTATCAGTAAAATGTACAGCTAACTATAACATGTGTGAAACCTATGGTTTTTTCAGTGAATTTGCAAGGTTTTTTAAATGCTAATTCCTAACTATAACGTGTGTGAAACCTATGGTTTTTTCAGTGAATTTGTACGGTTTTTTAAATGCTAACTTACTTTACGCCATTCGTGGCGTGCGCGCCCAGTTAACGCAGTTCGTTCCATGCGCGCACGGTGAGCACGCGGTGCGCGAAGCGCCCACTTTACGCAGTTAGTGCCATGCACGCACGGTGGTCACGCGGTGCGCTGCGCGCACCGCATGCCCACATTATGCGAGATGGGCCATGTACGCACGATGCGCTTCGCGCACCGTGCGCACATGGGGGACATATTATGCGCATCGTTGTGAAATGTTTTGTTTATTGTTTTCATTTATATGATAAACCATGCACAAATGGTGACCTACGGGCACCATTTGCACATGGGGTGGGGATAGTGTGGATACTTTTTTTTTTTTTAAAAAAATTTTTACCATACGCGTACGGTAAGCGTAATCGGCGATTTTTCGAAAAAAAAAAAAAATTTTTTTTGGCCTTGTGGGTTGTTTGGGGGCCCGTATATCATTGCTGGGTGATTATTCTCTCAATATACTGCCCCTTTACACATTTTTGGGCTTCATTTATGCAGCCCCACTCAGAGTGCGAGAGAGAAAATGGCGGCCGCCGCTTCCTGGTTTCGGCCGATTAGAATGTTTACTAAGATCTAAGAGCCAATCAGAATCGCGCTCGCGCACGTCACCGTACGCGTACAGTAAGCGCACCGTAAGCGCACCGTAAGCTGGCTCAGATATATATATTGATTTAAAGGCTATTTTCTCAGAATCTACTGAACAGATTTACACCAAACCTACAAAAGGCACTTCCTTGACCTGAGGACTACCTCTCTGCCAAATTTCAAGTAATTCTGTTCAGCCGTTCGGGCTGTAGCTGTGTCTAAAGGTCCTATGGAAAAATGCATGGGAAAAACGCGGTTTGGGACCCCCCTTTTATCTCAGCCCCCGCTTGACGAATCCCCCCGAGACTTTCAGGGTAGGAGCGGAGCGTAGCGCCCCACCTATTTTGAAAAATTCGCGAGGATTCGTCGACCGGCGCAAAAGTTATTCAAAATAGAATGTTGCGGATGGCGACCGCCAGTAGGTAATACATATATATATATATATATATATATATATATATATATATATATATATATATATATATATCTGGCAGTCGCCAGTAGATAGTTATAGTTAGGACCGTGTTTCCATAGGAAATCTGAAAATTCTATTTTGAATAACTTTGGCGCCGGTTGACGAATCCTCGCGAAATTTTCAAAACTAATTGGGCGCTCCGCTCAGCTCCTACCCTGAAAGTCTTGGGGTGATTCGTCAAGTGGGGGCCGAGAAAAAAGGGGGGTTAGGGGCGCCCCCCGTACGTGCACCGTGCGCGCACGGTGCGCGCACCCTAACGTGCGCAAGCGTAATTCTGTTTGGTGGTTACATGTCAGTCAACGTTCGAATCGGTCGAAATCAGGAAGTGTCGGCCGCCATGTTGTTTGTTTTGGGTGCGACAGTGAAAAAGAGAGGTGGCAAACGTGAAAAGGGGGCAGGGTAGACAGTTCCTGACCCCCTAGCCTTTATCAGGGGGTCCCTGAAGGACCCCGAAGGGTGAAAAAAACATTTTTTTTTTAAATCGCGGGGTGCGCGCACGGTGAAAAACCTTAAAAAAAAATATATAATAATACATACATAACCTAGCATTTAAAAAAACGTACAAATTCACTGAAAAAACCATAGGTTTCACACACGTTATAGTTAGGAATTAGCATTTAGAAAACCTTGCTAATTCACTTAAAAAACCATAGGTTTCACACATGTTATAGTTAGGTGGACATTTCACTCGTAAAAAAAACAATGAAATTCCCCCGTTATAGTTAGTTCAGATAACTATAACTCGCGCGACTGCCACTCTATCACAAGGATGATGTCATCAGTGATGTCATGAGTGATGCCACTGACCATGTCATGAGTGATGTAATATGTGACGTCATGAGCAGTGGATTGCGGGCACGCGAGTTATAGTTATCTGAAGTAACTATAACGGGGGAATTTCATTGGTTTTTTACGAGTCAAATGTCCACCTAACTATAACATGTGTGAAACCTATGGTTTTTTAAGTGAATTTGCGAGGTTTTTTAAATGCTAATTCCTAACTATAACGTGTGTGAAACCTATGGGTTTTTAAGTGATATATAAATATATATATATATGAGAGAAACAAATGCCCTGGAGCTTTTTCAGTACGCACTCGCTGCAAACCAACCCTCTGGCCTTCACTGATATCACTCAGCCCCTGCATTGTGGTGAAAAATGCCTGACGCGTTTCAGGGCTTGCTGCCCCTTATTCATAGGCTGTCACGAGTCAATGGGAGGTGCTCCTTTGCACCCATTGGTTTCGCTCTTAGTGAGGAGTTCTCATAGGATGCTGGGACTTGTATTTCCCTGGAGCATTTTAAAATACCCTGAGTGGGTTCCGTCTGTACTCGTTTGATTAAAACATTTCACAATCCTTGAGTAGGATCCACAAGGCAGAGGTGAGTACTTTGATAGTGGCCTGCAGCGCTGGAACGGTTCAAAGTTGTTTCGATCCCCAGCCTCTTCTTCCAAAGTAACGAAGACGGTGCAGTGCTGACGCGGCCGGACTCCGCGTTAATTAATGAGAGAAACAAATGCCCTGGAGCTTTTTCAGTACGCACTCGCTGCAAACCAACCCTCTGGCCTTCACTGATATCACTCAGCCCCTGCATTGTGGTGAAAAATGCCTGACGCGTTTCAGGGCTTGCTGCCCCTTATTTATAGGCTGTCACGAGTCAATGGGAGGTGCTCCTTTGCACCCATTGGTTTCGCTCTTAGTGAGGAGTTCTCATAGGATGCTGGGACTTGTATTTCCCTGGAGCATTTTAAAATACCCTGAGTGGGTTCCGTTTGTACTCGTTTGATTAAAACATTTCACAATCCTTGAGTAGGATCCACAAGGCAGAGGTGAGTACTTTGATAGTGGCCTGCAGCGCTGGAACGGTTCAAAGTTGTTTCGATCCCCAGCCTCTTCTTCCAAAGTAACGAAGACGGTGCAGTGCTGACGCGGCCGGACTCCGCGTTAATTAATGAGAGAAACAAATGCCCTGGAGCTTTTTCAGTACGCACTCGCTGCAAACCAACCCTCTGGCCTTCACTGATATCACTCAGCCCCTGCATTGTGGTGAAAAATGCCTGACGCGTTTCAGGGCTTGCTGCCCCTTATTCATAGGCTGTCACGAGTCAATGGGAGGTGCTCCTTTGCACCCATTGGTTTCGCTCTTAGTGAGGAGTTCTCATAGGATGCTGGGACTTGTATTTCCCTGGAGCATTTTAAAATACCCTGAGTGGGTTCCGTTTGTACTCGTTTGATTAAAACATTTCACAATCCTTGAGTAGGATCCACAAGGCAGAGGTGAGTACTTTGATAGTGGCCTGCAGCGCTGGAACGGTTCAAAGTTGTTTCGATCCCCAGCCTCTTCTTCCAAAGTAACGAAGACGGTGCAGTGCTGACGCGGCCGGACTCCGCGTTAATTAATGAGAGGAACAAATGCCCTGGAGCTTTTTCAGTACGCACTCGCTGCAAACCAACCCTCTGGCCTTCACTGATATCACTCAGCCCCTGCATTGTGGTGAAAAATGCCTGACGCGTTTCAGGGCTTGCTGCCCCTTATTCATAGGCTGTCACGAGTCAATGGGAGGTGCTCCTTTGCACCCATTGGTTTCGTTTTAATCAAACGAGTACAAACGGAACCCACTCAGGGTATTTTAAAATGCTCCAGGGAAATACAAGTCCCAGCATCCTATGAGAACTCCTCACTAAGAGCGAAACCAATGGGTGCAAAGGAGCACCTCCCATTGACTCGTGACAGCCTATGAATACGGGGCAGCAAGCCCTGAAACGCGTCAGGCATTTTTCACCACAATGCAGGGGCTGAGTGATATCAGTGAAGGCCAGAGGGTTGGTTTGCAGCGAGTGCGTACTGAAAAAGCTCCAGGGCATTTGTTCCTCTCATTAATTAACGCGGAGTCCGGCCGCGTCAGCACTGCACCGTCTTCGTTACTTTGGAAGAAGAGGCTGGGGATCGAAACAACTTTGAACCGTTCCAGCGCTGCAGGCCACTATCAAAGTACTCACCTCTACCTTGTGGATCCTACTCAAGGATTGTGAAATGTTTTAATCAACGAATACAAACGGAACCCACTCAGGGTATTTTAAAATGCTCCAGGGAAATACAAATCCCAGCATCCTATGAGAACTCCTCACTAAGAGCGAAACCAATGGGTGCAAAGGAGCACCTCCCATTGACTCGTGACAGCCTATGAATAAGGGGCAGCAAGCCCTGAAACGCGTCAGGCATTTTTCACCACAATGCAGGGGCTGAGTGATATCAGTGAAGGCCAGAGGGTTGGTTTGCAGCGAGTGCGTACTGAAAAAGCTCCAGGGCATTTGTTTCTCTCATATATATATAAATAAATATATATATATATATATATATATATATACATATATATATATATATATATATATATATATATATATATATATATATATATATATATATATATATATATATATATATATATATATATATATATATTCACTGAAAAAACCATAGGTTTCAGGGGTGTTATAGTTAGCTGGACTTTTCACTTGTACAAAACCATTGAAATTCCCCCGTTATAGTTAGTTCAGCTAACTATAACTCGCGCGCCCGCAATGCACTGCTGATGACGTCACATATTACATCACTCATGACATGGTCAGTGACATCACTCATGACATCACTGATGACATCTCAAATGACATCACTGATGACATCACTGATGACATCATCCAGTGAATGTGTGTTATTCTGAAAATTAAATATGTTTTATATATGTATATCTCAAGGTCGATGGAAGAATAAATGGGTATATAAGTGTCTAAATGGATGATTTGTTTTTGAAAAATTGATTGTGTAACTGACTGATTAAGTGTATCATAGTGAATACATGGCTTAGTGAGTAATGTTTAAATATGTAAATATCTGTATCAGTCTCTCACTTTGTGTATAAGTGGCTGCATGGGTTGGTGAGTAGCTACATGGGTGTCTATATAGGTTATTAGTTGGTTTTTTGAGTATCAGTCTGAGTGTCTGCATGGTTCGGTGGGGGTATTACGTAGTGCATAGGTGCATGAATGAGTGACTCACTGTTTGTATGTGTTGAACACAGTATGTGTGCAGGACTGTATGGGTGGATGAGTGTGTGTATGGGTGTGTTAGTGAGTGAATGACTGTCTCAATAGTGTCTTTATGAGTAACTACATATGTTTTAAACTAGTATATGTGACTATTGGTGTATATATGTGAGTATATGTGAGAGTGAGAGATTGAAAGAGTTCCTGTATGAATAAGTATGTGTTTCTATAAGTGATTGTTTAAAAGACTAAGTATGTGTAAGTTTCCGTAGAAGTAAGTGTGGTGGTGTGTGTATAACTGTATATGCAAGTAAATGTATGTTTGATTCTTTATTAGCATGAGTGACTATGTGTGTGAGTAACTATGGATGAGTGGCATTGTGTAACAGGATGTATAGGTGTATGAGTACATATGATGAGTGAGTACATGTATGAGTGACTGTATTGGACTGTTGGTGAATGAGTGGATGTGTATGTGGATCTTAGAATTACTGAAGAGGTTGTTGTAACTGGTATTGGTATGTCCATTGTTTTGAAAATTTTAGTCTCTATTTTTGAATGTGTGTATCAAAGGTTATATTAGGGTGAGAGGAGGTCTGCCACTCTATCACAAGGATGATGTCATCAGTGATGTCATCAGTGATGTCATTTGAGATGTCATCAGTGATGTCATGAGTGATGTCACTGACCATGTCATGAGTGATGTAATATGTGACGTCATCAGCAGTGCATTGCGGGCGCGCGAGTTATAGTTAGCTGAACTAACTATAACGGGGGAATTTCAATGGTTTTGTACAAGTGAAAAGTCCAGCTAACTATAACACCCCTGAAACCTATGGTTTTTTCAGTGAATTTCTGAGGTTTTTTAAATGCTAATTCCTAACTATAACGTGCCTGAAACCTATGGTTTTTTCTGTTAATTTCAAAGGTTTTTTAAATGCTAATTTCTAACTATGCCTACAGAGATAGGACATGTGAAGAAAGAAGAAAAAATGCACAGAAAGAAACAAAAGAAGTGCAGAAAGAAGCAACAGAAGTCCTCAAATACGAAGATAAGTGCAGGAAGAAGGATAACGTGCAGAAAGAACAAAAAAAAGAGCAGAAAGAAGCCTTGTTGCAAAATCATCCTGTACCCTCAACTTTTTCAGACGGATACTGGTGGTAACTGAGTCTGACTAACCAGTCCTAGAGCCAGTGCTATGTTAAAAGACACTTAGAATACAGTGAAAACACCTACATACACTAGGGAACATTATGCGTTGGGGTCCCCCTGTGATTAGCCTTACCTCCTCTATAAGCCCCTAGTATATAATAGGGCATGGGGATTAAAACTACCTCTTAAAACAGGCCACAGGGCGTTTTTGCACACGTTAACTCAGGCCCCATCCCCTCCTTTCACCATTGTGTAAACACGCCCTGTGTCCGTTTTTAGTTGGGAGATTAAGTTCATTTGAGTCCTGAGGGTCCCTAGGGTCCAACTAGCCCACTAGGTACCTCCAGTAAGTGCCACAGAGCTGCGTTGCAGAGAGGTGTAAAAAGTGGCATGGCCTGGACCACCTCTCTGCAATGCAGCTCAGTGGCGCTTACTGGAAGCACTTGGTGGGCTAGTTAGCCCCCAGGGGCCCTCAGTATTGAAGGGAAATTATATCCCCAATTTAAAACGTGCCATGGTGCGTGTTTGCACACGTCACCTCAGGCCCCGTCCCCTTCCTTCACCACTGTGTAAACGCGCCCTGTGGCTGTTCTAAGTTGAGAGATTAAGTCCCCTTGAATCCTAAGGGTCCCTAGGGTCACACTAGACCACTAGGTACCTCCAGTAAGTGCCACAGAGCTGCGTTGCAGAGAGGTGTAAAAAGGGGCTTGGCCTCAGAACACCTGTCTGCAGCGCAGCTCCCTGGCGCATACTGGAGATGCCTGTTGGGGGCGCGTTTGCAGAGTGCTGCATGGAGGGGGCATGGCCTCCGGCACGATGCCAGTCTTTTATTTATTTTATTTTTTTAAGAAGGGGGGCTGTGTGGTTCCCCTTCTTATTCTAATTTATTGGCCCTGATGACCCCATCCCCCAGGGCCTGTCTCCTAATTATATTTTTTTGACCCCAATCCCCAGGGCCGGCCACTGTTTTTTATTATTTTTAAAAAATATATATTTATAGACACACCTAGGACATGCTGGACAAACCGTACGTACCTATCACCATGACGATTTGCGTGATATTCATTAAAAGGCGACTATGCATGCAATTAATCCACGTGGAATGTATTTACACCACTAGTGAAGCTCTGACATGTCTGATGCTCTACCGTGCCTAATCCCGGTAGACACCCTTGTCGTTTATTTATACAAACATGGGTAGCTATTGACGGGCACATTTAATACACATGCACACCAAGCCATTCAAAGGGGATTCGACAAAAATTCGACCAAAACTATGCAAGAAACCCCCCTCACAGTTAATAAAACACACATCCACTGCCGGATGTGTAATACTTTTTATTTTACTCTCTGGAAAGGGGACGAACATCACTTGCGAGTCACAGCACGCTCCTGGCAGAGCCCAATGCTGTGTTACACCCACCATTGCCTGCCGAGTGCCACACACCTCTGTATTGTATTCCACTAGCTAGTGCATATGCTATGACACTCTCTAGCCCATGTGCACTGTAACACCACCCCGTGAAAATGTCATGCCACACTTGTCTTCGCACGGGTTATATTGCCCCATCTAACGTGCCTTCCTCGATGCCTATGTTATAACGCACAGTGCTATGCCATACATATTACAATTTGGGATCCATATCTTTGTCACAGTGCATATGCAACGTTACACTCCCCAGCACATATTTTATATTACAACTTTAGAGACTAGTTAGGTTACACAACACTGCCCTGTGCATATTACACTCCAAGGCGCATATCGCATAGCACACGCTAGTGCCTGTGCTATCTCGCGCTCTCCAATGAATCTGTCATTGCGCACAATGTATTGCATATTATATTTCACGCCTGGTTCATCTTATATCACACTTTTTGGTGCATAGTTTATACCATACACTATATCTAGTTTTCATTTTCAATCGTGCTCTCAGGACTATGTTCTATATAACACTGTGTTCACCTACCCTTTTCACGGGCATTACATTTTGCGATAGGGGGTGGAGGGTCAGGGGGTGTTTTTGCCAAGTGAGCCCGGAGTCACAGTCACTAACGTCTTCTTCTTCCTGAATAAAAGTGAGATTATGCTGCATACTTGTTCATATTTTAAGTAGTTTGCACAGACAAAATGTTTTAAAAACAATAAAGTTTCTAATACCCGCCTTCTCTGAACAGTTAGCTTGCTGCCCCATCCCCCTCCTCCCTATCCTCTGTTGTGTGAATCCATGGACTAGCCTCCTCCCTCCTGCCATGCATGGTCTGATGTGCTGCCACTGCCCTCAATTTAGTATGATGTACCAGTCCACTCCTCCTGCCCTCCATTGCCCAATTCTATGCCCCATCATTGACCTCCTGCTTAAACTCTGTGCTTAGCTTGCTGCCCCTATTCTCCTTCCCCCTGCCCTCCGATGTCTTTGTGCATGCCCCTGCTCCATCCTTTTTGCCCACCATGTCCCATGGACCTGCCACTCCTATCTACTCTGAGTATTCTGTTGAGCTGCCACTCCCCTCCCACCTGCCTAGCATTGTCAGATGACTGTAACCTGTCCCTGCCACCTCCACCCTGCCTGTCCACATGCCATGCCTCTATCCTCTTCCTCATGTCCTACATGGTCCATTGTACTGCCACACCCTTCTGCCCTCCCTGGTCTGTTGTGCTGCAACTGCTCCTCCTGCCTGCCCCGTGTGGTCTGTTGTGAGGCCCCTTCCCCTGAACTTTCTTGTCTGTGCACAGGTCCTGACCCTCCCTTCTATCCTCCATCGTCCTTTGTGCATGCCCCTGCACCCTCCTTCTTGCCCATCATAGCCATTGTGCTGCCACTAACCCTCCCACTTGCCATGCATGGTCTTCTGTGCTGCCATGGCCCCTCCCACCTTCCCTGTGTGGTCAGTTAGCTGCCCCTGACCCCCTCCCACCTTCCCTCCATGGTCTGTGTGTATGCCATCACAGTCTCACTGTTGCTCTTCATGTTGTGTCTTGCTTCTAGTGCCCGTCCTGCCTGACCTCCATGGCCATCTTGCTGCTCCTGCCCTGCCCCCTTGCCCCCAGCCCTCTGTTTACATGTGCAGACCCCTACTCCCTCCCTCCTGGCTTGTCTGTTCCATTGTAATGCCCCTGATCCGTCCCTCCTGCCCTTTATGGTCTGTTATGCTGCAGCCTTCTCTCCTGTCTGTCCATTATGGTCAGCTAGCTACCATTGCCTCTTGCCCCTCTGTTCTCTGTTGTCCATGTGCATGGTCCTGTCCCCTCCCTCTTGCTTTCTATGGATTGTTGTGCTGCACTCCCGTCCTGCATGCCCTGTGTGGTGTATTGTGCTGCTGCAAACCCTGATGCCTGCCCTGCAGGGTCAGTTTGGTGCACCTCTCCATGTCTCTCCTGTCCTCTGTTATCCAAGTCCATGTCCCTATCCCATTTCCTTCCATGATCCAATGTACCATACTTGCGAACATTTTGAACTTGGTAAGAGGGAGATTTTGAAAAAAAACTGGGGTATTGATTTTCCCCTTTGAGTTACATTGAAAAAGAGGATATTGTAGACAGGAGACAGATCAAATAAAGCCCATTTGAGCTTAAAAACATTGGACGTTTCCTGGCTGAATCGGGTCTGTTGGCATGTATGGTTGTACTACCATTGCCTCTTCCTTCTGCCCACAATGGTCTATTACATTGCCACAGCCTTGAAGGAGGGTAGATTTTGTATCACAGGGGGCCCCTGGCCCGTTCTGTCCACACCTGAAGTATGAGACCCTTGTCCTTGCCCTGCCAGCCGCATTTGTAGGCCGTATTAAATTGACCAGCGGGTCCTGTGTTGCTATATAATTATCCTGAGACATCCTTACCACTCAGCCAGCATAAAACCCCTGTGTAGGCCCTTCTGTTCAATATGTAGGCCTCTTTGTTAAATTGACCATAGCTCTGCAATTTTAGTGTATAGCAGTCTGAAGGCAGGTCTGCGAGGCCTTCTGCTCCAAACTAGTAGCCCCCACCCTACCCGAGTGCTCCGTGCTCGGTATCAAAGTTCAACATCCCCCTGAAGCTGTCGACATACAGTAGGCTGCATCCTGGACTGGTACTTGCTTCCTGGGCAGGTTTCCCGCTTTTAAGGAAGTGGCAACCGCAGAGCGTCAAGTTAGGAGAACTGAGGAGATTTTATACATGAATATATTGAATTCCTGTACAATACCCATTACTTTCTGCTTGCTCTATGGAACTTACGATAAGCGATTGGCCTGAGAGACTGACCTTTTCACCCAGTCCATTGTCAGCATTAAGTGGGTAAATGACGAAATGTCTGGTAAAATCTGCAGACGAAGCTTTTGGGTAGCATACGTAGGTAGATGTAGCGTGCAAAGGAGCCCACAAAATGATATAAAAAGGGAGCACCCACAGATATCGACGGACAACCTCGCCGTCTGTATGTAGGTTAACAGGCTGTGCAGGTTTTCCCCAAGAACTGGGAGCTCTTGTCTTCCTTTGCTTAAAATGTCTTGCTCGGCTTTGCTTGAAGTATCTTATTCTATTTTACCTATATGAAATGTCATGTTATGTTTAACCATTGTTCTCTTTACTTTTGCATTTAAAAGATGTTGTATTGTAATTGCAGGAATGCTTGCTCTAAGAGTAAATGTGAGTGTCCCTAGGTAACATTTTCCTTGGTGTAACTTGTTTCTCATGATGCATTTATAGATGTGTTTTCTCTCTCTCTCTGTCAGTCCATTAATTGAGATACAGAGAATATCATGACAGCTGTATGATTATCTGGATTCTGTATTTTGTACTTTAGGTCTCTATTCTGCGGTTTCTTTGAAGTTGCATCTTCTCATTAAACTGCCATTGTATTCTGCCTCCAATTCCATGTCTCATATGTCTGTTTTCTTCATTTTTGGAGCAAGCGTTCCTAGGCACCCCGGCTCAAATTAAGGTGCCCCTTTTGTCCCTGACTCACTCTCCTGCTCAGTTCTGTGGTGGCTCCCGGGGCTCTGGGGACCGCCCCTAGCTTCCTTGACCCGTAATAGATCTTCCCTCCAACAGCCTCTCTTGCAAGTCCTGTATTGTTGGTTTGTTGCCCCTGCCCCCCTTTCCACTGCCCTCCATAGTCTGTTGTGCTTCCACGGCCCTTCCTGCCTGCTCAGTGTGGTTAAATTGTTGCCTTTGCACCCTCCTACCTGCCTTCAATTTTCAGAGTCCGTGCCCCTGGCCTCTGCCTCTCAACAATATCCTAATGAACAACTAGATTGCTAACATTCTATATTTATTACAAAAGTGTGGAGCGCCTGACATCATCTTGATGTAATCAAAACTGTAATACCTAGAGCATTCCTTTAGAAATTACATATATGAGAGGGTCTTATTGGCATCACAATTATGGTTAGTGCTCAAAAAGACTAAAATAAGGACATATTTTCTGAGTTTTCAAATAGCGACAAAGCACTTTTAAATTATTTGTTATCTTTATGTTTTTTTATCTAGTTGACAACTTGATTAAATGTTGCACTTAGGGGAGAGGATGTGTTGTTACTTCCAGAACTGCAGACTTTGCAACTGGGGAACCAGGTTGAAGTTTCTGCTTCAGCTCGACATTCTGTGATTCTGGTCAAATCACTTAGTCTCCCCATGTCTACAACCAAAATGAATTTGTTCTTGTGTGATGTAACCAATGCTCATGTAAAGCACTCCAATACCTGACAAGTCTGCACTATATAACACTGCAAAAACACAAAATAATAAGTGTTTTGCACACTTCTGTCATTGGGCTATATTTGGGCTATATCTGGGTGATTTTGGGCTACATTTGGGCTCTTTTGTCTCCGGTGGCCATCTTGGGAGATTTATTTGTTATGAAGTTTCCTAATTTCCTCATGTACTGCAGTCTCCTCAGTCAGAAATGCTTTCAGTTTTTTACTTTGATTCCATCATGAAGGTATTCAGATATGTCACACATTTGCCATGAATTCTGAATGTTAGCACTCTAGTTGCTCATTAGATCACTGTAGTAAAACTACTGCTCACCATGGAAGTCTGCTCCTGGTATTAAAAGTGCATGTTTCAGTCTGCATGTCAGAATTTTTTAATGAAATAGAAGAGGATTTGAGAAGTCACTCAAAATGTGCCCTCATTTTCTTTCTTCAGCATTAATCATAATTTCTATGGCAAAATGAACCCCCTCATTGTGTTCCTTTTTAAATTAAATGTTTTAAGTGTTACCAGTTTATTCCAATCAAGATGGCTTCAGGTGTGCCATACTTTTGTCATAATGAAGACAGTAAGTGCTCTAGTTGTTTTTAAGAACATTCTTGGACATTCTGTCATTGGGCTATACTTGGGCTACATCTGGGTGATATTTGGGCTACATTTGGGCTCTTTTGTCTCTGGTGGCCATCTTGGGAGACTTATTTGTTATGAAGTTTCCTAATTTCCTCATTTACTGCAGTCTCCTCAGTAGGAAATACTTTCAGTTTTTTACTTTGATTCCATCAAGAAGGCATTCAAATGTGTCACACATTTGCCATAAAATCAGAATGTTAGCACTCTTTTTGCTCATTAGATCACTGTAGTAAAGCTACTGCTCACCAGGGAAAACTGCTGCTGGTATTGAAAGTGCATGTTTCAGTCTGCATGCCAGGATTTGAGAAGTCACTCAAAATGTGCCCTAATTTTTCTTTATGCAGCACTAATCATACTTTTTATGGAAAAATGAACCACCTCATTTTGTTCCTTTTTAAATTAAATGTTTTAAGAGTTACCACTTTAATCCAAGCAAGATGGCTTCAGGTGTGCCATACATTTATCATAAGTAGGACGGTTAGCGCTCTAGTAGTTCTTTGGAACACTCTGGAAAGCTGCAGTAGAACACAAAGGAATCAACTGACAGTCTCTGCCCTTGTTGGATGTACATGTTTTACTGAGAATGTCAGACTTCATTCTCACATGACTGAGAAAGATAATGTGAATTTACAGAAAATAAGCTCTCAGTTTAGCTTATAGATCACCTTCCAAGCCTCTGTGGTAAAAGCATGAGAAAATATTTTTCTCTCAATCATGATATCCCAGCAGAAGGCTTTTTCACATGGTGAAATCACCTTAGAACATACCACAATTCCTAAAATGAGTATGGTACCATCAACAAATGATTTATAATGTAACTAAAGTCTTAAAATCTTCTATTAACTGCAATGCTTTTTAATGAGGTGCTATCATGTATAATGGTCCCAAGATGGCTGCCAACACTTCTTGGATGAAGTGCTGACAGCCAATCAGATCTCAGGATGAGATGTGTGGTTAGGCTCCGCCCACATATATATATTGATTTAAATGCTATTTTCTCAGGAACTACTGAACAGATTTACACCAGACCTACAAAAGGCACTTCCTTGACCTGAGGACTACCTCTCTGCCAAATTTCAAGTAACTCTGTTCAGCCGTTCGGGCTGTAGCTGTGTCTAAAGGTCCTATGGAAAAATGCATGGGAAAAACGCGTTTTGGGACCCCCCTTTTTTCTCAGCCCCCGCTTGACGAATCCCCCCGAGACTTTCAGGGTAGGAGCGGAGCGTAGCGCCCCACCTATTTTGAAAATTTCGCGAGGATTCATCGACCGGCGCCAAAGTTATTCCAAATAGAATGTTGCGGATTTCCTATGGAAACAGGGTCCTAACTATAACTATCTACTGGCGACCGCCAGTAGATAATTACCTACTGGCGGTCGCCAGTAGGTAGTTATAGTTAGGACCACGTTTCCATAGGAAAACCTCAACATTCTATTTTGAATAACTTTGGCGCCGGTCGACGAATCCTCGCGAATTTCTCAAAATAGGTGGGGCGCTACGCTCCGCTCCTACCCTGAAAGTCTCGGGGGGATCCGTCAAGCGGGGGCTGAGATAAAAGGGGGGTCCCAAAACGCGTTTTTCCCATGCATTTTTCCATAGGACCTTTAGAACGAGCTACAGCCCGAACGGCTGAACAGAATTACTCAAAATTTGGCACAGAGGTAGTCCCTAGGTCAAGGAAGTGCCTTTTGTAGGTTTGGTGTAAATCTGTTCAGTAGATTCTGAGAAAATAGCCTTTAAATCAATATATATATCTGAGCCCGCTTACGGTACGCTTACCGTACGCTTACGGTAAGCGTACGGTGGCGTGCGCGAGCGCGATTCTGATTGGCTCTTAGATCTTAGTAAACATTCGAATCGGCCGAAACCAGGAAGCGCGGCCGCCATTTTGTGTATTTCACTCTGAAAAAAAAGAGTGAAAACAAGGAAAGGGGGCAATGAGGAGAGTTACAGACCCCCTAACATTTGTAAGGGGGTCAAAGAAGGACAGAAAAGTACAAAAAAAACATTTATTGATTTTAAAAAAAATCACGGGGTACGCGTACGGTAAGCTTACGGTAAGCGTACGGTAGAAAAAAAAAAAAAAAAAAATGAAAATCAGATTTAAGTGTTTAGATATTAGGGGGCTCTAAAAAGAGCCGTTGTGTTTATGAAATGATTTTTTAGTGGTACCTACAAGTAAGTACCGATGCAGAGTCTAAGGTTCAAGAGGAAGACTCTGTTCCCTTCATCATTGAAGTGCACACCATCTCCTCTATAAATGTCTTGCATGTCATAACGCAAGTTGTTGTGGTAAATGGCACCCATACCATAGTCACGGAGGAAAGCAGAAACAGATTTGTTGACGTGCTTTCTTGCTTTGTCATCGCACCGCGTGCCCACCGTGCGTGCACGGCACTAACTGCGTAAAGTGGGCGCGCGGTGCGCGAAGCGCACCGCGTGCTCACTGTGCGCGCACGGTGCGCGAAGCGCACCGTGCGCGCACGGAACGAACTGCGTTAAGTGGGCGCGCACGCCACGAATGGCGTAAAGTAACTTAGCATTTAAAAAACCGTACAAATTCACTGAAAAAACCATAGGTTTCACACACGTTATAGTTAGGAATTAGCATTTAAAAAACCTTGCAAATTCACTGAAAAAACCATAGGTTTCACACATGTTATAGTTAGTGGAAATTTTACTGATAAAAAACCAATGAAATTCCCCCGTTATAGTTAGTGCAGGCAACTATAACTCACGCGACCGCAATCTTCTGCTGATGACATATGTGTCTTTATGAAAAAAAAATATTTGTAATATATGTATAGCTAAAAATGTATGGAAGAAGACATGGGCAAATAAGTGTCTAAATACAGTATTAGCATCAGCAGAGGATTGCGGTCGCGTGAGTTATAGTTGCCTGCACTAACTATAACGGGGGAATTTCATTGGTTTTTTATCAGTAAAATTTCCACTAACTATAACATGTGTGAAACCTATGGTTTTTTCAGTGAATATATATATATATATATATATCAAACTGCTGTTCTCTTCTTTCATAGACAGCATGCCATGGACTCAAATCGTTTGCATACACTTCTTTCTGCAAACGATTTGAGTCCATGGCATGCTGTCTATGAAAGAAGAGAACAGCAGTTTGATTGATACTTTGGCGTGGAACGCCGTCATCCGAGGCTCGGGTAAGGCTAATATGCTTTGCTGAGGGATATATATATACATATATATGAAACATAAAAACTATTAACAAGTCAACTGCAAAATATTAAATACATTGCCAAATTAAATAAATATAAAAAACTATAAGTCCCAAAAAATACATTTACTAAACATATTATGAAAATAAATGCAAATATATGTATATAAACAAATAAGATAAAATTTTAAAAATAAAAAAAATATAAAAAAAGGTGTATCTAAACAATAAGAAGAAAAGAATTAAAGTCTGGTAACAATAGATATACTATCCCCACTCGAGTTTATGCAACAGAAGTGAAAACGTTGGCTTTCAGATGGGTTACCTTTAATATTCCCACTCCAAACAGGTCAACAGTAGGGAAAGTATTGGAATTAGGTGGGGTAAGATTTTCCATTTCACCGCCAGTCTGTGCAACAGTAGGAAAAGCGATGGACTTCAGAGGGGTTAAATTTACTATTCCCACTCCAGTCTGTGCAGCAGTAGGGAAAGTACTTTACTTCAAACACATTACATATATAAATAACCCCATTTACTTAGAACAAATATAAAACTCATAATATGGACGCTAGTAATTAACAAAATAAAGATACATATAAAACACAATGAAACAATTTACATGATTATTAAAAATGTAATAATTAATTATCAATTACAAATAGTTATTTATTACTGGATTAACTTCCCACACTATAGCCCCACAAACTTAGCAACCCACTCTTAAAATATAACTAAAATAAATGAGTATAACGCAATTTACATAGTTGATAATCAATTGACTAATTAATTAACATTTTTATAATTATTTGCTAATTAATTATTAGTTAATTATCATCCCACCATGTACCCCTACAAACTCAAAGGCCCATAACTAAAATATAACTAATATCTAAAGATTTTACACAGCTTGCACGGATCAAATATTTTCTAAAGTACACAGCTACGTCAAGAAGTGTCCCGGAGCTTTTTGGAATCCAGAAGGGCTGTGCACTGAATGTTTGCCTCCCTCAATCATCACTAGACTCTGAACAAAAAAATGTCAATTCTTTTTTAAATTTTACTTAATCAGAGATAAAGCTCAAGCATTCAGGCAGTCTGTTCCACAAACCTGCCACTTGAACAGTAAAAGAAGCCTACTCTCCATTGTTTCTAAAAATGGGAAACTATAATAAGACCCCCTGTACAAGAACGCGGACGCCTCCCAGGGCTATATGCCAAAGTGCGTTCATTCAGGTACATGGGTCCTCTTTTGTGGAGAGCTTGGTGAGTTTGAGTCATTGCTTCATACCTAATACATTGTCAGACTGGCAACTAATGAAGTCTATCCTGAAATGGTGACACCGAGATACATTTTGGAATCTTAAAGAGTAGACGGATTGCCATATTTTGCATAACCGGTAACCGCTGGATTAGATATTCTGGTAAACTAAGGTACAGGACATTGGCATACTCCAGACTAAATAAAATCAAATACCTAACCATTGTCACATGGGCCTCATAGAGAAGCAAGTGAAGAAACTTTTTCAACATGCGCAGAATCCATAAACAAGTTTTCATCACTGCTGTCACCTATGCCCCAAACGAAATCTGGATATCAAACATCACACCCAGATTCCTAGCCGCTGCCGTTGGAGAGGGCGCAGAAGGAACACTTTCAGGCCAGGCACCAACCCATCCCGAAAGGCTGTCCGTTCCAAACAAAGAGACTTCTGTCTTATCAGGGTTGCACTGCAACTTGTTGGCTTTCAGCCAATCGAGCAGGGCCACCATGCAGCTGGCAAATGCAACCCTTGCCCTCGCAGGATCCCCATCATATGCGAGTAGGAGTTGACTATCATCTTCATTAATAATCAAATAAATAATTAATGATAAATCAATAATTAATTGTTAATTAGTTATTACTTAATTAACGTTCCACCCTACAAACCCAGCAGCCCACACCTAATATACAAAATATATTATTACACCATTTACATAATTAATAAGCAATTAAATAATAAATAATGAATTAACAAATAATTGTTAATTAATTGTTACCTAATTAACTTCCCATGTTATACCTCTACAGACATAGCACCCTGCTACAACACTATAAATTACCATTAGCAATTAAATTGCAAATTATCAATCACTCAGTATATATCAAAATAACATGACATTTGAATCAAGAATAATTACCAATTATTTGTTCACCCCTGGTTGCAGCTGCTTCCCCCAATAACATTGTTTCACCAGATACATGCTCATCATCTTCGACCTCATACCGTCTCGATAAGGTGTTGTAATTGTTGGTTGTGTCATTGGTACTAGAGATAACATTGGTGTTGGTATTGGTGGTATTAGTAGCGTATTGTTAGTGGTGAAGTCATTGGTGGTAGTAGTGTGATCTTGGTAATATTGGTGAGGATGTGGTATTCTGGCTTGTGTGGTATTGGAGGTTGTGGTATTAGTGGGGGGTGATGCTGTTTGTGTTGTATTTGCGATAGTCATGGCATTGGAGGTGGTTTGTTATCAGTAGTACTGGAGATGGTGTGGTATTCACAGGTGTGGTATTGGTGATGGGGTGTTATTAGATCAGTGGAGGTTAGGGTGGTATTACTGGTGGTTTTGCCAGTGGTATTAGTGTTGGTATTGTGGTGGTGGTGGTGGTATTAGTGGTATTGGTGAAGGCAGTATAATAGGATTATTAAAGAGAAGTACACACATTTACAGTTATCCATCAAGCATATGCTTTTATTTACATATGTGCTCACTCATCTTTACTTCGTGGACAATAGTACTGTAAATTTATTAAGAAGTTATAATGACAGCAAATAAAACAAATCAATGTCAAAAGTGATTACTAAATAGCAGTGAATCTTTCTAGCAAGCTTCTGAATCTGATATAAAAATGTCATTGAGTGGGCAAAGCAAATATACCAAACAAAACATTCTGGCTCTCAGTTGCAACCTATATGTTGTGTGCAACAAAGAGCAGTAGCAAAAGGACTACTAGCTTCCCTGTCACCAAACATTAATGGAAACAATAATGGGACATTGTAACCACAGAAGAAAATGGTACCTACTCAGACTGAATTGTCACACCTACTGATGTGCTGTATGGGCAATACTGTAAGAAGGCAATATGAATGAAGAGGTCCCTCTAATCTCATTGTAATGGGTACATTCATGAATGGGGATGTAAGGGGGAGAAGGGTTTGGCTGGAAGTAGACCAGGATTGCAGGCAAACCAAATACAGGAGACCAGAGTGGTACTATGGTTAAGCCATTAGGCATCCTGCAGCAAGAAAAATGTTAGCTTGGAATATGCATAGGCATATGGGTTAGGCCTATACGAACTGTTTTGCACTATACTGATGTATATTACTTTTATGATACTTAAATTTTAGGGGGTTTTCCCCATTCCTTTTA
Source organism: Triturus cristatus (assembly GCF_964204655.1). NCBI lineage: Eukaryota > Metazoa > Chordata > Amphibia > Caudata > Salamandridae > Triturus > Triturus cristatus. The sequence continues at coordinate 641,072,309 of NC_140585.1, forward strand.
TCTTTCGTTTTATATATAAAATGGATTTTATCTTTCAATTATTAATTTGTAAATGAATTGTCATTGCTAGTTCTATACCAAATTATTTCCATGAATTGTATAAGGATTGGTTCTGCTTTTATGATATATTTTGTATCGAATAAAGCTTCTATCTTCTTCATAGGCATAGTGCTTTTAAGAATTCTGCTAATTATAGATCCAGTTTAGAGGAATATGCCATATTAATACTGTAAGAAGCTTGGTTGTGGAAGTGCTCCTCAGTAGAAGGGTTATTGTGATTAGTAAGGATCGAACTCATTTTCTAGGACTGAACGAGCAGCAGGAGGGCAGTTGTCATTATTTACAGTACTTGTGTCAAAAGAGCTATAAAATTAGAAACATCTTGTTCCTGGCTTCTAGCATTTTTAATTCAAATGGTAAATCTCATGCTTTGCTTTAATGAATATATTTCTCCGAGGTGTAAGATTTTTAGTGATGAATTGTCAGAAGGAGATAAATAGGCTAAAATGCTGACCAGAGGCAATAGTTGTAGAGGCTTTTGGAAAGTTGAAGAAAACATATCAATTGCTTTATTTCACAGAGAATATTTTATGAACAAAATAGGAGCAAGATGCATTGTGCTATCAGTAAGAGCAACAATAGGCTCTTTTGGTGGCTGGTCAATAAGGTGCATTTACTATCTCCCTCAAACTTTGAGGCCCAGGTCTCAGATGCAGACTGGGTAAAGTTGATGTTGGATCTTTATAAGGAACCTAACGGTGAAAGAAAAAATGCACATTATAATTATCACATAGCCGACTCTACCCTATTGCAATTGCAGGAAACAGAACTAATTGCTGAGATAATTTCTGGATTAAAATCCTCACGAGCAGATGGCCCAGATAGTCTTTCAGTAGCCCTGTATAAGTTGAACCCACTGTGGTGAGCAAGATTACTGAGTCCCTTTTTTAAATTTGTGACTAAGACTGGGTGTATCTCTAACACATGGCATGGTGCAAAATGTAAACATATATACAAAAGGTGCCCCAGATATTAACCTAGTACTTTTCGGGTAATCGGATGTGTCATCTAAAATTTATGCTCGGACATTTTGTAAGGCTGTTTAGGCATGTGCTCTCAGCAATGGTAGAATCCCTAACAATCAAGGGAGATTTAGAGATAAGTACTACTCAGTGGACCATTTTGCAAATATGGCTATAAGCACAGTTTGTAACCTGTTATGCTGCTTTGTTGATTTGAAAGCAGCCTTTAATAAGGAGGACCGCAGAATACTGTGGGATAAATTAAAAAGATGGATCATCCCTAAGGGCCTGTTGATTATGATCTGAAGATTCCATGAAAGCAGTTGGGTAACGATGAACCTAGTTGAGATGGGAAACTTAACCCATACAATTCCAGTAAGCAGCCTTGTGTTTTTTCACCTTTGCTTTTCAGTGTATTTATCTCTGACATTCACAATGTCTTCGGATCAGTTAACTCCTTTCCCCCCAAGATTGGAAGGGCGCATACCCATTGTCTTAGCATGCAGATGCTTTAGTTGTAATGAACTTGACCCCCATTGGGCTGGAAAGAAAGCTACAAGCCCTGAGGGACTATTGTGTGGTGAATTCCCTGACAGTCAACGTTGATAAAACTGAGACCATGATCTTCTAATAGAAGAGATTATCTTGTTTTCTTGATTCATCACCTTTGGAGCAGGTAAAGGCGTATAAATATCTAATGATTATCTTTGTCTAGAATTCAAGTTGGGGTAAAGGATTTTTAAAATGTGAGAACTTGTGTTTTAAATGCAGCCAATGCCCTGAAACTATTCGATCTGAGGTATGGAGGGTTATCCATTGTTTTGCTCAAAAAGACAATTGCAGGAACGTTGGCACTACAATCCCTTAACGAGGCTGAGTTGTTGGCCCTGGACTAGCAGTCCAACTGGAAATTACTAGTGAGTCTTTTTTTTTAAGGCACTTTTGTTGCTCCCTAAAAATGCAATGAACCGTGCAGTAAAATCGGAGCTAAATCTTCAATCTTGGACTGTGAATGTAGGCGCACAGGCTTTGGGTTTTGTCCAGGGCCTCGCATATGATACTCTTAGAGATAAACTATCAACAATGCTATTGCTATATGCAATCTAAACATAAAATCGCTTTAAAATGTATATCTACAGTAAAGGAAATTAGTTTGATATTTGGGGTAAATGATGCTGATGATCCAATCACAGGGAACCAGCTAATGACAGTCTTGCAAGAAAAAGTCAAAAGATACTCTGTTATTAGTAAAAAACAGTATCCTACCTCATACACCTTATGTTTTCAATACCTTAAAATACCTTTGCGTGGCTATGTCTTTTCCCTACCTGGGCTAATTACCAGACAAACAACTACAAAATTAAATTTTGCAGTTCCAGATTGGGATAGACCCAGAATGGAGAATAAGCAGCCTTAAAAGATTAGTGTCACCTAATAATGGCTGTTGTCCCTGTTATTGGAAAACGAAATATACAGTAATACACCTGTTGTTATATTATCAGTTATTTTTGGAGGAAAAGAAAAAAATACTATGTCCTTATTTTCTGAGGAATTGTCTCTGAAGCACTGACAACTTTCCTGGAGATGATGAAATTAGATTGTCTTATTGCTGTTGTAAAATATATTCTGCTGGTCCAAAAAAGAGAATTTTAAATTGAATAGGTAAACTCTTACTGGCTTTATTTTATGAAGCACTTAACAAATGATGAATCCCAACAGGTAAATGATGTTTTGCAAATGTGTTTTAATCAAATTATTCATGATTGGAAAATGATCAGTTTTATTTTAATAAGCATTTCATGTAATAATGGGATCCATATTTTAAGTGCTCTTTTTTCCTCCCTTACTCCAAAATAGTGCCTCTAGAATCATTCACTTATTCCTTTTCTTCTTTATGTTGGGGCAAATCTATCTTACCCATCCAGTTCAATTCTCCCAGCCTTTGCTTTTAAACATTACTTCCGAGCTCCACAAATCAACAAAAGATCTTATTTCGGGAGAAACTTCAATATATGCTTTTGTTCCACTCATTATTTTTCATTCACTACTTTAATGTGATCTTCAGTAATTGACAATGTTTATTTGCATATTTTGCTACATGCTCAATAATGTGCATAGTAAATCACTTCACATATACTCAAAAGGTTTCCTTGATCATGATTAAAGGTGCCTTGCATCAACCGAGCTTCTTATTTCATATAAAAACACTCAATAGGCTACGGTGTAATATGTAATAATGGTTTCTGCTTTTTATAGCATGCTATTTTTTCATTTTTTTTTAAAGATTTCCTCATTCTTAGATGTTAGGATCTAATTACAGTATGTGCCAGATTGACAAAATGCATTTTGGAATATGTAAATTAGCATTCCAGTGGTACTAGTTATTTACTACAAAAATGCAGTTCACAAAACTCTGGCATCCCTGTCTCCGTCTTAAATGTCTTTTCTGTATGTACAGGTAGTTATACATTTTTATAGCAAAGGTAAGAGAACAAACTGGACATGGCTTGAAATGGAGAATAAATACTACAACAAGGTTTGACTTTAAAGGATAGGTTTCAGAAAGAATGTGCTAATTTCAAAAACACTCCCACAAAAAGAGTAAAATAATTACTATTCAAAACATACATGTTTTGAAACCAAGCCTTGGAGCAAGTAAAGAACCACACATGGCTAACCACTGGTACTCAAAAACATTCCCATAGAAAACAATGGAGGCAGGAAATAACAGTACATTTTTTATGGATTTACATTTTTTTTTAATGTAATTGAACCTATTTAATTTATAAAAATATATAATAAAATAGTTAAATCAGAAATGTCTTCTTAAACATATCACAACTAGGCACCCAACACATGGAACACATCTGCTAATGCAAGGGTGGAGGACTGATGCCTCAGGACTCAATTACCCATCTTCAGGCATTACTCATTACCTCCATGTAAGAAATTTAATTACTGGATGAGAAGGTGAAACCCTACTCAAGCAAAAACCACAATCCTTGTCAGGGTGAAGTCACAAGCAAACACCAACTTAACCTGTGTGCAACCCTCTCTTAGCTTGGCACAGAGCCGTCAGGCTTAACTTAAAGACCTTGTGTAAAGTATTTATGCAGAACTTCAAATGATAATAAAGTGAAAGCAAAACACAAGAAAAGTCCTACACCCATTTAGAAAAACAGAGTCATTTTGATAAATAAAACAAGACCAAAACAACAAAAATCCAATTAGTAGAACCAGCTATATGCAAGTTCAAAGATTTAAAAAGCCAAAAAGCACAAAATAGCAGCTGTGGTTATCTGGTTGTACCGGACGGGAACAAAGTCACAAGTTCAGGTCGACCACAAATATGTGCGGGCTGTTTACTGGGACCCAGTTAGGCCTGCTGAACAAGAGTAACTTAAATCCTAGTTGCAATGAGATGTCCCATGTAGAGAATACATCATGCTGCAGAGGCAACGTGAGGTCCAGGTTAGGAGATGCGTTGCACAGCGGTGGTTCCGCGAAGCTGCGCTGGGTGAGGCAATGCATTGTGTGGAGAGACATCAGCTTCAATGGGCTGCATTACAAAGTCCTTGAATTGGGTAAGTCTTCCCTGCAGAGGCGATGCATCAGTTTGGAGGGTGATGCATCAAGTGTAGTGCCTTATGAGTTAGAAATGAAGGAACCCTTTTGGCTCCCCAGGAACTCCTAGAACTGTGATTTGTTACAGAGAAATGAATTGGAGGCTGGTTTAGATTGTTGAGTTCACAGTTACACATCAACATTTTACATGCTTGTATTGATTAGGATCATTTAGCATATAAAAACCAATAGGCCACAGTCAGATGCCAAAGAAAGCTGGAATCCCAAAGCCGAAAAATCTAGTTCGGCCCCAGTTAACAAATTACCTAAGCATCCAGCAAATGCTGCCCAAAAATATAACTTTGCCTATATGGGAGTTTCAGAAAGCGAATAGCTCATCTGTTCTGTCTTTAACCCCAAATGAAAGCACCAATAGCGCCTTCAAGATGCTAGAAGATAGAATAAGGCACTCGCAGTGGGATTGCACGAAATTTCAAGTACAAAAATGTTGACAAGATGTTCATTTTAATATTGCACTGGCCTATGATACTAATTGGAAGCTGCAGAGATGCAGCTTGGTGATTACTGAAAGCAATAAAGGTTCATAAGTCAGTCTGAAAATATTGTCAACTCATGAGTTTTAGCTAGATTTAGTTTATAGCCGGAAAAGACTTCAAATCCACTAGCCTCATTAGTTATTTGGTCAATAGCAGCCAATAAGTTAGCCAACAAAATAGTGACATAATCTGCATAGACTGTGATTTTAAGCTCACAACCCTAAAACATCACTTGCTGAATTTCTCCATTCTATTGTAAAGCTTTCAAATATGGCTCAATATAGAGAGAGCGGGTATCTCTGCTGGGTGCCCCTATAAATCTTAAAGGGGAACGAGTGATTCCCTCCATGTACTAGCTTCGCCATAGGATTTCTCTAAAAACATTGACCGACTTGATGAACCTTTTCCCCAATCCGAAGGCCCCCATTGTAGCCCACAGCAGTCCTACACCACTTGGTCAAAAGCCTTATCGCCGTCTAATAGGAACATTCCGATCCTTTTATCCAATCTTTCCACCACATCAACTGCAGCAATTGCCGTATTGGTATGATGTGTTGTAGGTGGGAGCCCCTATCTGATGGATTATCTTACTTAAGGAACACTATATTGTTAGTCTGATCCATGGAGTTGGAACCTCCCCACCTTTATCAATATGCTCAATCAGATTAACAAATTCAGGTATGATGATATAATTAAATATTTTGTAAAACTCAAGCGGTATTGAATCTTACCCCGCAGCCTTGCCAGAAGGCAGAGCCTTAAGAGCAGCATCTATTTCACCCGCCCAGATGTCTTTCTGTACTATCGATTCCTGACTCTCTGCTAGGCGCAATTGTCCACTCTTCCGAATATGTTCCAAAAGACCATACTGATATACTTGGGGCTGATTATACACCTCCTGATAGAAAGAAAATAATATCTCAACAATAGCCTTAGGATCAGTATGCAATGTGTCATTAATGCACTTGATACTTCGAATAGCACACCTCTATTTTTTATCAGCGATCTGATGGCCTAGACCTCGACCCACAATTACACCACATTTATACTGTAAAGCCATATTTTTATGATAACTGGTAGCTACCTTCTCCTTGAGCCCTTGACTGAGCAGACACCGACTTTCAAATAGCTTAAGGGGTATTGCCTGCTCTCTGGGTTCTCTAGTCAGTATTTGCTTGGTGAAGCTGCATTAAAGTCTCCTGCATGCTCTAATTTTTATTAAGAATAAATTGTACTGTGACACCCCTTATATATGCCTTCATGGCATCCCACACAACCTGCAGCGGGGCCGTTCCTGTATTGACCCTAATAATCCCTTTCCGCTCTCAAAGGATCAATAATTTGGTGCAGATTTGCTCATCAGTGTATAGTAAGTTTACAGAGGCCTGATCAAACTGACACCCACATATCATCCACAACTACAGGCGTAGTTGGACGGGCCTTTAGAGAAATCATAGGCCCCAGTAAAAAAATTACCAACAAATATTAAAATTGGGCAAGGAGGCAGCGACTTAGCATTAACATTGGCATTGTAATTGTTTTGGATTGTCAGGAGATGATGTGTGCATTGGATTTGAGAATCCAAGTCCCAGTCCTCCATATCAGGGAACCGTCTCCCAAACAGCTTGACAACAAACTGCCGTGGATCATCCCCCTCTCTCCCTTCAGGTATCCCAAAGACCCTCAGGTTGTTTCTATTCAGACGGTTCTCTAATTCTTCAATCTTAGCCTGAACCAGTGCCAATTGATTCTCCTGCCTCCCAAAAGACTTCACTGTAGCTGCCCCAACTTCCTACACCCCTGCAACCGACAGTTGAAGCTCCACCATTTCTGTGGTGTGTTCTGTGACCTTTCCAGTAACCCTGGTAGGAGTTCGCAGAGTTGCACTATGCAGAATTCCACAAACTGCAAAAAATACTCTGCCACACTACGCTGTGATTTTCAGCATCGGGTGTTTGTCCTCACAGTCCAATCATCGCGAATGGCACCATGTACAGCGCAAGCAGGTGCAGCTTCCTTTCTGCGCCCAAGTAGATTTTTTACGGCAGCTTTTTGAATGCAAACGGACGGTTTCTCAATGTGAGCAGTCGCGAGCATACGTGAACACTTGCAATGAGAAATACGACTGCCCGCGTTGAGAAATCTTGCCGTGATGTTGATTTTTGGTGCTTGCACTCGGCAACTTGATGTTTACGATCGCAAACACGGAAAAATCTCATCGGGAGGTGGATTTTCCTCGCTCGCGTTCGCCAACTTGTCATTGACGACCATGAGCGTTGCAAAAAACTCTGCTCCGTTATGTGGAGCAGAGTTTTTCGGATCTCCGGGAGCTCTGTATAATGCGAGTGGAGCGGAGTTCACCGCCCAGAGTTACTTTCCAGTTACCTCTGCCAGAGCATGTTGTAGTCTTGCATTATCCCATCTTACTTGTGCATAATGTTGTTGCATCACAGACCGCTAGACCTGTTCCAGCTGCAAGATTGCAGACATGGTTCCTGTTAATCCTCTGGTATAGAGATATTAGCAGACACCCCTGGTGTAGAAAATCCTACGGGAATGCTGCCTGAGGAATCAAGAATAATCTCCTGGGTTGGGCTTATTTCAGCGCTGAGAGGAATGGTAAAATGCTGCTCAATAGCTAGTTGCTTATTCTCCCTCTTGCAGGGTTGACCTGACGGGCAGGCCGTAGTCAGCTGGGATACTAAAGCTTTGACTTCCCCTTTAGCAGTAACTTCCTTTACTACTACTGATTTTAACCCTATTTATTGAGCATGGTCGCTGAGTTGCCATGTTGCATACTCTTTTGTAAGTCAATGCCTTTCCTTCAATTACCACGGCCTTTCAGAGAAGGCTGCTTTCCTCGCCTCTCCTCACTTTCATGCGATATAGCATTCCCAACAATATCACAGATGTTGCTACCATCATAGCCTCCATTAGCAGAGAGAAAGGCAGCGGGGGGTTTTACTGGGCTATCCTGCTCTGAATCTGCCACCTGCTGACAAGGCTCTTTCATTACAAGCACTGCAGGGGTAAATAGCCCTTCACCTTACATCGCATTGAAGATGCCCCCACCTCGATCTCAATGTCTCCCATGTTAGTCTCCTCCGTAGTTACTGTATTAGGGATGAAATTAAGGTCAAACTCATGACTCTGAGTGAGCTCCCCCTCTGTAACTGTAGTTATTTCTGTAGTTGCAGCTTCCCACCTATAGGACTAATAAACAAAACAGACACCCTAGCACAGTTACCTTGTTGCAGTATAGCAGGAGTTGTCAGAGTCTCTGCAACATTGTTGCTAGCCTTGGTCAACAATGCTGAAGCTGCATCAGTGAGTAAATCCCCTTTCCCCCGGCCTGGGCTTCTGCTGCCATCAAAATGTCAAATATAGGTGGTTCCTTGCCTGATTCACGCCGTTCCTCACTGCATGCCTGAAGCAGACTAGTCACTGATCCAGATTTCAGTGGTTTTAATATTGGGCAGCCCACCCAGGAGGCAGCCCCCCTTTCTGCTGTCACCAAAGAGATGACTAATTCATCCACAGCTATCCTGAGGCTGGTTCCATAACATTTGCCTCTGTCACTGCTCGAGATCCCCACCTGCCACGGAGCCTCTGAGGCGGTGCCATAGTATGAGCTACTGGGTGATTCCGAGGCTGTAGATGGTCACAAAATGCTGCGTTTGTCAGAAAAATGTGGGGAGACCTTGCATCCCCCATCTGCAAAGCTGCCACATTCAAGGATCTCAGCCATGCCGTTAGTTTACGGCTCTCTAACCCCAGCTGCTAAGATCTGCCATGTTCGGTTACAGATAGGCGATGCTGCAGTGGCTAAGGGAGCACCTCAGAGAAAGAGTGCTCGCAGCTGCGGCGTCAGCCCGCCATCTTCCTTCCCTGTGTAGGAATTCACCAAGAAATAGTAAGTCAGTTCCCTTTTTTATTTTACGGTTTGGGAAAACGTAAGTCTGTGAAAGTAAAGTTGCATATTAATGAGGATGTGCGTCCTGTAGCTCAGAGGCATAGGCAAATTGCTTTTCATTTGCAATAAGCTGTTGAAAAAGCCTCCATGGAAAGATTAGAACCCAGCTGACTACTTTTCCAGAGTACCTATACAAGGTCAATGTATTCCTTCCAAGGCCTAGATCAATTTTATTGTAAAATCAAACACACCAGCTGCTATTTTATTAGCTCAGATTATCACTGCAACAAGCCATGATAATTACATGTTAAAGTTGAGGAACATAATTACATATCAGTCATGGAACCAACACCTTTAACCACCCAGATGTGATGGTGAATATCAAAAATACACAAATGTAAAGGATGAAATGTCTATAACTCAGGAAGGAGTTATCCTACAAGGGTCGAGAATTCTGATTCCACATAGTCCAAGACAGAAAATAATTGAATCGGCCCATGAAAGACATCGTGGAATTCTTTGAATAAAACAAGCTCTCTGGGGCCCTGTCTGGTTTCCTTATCTTAATGACAGGGTTGAAATGGAATTAAAGGTCTGTCATCAATGCAACTGCCTTTCTACAAAGTCTACTCCCCACACCTTGGGCATGTCAGAACTCCCAAAGCATGCATGGGAGAGCATAGCCATTGACTTTTTGGATCCACTCGACAATGGACATCACCTGCTTAATAGAAGATCTTTCATCTACTACACAAAAACGAGTCATTGAAAAACTGGATGGCATCTTTTTGACATGGGTGTTCCAGCCATAGCAAACATCTGACAATGGCCCTCCTTTCAATAGTCGAGTGTTTAAAGAATTCTTGAAGCATTTGAATATGAAGCATGTTTATGAGTAAATTAAAGAAAGTAGTGCAGAATTCTAATCTTGAGAAGCTAGATTTGAAAACTGTGTTGAATTCTACGTTGAGAGCTTATCGTTTGACACCTCACTTGTATACAGGTGAAAGTCCTAAGAAATTGATGTTCTTGAGAGCAATGAACACCAAGTTCCCTCAATGGGCCAATCAGAGAAAGAGAGATGAGAAAGCAACTCGTGAGAAAGACTTGGTCAACAAACACAAGATGAAAACATATGATAACCATGGTTGTTGACCAAGTGCAAAGAATATTATCTTTAGGAAAGGAGATCGAGTGCTCGCACGACAGATATGGAGAAGAAAATCTGATGCTCCATTTGATGTAGAACCTTTTCAAGTGGTGTCTACCAAAGGACACATGGTGACTGCCCAGCACCCTGTGAAGTCTATTACCAGAGACTCTTTTAATCTTAGGACTTTAACTAATCGTTCATCAGATCTAACTGTTGAAGGAGAGATTGGGTCCGAACAATCAGTGACTGCTGTTACCTGTACACCACTGACACAGATCCTGAACATTGGTAATGACAGTTCCCAGTTTCTGAGCACAAAATCAGGTCAAACAATAAGAGAGCCGAAAAGATTGATTGAAGAGATTTAATTGTATGTTCATTTGTCTATAAATTTTATAAAACATTTTTATTTTTTGTTTAACAAAGGGGGAGAAATGATGGAACCCTTTTGGTTCCTAAGGGACTCCATGAAACAGTGACGTAAGTGGTAGAGCAGAATGCATTGAAGGCTGGTTTAGAATGTTTAGTTCACAGTGACATGTAGACGAATAAAGACATGTAAAACTAAACTCTGTGTGTGATGTAGTCATTGGCAGGTAACTTGGCTGCGGAAAATGCTACATCAGGCAACAGAGGCAGTGCAACAGTTCTGCAGAAGCTGCACCATGGAGGAGATGTGCTGGTTATGCTGACTTCATAGATGAGCTGGCAGAATACCTTCAGGCCCACTACCAAGGGTTCAGGACTGGGGTGGCACTATTTGGGAGGGCAGGTCTCATAGATGGCAGATTCCAGGTGCTGGGTTCAAGGTTGTTGGAAGTCTCTTTGGCTTCTGAGGCTTTTGATCAGGAGGCCAGCCAACTAGTCCTAGGACTCACTCCTGGGTTTAGAGTTGCATTTCCTGTCCTTCTCACCAGCCAAGAGGGCAGCAGAGCAGCACATCAAGGCAGCAGTCATATAGGGCATCAGACCAGCAGAGTGGCAATCCTTTCAGCAGCAAAGTAGTCCTTACTGGCTGAGTCCACATGTCCAGAAGTCTACTGAAGTGTTGGGTCTAACGGTCCTATATTTACACCTGGTCTCCACTTTGAAGTAGAGGAATCCTCTAGAGGTTTCCACCACCCTGAGGTTTCAGGTATCCCCTTCCTCCCTGTCCTGTCACAAAAGGCCAATGTCAATCCCTTTGTGAGAGTGCTCAGGAAGAATCTTTGTGTTGTGCAAGTGTTGTAGATGATGGCTTCTCCCCCTCATTAACACAGAGTGGCCCATCCTACTATCACCTATGTTCCCTTTGTCTCACTGTCTGGGAGCAATACACAATGACCAACTGCCACCTACACCTAGTCATGTGACCCAGGATCAGGCTGCATGTACCAAGTAGTTAGGACAAAAAAATACCAACTTTCTAAAAGTTACAACAGAAGAGAGTGGTCCCAATAGAACAACTTCTAAGAACACACACAATTAAGTACCAAAAGGCATAGAATTATTTACACCAAAAATTCATGCTCAATAGTATTTATTCATATTGAACATCCGTAGATATGGCAACCCAGAAAAACATCTGGAATTACGCAAAACAGATATGCCCCAAAAAAAGGGAAAGAAAGGGGGAAAAAGTTGTGTGTGTAAAGTGAGGGTTAGGAGTGAAAGGAGAGGTAGTGACAATATGTACACTATTTACAATGAAAAAGGGCTTATCAAGCCCGACAATTGAGTGTCAACAGATTAATTGCCAATGTGTATACTACATAGGCACAGTAAAAAAGCACTGTTGGCCAAACTGGCATCAAATTATGACAAAGTCGACGTTTCAACCCCAACAATACGTAGGTGACTTCAATCCTTACAAAGGGGTCTTCCTCAGGACTGTGTATGGGGCACCTGAGAATTAACAAGAGAAAGACTTAGAATCTAGTGTGATTCCCATCTTAAATAATGAATATTGGGGACAGACAACTGAATTATCATAAGTCACCATTCACTGGGTGGACGGAATGATGTTGATGGACCTGTAGGCTCCTAATGCAGAGAACGGGTAGATGGCAGCCTGAAAAACAGGATGTGCGCCATCAGTCACAAATGTAAAAAATAACTCAACTAATCAAACAGGTCCGCTGTAGCAGGATTCAGTGAACTTACTTTCTCCAAATTGTGATTTCTCCATTTATATTCTTTAAGTAACTTCTTTACTTGAAAGGGCCAAATTAAGATCCAAGGTTCCAAATAACTGTAAAAAACAAAAAAGCGGACCAATAATGTGCCACCACTCGCAACCAAAAAGTATACAGTTTCAAAAGTTGCAGATAATAAAATGAAAGGCTGTTTAAGCCTTGAGATTGCTGAGTTTCAGGAAAAATGACAAAACTATGTTGAAAATTGTGCCCTTGAACTACCACAGTCTTGTTGTACAACCAGGTGCGGAGAAAAACTCAAAAGTTACCTTTTCATGTAAGTGCATCCGTTCACCGCATTGTAAACAGAGCACTGGGAGGCAAAGTTCTTAAATAAAAGACCGTCATGACGTGCAAGTGCAGGTCGCGTCATGACAGTCGCTGGATGCAGACAGAGCAGGCTACAGGGATGACGAGTCATGAGAGTGACTCAATGAAAGAAAGACTATTCGGCACAGGGAGTGCAATTCCTAAAGGCCGTATCAGGGCAGAATACCCTACTGCTTGGAAACGTGAAAAACAGGAAATAATGTTAAAACCTGAATCTGAATGACGTCTTGATGATCTGGACTGGAGATGCATTGACACTGGGGATTTCCACACATGGCAGAACGAAAGGAGTGCGGACATCAAGTTTACGATACACTCGAACCCTGAGAAGATAGATTGCCTTTGACATCACTATGAAACCAGAGAATAACCAATCGTATAGCACTCTATACCGGAAACCAGCAGAATGTAATTCGTTGCTCCGTTATAACAGTCATCACCCGAGGGGCCTAGGGGACAACCTGCCCTTCGGACAATTCCTGAGAATCCGCAGAAACTGTTCCAAAAAAGAAGACTACATGCTAGAATCTGAGGAATGAAGTGATCGCCTTATCACGAGGGGATATCCGAAAAGACTGGTAAAACGAGCCCGCAAGAGAGCGTGGTTCAGCCCTAGGAAAACTTTGATAACTTCAAAAGCAAGAGAGTGTGATCCCACACAGATGATGATATGTGTCACCATTTTTTCCACTCAACCAACATTGGGACCTTATCTCAGATGATTTGGAACTACAAGATCCACCAATGCACTCATTCAAAAAAGCAAAAAGTGTTAAGGACCATGTGGTACGGTCACTTTTGGATCCGCCAATTGAACCATCTATTCAGTCGATGTGGGGCCTCCCTGCAACCTTGGGCCATTTCAAATGTGGCCGATGCAAGGCCTGCAAAATGACCATCCAGACTAAAAAATGTATTCATAAGCAACATGTCTTTGATCTCAAATCCTTCACCATGCAATTCATCAGATGTGATTTATGCGATTATTTGTCCCTGCGAGATCGTTTCTTCAGCATTGTAGCAGGATTCGTTGTGGTGTTCAAGGCGCTCCCCTTGTAGAACATTTCCAAAATGCACAACATACACCTGAGAGTTTGGTGTGGTTGGTACTGGAGAAGGCTACGCTTGGAGTCAGAGGTGGCAATATTCAGTCCATTCTAAATACAAGGGAGTGTAAATGGATGTACCTTTGGACACAATCCAGAAGGGTCTGAACAAATTGGATGAGAGCCATGCACAGCTAACTTGCCTAATCACAGAGTAACATTGTCCACACACTGCCCAACTATGGCGTTCTCAAATCTCATCACGTTATTTAACTCTCCTCAACATGTTAAAGATCCGCATATATCCTTTAAACATCAAAGGCCCACATTACTGCATGACATATCCTTAAAACGTGGAAGGCTGGCATAAATACGTATAATGTTTAAGGCCCGCATCCCTATATGTCACATGTACTATTAATCACCATACATGTTTTGATGAACTATAATGTCTTCCCTATTATATAAGGAATTGTGCATTTGTTTTTCCATTTAATTGATGACAAGTGTATATTGCACTTCCTGATCAAACATCATGTATGTACATTCTTTTTTACATACCTACAATTGGCCTTTGTACATTGTCATTTAATGTAAAATGTTTGGCAAGGTGGGGCGGTGCCATCTGCCCAGTAACCAATGTCGGTATTTGTACAAAGTCTTTTTTATTTTTAAAATATTTTTATTTTTATTTGCATTTGAACCAACATTGACACAATTACCAAATGACAGGTGATTATCCGCCGTCCCAGACACCTCCAACCATCGTCCACAATGACCGCACTGTGAGCCGCTGCCCATCTAAATCCAGTCCCTTCCCACCACCCCGAGTCCACTATGTTCTTTTAGTCCCCCGCGACTCCCTGCAGATCTAGGGCCCCTGAGCCGCTCTCCGGCCTCTTGGAACAAAGTTTTAGGCAGAAGGACTCCCAGTGCATCAGTCCGGTCCCAGACCTCCATCAAGCCCATGATACCTTCTCCACTTTCCCCATACTCTACGAAATTTCCAGGAACAGCCTCTTGCTTTGTAGGTAACCCTCTGCGCCGCCATATACATATCCATTTCCCTCCTCCAGTCCCCCAATTGGGGCGCTAAGGGCGCTCCCCACGCACGTGCCACGTCTCTTTTCGCCCCCACCAGGGCTAGCATCACAAAGATCAAGAGCGGGCGGCTCAGATCTACTTCAGCAGTTATCCCAAATAAGACTAATTTTGGTTCTACAGAGAGCTTTACCTCAAGCACCTTGCTTAATTCTCCTAGTATTTGTGTCCAATACGTATGGATAATGGGGCAGTCCCAGATAACATGATAGAAGGCCCCCCGCGGGTGTCCACACCGAAGGCAACTGGGGTCACTGACTCGACCCATATGATGTAGACTAACCCTGTCATAGTAGACCCTGTGCAATATCTTATACTGAATGAGTCGTAGGCGGGATTTAATCGCGACTTCTCTGTGATGCATCAGGGCTGCTTCCCAATCTAGTGTGTCCATCTCGCCCAAGTCCTGCTCCCAGGCAGCTCTCAGTTTCTCTAGTCTGTCCGGGGTGTTGTTATTCAGGGTTTTGTATGTCAGGAATACTAGCTTATTGGGTACCCGTTCTTGCAACAGGCGACCCTCCAGTGGAGCATATTCTGGCAAGGGAGAGGATGTAAATAGGCTTTTTTAACCTTTTTCTAACAGATGGGGACAGATTCAGGTTTTAACATCATTTCCCATTTTTCACGTTTCTAAGCAGTAGGGTATTCTGCCCCGATACGGCCTTTAGGAATAGCACTCCCTGTGCCGAATAGTCTTTCTTTCATTGAGTAACTCTCATGACTCGGGATCCCTGCAGCCTGCTCTGTCAGCATACAGTGACTGTCATGACGCGACCTGCACGTCCACATCATGATGGTCTTTTATTTAAGAACTCTGCCTCCCAGTGCTCCATTTACAATGCGGCGAACGGATGCACTTTCATGAAAAGGTAACTTTTGAATCTTTCTCTGCACCCGGTTGTACAACAAGACCGTGGTAGTTCAAGGGCACAATTTTCAAAATAGTTTTGTCGTTTTTCCATAAACTCAGCAATCTCGAGGCTTAAGGCACTTTCGTGACTGTGTGTCTTTCCAAAAAGGTAAACAGCCTTTTATTCTTTTATCTGCAACTTTTGAAACTGTATACTTTATGGTTGTGAGTGGTGGCACATTATGAAATTAAATTAAATTAAATGAAAGGTGAGGTTTATATAGCGCAACTGTCACTCCTGACGGAGTCTCCTGGCGCTGCAGATAACTCAGACTGACTGTAACTGTCCAGGCTAGATCATAGCCAGAGAGCAAACATCTGTTAGGCTGAAGATCCAGGTCTTAAGGACTCTTCTAAACAGATCTTCACGTTGAATCGCTCTCAATTCTTTTGGCAAGCTATTCCACGCTTTTGCTCCCAAGACCGTAGCTGATTTCCCTCCTTTAGATGACAATTTAAACCTAGCTATTGCAAGTAAGTTTGCAGAGCTAGATCTTAGTGTCCTTGTTGTGGTGTGTGATTTAAATCTAGTGGAGACATAAGCAGGGCCTACTCCATGAGAAGCTCTAAAAGTAGTCAAAAGCAATTTAAACAGGATACTTTTATGAATCGGGAGCCAGTGCAGAGTCTTCAATGCAGCAGAAGCAGACGCTCTACGAGGAAGTCCCAAGACCAGTATGGCCGCTGCATGCTGGACTACCTGAAGCCTCCTCAGGGAAGACTTATTCGTCCCTGCGAGGAGGCTATTACAGTAGTCCAGCCGTGATAGTATAAAAGCTACTGTCACCGTTTTCCTAGCTGCGAGCGGGATAAGATTAAAAAACTTTTTCAATGTTTTGATATAGCCGAAACAGATCCCTGTTAGTTTTGAAACATGGGGCTTAAAGGAAAGAGAAGAGTCAAACAGTACTCCCAGATTTTTTGCAACCTCAACCTTTGAAGGAGGGGCTACAGTATCATCTGGCCACCAGTCTTTGGGTCGGAACAGATTGTTTTTTCCGATGGGAAGGATTTCTGTTTTGTCAGTGTTACAGCAGAGATGGTTGTTGTTCATCCATTTGATGACTGCCGTAAGGCAAGCTTTAAAGTTTTCTTCCGCTTTTGTCGATCTCTCTTCTAATGACAGAATAAGTTGGGTATCGTCAGCGTAAAATGTAATTTCAATTCCAAAGGACGAGATTAGTGAAATGAGCGGAGCCATGTATATATTAAACAACAGGGGACTAAGAGAAGCCCCCTGTGGGACACCCGTAGAGACAGTGAGTTCAGATGAAAAACAGGAACCCAAAGAGACAACCTGTTTTCTGTTCGACAGAAAAGATGTAATCCAGGCCAATGCCAGGTTAGTGATGCCACATGATCTTAATCTGTCTAACAGGATGTCATGGGAGATGGTGTCAAACGCGGCAGATAAATCCAAAAGGATCAAGACTGCCTTCCTGCCACTATCCGTGATGAATTTTAGGGTGTCTGATATCTCAAGTAAAGCTGACTCTGTCGAATGTTTTGGGCGAAATCCAGACTGGCGGGGATGAAGAATAGATGTAGACTCAGTGAAGCTAGAAAGTTGTCTGTACACTATTTTCTCTGTGATCTTACCCAGGATTGGTAAGAGGGATATAGGCCTATAATTAGATAAAATTGATGATTCGCCGTTCTGTTTTTTTTTAAGGGGTTTTATGATAGGTCAGGTCAAGAAAACTTTATTTCGGACAAAATGTCCTAAAAAGTACATCGTAAACTAACAAATGAATAAAAAACAATACAATTGTACATACAATTTCAAATTTAAAAATTCATAGAACTTTGGGATATAAGATTTGGACAAGAGATAGCAGAGTTAGATTGGAAAGTGCCTGGTGCAATAAATATATAAATTACCTAAAAACAGATCCTCAATAAAATAAGGAAACAAAGTTCCTATATATAAAAACTTATACATGAGCAATAAGCGGGAAATAGGTTTGCAACAATTATGATAGCAAATTTCCATTCCTTGGGTACAATACCCGAGGCTAGGGAGGAATTCACTATACTATTGATAATCGGGTTCACAACATCAATGATGTGAAGTAAAAGAATTGGGGGACATGCGTCCAATGGTGAACCAGACTTACAAGCTAATATGGCCTCTTTCGTTTGGACTAATGTAGCAGCTTGAAATGATTGCAGGACAGGAGAGTTCATTCCGTGGTCTTCATTATGGGTCCGCAGTTTTGTTTTTTACAGTTATTTGGAACCATGGATGGTAATTTGGCCCTTTCAAGTTAAGAAGTTTCTTAAAGGATATAAATGGAGAAATCACAATTTGGATAAAGTAAGTTCACTGGATAACACTACAGCGGACCTGTTTGATTAGTTGAGTTCTTTTTGCATTCATGATTGATTGCACACATTCTGTTTTTCAGGATGCCATCTACCCGTTCTCTGCATTAGGATCCTACAGGCCCATCAACCTCATTCCGTCCACCCAGTGAATGGTGACTTATGGTAATTCAGTTTTCTGTCCCCAATATGCATTATTTAAGATGGGAATCACACTAGATTCTAAGTCTCTCTCTTGTTAAATCTCAGGTGCCACATACACAGTCCTGAGGAAGACACCTTTGTAAGGATTGAAGTCACCTACGTATTGTTGGGGTCAAAACGTCGACTTTGTCATAATCTGATGTCAATTCAATTCAATTCAATTATAAACTTTATTCGATATGTAAAAAACAATATCACAAAATTACACGTATATTAAAAGAAATGAAGTAGAATAATAAAATACCATGAAGGCACATATAAAAACGTTAAAAACATATTCAGAAGAGTACAAATAGGCATAAATACAATAATTTAACAACCATCATGCAGTCATTTAAGTAAGAAATACACAAGAAGCGTTGAATGTTGTGTCATCTAAGGTTGCATTGAAGCCCTCACTCTCACGATCACTTTTAGGTAAGAGGAAAGAACAGCAATTGCTAAGGGATTGTCCAATGTTTTTAATTTATAATAGGCCGCTCTACAAGATTGTAAACCCCATGATTTAAGTAAGGGTTTCAGGTAGGTTGCCCTCGGCAATTGATAAAACCTACAAAACAAAATGCAATGGATGTTAGATTGTGTTGAGAGACCATCGCAAGGGCATTTCTCCAGGTTGCTGGACCAACAGTTTTGATTAGGGAATGTTAATAGTCTGAAGAAAGTGTCAGTGCGAAAACGAGTTACAAGCATGCGAATAAAAGGAGATGGTATTAAAAAGAAATACTGCTGGGTCCCTTGTGTAGTGGTAGAATGTTGGTGATCAACTACCGTGCTTTTATGTTTTTCAGATGACCATCGTCGGCTAATCAGGTGGCTTAGGACTAGTTGTTTTAGTGTAACTCTAGATATTTAATTCAAAGTTGATGGATCAGAAAAAAAATTCAGGATGCCCTAAGTCAAATGACAGGTTTCTTACATATTTCAACCACTTGATATTATCAGCCTCATTCAGGCTAAGGCAATCTGTGATGATTTCCCTATTTAGGTTGGTCTCCTGGTTGGTCCAGACTTTATGCCATAGGATGATGGGGGAAGAATTTATGATGTCCGTGATGTATGTAAGACCAAGTTCATCATGTACCACGTATGCAGATGTACCGCGTGGGACAGCCAGGCGGTAACGTAAAAAAGAGTTCTCGGAGCGTTGAATATGGTCGGCATGCTCAATTCCCCAAATCCCAGATCCATAAATGCCAGTCGAAATGCACTTGGCCTTGTAGATCTGTAATAAGGGATTAATCGGACGTCCCCCTGGCTTTTTTGAGAAGTTAGTCAATGCACCTATAGCTTTAGAAAACGCAATTCCCTTAGCTTGGGCGGCAGCCAGCCAGGAGCCCCTCTTATCGAAGATAATGCCCAGATAGGGGAACCTATCAGTGCTTTCCAACTTTCTGCTGTTTAAAAAAATGGAGCGTTGTTTCTTTCTGATCCCTGAGCCACAAGACATGGTAAAGGTTTTGGAGGCATTAACGTTTAAGCCTCTTTGTGACATAAAGTCGGTGAAATCTCCTACTGCCCTTTGTAGCCCCATACAAGTCTGTGACATGATTGCTGCATCGTCCGCATAGAGGAGTATCGGTATCGGTTTCCCGTTTATGGTGGGGTAGTCATGGTAAGTTTTATTAAGATGGTGACCAACAGAGTTTATATAGAGTGTAAAAAGTAAAGGGGCTAGTATACAGCCCTGTCTTACACCTCTCCGAATATAAAACTTATCAGAGCATTCTCCGCATCTACCATATCTGATGCTCCCCTATAGAGTTCCTTGATGAATGAAAGGATAAGGGGCTCTAGGCCGATCTCTGCGAGAGATTCCCAGAGCAGCTCATGATCAACGCAGTCGAACGCAGAACTGAGATCTACGAAAGTCACAAAGAGATTTCCCTTTTTAGCCTGAGTGTATTTGGCAATTATAAGGGCCAAGTTCAAGCCTTGTTCAATAGTGCCTTTGCCATGTCTAAAGCCATATTGTAGATTGGAAATAATATTTCCCTCACTTATCCGGTCCTGGATTCTATTTAAAATGATTCTCCCTGCAACTTTCATCAAGGAGTCGAGCAGCGAAATTGGGCGGTAATTGGAGGGATTGTTCCTGTCACCTTTTTTAAAAATCGGCACTACGACCGCCTCAGGCCAGATGGGAATGACACCCGTGACATTCAAGGAATTTAGAACGTTGGTAAGCAAGGGAGCCCACAGGTCTGGCTGTGATTTAAATACATATATTGGTACACAGTCCGGACCGGGAGCCTTCCCAGAGGGGCTTTCCTTCAATGCCACAAGTACCTCTTCACATTCGAAAAGGATGTCTAGAGGAAAAAGACTAGAAATGTTTGACTCTAGCTGAGGGTTGAGATAACTCTTAAATACACCCGCCGGTTCCTTGGGGTCTGATATATTATATAAGGCGCCAAAATGTCTAACCCAGGTTTCGGCAGGTATGGCTGAATCAATCTTGGGGGGCTGGGTGCACTGCAAGAAAGGGGCATTTACTGCCTTCCAAAAGGCAGTATTGTCCCTTTTGTTGGAAGCCTCCTGTAAGACTAGCCAGGCCTCTGTTTTCAACTGGTTTTTCCTAGCTAGTCGAGCTGCACGATAGTTTTGTCTAGCTTGCCGTATTTCTGTCTGGTTTCTTGCGTTAGTATGTAGGGCCGTTTTTAAAAGTATCAGAGCTTTAGTACAGGTCCTATTAAACCAGCCTTGGCTACACGGTAGAACTTTCCTTGGGGCCCGTGCGAGTAATCTTTTGATCTCCAGCGTGATTATAGAGAAGGAATGACTAATTGCCTGGGGGTTTTCTGTTGTTGAAAGACATGTCTGAATATGGGCATAGGTGTTTTTAACCAGTGATTGGAGGAAAACTATGGGGACTACTTAATCCCATTTTAAATGAAACCCATTTATAGTTGCCAACTTATATGGCGGGGTATGAGGAGGATTCTTCCTTACGTTGGAGATAACGTACGGATTTAATTTTAAGGTCACCACAATAGGGTAATGGTCACTGAGAGCAATATCGAGGGTCTCCCAGTTGAGTATAATCCCTGAATACCTAGAAGATAATAAGGTATAATCAATTGTAGAGTGGCAACCTCTCCCGTTATAAGTCGGTTTAAAACACTTCGGTGGGCAACACAACTCATTCGCATATGATAAGTTAAAATGAGATGTTAAACCATTTAATAAGTCCCCTAATTTAGTATGCGAAAAATGGGTAAGTGGGTCATCCCTGCCGATATCCAGGCCACAAGTGCCCTTGTTGCTCTGTGTGCACAGGGGGCAATTAAAATCCCCCACCCAGAAAAGCAGCATGTCTGTTTTGAGCTGATCCTCTATTTTTATTGAATCAGCCTTTAAGCTATTGAGGACCGATTCATAAAGGGGGCTTGGGATGTTATTATAAAAATTAACCAGGAGGATGTTTTTAAAAGCTCCCCCTGTAAGGGCAATAATTTGATAATTTTCCGTCCAAGTAAAATTTACTTGTGTCAGCCCACATTCGACAGAAATATATGTCGAAAGCCCCCCCTTATTTCTGCCATGTGGGCTAGGAAAAGCTGGGGTATGTAAGGTCTTATACCCCAAAAGATGAAGCTCATTAATGGACCAAGTTTCCTGTAGGCAGATAATACTATGACGAGACACAGTTTGGACCCATAAAGGAATGGTCAATTTGTCAAGAAGACCTGCCACATTCCAGGATAATAAACTGTCCCCCAGTGTGGACTTTTTTTTACAGGTATTACCATTCTTGGTGTCCTCCTGAATCTCATTAGTTTCCTGAGATAAAGGGGGGGTTAAAGAAAGCGAGATATCGCTAGATGGTTGTTGGATCAAAAGAGTGTTGGCTATTAATGGACCAAATGGTCTGTCAATTTCAAGAGTTGGAAGGAGACAATCAGAGGCAGAGTTTAACTTTGTCTCTAGATTGCTAGGGTTCGTGGGGTTTATCTTCTGATTAACATAATCAGGGTCTAATATGGCTTGCGAAGGTCTCGTTTTAGAGGGGTCGCCAGCCTCATTCTCAAGGTTTGAAAGTCAGTCTAAGTCATCCAGACCGGAAAAAGTGGCAAATCGATTTGAAACAGGAAAATTAAGATGGTGGCCCTTTGTGTTATCCGTGTGTTGTAGATAGGGTTTTGGGGGGTTTGACAAAAGGGAGCGGGGATAAAAATAACTTAGGTCATGCGTCAAGATCACCGCACCTCTGCTCACGGTATACCAATCCACTATGTGAGGTAATACCCTGCGATCCCTGAAGTTGATGATAATAACATCTCCCTGAATGTCCTTTGGTCTGGATCCCAACCAACCTAATCTTCTCACATGAAGTATTTCGCCGTCAATATCGGGGGGAAGTGGCCTATTTTGACTTAGCCAATATACTACCTTGTTTTTAAGTTCCTGATGTCTTTCTGTTTTGCCAGGGCCAAGTTCCGGGACGCCTGTAAGTATCACTACGTAAGGAGCTGCTTCCGGGGGTAGATCGATGTGATGAATTGTTCCCTTCCCATTATTCAAGGGTAACTGCATATTAGCACTATTGCGATGGGAGTCTACAGGCTTATAGGGTTGGTCGCCTCTTCTATCCCTTTCACAAGTAGTTCTCTCCTCTGTTGTAAGCGTGACAGCGTGTGTAATCTCCAAACAGGCGGGTAGCAAGGCCTGACTGGCTGTTTGGTTGAGTGTGGGGGGCCCTACATCAGTGGTAAGGGTAGACTTTTTCAGCAAGCAAGTATTCAATTCCCTATTTAGTGCAACGTTTATAGCAGTTGAAGCTTCTAAGGACGTTAACTGGGCTGCAATGTTTTTAACCCTCTCCACTAAAGGCAGAAGTAGTGATTTTACTAAATGCTCTATGTCGCCCATTAGGTTGGAGGGAAACGATGTTGGTGGCTGGGAACAGTCTTTTGGGGACTTCGCAGGTATTGAAGTCAGCGGAATGTGGGGTACAACTTTGGAGGTCTCAGGGTGACTATCTTTCCTCACTTTTTTTTGCTGACGCAATCTTTTTTTGACAAAGGGCTCTGAGACGGTGGTTTTGCTTCTTACAGCCTTTCTCTTGTTGTTTTTGGCGGTTTTTGTTGGAATCGGATCCTCCGAAGAGATATCTAATGTTGATTGTGTGTTTAGGGTGTGTATGTTAATAGCCCTTGGTGTTTCAGATATGTCTGTTAAATCTTGCAGTTGCGGAGGGGAGCCAATGTCATGTGCGAGGTCGGTGTCCATGTTAGGCGTTGGGGGTGAAAGTACATGCTGTATGTGGCCTAAAGACGAGCGCTTATGGTACAAGGGGTCCAAAGACAAACGGCGCTCTGTAATAGCTATCTCTTGCTCCAGCACTGTGGCGGCCCTAGTAATAAAATGATCTAGTGTCCCCCTAACAGAACCCCCACCAAGGAATTCCTGGCTTTGCTAAGGCAAGAAGGCATAATGCAACTGTGTTTTCGATGCACTATCGCCTCATACGCAATACACAAAAATAAGCAGCTGCTAATGTGTAGCAAATAAAGATAAAAAGGTATTTACATCAAATAGGTCTAACCAGGTGTCCGCATAAATAGTCCAGAACTAGCTCCCACGGGCGAATCTTCCAGAGACCTCTAGAACGAAGCTAAGGGGGGGTGGCCCAGCCCAGCCTCGATCGGCCTTGGATGGCTGTAGACGGTCCCGCCCTTGTCCCGGGCTTCACCCGGGCTTGTCCTTAAAGCGCCTCCTGGCGCGCGAAGATGACGAGGTGGCAGCGTCCCCTGAGAGGAAGCTGCGGGGCTGCTGGGAGTTGTGGTCCCAGGCCGGCGGAGCCAAGCCCGGCCGGCACAGGCCTCGGGAGGAAACAACGTCCGTGCACCTCAGCGGAGCTCAGCCCAGCAACAAGCAGGTACCCCAGGCAGGACAGAGACACCAGGGACTCAGCACCAAGCAAAGCCTTAAAGCACCGCCTGGCGCGCGAAGATGACGAGGCGGCAGCGTCGCCTGAGAGGAAGCTGCGGGGCTGCTGGGAGTTGTGGTCCCAGGCTGGCGGAGCCAAGCCCGGGCGGCACAGGACTCGGGAGGAAACAACGTCCGTGCACCTCAGTGGATCTCAGCCCAGCAACAAGCAGGTACCCCAGGCAGGAAAGAGACACCAGGGACTCAGCACCAAGCAAAGCCTTAAAGCGCCTCCTGGCGCGCGAAGATGATGAGGCGGCAGCGTCGCCTGAGAGGAAGCTGCGGGGCTACTGGGAGTTGTGGTCCCAGGCCGGCGGAGCCAAGCCCGGCCGGCACAGGACTCGGGAGGAAACAACGTCCGTGCACCTCAGCGGAGCTCAGCCCAGCAACAAGCAGGTACCCCAGGCAGGAATGAGACACCAGGGACTCAGCACCACGCAAAGCCTTAAAGCGCCTCCTGGCGCGCGAAGATGACGAGGCGGCAGCGTCGCCTGAGAGGAAGCTGCGGGGCTGCTGGGAGTTGTGGTCCCAGGCCGGCGGAGCCAAGCCCGGCCGGCACACGACTCGGGAGGAAACAACGTCCGTGCACCTCAGCGGAGCTCAGCCCAGCAACAAGCAGGTACCCCAGGCAGGAAAGAGACACCAGGGACTCAGCACCACGCAAAGCCTTAAAGCGCCTCCTGGCGCGCGAAGATGACGAGGCGGCAGCGTCGCCTGAGAGGAAGCTGCGGGGCTGCTGGGAGTTGTGGTCCCAGGCTGGCGGAGCCAAGCCCGGGCGGCACAGGACTCGGGAGGAAACAACGTCCGTGCACCTCAGCGGAGCTCAGCCCAGCAACAAGCAGGTACCCCAGGCAGGAAAGAGACACCAGGGACTCAGCACCAAGCAAAGCCTTCAAGCGCCTCATGGCGCGCGAAGATGATGAGGCGGCAGCGTCGCCTGAGAGGAAGCTGCGGGCTGCTGGGAGTTGTGGTCCCAGGCCAGCGGAGCCAAGCCCGGCCGGCACAGGACTCGAAAGGAAACAACGTCCGTGCACCTCAGCGGAGATCAGCCCAGCAACAAGCAGGTACCCCAGGCAGGAAAGAGACCTGTTTGGATAACAGTGCTTTTTCACTGTGCCTATGTAGTATACACAATGGCTGTTAATCTGTTGACACTTAATTGTCGGGCTTGATAAGCCCTTTTTCATTGTAAATAGTGTTGTGATGTATATATTGTCACTACCTCTCCTTTTACTCCTAACCCTCACTTGACGCACACAACTTTTCCCCCTTCCTTTCCCTTTTTTTGGGGCACATCTGTTTGCGTAATTTCAAGATGCTTTGCTGGCTTGCCAACATCTACGGATGTTCAATATAAAAAAATAATATTGAGCATGAATTTTTGATGCAAGTAATTCAATGCCTTTTGGTACTTAATTGTGTGTGTTCTTAGAAGTTGTTCTAACTGGGACCACTCTCTTCTGTTGCAATGTTCAATACCCAGGTCCCAGTGTTTTTTGGGGTTATAACCCTTTTTTGTAACAACCTTCGAAAAGTGGCATTTTCTGAATTGTGATTACAAATATGATTTTACCATTAAAGAGGTATTTTAATTACAATTCATTAGACACCAAACTCAACCTGTCTACCTGCACCCAACTGAGACTTATAACCTATTAAATGTAATAAGATAACCCAGTGGTATCCTTTGGGAGAGGTAGACCTTGCAGTAGTGAATAACAAATATTTAGAATTATTTTTCACTACCAGAACATGTAAAACTTAAAAGTACATGTTCGACCTAAGGGTGACTTATATGTATTAAAAAGTAAGGTTTGGGCCTGACAAGAGTTTTGTCTTTCCAGGACGAGATGGTAGTTTAAAAACTGCGCACAGGCTTTGATGCCAGGCTTGAGACATATATAAAGGGCTACTTAAGTGGGTGGCACAAGAAGTGCTGCAGGCTCTCTAGTAACATTTAATTTACAAGCCCAGGGCAAGGTAGTACCGCTTTACTAGGAAGTTAGAAGTAAATGAAATAGGCCCATTAGGTGTAAGCCAATTCTACCATGATTTAAGGAGAGATCACAAGCACTTTATTACTAATTGGCAGTGGTAAAGATAGTTATAGTTAGGACCCTGTTTCCATAGGAAATCCGCAACATTCTATTTGGAATAACTTTGGCGCCGGTCGACGAATCCTCGCGAAATGTTCAAAATAGGTGGGGCGCTACGCTCCGCTACGCTCCGCTCCTACCCTGAAAGTCTCGGGGGGATTCGTCAAGCGGGGGCTGAGAAAAAGGGGGTCCCAAAACGCGTTTTTCCCATGCATTTTTCCATAGAACCTTTAGACACAGCTACAGCCCGAACGGCTGAACAGAGTTACTCGAAATTTGGCAGAGAGGTAGTCCTCAGGTCAAGGAAGTGCCTTTTGTAGGTTTGGTGTAAATCTGTTCAGTAGATCCTGAGAAAATAGCATTTAAATCAATATATATATCTGTGGCAGCTTACGGTGCGCTTACCGTGCGCTTACGGCAAGCTTACCGTACGCGTACGGTGCCGTGCGCGAGCGCGATTCTGATTGGCTGTTAGATCTAAGTAAACATTCGAATCGGTCGAAACCAGGAAGCGGCGGCCGCCATTTTCTCTCTCGCACTCTGAGTGGGGCAGCAAAAACAAAGGCAAAAAACATCTAAAGGGGCTGTGTATTCAGTTCCTAACCACCTAGCATTGATGAAGGTGTCCCCAAAGAACCCCAAGGCCAAAAATTCAATGTTATTTTTTTTCGAAAAATCGCCGATTACGCTTACCGTACGCGTACGGTAAAAATTAATTAAAAAAAAAAAATTATCCACACTATCCACACCCCGTGTGCAAATGGTGGCCGTAGACCACTATTTGTGCATGGCATATCACACATCTGAACATATAAAAGATTACCATGCAAAACGAAGTGCATAATATGTCCTCCATGTGCGCACGGTGCGCGAAGCGCATCGTGCGTACATGGCCCATCTAGCGTAACGTGGGCACGCGGTGCACGCAGCGCACCACGTGACCACCGTGCGTGCACGGCACTAACTGCATAAAGTGGGCGCGCGGTGCGCGAAGCGCACCGCGTGCTCACTGTGCATGCACGGTGCGCGAAGCGCACGGTGCGCGCACGGAACGAACTGCGTTAACTGGGCGCGCATGCCACGAATGGCGTAAAGTAACTTAGCATTTAAAAAACCGTACAAATTCACTGAAAAAACCATAGGTTTCACACACGTTATAGTTAGGAATTAGCATTTAAAAAACCTTGCAAATTCACTGAAAAAACCATAGGTTTCACACATGTTATAGTTAGCTGGACATTTTACTGATAAAAAACCAATGAAATTCCCTCGTTATAGTTAGTGCAGGCAACTATAACTCACGCGACCGTAATCCTCTGCTGATGACATATGTGTCTTTATGAAAAAAAAATATTTGTAATATATGTATAGCTAAAATTTAATGGAAGAAGACATGGGAAAATAAGTGTCTAAATACAGTATTAGCATCAGCAGAGGATTGCGGTCGCGTGAGTTATAGTTGCCTGCACTAACTATAACGGGGGAATTTCATTGGTTTTTTATCAGTAAAATGTCCAGCTAACTATAACATGTGTGAAACCTATGGTTTTTTCAGTGAATCTATATATATAGATATATATATATATTTAGATATATATATATATATATATCTATTCACTGAAAAAACCATAGGTTTCAGGGGTGTTATAGTTAGCTGGACTTTTCACTCATACAAAACCATTGAAATTCCCCCGTTATAGTTAGTTCAGCTAACTATAACTCGCGCGCCCGCAATGCACTGCTGATGACGTCACATATTACATCACTCATGACATGGTCAGTGATATCACTCATGACATCACTGATGACATCTCAAATGACATCACTGATGACATCACTGATGACATCATCCAGTGAATGTGTGTTTTTATGAAAATTAAATATGTTTTATATATGTATATCTCAAGGTCGATGGAAGAATAAATGGGTATATAAGTGTCTAAATGGATGATTTGTTTTTGGAAAATTGATTGTATAACTGACTGATTAAGTGTATCTTAGTGAATACATGGCTTAGTGAGTAATGTTTAAATATGTAAATATCTGTATCAGTCTCTCACTTTGTGTATAAGTGGCTGCATGGGTTGGTGAGTTGCTACATGAGTGTCTATATAGGTTATTAGTTGGTTTTTTGAGTATCAGTATGAGTGTCTGAGTGTCTGTATGGTTCGGTGGGGGGTATTACGTAGTGCATAGGTGCATGAATGAGTGACTCACTGTTTATATATGTTGAAGACAGCATGTGTGCAGGACTGTATGGGTGGATGAGTGTGTGCATGGGTGTTTTAGTGAGTGAATGGCTGTCTCAATAGTGTCTTTATGAGTAACTACATATGTTTTGAACTAGTATATGTGACTATTGGTGTATATAAATGAGTATACGTGAGAGTGAGAGATTGGAAGAGTTCCTGTATGAATAAGTATGTGTTTCTATAAGTGATTGTTTAAAAGACTAAGTATGTGTAAGTTTCTGTAGAAGTAAGTGTGGTGGTGTGTGTATAACTGTATATGCAAGTAAATGGATGTTTGATTCTTTATTAGTATGAGTGACTATGTGTGTGAGTAACTCTATGGATGAGTGGCGTTATGTAACAGGATGTATAGGTGTATGAGTACATATGATGAGTGAGTACATGTATGAGTGACTGTATAGGAATGTTGGTGAATGAGTTGATGTGTATGTGGATCTTAGAATTACTGAATAGGTTGTTGTAACTGGTATTGGTATGTCCATTGTTTTGAAAATTTTAGTTTCTATTTTTGAATGTGTGTATCAAAGGTTATATTAGGGGCGAGGAGGTCTGCCACTCTATCACAAGAATGATGTCATCAGTGATGTCATTTGAGATGTCATCAGTGATGTCACGAGTGATGTCACTGACCATGTCATGAGTGATGTAATATGTGACATCATCAGCAGTGCATTGCGGGCGCGCGAGTTATAGTTAGCTGAACTAACTATAACGGGGGAATTTCAATGGTTTTGTACGAGTGAAAAGTCCAGCTAACTATAACGCCCCTGAAACTTATGGTTTTTTCAGTGAATTTCTAAGGTTTTTTAAATGCTAATTTCTAACTATGCCTACAGAGATAGGACATGTGAAGAAAGCAGAAAAACGCACAGAAAGAAAAAAAAGAAATGCATAAAGAAGCAACAGACGTCCTCAAAGACGAAGAAAAGTGCAGGAAGAAGGATAACGTGCAGAATGAACAAACAGAAGAGCAGAAAGAAGCCTTGTTGCAAAATCATCTTGTACCCTCAACTTTTTCAGACGGATACTGGTGGTAACTGAGTCTGACTAACCAGTCCTCGAGCCAGTGCTATGTTAAAATACACTCAGAATACAGTGAAAACACCTACATACACTAGGGAACACTATGCGTTGGGGTCCCCCTGTGTTTAGCATGACCTCCTCTGTAAGCCCCTAGTATATAATAGGGCAGGGGATTAAAACTACCTCTTAAAACGTGCCACAGGGCATGTTTGCACACGTCACCTCAGGCCCCGTCCCTTCCCTTCCCCACTGTGTAAACATGCCCTGTGGCCGTTTTTAGTTGGGAGATTAAGTTCATTTGAATCCTGAGGGTCCCTAGGGTCCAATTAGCCCACTAGGTACCTCCAGTAAGCGCCACAGAGCTGTGTTGCAGAGAGGTGTAAAAAGTGGCACGGCCTGGACCACCTCTCTGCAACGCAGCTCAGTGGCGCTTACTGGAAGCACCTGGTGGGCTAGGTAGCCCCCAGGGGCCCTCAGGATTGAAGGGGATTTATTTCCCCAACTTAAAAAGCGCCATAGGGCGTGTTTGAACTCGTCACCTCAGGCCCCGTCCCCTCCCTTCCCCACTGTGTAAACACGGCCTGTGGCCGTTTTAAGTTGGGAGATTAAGTCCCATTGAATCCTGAGGGTCCCTAGGGGCAAAATAGCCCACTAGGCACATCCAGGAAGTGCCATTGCAGAGAGGTGTAAAAAGGGGCACGGCCTGCACCACCTCTCTGCAACGCAGAGCAGTGGCGCTTACTGGAAGCACCTTGTGGGCTAGTTGGCCCCCAGGGTCCCTCAGGATTGAAAGGGAATTATTTCCCCAACTTAAAACGCGCCACAGGACGTGTTTGCACACGTCACCTCAGGCCCCGTCCCCTCCCTTCACCACTGTGTAAACGCGCCCTGTGGCCGTTCTAAGTTGAGAGATTAAGTCCCCTTGAATCCTAAGGGTCCCTAGGGTCAAACTAGCCCACTAGATACCTCCAGTAAGCGCCACAGAGCTGTGTTGCATAGAGGTGTAAAAAGGGGCGTGGCCTCAGAACACCTGTCTGCAACGCAGCTCCCTGGCGCATACTGGAGATACCTGTTTGGCTAGTTGGCCCTCAGGGACCCTCAGTATTGAAGGGGAAATAATTCCCCAACTTACAACTGGCCAGGGGGCGTGTTTGCAGAGTGCTGCAAGGAGGGGGCGTGGCCTCCGGCACGATGCCGGTCTTTTATTTATTTTATTTTTTTAAGAAGGAGGGCTGTGTGACCCCCCTTCCTTTTCTAATTTATTGGCCCTGGGAATCCCATCCCCCAGGGCCTGCACCCTAATTTTTTGTTGTTGAAAAAAATACATTTGAAAGGGGGCCGTGTGGCCCCCCTCCCAAGGCCTTAATCGGCCCCGGGGACCCCAACCCCCGGATCATGGCCTTTTTTTTTTTAATTCTTTAGGAGGGGGGCTGCGTTGCCCCCTTTCTCAGGCCACTTATGGCCCCAGGGACCCCATCCCCCGGAGCCGGCCTTTTTTTATTTATTATTTTTTAAATAAATATATTTATAGAAACACCTAGGACATGCTGGACAAACCGTATGTACCTATCACCATGACAATTTGCGTGATATTCATTAAAAGGCGACTATGCATACAGTGAATCCACGTGGAATGTATTTACACCGCTAGTGAAGCTCTGACGTGTCTGACGCCCTACCGTGACTAATCCCGGCACCCCCGCCGGAGGGTACTCTCCAAGTAGACACCCTTGTCGTTTATTTATACAAACATGGGTAGCTATTGACGGGCACATTTAATACACACTCACACCAAGCCATTCAAAGGGGATTCGACAAAAATTCGACCAAACTATGCAAGAAACCCCCCTCACGGTTAATAAAACACACATCCACCACCGGATGTGTAATACTTTTTATTTTACTCTCTGGAAAGGAGACGAACCTCACTTGAGAGCCACAGCGTGCTCCTGG
Organism: Triturus cristatus; assembly: GCF_964204655.1. NCBI lineage: Eukaryota > Metazoa > Chordata > Amphibia > Caudata > Salamandridae > Triturus > Triturus cristatus. The sequence goes on from NC_140585.1 coordinate 641,103,863, forward strand.
CTGAGCCCAATGCTGTGTTACACCCACCAGTGCCCGCCGAGTGCCACACACCTCTGTGTTGTATTCCACCAGCTAGTGCGTATGCTATGACACTCTCTAGCCCATGTGCACTGTAACACCACCCCGTGAATATGTCATGCCACACTTGCCTTCGCACAGGTTATATTGCCCCATCCAACGTGCCTTCCTCGATGCCTATGTTATAACGCACAGCGCTATGCTATACATATTACAATCTGGGATCCATATCTTTGTCACAGTGCATATGCAACGTTACACTCCCCAGCACATATTTTATATTACAACTTTAGAGACTAGTTAGGTTACACAACACTGCCCTGTGCAAATTACACTCCAAGGCGCATATCGCATAGCACGCGTTAGTGTCTGTGCTATCTCGCGCTCTCCAATGAATCTGTCATTGTGCACAATGTATTGCATATTATATTTCACGCCCCGGTTCATCTTACATCACACTTTTTGGTGCATAGTTTATACCATATACTATATCTAGTTTTCATTTTCAATCATGCTCTCAGGACTATGTTCTATATAACACTGCGTCCACCTACCCTTTTCACGGGCATTACATTTTGCGATGGGGGGTGGAGGGTCAGGGGGTGTTTCTGCCAAGTGAGCCCGGAGTCACAGTCACAAACGTCCTCTTCTTCCTGAATAAAAGTGAGATTATGCTGCATACTTGTTCATATTTTAAATAGTTCGCACAGACACACATTTTAAAAACAATAAAGTTCCTAATACCCACCTTCTCTGAACAGTTAGCTTGCTGCCCCATCCTCCTCCTCCCTATCCTCTGTTGTCTGAATCCATGGACTAGCCTCCTCCCTCCTGCCATGCATGGTCTGATGTGCTGCCACTGCCCTCCATTTAGCATGATGTACCAGTCCACTCTTCCTGCCCTCTATTGCCCAATTCTATGGCCCATCATTGACCTCCTGCTTAGCCTCCGTGCTTAGCTTGCTGCCCCTATTCTCCTTCCCCCTGCCCTCCGATGTCTTTGTGCATGCCCCTTCTCCATCCTTTTTGCCCACCATGTTCCATGGACCAGCCACTCCTATCTACTCTGAGTGTTCTGTTGAGCTGCCACTCTCCTCCCACCTGCCTAGCATTGTCAGATGTCTGTAACCTGTCCCTGCCACCTCCACGCTGCCTGTCCACATGCCATGCCCCTATCCCCTTCCTCCTGTTCTCCATGGTCCATTTTACTGCCACACCCTTCTGCCCTCCCTGGTCTGTTGTGCTGCAACTGCTCCTCCTGCCTGCCCCACGCGGTCTGTTGTGAAGCCCCTTCCCCTGAACTCTCTTGTCTTCGCCCAGGTCCTGACCCTCCCTTCTATCCTCCACGGTCCTTTGTGCATGCCCCTGCACCCTCCTTCTTGCCCATCATAGCCATTGTGCTGCCACTAACCCTCCCGTTTGCCATGCATAGTATTCTGTGCTGCCATTGCCCCTCCCACCTTCCCTGTGTGGTCAGCTAGCTGCCCCTGACCCCCTCCCACCTTCCCTCCATGGTCTGTGTGTATGCCATCATAGTCTCACTGTTGCTCTCCATGGTGTGTCTTGTTTCTAGTGCCCATCTTGCCTGACCTCCATGGTCATCTTGCTGCTCCTGCCCTGCCCCCTTGCCCCCCGCCCTCTGTTTCCATGTGCAGACCCCTATTCCCTCCCTCCTGGCTTGTCTGTTCCATTGTAATGCCCCTGATCCGTCCCTCCTGCCCTTTATGGTCTGTTATGCTGCAGCTTTCTCTCCTGTCTGTCCATTATGGTCAGCTAGCTACCATTGCCTCTTTCCCCTCTGTTCTCTGTTGTCCATGTGCATGGTCCTGTCCCCTCCTTATTGCTTTCTATGGATTGTTGTGCTGCACTCCCGTCCCGCATGCCCTGTGTGGTGTATTTTGCTGCTGCAAACCCTGATGTCTGCCCTGTAGGGTCAGTTTGGTGCACCTCTTCATGTCCCTCCTGTCCTCTGTTATCCGAGTCCATGTCCCTACCCTAATTCCTCCTGCCTACCATGATCCAATGTACCATACTTGCGAACATTTTGAACTTGGTAAGAGGGAGATTTTGAAAAAAAGCTGGGGTATCGATTTTCCCTTTTGAGTTACATTGAAAAAGAGAAGATTGTAGACAGGAGACAGATCAAATAAAACCCATTTGAGCTTAAAAACATTGGCTGTTTCCTGGCTGAAAAGGGTCTGTTGGCATGTATGGTTGTACTTTCACTGCCTCTTCCTTCTGCCCACAATGATCTATTATATGGCCACAGCCTCTCTTGGCAGTCCTGTATTGTTGGTTTGTTACCCCTGCCCCCCTTTCCACTGCCCTCCATAGTCTGTTGTGCTGCCACTGCCCTTCCTGCCAGCCCAGTGTGGTCAAATTGTTGCCTCTGCACTCTCCTACCTGCCTTCAATTTTCAGAGTCCGTGCCCCTGGCCTCTGCCTCTCAACAGTATCCCAATGAACAACTATTGCTAACATTATATATTTATTACAAAAGTGTTGGACGCCTGACGTCATCTTGATGTAATCAAACCTGTAATACCTAGAGCATTTCCTTTAGAAATTACATATATGAGAGGGTCTTATTTGCATCAAAATTATGGTTAGTGCTCTAAAAAACTAAAATGAGGACATATTTTCTGAGTTTTCAAATAACGACAAAGAACTTTTAAATTATTTGTAATCTTTATGTTTTTTTATCCAGTTGACCACTTGATTAAATGTTGCACTTAGGGGAGAGGATGTGATGTTACTTCCAGAGCTGCAGACTTTGCAACTGGGGAACCAGGTTGGAGTTTCTGCTTCAGCTCAACATTCTGTGATTCTGGTCAAATCACTTAATCTCCCCATGTCTACAACCAAAATGAATTTGATCTTGTGTGATGTAACCAATGCTCATGTAAAGCACTCCAATACCAGACAAGTCTGCACTATATAAAACTGCAAATACACAAAAAAATAAGTGTTTTCACACTTCTGTCATTGGGCTACATGTGGGCTACATCTGGGTGATATTTGTGCTGCATTTGGGCTCTTTTGTCTCTGGTGGCCATCTTGGGAGATTTATTTGTTATGAAGTTTCCTAATTTCCTCATTTACTGCAGTCTCCTCAGTAGGAAATACTTTCAGTTTTTTACTTTGGTTCCATCAAGAAGGCATTCAAATGTGTCACACATTTGCCATAAATTCTGAATGTTAGCACTCTAGTTGCTCATTAGATTACTCTAGTAAAGCTACTGCTCACCAGGGAAGTCTGCTGCTGGTATTCAAAGTGCATGTTTCAGTCTGCATGTCAGAATTCTTTTATGAAATAGAAGAGGATTTGAGAAGTCAAAATGTGCCCTAATTTTTCTTTTTGCAACACTAATCATAATTTCTGTGGCAAAATGAACACCCTCATTTTGTTCCTTTGTAAATTAAATGTTTTAAGTGTTACCACTTTATTCCAATCAAGATGGTTTCAGGTGTGCCATACTTTTGACATATGTAAGACTGTTAGCGCTCTAGTTGTTTGTTAGAACACTCTGGGACATTCTGTCATTGGGCTATACTTGGGCTACATCTGGGTGATATTTGGGCTACATTTGGGCTCTTTTGTCTCTCGTGGCCATCTTGGGAGATTTATTTGTTATGAAGTCTCCTAATTTCCTCATTTACTGCAGTCTCCTCAGTAGGAAATACTTTCAGTTTTTTACTTTGGTTCCATCGAGAAGGCATTCAGATGTGTCACACATTTGCCATAAATTCTGAATGTTAGCACTCTAGTTGCTCATTAGATCACTGTAGGAAATCTACTGCTCACCAGGGAAGTCTGCTGCTGGTATTGAAAGTGCATGTTTCAGTCTGCATGTCAGACTTTTTTATTAGATAGAAGAGGATTTGGGAAGTCAAAATGTGCCCTAATTTTAGCACTAATCATAATTTCTGTGGCAAAATGAACGCCCTCATTTTGTTCCTTTTTAAATTAAATGTTTTAAGAGTTACCACTTTATTCCAATCAAGATGGCTTCAGGTGTGTAATACGTTTGTCATAAGTAGGACTGTTAGTGCTCTAGTTGTTCATTAGAACACTCTGGGAAGCTGCAGTAGAACACAAAGGAATCAACTGACAATCTCTGCCCTTTTTGGGTGTGCATGTTTTACTGAGAATGTCAGACTTCATTCTCACATGACTGAGAAAGATAATGTGAATTTACAGAAAATATGCTCTCAGTTTAGCTTATAGATCACCTTCCAAACCTCTGTGGGAAAAGCATGAGAAAATAGTTTTCTCTCAAATATGATTCATGATATCACAGCAGAAGGCTTTTTCACATGGTAAAATCACCTTAGAACACACCACAATTCCTAAAATGAGTATGGTACCATCAACAAATGATTTATAATGTAACTAAAGTCTAAAAACCTTCTATTAACTGCAATGCTTTTTAATGAGGTGCTATCATGTATATTGTTCCCAAGATGGCTGCCAACACTTCTTGGATGAAGTACTGACAGCCAATCAGATCTCACGATGAGATGTGTGGTTACGCTCCGCCCAGATATATCTATCTTTTTAACTCTCATTTTCTCAGGAACTACTGAACGGATTTACACAATTTAAGCAAAAACAATGAGTCTGCACTGAGGAATACCTCTTTGCCAAATTTGGTGTAATTCTGTTCAGCAGTTCGGGCTGTAGCTGCATCAACAGGTCCTATGGGAAAATGCATGGGGAAAACGCGTTTTGGGACCCCCCTTTTTTCTCTGCCCCCGCTTGACGAATCACCGTGAAATTTTCAGGATAGGAGCGGACCGGAGCTGGCCAAAAGTTTGGAAGATTTCGCAAAGATTCGTCAATCGGCGCCAACGTTATTCCAAATAGAATGTTGCGGATTTCCAATGGAAAATAGGTCCTAACTATAACTACCTACTGGCGACTGCCAGTAGGTAATATAGATAGATAGATTATTACTTGGTCGTAATATCTGCCCAAGCCACTGGATAGATCAAAATTCTGTCTATATTTTCTATTAGCTGTTTTTAAAACTGAGCTTTCGGGACACTCACTGTTTATCCACGGCTCTTGATCACCAAGCTGAAAACGTACTCCTGTTCTTTCTTTCCTCTTTCTGCTGTGCGAAGGACAGAGTCAGAAACAGTTTAGCTAGGCATCTTATCATACACTGGACATTGACCGATTATCAGCGGTGGCTGGCATGTAGGGAGAATGGGAGGGAGGGCATATATGGTGTTGGTGCGTGCATGCATGCAAGGTGAGTGATGTGTGTAAAGCAAAAAAAAAGAAACAAAAAACTTGTTTAATGCAAAACTTCCGACATTCCACGTCCTCCTCACTCCGGTCTCCTCAGGCTCCAGTAAATTCCCTTAAGCAATCCTGGTGCTGTTCTCAAGCTGGTAACCAGCATGAGAGAAGCACCAGGATTGATTGGAGGGAGTGGTCTTTCTCATGAGCGCTGAAGGCCTGTGCTTTCTCTAACTCAGCGGTCTTAAGACAGCTAGGTTAGAGAAGTTAAAAATGTGCATGTCTAGTTGGCCATGTAAGACAGCCGGCCAAAGAGACATAGGCATGTTAAACTGAAGTGCACAACTCCTTGCTGCCACTCGGTAGCAATGGCACCCCCTGTCCTGATACTCGGTTCAGGACAGGAGAATAGAAAATAAAATTGTAATGAATTAACTTTATTATCCTTTTATTTTTCACCCCTGGGGGCATTTAGAGCAGTGGGGCGACACTCATCCGTCCTAATGGAGGAGCCAATCCATCCGATTACTCTTTAATTCCACCCCCAATCTTAACATTTTATTTATTATCTTAAGGCAAATTAGAGTGGGCTTTTGCGGCAACACTGTGAGAACTGAAGCTGGTGCTTTCTGTACAGCTGTGCTTGCTTTTTATGAGCTATGAAGTTCGAATTAATGGTAGACTGCATTTATTTAAAAAAACTTTTTATTTCAACTTTACATATTTAAGTGAATGTGGTCTATTTTAGTCACCTTACATGTTCCAGTTGAAATCGTGAAGACAGAAGCCTACTGCAAAAAAAGGAAAAAAACCCATAAATTAGCAATCATATGAATATGAAAACAATAGGGGTTATCTCATATCCATATTTAAACATCAGACTCTCTCTACTTTTCTCCTTCTCCCTTGCAGTGTTGTGATTATCCGCTCAGCTGAGAGCAGGAGCTCTGGTCTCAACAACTGCCACAGCTAAAGCTCCTTCAATGGAAAGTGTAAGGTTCATTATTTTTTTGAAATATGAACCAGCACTTGGACTGGAAGCCATTAATCAAAGTGTTTTCCGCTCACTAAAATGCGTAAGAAAACCTGTCCTTGTTTTAGATTAAGTCCCATGTGAAGAAGATGACAATTAAGGAGTCAACAACAAACTGCATTTCCGAATGCCTATCTACCCCTCTTAATTCTGAGTTCAAACTGCATAACAAATATATGAAATTGTTAGTGATAAAATACAGAACAAAAATTCCCAGTGTGTGAGACAGTAAAATACTAGTCAAGTGCCTGCATCCCCTGCACCCAGGGTTCCCCCAACCCTATAGATGGGGGGAGGAGATAAGGCCAAGGTCAATGAATATCTGTGAGATATGGGAGACTCAGGGGCCCCTCATCACATTCTGCATGGGGGTCCAATGATTTTTTATTTAGCCATTGTCAAGAGTTCGATCATTCTCAAACTCACTATATTGAGTGATCAACATCATTGGCGGACTGGAAACCCAAAGCAGCCCTGGCAATTTTGATGGATCAGCCCCCCTGCTGCGTTGGTTACTGGGAGCCGTTATAGCAGCACCGCTGAAAAATCGGCCCCCTGTAACAAAAACGGCCCGTACGCGGCAAAATCAGCCGCCACTCTTCCAACCTCCCGGGAAAATCCCTGATGCCCGCTACCACCAGTCTGGCTTTGATCAACGTGACGTGTTATTCTGGTTACTCACAGGCACAAAATAAAAGGCTTGATTGACAAAACTAATAGCATTTTCAAAAAGTGCTTAAGTACTGCTCTTCTGCCATTTCTAAGCGGTGTAATTAACAGATGTTACTGTCATTCAGTCAATGGTGCTAAATGTACCCAACGCGGAAGGATAGAAGCCTGAGACTGCCCTGCAGTTGTTCAAACTGATGTCTTCAGAACCCCGTGAGTGCCAGCAGGGAGTGTTCAGCTCACTGTGCCATCCTGCCAGGTTTTTAATCAAGTGGAATTTGTTCACGCAGGTGTATTTGCCAGAAAAATTCTTGCTTTCTTCTGGCTATGTTAAAGTATGTTGAACAGTTGAGGTTGGATGCAGAATATCTTACACAACTTTCATCTGTAGTGCTCAGCCAATCTAGGCTGCCAGAAGGTAGCAACGCATCCAGAACAGGGCAGCCAGATTCATCGTCAAGTGGCAAATCTGGAACCACACCACCCCAGAATCAATGAGGCTGTGCTAAATTGTGGTGTGAGGTTGAATGCAGTTCAAAGATTTGTACATGTCCCAGATGCCTTCGACGGAAGGAGCACAGTTTATCCTCTTGAAGTAGAATACTCACAATGCACCGACCGGCATGGGTCCTCTGGTCCAGTTCAGCAACCAGTCGTAAAAGCAGGTGGCCGCGCCTTGGCTGTAGTGATTGCAGATTGTGGAATGGACTCCCCAAGGGTCTGCACCAGGAGAGTCAAAACGAAATTGTTATGAAAAAATCCTTTGAGACATCATTGGAACTAAATATTAAAGTTGCTGGCGCAGCTCACTCTTTTTTACATCCTCTCGTCCGGTTTTTAAGACCCACTTCTTGAACCAGTCTGCAAGAAGGGTGTAGCACATAATTTAGCGTAAGTGAATGAAAAAACGTGTTCATACTGTGTGACGAAAGAGAAATATAACCACGCTTCTGTTGTCCTTGTTGTAGTACGGTCCAGGCGTATGCAATAAACAGTGCCTATGTTTGGATTAATTTAATAAGTACACTTTCCTGTGAAACGACTTTTGAGTTGGATTCAATGGCTGAAGCTCATTTGTGATAGTTAGGACTAAGGGGCTGATTACGATGGCGGAATGCCCGCCACTGCCAGCCGTGCGGTGGCGAGCCCTCCGCCATCGAACTACGATTCCCCGTATGCCAAATTAGGATGGCGGGGAAAATCGGACCACGACCGTGGTGGGTGCAAAGACCGCCCATCACAGATCCGCCACAGGCAATCGTACCGATTGCCTGGCGGAGCAGTCTGCATCTCTAAAAATGGTAGCAGGCACCGTCTGCCAAATTACGATGCAGGCTGTATCCAGCCTTTACATGGCGGTTTCGGGCTGGCAGGGATTGGTTTCGGGGGACCGTTGTGGACCTTCCTTGTGTTGAAGTGAGGTATTGGTGCACTTGAGGTACCCATGGCGCCCCCCTGCATTTCACTACACTACGTGGCAGGCACCATGTGCCTGCCATGTAGTGCAGTGAAATGCAGGACATGCATTTTTAGCATTGCAGCGGGTGCTGCAGCCAGCAGCACCCGCCGCAAGGTTAAAGTGCTGGATGCGACCGCCATGGTCAGGGTCCCATCCTTATGTGGAGGGCGGGACCGCCGCATGACTGGTGGGCAGTCCCAATCCCCGCTACGATGGCGGGCAGACTCAAGTCAGCGCATCATCCTAATCAGCCCCTAAGCTCTCATGCACATGAGAAATATATCACTTTTAGTTTAGATGCATTTCTATTCACATCATGTCATCAGCGTGTTTTACGGGTGACGCACAACTCTTAAAGCTTCTTTTTGGTGACCATATAACGCCAGGTCACAGTTGCACTGTCAAGCTGAACCTAAAAATCCATGTAGGGTAATGCTCACCTAAATGTCTGGTGACAGCTGCGCTGTCAAGCCAGACCTAAATGAAGCTCTAAATGCATGCGTGAAAATGTACGGTGGGCAGGAGCGTATACAATCTCATTTACACACAATGCACAATGGGTGTCAGCAAGCTAATATAAACTGTTGGTCTGACATGGAGGTATAAAGGCAGAAGTGAGGCATGATGTGGGCATGATCAGTCCTGCTGTTCCATTACAGTTGCCTAGCAGGAGTTGTGGGCTTCACACGGGCATGTGCAGTGTGCTAGTCTCCACCTAAATTCCAAAATGTGCCTCTGAGAGCATGAGAAAGAATTAGGGCATTAACCCCTGCTCACAATCTGTCTCTTACAGAATTGTTATCTTGCTAAGGTTACGTAAAAGCCCAGCATTAGGCAGCATTATTATGAAAGATTGCCTAGACTTATCCTCACATCACCATCTGAGTTTCTGTTTCTGCTGCAATTCTGGTGTCTGGCTGCAAATGCCTACAGCACTATTGTGCTGTTCTGCTTAGGTTTCTGCTATGGCATTGCCTAAAAGCAGTTGAGAAGTCCAAACAATCGCCAACAAACATTAATCAATGATTTTGTACAGAAGCCAACACATCCCTATCCAAGGCAAAGAAAAACAAACACACATCATGATGCACTACAACACTATTTCTAGCAATGTGCACAGATAATGTATGGACAAAAAAGAATACTGATAAAGGATCATGAAGAAAGATTATAAACAAATTAAAATGGAGTCTGTGCATCATTTGATTAGGTTGTTTGGATTACAAATAATTCTGTATTGGAATAAATAGTGGGTGATGATCATTTCTGTTCAAATTGATATGTTCGGTGTTGGTATTTTTATTCTCACATGAATATTGATCATGGGCGTCAGTTAATTAGCCAAAGCGGTTACCCTGTAATATGTTAGTGAATATATCCACCAAATTATCCTGGTTATCAAGGGACTTTGATAATGGACTCATAATTAATAATAGTACATTATTACAATTGATCCATCAAGGCTGATGATGATGAATCTACAATGATCTGTGGTGTGAAATTATTTCCAAAAAAGGGAGGAGTTCTCATCATGCTAAACTGATCTTTTTAACACATAACTGATAATAAATCTACCATTACTAGGAGTGATGAAATATTTAAGTTATTTTTTCGTTTGCCTGAGTCCTTGCTTGTATAAAATTGTATTTCGTACTGACTAGGTAGACAGCAGGTCTGAAAGATGTTGTACATACTGACTAATTTGTTGACCTTTTATTAGTGACTGAGGGACCATGTTCCAGGGCCACCGTTGAAGCTTTTTCATTAAGTGTACTATGCACACTTTTTTACATTATTATTCGATAGGTTGTAATTCAGTGTTTTTGGCAACAATAATGTTTAATTTCTTTAGAGCCTGTTTATTCCAAATAGGTATATATGTTTCTGCATCGTTTGCTTTCTTGGAGGAGGAGCACTTAAGAGAATTCAGCTTGTTGAGTTAACTACATCCCCAACTATAAGTTGAGTTGGTAAAGCATGAAAGTGTAGGCCTGAAGTAAAAATGCCAACATGTACACGGCCCCACGATATCAATTGCGAACGCAGTCGAGAGAAGCAAATGTAAATACCATTTTAAATTGTGCAGTAGAACTTCTTACAAAATGACAGAGATGTCACGGTCCATGGGCCCTGCCTGCTGTTCATTGACCCGATCGGCTCATTAGCAACGCTCTTCAGTGTTTCACGCGCTAAGGCGCTACCAGCACTCCGCGTCAGCTCGAGGATGCTGCTTGTAAGGCGAAGGATGGAACGATGGTGCCTGAGGCTGGGCAGCCTGCACCTCACATGGCAGCGTGTACTTCCAACCTGAAGCGCTCCCAGCTCAGTCACACAGCAGACTGTGGTGCAAAGAAGCCCAAAGTGAACTGGCTACTGGCCAAACCGTTTGGCGATGTGTCCTGAGGCTCAGGTGTTCTTTTTTTCTGAAGAGGGGATTTTCAGAGCGACCCCGGGGTTAGGAAATGGGTTCGTTCTCAAATTAATTGCCATAGAGATAGCATGAAGAGAATTGGTTACAGCTAAAGCAAAATATGATGGAAAATTAGATGATGTTCTGGCTAAAATCAAAGCTATTTAAACTATTAAAAGTCTTTTTGCCTGCTTACAGGTAGGGCTTAAACGAGAGATGGATTCCTCTCCATGGACTGCAACTGTAATTGTGTGTAGAGCCTTGAGCAGGAGGAGTGGAGGTATCTCTTCTGAGGAACTGCATAAAACCTTAGCTATAAAAACTCAAACCCAATACTGATGTGGATGTGTTTGTGCTTTCTATGAATGAAATAAGCAGATAGTTCTCCAGTGGGAACATGTGAAGAGGGGAGTCTATTAAAGAGGTTTACTAACTCCTTAAGAGCATATACACAGGCTTGACAAAGGAGTAATTCAGCTAGCAATAATACATACTTCAATTTTTGCCCAGAAGAAGGAAGGCTTTACAGCTCTCTTTGGAAATCCCAAGTTTTTATTTGAACAATTTAGTCAAATTTATAATCTGAATGACAGCGAAAGGGCTTACTTTCCTTGCAAAGAGGACTCCTAAAGTGGGCAATTTGCAGCCTTTTATTTCAGAATGCCCAAAAGCATCTCCTTTACGAAAGAGGCGAGTGTCCACGCAAAGCTTCATGAATCTTATTTATAGCCCTGGCTTGCAACAACCTTGTTTTAAAAAAATCTAATGATTTTCTCAAGTGCTGGATGACACATTTGGGTCCTTGGTAATAGGTTTGTGACTTGAAGGTGAGACAGTGCTCTGTGGAAGCCACTTTGCCTGCCAGTGGCCTAAACTTGAAGCTGGAGAGTCCCTGAAAAAACTGCCTCCTGGAGATAAAACAACAGCACCATACAAAACCTCCTCAGAGTACGCCAGTAATATCTCCACTCATAAGATGAAAGGTCACTGCGTAACAGCCAGGCGGAACAGGGTGAAAGAACTGAGATATTAAAGAAGATGGAGAAAACAAGGAGGAAGAAAAAGCACCACAGAAACAGACACAATGGGCTCTGGAGCAAAGAGAGAGAAGATAAGGTTCCAGAAACGTTGCAACACACCATCCTGTTTAACTTCAGGGCTTAAGTCTCCAGTTTGGCTTTGAAGGGCTACTATGATGCAGAAATGGGTCCAAAATTTTAGACTGGGCACCTGCTGTTGAACATAAAAAGATTGGTAGCTATATGGGCTAGATCTACATGAAACAGGAAGTCCTGCCCAAGATGACATTGCCTGACTTTCTGTTGTGGCCTCCGGGTTGGCATACCTCTCTGGTCTACTTCTTTGGGGTCTCAGAAATCTTCCAGAGACCCTTTTGGAAACAGCGTCACCCTGAGGTGCAGAACCCAGAGTAATAGAAGCTGAACTGTGGGCAGTGTGAGACCGATGTTTTCAACCCCAGAGACCACCTGCATGTAAGTGTCCACCTAAACGCTTTTCCTGAAATAGACTAGTTCTATCAGATATAAAGGTAATAGACCCCCACAGGGATTTTCTGCAGACTGTGTATATTGGAGTATGCCAGAGGCTGACTGGTTATGACTAGTACTTGACTTAAGTAGTATGGGAGGCAAAGATGGGATGGACTGTATGGTCCACTATTACGATGCCGTAGGACTCAAACCGCACCCTACTAATGAGGTCCAAATAGGCCTGGGTTCCAGGTGCATTGTGCTGTAGGATTCAAGCTGCCCACTATGATGACGTCCAAATAGCTAGAAACTAGTTTGGGGTTGCGTGTCCGCCCACTCTGAGCGGACCATGCCTAGCAGTTCTCGTTGGTCTGTTCCTATTGGAGTAGGACCAACACTGATTTGAATGTGGTTGGTTGGTGGCATGGTCGGCAAAAAAGAAAGCAATAGACTGGATAGTGGCTCATTGTAATTACCGGTGGCTGAGAATAATTCAAACAATCCTTCTATCGATTTTTTGGTTTTAGATTTTATTCAGGGATTCTCGCAACACCAGTTTTGTTCTGAGAATTTGGGAAAATGTGATTTTTTTTATTGTGCCATTTTGCATATATTCAGGTCCTCTTCACCTGATGATGGGCATGCAATGCAATTGTGACATGCCCTGAGCAAATGACCTATGCATGGAATAGAAAATATTCTTGTTCTGAGTTCATGAATGCCGAAACTACTCTATTTTATTCCTGGGTGGATTATGTTTTCTGTTCTTAAAACTGAAGTTGAAAGGCATGAATACAACTTTGGTGAGCGTCAGCATTATTGCATGTGAAAGATGCAGTCGATTTCACTGTAAAGAATTCACATTTTAAGATGCTTAACTCAAAGCCTGACATCTCGAAATCCCAAGAGGTGCCTGGCGATCTCTGCTGATAGAAATAGGCTTGCATGGTCCCACGGGGGTTCTAAGATTAGTTTCATGTATCGCATTGGCTGACTGAAGATAAATGACTTTCACTTCAATTTATGAAAGCTTTTCATAACCCACTTGTAGTTTACTTTGCTCTGCCACTTTAGAGCTAATCAGTTCTCGGCTCTTAGGATTTTTTTCTTCTCTGTTTACACCCCCTGCCTTGACATACATCTTCTACGGGAGCTTGGAGCCTTGGATTTTCCTGTAAATGTGCTTTCATCCGAAGTAGATCCAGCCACAATTGCTTTTATTAATGAACAATAGATGCCGTTTCACTTTAAGCAGCACATGTCGTTAAGGGAAACATGACGACTATTTGCACAACTTATATCACTGTCCTGAAGTTCATTTCACCGCATTTAAATCTGGGGTCACTAGGAATGGGCATTTTCTTTAAATATTTGGAAGCAGAGATTTATGTTTTATGCAGCAGTATAATAATTAATCACTATTTTACAAGCTCCTGCAGATCCTGCTTAGTACATTTTGCAACAAGAAATCCGGACGAATTTGGGAGGACCTAGACATCTACCCGGATTGCAAATATATTTTACATGACGTGCCATTTGTAAGCCTCACACTGATGAAATCATCGTTTGACGTGTTAAAAAATCTGGTCTTCCTTTGGCCTGCAGGCTGCTTGGGAAGGCATGCGCATGTATTTTGTAGGAACGAGAACAGGAACACATGGCACATTTATCAAACCTTTGTGCCTCTGCTAAGTGGCACAAAGTTTTCATTTGGTGCTTACTGTGTGGCGCAAAATTATATTGGCCCTGGAAAGTTGTCCTTTTTATAGCGCAAATAGTGATTTGCATCAAAGGGACAGTCTATAGGTGGCACTTGGGCATTCCAGAGCTACGACCTATGTTTTTTGACACAAAGTCAGATCTACAAAGATTGTCAGACTTGGCTTAGCATCAAAACATAACACCTCATTGACGAAGGGGGAAAGTTGGAACAATGTTTTAATTTCTACTAAGGTTCGAACATTTCATGTTGGATGCACTGTACAGAATACATCCAATGCGTGAATAGCTAAAAAAAATATATTTGAGTATAAGATTTCGTACTGGTAGTACAAAATCAATGCTATACAGCACACACAGCTTTACACTTTGGGGCAAATGTGTGTGCGTGGAGATAGGCAGCCTTAGTAAAGCACCAGCGCAGGGGAAGAGAGCAGCATTTTTAATAAATATGGCTTTTTGCTGTTCCCTCCCCCAGCGCTATGCAGTGCAGCAACTTTGGTTGCTGTAAATCTGCCCCTTTGAGTGTCTTACTGACAGAAGATAATGTGTATGCCTCATTCCCCAGATCTGGTTAGTGCAACAATACTGACCCAAGGCATGACAACACCCCAGAGTATTGGCTTTTCCCCAAGCAATATTGCTGAGCCATATGATTGGAGCACTTAGTAATAAGGGTATTTTGGTAGACTCTGAACTAAACATTTTATATGAAGAATCGTATAATCTACATGACCAAATACTGCATCCGAAGCCAGTTTGGTATTTTAGCGAAAGTCCGTGCAACAGCCAATACATGTTAAACAATATCAGTTACATACCCATTCAAAAAACAGAAGCTTTGGTGACATTGACATTATAATGATGGAACAAAATACCCAGCACCGATGGAACACCTTTTGACTTGCAAAATTTGAGTAAGACATATGTTTTTCCTTTTAACTTTTATATTTAATTATATTATTCTAATCTAAAGTATGCAGTGAGCTATTTGCCATCCACATTCAAGATTAGCAATAGGTCTGACCCAGCTAGTATCTGGGCTATCATAGTTCCTCAGAGCTCCATTAAGATTTTGGGGAAATTACAATTGATGCACTTGTAAGTCTGGAATAAGAACAAACAATTCAACCAGAGGCTCAACATGATTTGACGAAATGTGCAAATATCAATGAAAAATATTTGCACTTATAGGGCCAGGTTCACAGCCAAGTTCAGCCATAAACGTTTGTTTATGGCTCAAAATGGTTTGATATATCAACAAAATCCACATATCCACAAAATGATATATGGCAGTTATAAAACCATTTATTGTTATGTTATCATCTGCAACTGTGCAAAATTGCACTGGAGTTAACTCCATGCAAGGGGTGGGGAGCGGGTCCATCAATTGGTTTGTGTTGAGAGTTTGTGACTGCACAACAGCACATTATTTTGTGGGAAATTCTCCTTTGAATTTTAATTGGGCAAATAACAATGGTTTAAGAAATCAAGATATACTTAGATGTACATCTGGAAAGATGTGAATTATTCAGCGTATCATATTTAATACTGTAAATCATGTAATAGCAACTGTTCATGGACCTCAAAATAGCATTAGATATTGCTGGTTGCCACACATTGTGAGACCTCAAGGGCAATAGGAGTCGAGGCCCATTTTTGGAGATATTCAGGATACCATGGCTGTGAGAAGAAGAGAGAGTTTACAGGCAAACAATCAACATCTTTGGGATGCCCATGAAAGCAGTCATATACAGATACTGCTTCTCACCTGAACATTGTTTCAGAATGGGAGCAGGAGCTTGATTCACCTATAACCCCCTTCTGGGCTATTTCTGCACGTATACCATGCTACATTTCATGACTAATGGATCTTTCCAGAGGATCGGCTCTGCCAACGTAGGCATCTCACAGGAAAGCAAGTCTCAAAGTTTGCATGAGACACTGAAATACATCTACAGAAGTGTCCATTACTATATCGCTATGCCAAAGTCTCCGATGGAAAAGTAAACAATGTCAAGGGAATTTTATGACTTTGCCCAATTCCCTTGTGTGGGCTGGTGCCATTGGCTACACCCATGTAGTACTTCACCCACCTCATCGACTTTATTCCTTTCCACAACAGACATCGCTGGCACTCCATAAACTTGCAAGCTGTCTGGGGTATAAGGAGTTGCTTCACTGATGTGCATGCTGTCTTTTCTGGATGCACCCCTCCCCAGCTATTTCTTCTGTTGGTCACTTCGTGCATTAAGCATGGTTGCTGAAGATTCTAGTAACATTTGACTCATTGGTAAAATACTAGTCTACATGTGCCTCTAGAGTGGTGGATCGAGTCTTCTTTTCCAAAATGTCACGTCTTTGTTGGAGGTAATACCAGATATGTGCTTTGTCCCCATATCCTCACACCCTACAGACATCCACCCACACTACATCAACAGAGGTACAAAAGGGCACAATACGTACATGAGCAATTATTGAACACATTTTTGGGATTCGTAAGTTTCAATTTAGATGTTTCAACTATACTGGGGTGGTAATGGTGTACTCCCCAAAAGATTTGTGCAAAATAGTTGTAGCCAGGGTGTTGCACAACATCACCATGAAATTGTGCTTACATATTGACTTTCACCCTCACCTATGTCGATTCAGGTACCCGATGTGGGTACAGAATAGAGGTCAGGGTATACTGGTGAGAGATCAAATAGTCAGCTCATGTTTTTGAGCTGCTAATTTCATAGCTGCATTTATGTGGTTCGAAGGTCTCTTGTCAAGGATGGATGATGGACTACCAAACTGTCCATATATGCCACCCCGAGACAATTCTGTTAAATCTAACTTACTTTAGCTCAACTACAAACATGCTATGATCTAGTAAAACTACATTGCCACTGCACTTTCTATAACATTCAAACACTTTTCATTTACAACACGTAAGTACAATCCTTCACATAGCACAATCAAGCTATAGAACATATATACTCCAAAACCTACTCTTGACACATAAATGACCTACACAAGAAACCTCTGTTATAATATTTGTGATCCTCTAACTTTTTTAGGTTTCTCTAGATGGAGATGTTTAACTACTGCATGCTGAGGTTTTTACTCTGCATGGTCAGTGATCCCTCCTATTTGTGGATTCTCGGCCTCTTTTCTGCATGCGGGGGGATGGACAAGATGAGAGGGCCACCTATTCAATGATGCAGTTTAAGAAATCATTTGTGAGGAATTCCTGCAGAGATGCCATCAACTCTACGAGTGTCCAGAGACCTACATGAGCAATGCAGCTTAGGCCCAGATTTGGAGGAAAATTGGCACATGCTGCAGTGCTATGAGTGTTCTAAATGAGCAGGGGGAAGTGATGCCAGAAATGCTAGGAGGACATTCATCACTGAGCTCGGATTAAGGTCTAAGGCATTGTGGGTGAGTCCACACAGTCACGTACTCAGTATACCCTCATGATAAAACTGTACAGGAGGACCCTAAGAGCAGTCTGTCCAACTTGCTAAGTTCAGCTGAAAGAGCTTAAGCAGTAGACAGGCTTTAAGTGTATTATTTGCAAACATATTTGCAAAATCACTTTTAAGAGTACGAGTGTTGAGTGTGGTTTCTTATCATATGTGCAGTCTGATCTTCTTACAAAACCCCATGTTGTATTTAAACTTTGCTATTTGTTTGTTATGAAAGCAATGAAAGTATATCAATTCTACCATGCATGTATTGTTATTCTGGTTGGATTTCCTAATCATCTTATTATGATGCAGTGAAAAAGCCTTTCAAGATATTATATTTTGTGACGGGCGTCATTCAAAACACAACTTGAACTTTTGGGACATGTTGCATTTGCATCTTTTCAAATTTTGTGTATGTGATACTGATTTTGTGTATCTTTCAAGCCTCCATGTTTTGCGCCATAAAAATATATCGAAAGTCACACACTTATTAAAATATGTCCCAAAAGTTTTTTATACAAAATTCGAAAATAATATATAAATCATTATAAAGCATTTTTTCCAATCTAGAAATGCAGCCAAATCTAAGATAAGTAATGTGTTGAAGATCTTTTACATTATATTTTAATAATGTAATCACAAGATCATTTTTTTAAAAAACACTTTGCACAAACATTTCTTCTCCTTTGAATACAATTCAAAATATTGTTTATATAGTAACATTTCTTAGCATTTGAAAGTTTGGTAAAACTAGTTAGTTAACATTGCCTTGCTAAAGGTTTGGTAAAGACTGTCCAATGCATTTCTGATTTAGGGATATAATATCTATTTTAAATTAAGTTGATTTGATATGCTGTATTAAACATATTAATTCCATATTTCTTACTTTTTTCACCTTTCTTTTCATTGAACGGGGCTCGCCAAACATAAGTGGAACAGGACCAGGGACCAAGTAGAGGATCTTCAGCTGCAAGATGGGCACGACATCTATCCAGCACCAGCAAGGAGGAGAAAGCACACACAAGGAGGGTGTGCCCACCGAGAATCACACAAGATCGGTCAACAAAAGACTCCGGCCAGAGGCTGTAAAGCCATTTTTCGGGGTGGTGGACATGTAGACACCACCAGTGAGGAGACAGCAAATATTGGCGCTCTTCCTGGCCTTGAGGAAGACCATCCAGGGGTGTACAAATAGCAGGCCCCACCGCCATCTAGCCCTGACATGTTGTCCGCTCCCCAACTCAACCCACCTCTTGTTGTTTAGCCTCCCATTTCATCTGTCATACCGGTTTCCCCTGCTACTCCTGTGTTTCTTTCTTCCTGTGGGC
Organism: Triturus cristatus; assembly: GCF_964204655.1. NCBI lineage: Eukaryota > Metazoa > Chordata > Amphibia > Caudata > Salamandridae > Triturus > Triturus cristatus. Next base: position 641,122,691 of record NC_140585.1, read on the forward strand.
TGTCTGGTCTTGCCATGGTCAGCCATTTAATGTCTTCAAAGAGTGAGAGCTTTAACTTCATTTTGGTGAAGATAGAGAAAGGCCTGGATCATTTTCCCATAAAGCAAAAATTTAACTGTGGCACCCCCTCTGGCATGGGGTATCACTTTATTATAGTTTTGGACAATGGAGAACTCTAACTTTCTAAAAAGAATTACAATTATTTTCAAGTATCTTTAAGGACATTGGTTTTTAATGCAGCTCCTTTGTATATAGACATTTTTCTTTAACAGTTCTTAATGTGTCTTTGCTTTCTTGGCCACACTCCCCTAGGGCTTTGTAATTCTACTCTGAAAGAAGATTATATTTTTTTGAATACTGCCCATTCCCAAGGGAAGTTAAAATGTTTCCCAATCTAAATATTTGTCAAATCATTTTTATTACTTATAAGAATATCTAACATTTGAATTATTACGCTTTTTCTTTTTTATCAACAAAAAATGCAGATAATTGTATTGAATGTCATGCAAAATAAATGTTTCATTATTTGAAAGATGGTTTCAATATCATGACATTTTAATGCATTACACAGAAAACAGACAACTCTTTCCTATAAAGTAACCTAAACATTAAACATTCGGCAACGATGAAAGATAGTGTTTTTTTAAAAGGTGTACAGTATTTGCAGAGTAGGGAATTTTCACAAAACAAAATTAATTTGGGGAATTTATCCTGCTACTCTGACTACTCAATACTGGTGATGAGTGGGCTTGTCTTGTGTGTTGTTAAGTTGTGTTGGAAGTTGACATCGTAGAGGTGGAGGTGGTGCAGGCAATGAGGTTAGTTGTGACAGAGTTCTTGGGTTTGCAGGTGGTGTGTATCTCCGAGGTTAAGGTGCCTCTGTAGAACCTTGTGCGTGCATTAGTCATTCAAGAATGAATTCTCATGTTTTGCATATTGCCTCTATCATCTTCATAACAAGGATGTTCTCAGTGCATCTTTGCCATAACTTTGTATCATTTTGCAATGTTATCCAAGGCACAAGCTTGCCTGTCAATCATCTGAGGGTGTGCTTGAAGGGAGATAGCTATCTCATGGAGAGGAGCCCCAATTACATGAATCTCCTCCAGTACATTAGACTGTTGTTGCAAAAAAAAATATGATCACAGAGAGCAGTATTAGACCATTCAAATCCTCTACTCCATGCATAGAAGTCTGAAATGTCCAATAGGTTGAATAAAAAAGGATCCAAAATGCATCAACACGTTTGATTGTCAAAAACCCTCAACAGCACACTTAAACAGCTCTCATCACCCTCTTCACTGGCTGCCTCTTCAAAAGAGAGATGTTTTTAAAACTCTCCAGCCAGTCTACAGAGCTCTTTATGGACTAGACCCTAAATACCTGTCCAGCTCCTTTCAACTCTATGGGGCTCATTGTTATGCCGGTCGGACGCATGCTTGACCGGCATCGTAGCGGAATTGTGACTGACTGACAAGTAGTCGGAGGACCCACTGCATAATTATGATGTGACCACCGTGTAGGCGGTCGGAATCCTAACTTTTTTCATTGCAGCTTGTGCAGCTTGTCCAAAAAAGGGTTGCAGAACAAGCCACAATGGAAAAACAGATGTTTACAGACATCCATGGTGCCTGGCACAAGGGGCATGGATGTTTGGGGGACAACACAGGTGCCCTCCTGGGCCCATAGCAGAGGCACAAGGGGATGGGGCCCTGCTAGGGCCCCCAAAGTCCTATTCTGGCTGCCTTTTTGAGGCAGTTAGACAGATATGAAGAGGAAACCAGAATGGGCCGTCATTATCCCTATGGCGGTGCCTGAGCAGGCACCACCCCCATTCTAGGGTATTACATTCCGACCGGCGATCAGACGGGCTCCTTGAGCCACTCAGAATCATCGGTCGGTTTTTCCGCCCACTGCCTCTGACCGCTGCACATCATAATGTGGCGATCAAACCAAGGCATCAGATGTTGGATGGACTACCACCAAAAGGCCATCAGGGTTGCTCCGTTCAACATCATAATCGATTCCTATATTTGCTTAAGATGCCTCCACTCTTAAGTTTCAGGTAAATTAGTGGTACTATGAATTTCCCGCAAACTTTGCATATTTTAGGAAAACATGGCTATTTACTAGGAGAGTTTGATTTTGCTCTGTCTTCCTCAATTTCTCCTCAGGCTATAGCAACAGGATATGGTCATGAGGGTAACAGTGAGCCATATCAATATGATTAGCATAATATAAAACACAGGTACTAAGTGTATGGCTTGCCACGCTATTTCATGCGGCCCTGCTGGTAATCAGCATCACCTGTCTGGGAGTTTAATGTGTACTGCTGTTTGCCCTGGGGCCACATCCGCATCAGAGTTGCAGCAGAATAGTTGAGCATGAGTAATGTAGTTAGCTGTGTGCAAGCTTGGTGCTGCTGGCCACTCTCACAGTTACTTCCCTTTAGTGGGAAGGTAGAAAAACAGCCTTTAAAAGTTAGCTGCTGTGCGGTGCGCATCTTAATTTTTACAGCCCCAGCTCTGCTTTGTCCAAGGCAGCTTTACTTTCACAAATGGAATCAGAGAAGTTGGCAGGAAAGAAGACAAGGGTTCCCAGTCTCCTCTTTTGTAAGGTCCTGTGTGTGTTTTACATTTTAAAAATTATATTGCTGAAACTGTACCATTTTTACTTAGGTGTCCAAGTCACGTGTTTTTTTTTCTAGAAGTTTCCTTTATAGTCAGTTAAACTTGTTTTATGAGCAGGGCTGAAATGACTGTAGAAAAAACCTATCTTATAAAAACACTGCGACACTTAAATATAAGAAAGTGAAAATGTTACAGTTGCAGCAATACAATAACACAGTTTAAAACACAAGACTTCTCGCAGGAGTTGTCTGGGCATACCCTCATTTCAGTTGTGCCCCTTATCTACTCACAAACATCTCCACCCTTATAGTGTTGTCATATTTGTTAGAAGAACTGGGGAGGAGATTTGGTCTAATGGCCAACACTGCCAACTTTGGAACAAGGGAACCAGCCTCTGCATTTCATCGTTAGCTCAACATCCTGTGATTCTGGCCAAATCACTTATTCTCTCCACATCACTGAACTAACATGAATTGGCACACAAATTAAGCTGCTTTGTACATGCTCAGAGTGGTCACATAGTGCACAACTCTTCTTGTTTTAAGAATTGCCCTGGTCTGACTTTCTTAGCACTAGAAACATTTGCAAGGCATTCAAAGAAATCAATAGTATTGCCAATTGTTGACCCTGTGAGTAGTTTATGTTAATTATTTGGAAGCGTTCCACTTTTTTCCACCAGTAAAGTTGAATAAAAAATGCAATTTGGTTCTGCTTCGCAGATCAAGCTTCAGTGAACTGAATATGTATACCCCTAAATTGTAACCTTTGTATTGTAAAATAGCAACTTCTTGACATGACAGATGTGAGCCCATCACTATTCTGGTGCTTGTAGTTTTGCTTTTCCTGTTGTATATGCACAACTACAAGTACTATAATGTAATAGGTAAAGATTAGCTAGACTCACACAGAACGATGCGAGGTCTAACTAAAGGTGTAATGAATAATTTTCTTGTACACATAAGTGGCACATGATCCTTCTTTAATGTAACCACTAGGTATATTTCTCTTTTCATATTGGTAGCTCTGCCAAAACATGAATATACAGAGACGCGCGAGCGTGCAATTCAAAATGACGGCTCGCCGCTAAGCTCCGGCATGCCCGTACTAACCAGGGGTTCTTTAAGCCAGTTTAACGGGGTAATTTTGCTTCTAAAAGGTTAAATGATATTTGTTTATTGCAAGTATGCACGTTGATGATAACATCTTAGCCTGTATGCAAAATAAATAGGTGGGTCAAATTCTCTCTTCTCCAGCACTGGGTTAAAAAATGGTGTGGCTATTCTCTTTTCTAAAAATCTTCAATTACCAATTTTAGATAAATGATCTGACTCAGAAGGCTGATTTCTACAGGTTAAAAGGAACTTGGTAATACTATTTTGCACTTAATTAATATTTATGGTCCAACAGCGGACGACCCTAGATTTTGGAAGTATATTGCTACTGAAATTCTTCAACTTGGAAACGTTTCCCTGATTGTGGGTGGAGATTTTAATTTGATAAGTGACCCCCTTTTAGATAGACGTTTGTTGTAATTAAATAAAGGTCCAGTAGCCAGGTTAAGTATAGGTATGCTGTAGGTTTATTCTCAAGTACAGCCTTAGGTAGATTACTGGAAGACCAGGTGATGCCCCACCAGGAGCAGCCTCCCCGCTGCTCAGCCTGCTCACTCCAACTGGCACTCACTGCCTCACCAAGCACCCATGCATTCCACGACATCATCAATCATCCAACATTCCAGACATCTCCAAGAACACTAACTCTCATTCTGGCTGAGCAGTAGGGAAGAAGTACATAGGCAAAGGGGAACGGTAAACAGTAGATTATAACACATCCCCCTTTCTACGGAAACCAAAACACAATAAAGGCAAATGGAAGTACATCAGGCAATCAAGATAGGAAATACATTAGAATATCAAAGATGCATGAAAAGACAATGAGCAATGAATCAAAAAACATATCAAACAAATTAAAAGCATGACAATTCATTTAGTCAACAATTCACACACCAACCATGAAAAAGTTCCAGAAACACATCACTCTTAAACAATCACAAAATATTCAAATTAACATTTCAAAGGTAAAACCAGAGAAGCCACGTTAGACTCATATCAAAGTAAACGCAGAAACCTCGTAAGACTCATAACAAGGTAAATATAAAGAAGCTTCAAAAGAAGATGTCTTCTCTATATCTTAACACAGTTCATACAGGGAAAACCTTTCACCCACACAATCCAAACAGTGAGGGAAACAGACAATTTCATGTCAACCAATTACCACAATCATAGGTAACACAGAGAAGCTTCATCAGAAGGTGTCTTCTCATAACCAGGGAAAAACCATTCACCCACACATTCCAAACAGTGAGGGAAACTGACAAACTCATGTCAACCAATTACCACAAATCAGAGGTAACCCGTAGAAGCTTCATAAGAAGGTGTCTTCTCATAACTAGGGAAAACCACTCACCCACACAAACCAAACCGTGAGGGAAACTGACAACTCATGTCAACGAATTACCACAAATCAGAGGTAACCCAGAGAAGCTTCATGAGAAGGTGTCTTCTCTTAACACATACTGAACAATGAAGGAATCCTTCCATTCACATTGGTGACACACAAATGTCAACCAAATAACCACAATCAGTGGTAACACAGAGAAGCTTCGTAACAAGGTGTCTTCTCTTAACACAGACTGAACAATGAAGGAATCCTTTCATTCACATTGGTGACACACAAATATCAACCAAATAACCACAACAAGTGGTAAACCAAGGGTTAAGGGAAAACTAAGGGTGTGTAGTCCACCCCTAAACTCAGGATCCAAATCGTGAGAGAGACCTTACACTCACACAAAGTATATTGACTGCTACACACGTAAAAATAACCTGGAACACTACACACACTCACCTCCCCTTTTCCATACAATAACAAAATCAAAGACAAACCACAACTCAAAAGGAAGACATTCTCATCATAACAAAACCTAAATGAGACATTCGAGTAAGTAAATAGACACATCAACCGGTGAGCGATATCTCACCCGAGCTCTCCACCCAATGTGAAACCAGTGTCCAAAGTCCAGTGACATCCATGGATTTCAGAGCATGAACCCTTAAATCGACCACCCTGAAATTCAGTGTTTTGCAAGAAATGTATTTTAGCTTCCACAAACACAGTGCAACCGTCAATAGAACAAAATGGTCACAGGTGATAGGCAACACAAGTGAACTCTATGCTTGGAAAAATTGATTCACCACACTGAATCTCCGTGAGTTGCCACCATATCTCTGAATTTCGAAAAAACCTCGGTGGAGCGTACCTCATAATAACATCACTCTTCATCAATCACGAAAGGTAAAAGCAAAGCACGTAAAACAGTGCAAACCATGTCTTTCCGGTAGAGAGTAAACATAGCAAAATGGCGGCACGTTGATCTTGCGTCTGCCGGATGGCTCTGGGCACGCTTTTGCACCAAATCGTCTGGAGACAGTACAGCAACAAAAAACGTCATAGAAGACTCGCAGGTTGATGCATGTGAAGAGGTAAGAGGCACGCGTGCTCAGTATGAAATTTCAAATGGTTGCAAGGCGGTTTCCTTCTAACTGAAATATAGGCAAAACCACTTACTTGTGATAGTATGGCCACTTTTACTATCAAAATCCTCATGTATGAACACAGTCAAGAGAATACACATTGGCTCCAACTTGTTGAACGATACACCGTAATAAAAACAGGGGTGGAGGCTCTCATGAAGTACGGTGCACTGCTTGCGCTCAGAACACCTTTTCAAATACAGACACCAAAAGTGCTCTCCCACGAAAGAAACGTGCGCACGCTGCTGAAAGTTCAGAGCTGTTCTACCGAGGATGCAGCCAAAGCGTGCTGATAGAGTCCAAACACAGCAGAGAGACACAGCAGGGTGATCAGGCCAACTGCGTCTCTTTGAAGTGAGATCACTGTTAAGACAGTCACTAGCAGTGCACGGGCAGAGCAGCCATAAGTGTGTGAGGCAAGCAGCGTGCCAGGCAGGAAAAACCAGTACTTCAAATCACAGGACAGAAGAAAGTCAAATGAAAGTCAAACGAAAATTAAACAAAAGTCAAACGCTCTAGTCCGCAGGCTGTCTAGTTGACAAGAGACACTGGTGGGGCTGACCAGAGCGTATCTGTCGTAATCCTTCTTCTTGGGAATTATTTTTCTTAAATTCCTTTGGTTAGTCAGATCCTTAGTTTCAGTAGCAGGGTAGTCCTTCAGCAACACGCAGGTTCTTTGAAAATCGTCGCCAGTGTTGTAATTAAATGAAAGTCCAGTAGCCAGGTTAAGTATAGGTATGCTGTAGGTTTATTCTCAAGTACAGCCTTAGGTAGATTACTGGAAGTCCAGGTGATGCCCCACCAGGAGCAGCCTCCCTGCTGCTCAGCCTGCTCACTCCAACTGGCACTCACTGCCTCACCAAGCACCCATGCATTCCACGACATCATCAATCATCCAACATTCCAGACATCTCCAAGCACACTAACTCTCATTCTGGCTGAGCAGTAGGGAAGAAGTACATAGGCAAAGGGGAACGGTAAACAGTAGATTATAACAACGTTCTTCTACAAAATTTTCACCTCCAAAAGTGTTTCACTCACTCAAAACTTTGATGACATTTAGAGACTGCCTTTCCAACTCACCTTTTTTCCCAATCCCCATAATTCTTACTCACGCTTAGATTATTTGTAAGTGTCCAGATTTGGTGAAATCTATAACTCAACCCTCTATTTGAAACATTTAAGTTTCTGACCATTAAATTATTTCACTTTATCTACAAGTTACTATGTTTTCTAGTTCTCATTTCTTTTGGCGCATGAATGTAAATATTGTTCATAAGGACACAATTTTAGCTGCTACTCAAGAGTATTTTTCCCTCAAACCTGATGATGAAACCTCCCCTATCATAAAATGGGACGCTTTTAAAGCATGTTCATGAGGGGTGGTTATTTCTATAATGGCCCATAAAAAAAAGACATTTAAGATCAAATGATTACATTTAGAGATGCAAATTGCTAAATTTGCAAGAATATGTATCTCTTCCCCAAAAATTACTTTTAAAACCACGTGGCAAAAACTTAGATATGACTAAAATGTATTGCTGAGCAAATGGCCTGGAATTTAACTTGCTAATCAGAAAGCTACATTTGTTTTTAATGCAAATAGGTCAGGGAAACCTTTATCTAACTGTCTTCACATCAAAAAAGAAAGTAATCTAATTCATGCTATACACAGGGATAATAGTACAATTGCTGTGTCTGAACTGGAAATTCGAGATGAATTCCTCAAATTGTATTAATCATTTTATGAAAAATCAAATCTCCTTGACCCTCAAGTTATAGACATGTTTTTATTGTCAGCTAATCTACCACAACTTTCCCAATCTGATAAATCCAAATTGTATAATTCCATCTCTGAAGAACTTTAACAACTATTCATTCCCTCTAACCCCAAATGTCACCTGGACCTGATAGCATCCCTGCAGAATTTTATAAAACTTTTGCTAGTGTTCTTACCACTCATTTACATGATTTATTTACAACATTCAGCCAAGCTGATCTACTTGAAGATTCCTTTACTGAAGCTTTAATTATAGTTTTGCCAAAACCAGATAAAGACCAAACTTAGGTTTCCAATTATTTCCTTATCTGTCTCATAAATCAGGATTGTAAAGATTTTGCAAAAATCTTCGCTACTAGGTTAGTTTGTGTTTTGCCGTCCCTTATCCACATAGACCCATCTGGCTTTATGAAAAAAAGATTCTCTATCAATAACACACAACTCCTTTTTCATGTCATTGATAATATTTCTACTTTTACTTTTCCCATTGGTCTTCTCACTTTAGATGCTGAGAAGGCGTTTGTTAAAGTTCATTGGCAATTTCTATTTCAAGCGCTATCCTTTTTGAACTTTGGTAATCATTTTATAAAAATGGTTTTGACATTATAGGGTTCCCCTACAGCGTGTCCTTTTTAATAATGGTCAGTTCTCTAATTCTTCTGTTCTTTATAGAGAAATCCAACAAGGATGCCCATGTTCACCTCATCTTTTTTATTAGCAATTGAGCCTTTTCTCTTTCATATTCGTAACTCCAACGATATCACAGGAATAGATTCAATGGATATTACTCTTAAAACTTTTTCTTATGTAGATGATGTCCTACTATACTTCAGCAATCCAGAAACTTCTATACCTGCAGCTTTAAATATTATACATGAATTTTCTATTGTTTCTGGTTATACCTTGAATACTTATAAAACAGAGTTCTTTCCCATAAATGTCCATTGCACGCCTACAATACTGCATAATACTGATATTGTTTGGCAGAGGGAGAAATCAAAATATTTAGGAATATGCTTCTCACATTCTTTAAAACATTCCATTACACTCAATTGTGATATTTTAATTACTAAAATCACAGATAAAATTCACCAATGATCCCCACTACACTTATCATGGTGGGGGCATCAAATTGGTACTTGCTCCTATTATTTTTTACACTTTGCCTATGATCCCCTTACCTGTTACCTCCCTTCTTTCATAAAAAATTGATAAACCTATTTCCAAATTTTTTTGGATTCATAAACCACCTTGTATTTGTTATATCAAGCTTAAACTTTCCCAACTTAATGGAGTATTTGGTTTGCCTGATTTTCTCAAATGTCAAAAAGCATTTATCTTAAAAGAAGGTTCACTTCGGTTTACTTGTATTGATCCTAGGTATTCCCCTAAATGGCTGTTAGAACACAATTTAGTTTTGCCATTTCCTCTTCCGTCACTCTTGCCTATTTCCAATTCAAATAAACTTCTTAAGTCCTCCCCCAAAATAGCATCAACTAAATTGATTATTACTGACTTTGGTGCTTCATTTTCTTCACATATTTCAGATTCTACTATGATATCCCTTTGGCACAATCCTAAACTAAAGTTCAATCGTACTCTCAAATTTTGGAAATTATGGATAAATGCTGGTATTTTCTTCTTTCAAGATATTTATGAGAAGGGGGTTTTGTTACCATTCTCTGAATTGCAAACTAAATTCTTGTTACAAGATACCGAAGCTCCTAAGTATGAAATTCTTTGTAATGTTTTACTTAATTATTTTCCAAATGTGTTACCCCAGACTATTAACCCTGATTCAGTAATCTGTGTTAAGGCCTTCTCAGCCTCCCAGCATACAGTGTCAATGTTTTACAAACAGATAAACTGTACGTGCGCAACTAACTTAACTTTTTTAGCCACCTTTTGGAATGCAGAACTCTCTACAAACTTTTTCTTAAATGATTGGAGACGAATATGAACTACTAATATTTCTGGGTGATTTCCTGTATCATTATCACAAACCAATGCTTTTATTTTATTTAATTGTTTATGGACTCCATATAAATTATATGAGGCTACACTTGTTAATTCACCTGGGAAAGTGGGTAGGAACGCACCGTTACCCCGTAGCATCTTGGTAGTTATAGTTCAGTTTTTCAAAAAAAGTTCATATTATTTTTCAGCTAATACCATCTTTTGAAATCATATCATATCTCTAGACACTAGTGTTTCGGATTCCTCCCCCATCAGTAGAGAATATTTGTTGGTTGCTCTATATGCTGCCAATATTCTCAGGTATAACCCAACTCATAGCATGCAGGCTTTCCAAACCTCATCAGCTTGGGGGTGGCTCATGAGAGCCTTTTATCAGTGAAAGTGGGTAGGAACACAATGCTTGCATGTAACAGACTCATTACCCCATAGCGTCTTGGTAGTTTTAGTTCAGTTTTTCACACAATGTTCTGTTATGTATCTATGTGTTATATATACCAACGTTGTAGCATTCTTTTCATTGTCTTTTATCTGAAAAAAACAATAAAATATTTTGAACAGATAAAACATGAATATGCAGAAGTATTTGTGGTTCCAAAATAGTGTTTCCTCCTGAAGTATGACAATGATGCCAGAGACATCAAAGCATTCAGGGCCTAGGGGTATCTAGGGTTTCTTACGTATTTGGCGTTTTAACACACACAATGAAATTTGTTTTATTTATTTACATTACTCCAGTCAGCCATGAGCAGGAGTTAACTACCCTCGTCCCTGCCCTTCCTACGCCCCACCCCACTACCCCGCGGCGCACCCTCCACGCAGGTACTGGTCTTTGTGTTTTTATTGTATTCCTCTCTTTTGTTAAATTAGCCCACAGCTCCCAGCCCATCCATAAATGCAGCCCTTGGTCATACCCCAGACTGTACGTTTAGCCCTCGAGAAAATGTTTGTGAGGACCCTTAATATAAACATGGGGTAACAATGTCTTCCTTCTCATCTAGGTATTCCGTTTCTTCTTTTTTACCAAGGACTGAATAGATTATCTCCTTAGATTGCCGGTTCGCTTATGCTTGTACATTATTCAGCATCATCGTCCAGCACGATTAATCCAGTTCCTGCAATAGGAAGATGAAAACAATTGAAGAGCATCAACTGCAATTTGAGTCAAAGGTTCTACACAACGATGTAATTGCAATCTTTATGAAAAAAAATATAATAAAGTTAGTACCATGTGTACATAAAGAAACTTGGAATTATTATATTTTAACAATGTTATTATTAATCCGATTTATAACGCGCATGGCTGCCCCAGCAACGGGGCGTCCCAGCGCGACCCTGACCAAGACCAACAACCAAGAGACGGACGCAGGATGACAGCTAAACCTACAAGGATTTAGCAGGGCCAGAGAAGAGCCAGGTTTTTATTGCTTTACGAAACGCCAAGTGCTTCTGAATAATTCTAATAGGGACCGGTAATGAGTTCCAGAGTTTGGTGGCTAAGTTCCGAAAGGAGCGGCCACCAGCTCTGACCTTGAGGACGCGGTTGGTACAGACCAAAGCACGGCCAGCCGATCTTAATAGGCGACGTGGGGTGTAGGGCTTAAGTAGCTTGGCCAGGCCCAACGGGGCCTGTCCAGACAGGATTTTATACGCCACACATAAAGCCTTGAACTGGATGCGTTTTTCCACGGGAAGCCAGTGCAGTTTAGGGAGCAGAGCGGTCACGGAGCTAGACTTAGGGAGTCCTACTAGCAGCCGCGCAGCGGCGTTCTGGACCCGCTGCAGACGCTTAATACTGGCCATATTAGCGCCCAAATAAAGTAGGTTACCATAGTCCAGCCTAGACAAAATTAGGGCCTGGACTATGGTTTGACGCACTTTGGGAGGGAAAAAGCCAATCACGGTTCTGAGGCCACGTAAAAGCCCAAAACACACTCCAGCCACAGTTTTGGATTGCGCTTCAAACGTCAGACCCTGATCAAACCATATCCCTAGATTCTTTACCACCTTTTTGGGAGAGGACGCAGGTTTCAAACGCTCAGGCCAGCACTGTTCGGACCATAGTTCCTGGTCCTTCCCGAACAGCAGCATCTCTGATTTGCTGGCATTGAGCTGCAGAAAGTTACCCGCCATCCAGTCCGCCACTGCTAGAAGATCCTCCTTAAATTTCCCTAGATTGGCATCCCAGTTCTTAGAGAAGGAGATCAGCAGTTGGGTGTCATCCGCATATGACACCAATACAAGCCCTCTGTTTTTAGCTACCGCAGCCAGGGGACGAACATAGATATTAAACAAAAGAGGGCTCAAAACTGAGCCCTGCGGAACTCCCTGATGCAGAGCAAGCTCCTGGGAATGAAACGGAGGCACAGAGACTTGGAAAGACCTTTCCTCTAAGAAGGAGCGGAGCCAGGCCAAAACCACGCCCTCAACACCAATTTCCTGCAGACGAGTTAGTAAAATTGCATGTGATATGGTGTCGAAGGCGGCACTAAGATCCAAAAGGACCAGGGCCACGGAGTCACCCCTATCCAGATTATCCCTGATGGCTTCGGATACTGCCAACAATGCAGACTCCGTCCCATGACGCGCACGAAAGCCATGTCGTTGGCGTTTTGATCTATATACTCCGAGAGGACAGTGTTGACATGAGATTCCCTCACCTTAGCCAGAAACGGGAGCAGGGAAATAGGTCGATATTTGCTTGAATTCCCAGGGTCCAGGGAGGGTTTCTTAAGTAATGGAACAACTTTAGCGTGTTTCCAGACTCTAGGAACCACTGCGGAGGACAAGGATAAGTTCACTAGGCCCACAGCCCAAGGGGAGATCACGGAGTGGAGTAGGCGGAATAAAGCAGGAGTCAGAGGGTCAGCTGGAGATCCAGACTTGATCTTCAGGCATAGTGCATCAAACTCGCTGGAAGATACAGGAGGAAAAGATACCAGGCTGCGACTCACCAAGGGGCTAGATGAAATAGAAGGTTCACTCCCAGCATGCAGATCAGCTGATGGTAGGTTGGAATAGATCTGCTCAACCTTTTCCAGAAAGTGACGAGCCAACTCACAACACTGTTGGTTGGACACAATCAGGGAGGATACTACAGAGCCAGCATTTTTCATACTTTTAAGCAGGGCAAAGACCGACTTAGTGGGATTAGAGCTTGCCAGGATTTCTTTAGCCACATACTCAGCTCGCGCCTTCCGAATAAGGCGGTGATACTGTTTAATGGCGGCCCGATATTCCAATTTAGCTGAGGCGTCATAGGAACGTCTCCAGACACGTTCCAGCTGCTTACAGCCCTTTTTGGCTGAAACGAGTGATGTATCAAACCATGGGTTGGAAGACCCTCTACTTTTTACTCCCAAACGGGCCGAGATACAGACATCCAGGCCCAGGACCACCCATTCCTAGAAGCGAGAGATTGCTGCCTCCATGTCAGAGGGCATTAGAGGCCTACTATCAGCTAGGTACTTCGAAAGTTGGCAAAGATCTGATTTATGCCAGGGACGCTTCAGCACGGCGGTAGCTCACTAGCTCTAGCCACCTATGTTTCATTTTTTGGATGGCCATGTGATGTCTGCTGCTGAACCTGTGTCCTCCTAGTTGGTTTTGCCAAGGTATTAAGTGATCCAGAAGATATGGAGAGAAACATTTTGTTCAATGATAAAGACAAACTATTAAAGTGATCATGATCAGAAATGCTGGCACATTAGAGATAAATGCATACAAGCAAAACAATAAACAATAGAAACATTCTTAACTTTTTATGTAGCATAAACAATAACATAAAATACATGAAGAAAAAATTTATGAAAAGACATAAAATGTAGAGGTTGAGAACAGACGTTTTAAGACTTACATGGCTAATGAATGGTAAAGGGCCTAATTGCTATTGCCAGGATGTCCCTTATTATCATTGGTGTTAATGTTCACAAGGTGGACACTGGGGGCTGTTGTATGGTTAAAGCTCACATGAGAGAGAGACATATATAGGAGAGTAAGCTGTCCTAAGCCATACTGGGAGATTATTTTTTGATGGCTTGAATACAAAGATTCATTTCCTGCAAATTAAAGCAAGGCCTAACAGATGTCATCTAGGCTTCCTTTACAATGGCACGTCAAAGACAATTTTATCAGACAAAAGATAACTTTATAAACAATTGCTTTACATATTGACCAGGGTGCAAATATGGATGTGTGATAATATCCATGCAGATACTTTGTCAGTTACAGATGAATAAAGAGATCAGAGTCAAACCCAAAAGAGCAGACATTTCACTTACCACTCTCTACCATTCATGTGGTCTGTGGTGTCAATCCAGGTTTTGGTGCAGTGCTTGAAGCAGGAGCAGCTGTTGTTGCTGCTGGTAGCTAGGACAACAACACAGGGCTTAAAAAAACGTAAAAGTATATTAGTATAAAATGGTTTAACAGTATAAATGTCAACATCAGATGTGACTAAAAATATATCATTACAAAACACATTGTAAAATATACCGTTAGGATTTCGCAAACCAAGTGATAAAAATCCCAACTTGTGTAATAGTCACATTGGTAGAATAAGGGCATACCTTTGTGTGATGTTGAGTTGGATTGTGAGGCATGCCCTCTATGCTGCACTTGCAATTTCTCATGCCCCAGCCAAAAAAAACAATATACTCGAAAGAATGAAGAAAAATAATGAAACAAATCTAGGTATTTATAGTGCATGTGCTAACGGGTGTTTTTGTGGGGTATAAATGTAATGTGTGTTAGCAATGAAGATATGGGGGAAGGATTGATATGAGTGAGTGAGTGTTTGTAAGTTTGTGTTTAATGAAAATGAGAGGGGGTAGAATCTTACCATCAATGTGATCTGAAAGAGTCAGCCCATATAGCATGTGAAGGAGACCTGTGGTGAGCAACGTCTTCTCAGAATGGTGAGATAAAGACAGAATCCAGGTGCCCCTTGTAGGAAAGTAGGATCTGCTTTTATGGTTACCCCCACTTTTTGCCTGGTGCTATGATTTTTCTGAATAGTCTGACTGGGATTCTACTAATCAGGACCCTAGTCTCTGTGCTTTCTCCCCTAAATTGGTATGGTAAGTACGTAGGTACATCTCGGATTGGACACTGGTACACCCTTGTCAGTCCCTAGTATATGTATGGTACTGAGGTACCCAGGGCATTGGTACACCAGGGGTCCCCCATGGGCTGAAGCATGTATTATGTCACCCATGAGGGACCACTCAAACTGTAACTACAGGCCTGCCATTGCATTCTATGTAAGCTGGTGCCAGCACCACTTACAAAAGATATAGGTTTCCCTATATCTAAGGTCACTGCTCTTAAAACCTATATGTCACCCCTAAAGCAGGCCTTTCAATCCTGAAGGCAAGATGCTCAGTTCTTAGAGTGAGCGTGCCCTTGCAGGACAATGCTACAGCCTTCGGAGTCCATTCTCAGGGGCTGTAAGTGCATCAGCCATTACGATATATAGATGACCATCTCTAAACTGGCTGTGACACACCCTATCATGTTTGATATCAAACATGTAGGAGGTGTGATTCCATGCACCATAAAGCTTCTCTGGGAGGCCTTCAGTGCTCCCGTTACCAGTCTTCTAGACCCAGACAGCACAACATGGATGCTGTCGACCAGAGACACGATTCTGCCCTCCTGCTGCTGAGCCAAGCTCGAGCAGAGGAAAGCAAAACAATATGTATACTGTCACAGGGAAGTGTCACCACCTACCAGACAGGGTTTGTGTATTGGGGCAGGGTGGGAGCACTTGCCAGTGCCATTCAGTCTGCTTGAAGGGCACATTTGGTGCCCTCCTTGCATAGTCCAGTGCAAACTAGCTCAGGGAGCTGTTTGCTCACGCTCTGGTGCGAAACAGGTCAAAGGACATGGGAGTATCTTCCCCATGACCCCTCCCCTAGGTGAGAACCATGAATCGTCCCAACCCTTTCCTTAGGGTACTTAAGGGCTACCTGAGGGTGGATCCCTAGATTTGTTGTTGAACAAGATTAATTTCAAGACACCACTTCTTCTTCGACCATCTGGGCACTCTGGACTTCGCTGGACTTCGCTCTGGGCATCAAGGTGGCAACTGGGAATACTCCTGCTGCTCCTGATCTCGTCGCCTTTCTCGTCTGGTGCAACATCTGTGCCTTTGCTCCATACAGGTACCTTCCAAGGCCTGTGGGCATCCAGGACACCTGAAGGAATCTCCCTTTAAGTGAAGGAGTCACTTCCCTGCATCTGCAGGCATCGCAAATAAGCTGACTGGTCTGCTGATCCTGGGCTCCTACGGACTACGAAAGGCCCAGTAACACAGATAGTTGTTCTTCCCATCCCTAGAGGCCTGCCCTGTCCTCTCACCAAGTTTAAGACCACAATCCCTCGTCTGAGCCGCAGGAACCGAACGCCTGTGCAGCGCATCGACTGGCTGTTGCAAAGGCATGATGGCTTCCTTTCTCCAAGATCTTCGGGGTTCAAGTAGCCCCCACCTCAAGCATCTCCTGTGACCAAAATCTTTGTCCACACCACAAAACTTGCACTGTGGGCCTGCATCTTTGGTGAGCTGCTCGTGGTCCTCTTGCGACTCAAGGGCTTCCGGTCTGTGGATCCTGTTGAGGCTCTTCTTTGATTTCTATGGGCTCTCCTGATTGGTCGGGGCCTGCCCTGACTCCCCTGCTTGTGGTGAGTTTCCTGGACCTTGCTGGTCCCGACACTGAACCTTCATCACTTTTCATGTTGTTTGCAGTTGCCGAGGCTTGTTGGTGCACCCGACAGACACCGACCCCTCAACTTTTGACATAGGACATGGGACAGCTCGTGAACAGCTCCTGGTCTTCCACATAGTCACCTGGTCCTCACAGCTGCAGGTCCAAGTTCACCGTCATCCTTCCTGCAACACCCGACTTCGGTGGGCATTCGTCTTCTGTGCCTCCTGGTCACTCCTGAGTGGCATAGACTCCGTACCCTTTGCTTAAAGGTACTTTCCACCTTGAATCCACCCATGGGTTCCACCAGACACTTTCTCCTTCTCCAGCAGTGGCATCTTCCTGAAATCTTCCATTGAGTTTGATTGCGGGTTCCAACGCCACTTCACACCTATGCAAACCTTCTGTCTTCCATGGGGTTTCTTGAGGGTCCACTGGGAAGGGTCCTTCTTCTTTAAAATTGCAACCGCGACTTACCCGTTGACTTGTATTGAGAACGCGGTCGTGTTCGCACACTGCACACAACCTCCGAAGGTTTCCTAGATACTCACTTTGGGTGGTTCCTTGGGTCCCCAGCGCTTCTACGTCTTCTGGGTACAGTCTGGACTTGAGTCGTGGTTCGCATTGCACTATTTTAGTATAGGGTTTGGTCTCCCCCTGGTGACCACTGTGTATTTTGGGCTACTTACTTGTTTCTATTGAAACGTATTGTGTGCATTGTGTGTATCTCCAGCTAGGAGATATCTGTATGTGTTATTGAGTATCTTATAATAAATACCTATTTTTATAAATACACTGTGTGGTTCTTTTTCACTTAATCTATACCAATAAAGATTATGTTCTGGTAAAACAAAATGCTTTACACTCCTTCTCTCCACAGTTACCACTTAGAGAGCTTTCTAAGGTTGTCTAAGACCACTAAAATCTCCATAAGGGTTGTCTGGAATGGTGCAGGTTCCCAATTTAAATAAGTGTGCATAATACACCAAGCCAGCCTCTCACACCCCTCCAGGACAAGCTTGTGCAAGTTGAATCCTGGAGAATATTTTCTTCATCTGCCACCTCTCATCTTGCCACTTCTTTATAATATCCCCACGATGCATGCCTTTCACTGTACATTGACAGGGTTTGTCACTATATGCCATACGGCTGCCTTCTGTGTGCCCCTGAGGTGTAATTGAAGAAGCCCAGGTAGTTCTTTGTAGTGTTTTACCTAACATGTACCGAAAAGGACTGAATTCTCCTCAATTAAGTATCTTTACTCTTTAAAGTAATTTCTTTTGCAGAATTACTTATTTTTGCAGAATTAATTATTGCAGAATAATGTGGTGTCTAAATCAGCCTGAAAGACATAGGGGGAAAAGCAGAGGCTATTGGGGTTGGCAGTGTTTATGTTGTTGGAAGGGAACATGTGTCAGGTGCGTGTGATTTGATTCAGGAGCATGTAACTCTCCCATGACCTTCCATACAGAGTCCTCCCACAGGCTACAGAGGTCTCCAGCCTGGTTGCGGAAGTCTCTGTCCTTGTGGCACGCATCTCCGTCAAGTGTGCAGAATGTAAAATACAGTTGTAATAGTAACTTTACGGTACTAAATAATGTTTATGCCCACTCTGCCACTGAGTTCTGGTGGTAGAGCCATGTAAGTCTACACCTAGGAGTAACTTTACACTTGGAAATGGTGACTATCGAAGAGTAGTAAAGTTATTTCTAGGTGTAAGAGAACATTTGCAGATGAATAAATCTACATGTATAAATTTACCTTTTTGAATAGGGCCCAATATGCTTATTCGTTGGTATATATTCGGAGAAGCCTGAACTCATGATATTGTTTTTTGGTGTATTGTCCTGTTGCCGCACAGCAGAATTGACCTTTATTTTAGTGGGTGAGCAGTACTTCTGACGTCAGTACTTGTCTGGTACAAAAATCCTTTTTTCCCAAACATGTTTTTGAAGGCCACAACTTTTCCAGTCACAGAATTTCTGCAGTGGCTCTACGGTTCTGAATGAGCTCATTTCCGAAACTATAAAAACAAGGCACAAAATATTTCTAATTCATATATAGATTATTTTGGAGCTAGAAACAAGTAATGCATACAGAGCCTTGTTGTACATTGTGAATTATTACACGTGTTTTTTGATGTCACTATTGGATAATTTTTCCAGATTTTTTGCTGTTTTCGAATGGACTGGCATTGGACTTGATACTGACAACTGGCACCTGTAGCACTTTCACCACCAGAAATATATAAATCTAATATTTCTGGCCTCCAAGTGGCAATAGCAATTCACCCATCATTTTTATAAGAGCGTACTTGCGCCGAAAACTGAGAATGGGACAGAAATCTTTTTTACCTCTCCCAGTTTTGCCCTGATTCTTCGAGGTGCAATCAATCAATTTTTCGAATGTGTTGTGCTGGTTGCAAAGTTTTTGTCATGAGGCACCCTGAAACTCCAACAGGTAAAACAGACCAACTAGGAATCAGCCCAAGTTCCACGGACTCATTCCACATACATGAAGTTGTGACGGAACATGATGGAAGGCTCTTTGCATAGGGTTCCTTTCAGTTGAGATGCAACAGTTCTAGTTTGCTTTTATTACATACAAATGATGGTGACCCATTCTCACCGGCTTTTGAGATTATCGCCTGCATAATTATCCAGGTACTTTTCCCTATAGCCGGCTGTAAACCTATGTAGTGTAACTTTTGATTGAACTCTGACCCTAACACACATCTTGTGTCGTGCTTCTTTCTTACGGCATTTAGTAATCTTCGCAGAGCCGCCTGTTCCATAGATTCTTCATCAATTTATATCACATCAAGGCTCCGCTTTAGATCGTATCACTACGATCAATTATAACTATTTAAGATAAACTCATATATCTCAACCCAATTAGATGCGACGTCATTCACCCCTTTTAGGGTAGTTTGAGTCCTTTGATATCATTTTTGCTTGTTCAACGGGAATTTTCCTGGTCTGTTTTCTTAACAGCTGCTGATTACCCCGAAGACTCTTATCATGCGATCTGACGTTGCATCTAGTCATTATCTATTGTGAAACGTGCTTTCCATATTTAAGGTACCCAAAAATAGTAAGAACCTTTAATTTGCGGTTCTTAATTTTAATCATCGTTAATATCTTCTCCATTCTCTATTAACATACGTTGCCTGTTATGATTCCCATTAAATTTAACATCTCTCATTAAAGGGGTAGGAGACATAAACAAAAGAAGCCCCCCCACATGAAGGTTCACTGTATATATCATTTAAGGGCATTTAGTTGTAGCTTTACCCTACCTCCTTTTCATATCTGGTCTGTAGAACACCATTATACACATCGGACATATATATATCTTGATTTTCACCCAAGTCTTTTTCCTTTATTCACTCTAGGTGGTTTGTAGCACATTGGGCTTTATTTGTTTGGTTTTTCGGTGGTGATCTGGTCTTGTCTATATAAATTCATATGAACTTTTTTCTTTCACCCCTCTCAATTTTTCCTTGTGACACAACCTTGGTTTTTAGATCTTGTTTTTAATGTTAATTTAAGATATCATTTTCTGATCTAGTGTTAGACAGAACTCAGTAGTAGGATTCACAATAGGTGCCCAGATGATGTATATATGTGCATAAAATATCTGTGTGCTGTTTCAACATGTACTTCTTTTCTTTCTTTAGAAACATATGGCTACCTGATGAAGGCGTCACACCGAAACGCGCGTAGTTTATAACCATGTTAGCCATGATTATATTGTAGGAGAGTTTGACATTTATCATGTACTGTCTTTGATACATACCTTGTGTTTGATCCTATTCGGATATAACACAAATATTAGCACACATTCATGTATATCAAGATAAATAGGTATGAATGATGGTTGCAACCAGGTATATCTTTTCATATGTATCAAATACTACAAGTTGCATGAGGCACTAGTTAGAAATTGCACCTTGACAGTATTATAATTTATTAATTTCCATGATTCTTACATTCATGGTAAAAATATTTTTCTAAATACTAATTTGTATATACTAAAAGTCAACAAATAAAATAAAACTATATATTTTTTTAATAATCCTTTGTTTCTGGTCACATATTGTTGTTAGGCATAGATCTACTTTGTATTTGTTTCCTACATGTTTCTTGTCAAATAATGTTGCTACCCTGATGTAGAAAACACATTCCAGGGGTACCACCTTTCTCCACACATTGGTTGCTTTTATTACAGACCATCATGTAAATTTTTGTCAGGATCTGTTTTGGAAAATTGAAAATTTTAAAGAAATTGCTACACATTTTTCCGGAGGACAGCTGCAGGACAGTAGTTCATGCCACAGTGACATCCCAGCTGTACTATGCTAACAGTCTGTACATGGGTCTACCCAGATACTTGATGCACAGACTGCAGATAATTAAGAATGTGGCTGCTAGACTCATTCGGAGAGTGCCCTTCCACCACCATATCACCCCTCATATCGGGTTTCTGCACTGGCTTCCAGTAGCAAAACGTATTGAATTTAATTCCCGGCACTCATGCATTTACAGCTGTTGTCTAATGGTGTGGAGATGTTTAGCATAGCTAGTTTTCTTATTTCTGCAATAAGGATCATGAGGAATAAATGATTATAACTGTGTAGATTATGAACTTGAGGGATAATAATGTGATTGATTGCATGTTTCCTCTTAAACTATTTGTTTTTTATGATTGTAGGGGCTTCTCTATGTATTATATCTTGGATTGTAGATCTGTGATGACCCTACCTTGCTGCTAATTAATTCTTTTAACTTTTTATTTTCCTTTTTAATGTACAGCATGCTTTTATGGTTTTTATTAACCGAATAAAGTATTTTGACTGACTGACTGACTGACTGAATTTAATTCCCTGACATTAGCTTTTCGGGCCAGGATGTATGACGTTACAACGCATGCTGTTACAACGCATGCTGTTACAACGAAAGTTTTACAACGCGAGTGCATTGACAACGCAGGACATTACAACGCAAGTCTTTACATCGACTTGCACTAGATGGCGTGCTAACATTAAAAAAGTGTAATTTACTATTCCAACTCCAGTCCACGTAACAGTAGGGAAGGTGTTGGGATAGTAAACTACACTATTTTTAATGTTAGCACGCCATCTAGTGCAAGTCGATGTAAAGACTTGCGTTGTAATGTCCTGCGTTGTCAATGCACTCGCGTTGTAACAGTTTCGTTGTAATGGTAGTGCGTTGTAAAAGTTGCGTTGTAAAGGTTGTTCCCCTTCGGGCCATGCATAACATATGGCCTAGCTACCTTAGAAATAGGCTTCACCCTTACCAATCTTCTCGAACAGCGTTTTTCTCCACTCCCTCCCGTTCATTAGGTTTGTATTTTTTGTCACGTGTTTAACATGGATTACTGGACTGACTTTCCTGTGCTGTTTTTTTATTTTATTTTAATTTTTTAATTCTCGTGCCTTGTTGTTTTCAAATTTGGATGATGTAAAGGACAAACTGATAAGTTGCACTATTTGATTTAAAGTTAGATAAATAATTAGGAGCCTCATTAGGACAGTGTCTTTCTCCAAAATTTGTAATTTCTTGTTTATTAGTAGCACAAATAGACCATTTTGATGGTGCAAGTGCTGGCGATAAATGAGTTTACCGAACCTCACCATATTTTTCACCAGGAAAATGCTGTTGCAAAGGCCCTCAAGGCACTTAGGGGTATATTCACAAGAACGTGTGATAACAACCACAAGAGTAGCGTAACGCAACTTTCAATATCGCAGCCCATCACGGAAAAATAACCGCGTGTCAACGTGGAATTCACAACAAGGTGGTAGCATGCGATAGACACATGATAACAAGTCAAGTGTCAGCGTCCAAATCAATGCCACGCCAAAAAAATGCCAAACGCGAAAATTAATGTGATGAGGCCAATCGCGGTACAAAAAGTAGCAAAAACCAGCCACAGGCCAGCAAATCCCACGTCTTGCGGGAATATGCACCATAAATACCACTGAAACAACACACCAGAAACAAGCCTAAGCATGGAGCAACATGGATGCATCCTGACCCAGCGCAGAGGGCAACGCAAACTCCACAACCCCCACAGACCACCAGCAAGGAACAAAGGGCACAAAAAAGGCGAAGGAGAAAAAGGAGAGGAAGATGGGGTGCAGACCGCAGGCAAACAAAACCAGTGTCACGGAGGTGACAGAACACTACCAGCAACTGACCCACAAGCAGACTACCGTGAATGCAGCCGGAGTGTCGAGAAGGCCAATAGAGGAGGCCCTGAGGTGGTGGCAGGACGTGACAACCTAAACCAGGTACAAACCCACTGCCAACAGGAAGGCAGGAACGGCGACAGGAGGTGGCAGTCCAGCGCCACAGGAGGAGCTGGAGGAAACCCAGGCCACAGTCGTCAGTGTGGTGACCGTGCAAGGAGTAGGGAGTACGGACACAGCTCGAGAGGAACTGATAACTAAAACAGGTAAAGTAACAGACAGGGACTGGGTGGACGGGGGGAGATGGGCACAATGACACACATGCACAATGAGGCGTAGCACACTGCACACCCACAATTATCCAGGATGATGTCACACATCCCCTTGGCACACTGCAGCACACACACATAGGAAGAACAGCACACCCACATCGACAACAACGTGGTACAACGCGCATATCCGACACTGCAGAACAGAGGACACAACTGGCTCCGCACATGCACAGAAACATGCCTACCACATCTGACAGAGCAGGAAACTGTGAAATGGAAATGTACGTGATCGACCTCACATCCTTCATGTAGTCCAAATGTACACTGTCCCGAAGAAGAATCCAGCACCTCACAAACAGTCACAATGTACATTGCCAAACAGTCTGCATGTAAACCAGAACAATGCGTCAACATACATGTCAACACAATGTCAACATGCATCTCCCCTTCACATTGCAAAGGGGCACACAACTCCACCAGCAGAGCACAGAAGACAACACATCTGTGATGCCGGAGAGGACCACCACACCGTCGACACCGATGCTCTACAACAGCCCATGGATATCCCATGCAAACCACCACCAGGACAAGGGCAGACAAGCTACTCAGAGGAGAACACAGCCCCTGCAACAGACCACACAGAAGGAAGAACACGCAAGCACAGCTGGCACACAACACTTCACCCACCCACACATGGCACCCCAATGTCATGTTTCAACACACCAAAAGAAGGTGACCCAACAGGTGGGGGTGCGTGCCAAACCCATGGAAGGCAAGCTAGGACACATATGTTGGTGTCTATTTCCCTCAGGGACCACCCACACCCCACAAAGGAGATCCACACTGCCGTAGAGACACATGCAGATGCACATTCACAGTACAGAACCACGCCCAGGGGTGCGCAAATAGCAGTCACACACCCACGTTGGCGTGGTGTACGATGGCCCTGGCCACTCCCCTTATGAATTGATTGAGTGGGTGACGACAAAGCTACATGTCCAAGCTCCAACCCGCTGCCTGAGGTGACATGTCTGCATCCGATGTACACAGCACACTGTAATGTCCTAGTGCCCAGGGCCCTCATGCATACAACAAGACCACAAGGACACACGTAGATATCATGTCGAACTGGCTACAGGCACGTTCGCCCAGCCCCTTTATTGGCAGGGCCACATGTACAGTGACGCCTGTGCTGGATGTGTGTGGGGTGAGTGTAAGCCAGCCTGCACAGAATGCTTGGTGCTGGCAACAACTTGAACATTGGACACTAGTGCAACGGAAACAGAAAATACATGCATAACAGTCAACTGCACAGCAACATGAATGGAGCCGGAGCAAGGACAGTGGTCACCCAATATTCAGTCAGGAGGTTCCGTGAGTTGCAGTGCATTGAGGTAGGGGCACTAGAGATTAGCGCGCTCATGTGAAGGAATTGCTAGGATTGTGTCCCTTTGGGTTAGTCCTGATGCAGATGCAGTGGGGTGTGTTACACCTGTGAAGTGACCTGGTTCCATAGGTTGATGTGACACACCAGACGTAGCCAGTATATATCTTAAGTGTATCAACTTCCTCATCAACGTCCCAGGTCTCCCACACTGCCTGAGGTGACAGTTGGGTCCACAGTCCACAGCGCAATACCCAGTAATGGTTCCGGGCGTGTAGCTGGACTACCACCTCCAGTCTGCATTCCTGCCTTGGGGATGTTGCCTCCTGCCCTCACATTGTCTGTGGCATCTACCGTACGCACACTTAACACATCTTCCCCATCATAGTCCCAGGTCTTCCCCACTGCATGAGGTGACATAGTTGCGCAACATCTCCACAGCACAAAACTCAATCACTAACGGACAATGGCACCTGGAGTCCTAAGCAGGGTATCAAGCCGATGATGGCATCCACAACAGGTCTGAGCAAGTCCGTAGGTCTGTCAAGACCACCGTATCAACTCTGGCAGACGGCGGTTGGAGGTGGTCCTTGCGGAGGTGGAGTGTGCCTCCTGTGGTGATGGGCAGGTCAGGACCCAAATCTATGTGTGGGCCCTGGTGGCCCGCAGTTGAGATCAGAGGCTACGGACAGCGCAGGGCCACAGACACATGGCGTTGATGACCCCAAGACCACCTTCACAGAGGTCATCCAATATATCAGAAGCAGGGGTCCCAGACCTGAGCAGCACACATTTAGTGGCCATGGATTCACTGCGGCCGGCACAGGCACCCAGCCACGGGATGGTGACTTGCGGGGCAGTGAGATGAGCCATGCAACCTGGGCGGGTCCGCATCAATGTCCGAGGTGTCTGTTGCGGACAGTGGAAGGTGTCCTCCAGGTCATGATGCGGAAGGTCTAATGTTATCAGGCAGCAGCAAATGGAGGAGTGGAAAGCGCCAGCCTCATTTTCCCCACCAATGAGGTATCAGCTACATAAGGATGAAAACTAGCCCCTAGTCTATAGACTCAAACGCCACCAAGGTACGACCAGGGAGTGTCCATGAATGTCAGGAACAGATTTAGTGGCAACGGTGCTGAATGGGGATGCAGTCTGCGATGATGCCGGTACACTGACAGGAACTCCACCATTGCCAAATCAAGACTGTGACCTACTGGACCGCAGTGTAGGCCGAAGGCACCGGTCAGCAGTGGCCCACAGCCAAGGGTCGTTGGCTGGCGAGGCACAGAGTTAGTGAAATAAGGGCTGTTGTCGGTAGTGTTCGATCACCTCTGTAATGATGATCCTGTTCCCTCCGGGCTGCAACGCATCATCCTCTTACGCCTCTCCGTGCGTGCGTTGACATGTATTCTGCCTTTTGAATAACCGATGTTCAGTTCCAAATCTGTGACCAACTCGTGCGCAGCGTAGACCGAGGGCAGTAGTCCGCGTAGGCCCACAGACACGTATGGTTGTGATGCCATGCACAGACTTGTTGGCATCTCATCGAAGGGGGTTTAGTGACTTGTCCTATGCCTTAAATGGTGTTCTTTACCATGGTGTAATCAAGACTCAGTTCCAAATGTGTGACCTACTTGACCGTGGTGTTGGTCTGAGGCAGCGGTCAGCACGGCCCATTCACCGAGTGTCGCTGGCATAAGTTGGATGGCCCCACTGTCCTGCGTAGTTCAGGTTCAGTGGCACCACGTGGCACCACGTGTTCGGACACCTCCGTGTATGTGACTCAGGTTTTGTCTGGAATGAGCCGCATCTTCCTCTTACTCCTTTACGTGCGACACTGGTGTGGACTCTGCCATTCGTGATTTGCGCCCAGGTGCTGGATGTGGGACCTACTGGTCCGCAGGGAGTCCTGGTCCCTCATCCACGTATCGCCGGCTGTCATTGAACAGGGTTAGTGGCACCACATGCCGCCGGCTGGCGTTGAACAGGGTTAGTGGCACCACGTGTCGCCGGCTGGCGTTGAACAGGGTTAGTGGCACCACTTGTCGCTAGAAGCCCATATGAAACTATGCCTCACTGATTGGGTAGGGCCTGGTGCTGTTGCCGGTGGCCCGGGTTTGGGATCACTGCCATTCAGGACTCGGGACACAGTTTCACATATGGGACCTACTGGGCCAAAGAGTAGGCCTGAGGTGGCAGTGGAGTACGTCAACGAAAAAGGAGTAAAGCGGGCCTGCGTCGTGGAGGCCGTGATGGTCTGAGGAGGCTGCCAAGGATGCGGGACTCAGGCCTGGAGTTTGTGCCGTAACGTGGTGGGCCCTCCTTGACACACGCCGGTGTCGGCAGGTGATCAGTGAGGCCTGGCTGAGCAGGGGCAGGCCTGACGAGTTCGTGGTCCAGCGTGCCGGGGTCCGGCAGGCACACAGTGTCGCAGGCAACTCCGCTCAAGAGGACGGCGTCGGCCTCGTGACAGGGTGAGAGGCGCCGCCCTGGCAGAGATGTTGGGCTTTCTGGAAGAGGAGCAGGGTTACTTGCTTCTTATTCACACCCCCTAAGCGTACGCTGGGCCATCCCACTCCGGTCACGCTTGGGGGGGCGTAACAGGCAAGAATTCTGCGAGGTCCCCCATTGGCTGTGATGACATGGATGCGTCCACTGTCCACTACACTCCATGCACCAGAGGTGTATGTCGCCATGGATATGGGTGTGTGCTGCATACTGCGGTCTGTCCAGCACATCTCCGCCACTCTTGGCATTGTGTACTTTCCCAATCATGGTACTACTGCATCCTTCACACATGCCTGTTTGCTACCTCTCCCCACATTCGG
This sequence comes from Triturus cristatus, assembly GCF_964204655.1. Lineage (NCBI taxonomy): Eukaryota > Metazoa > Chordata > Amphibia > Caudata > Salamandridae > Triturus > Triturus cristatus. Next base: position 641,150,070 of record NC_140585.1, read on the forward strand.
CTGTTGTGTGGCTGAGGTGCCATGCTGTTGATGGCTCATGTTCACGGCTTGGGCAGGTAACCATTGTGAGTTGTTCTGTCGTGTCTGGTGGGTGGGCATGTTGTTGTGCATGTTGGTTGTGATTTTGTGACGTGTGCATTGCCAGAGTTGTGATTTGCATGGCTGTGGAGTTGAGGTGAGTGGGGTGTTCATTAGGAACTTGCCAAGGGGCTGTGCATTTCCCTTGTTGCCATCTTGGGTATGCTGGTTGATGATGGACAGTCGGAGGATGAAGGGATCATGCACACTGGCTGTGTATTTGAAGGCGACATTGTTGGAGGTTCCACTGCGTCATGTTGTTGCCTGCACATTGGGGTGGGACGTGTGCTTTCTGTTTTGGTGATTGTGTGCTGGGTCACCAGGGGGCACAGGTAGGACATGTGTGCTGTGGGTTGCCCCCAACACGTGCGTGCATCCTGCTATGGCGTATGGTTCTTGCTTGGTCTCCAGCGTGACCTGCGCATTGTGTTGGACGTATGGGGACTTGGGTACCAGGGTGATGGTGCTGTCCAGGACAGGTGTGGGGGACTTGGACGTGGCTGGCTGTGAGACTCCTCCGTCTCTGGCGGGTGTTGGTTGGGGGTTGCCAGGGGCCAACAGGTGCAGCCAAGCCAGCAGCTTGGTGTGGGGTGGGATGTTGGTTGTCCGCTGTGTTGGTGCCATAGGCCTGTTAAGCGATGATGGTCGGGATGCGTGGGATGGGGGTCCCTTTCAGCCTGTGGTGGACGGTGACATTGCCAGAGGTTGGGTCTGTGCGGCTGGTATGTTTCCTGGGGGTCCGCTGTCTTTGCCTGCGCTGCGTCTGTGGTGGTCCGGGGGGATGGGGCGGTGTTCCAGGTGTGGGTTGTGGTCCTGGGGTGGTGTCGGTGGGTGTTGTGGCCCTCTTGGGTGTCCGGGCTGCATGATGGGTGGCTCCATGGCATCTGTTGCCCTGGGCTGTGATCCCTTTTGTGATGCAGGCTGCCGTCCGACTTTACACCAGGTCAGAGCAGGTGTAGATTTCCTGGTGCTAAAGCGCCTTATCGCATGTTTTGTGTTTTTATCGCCGATATGGCTGGTCGTTGAGAATCTTGTGGTGTGATGTTGTCGCGGATTTTGCCACGGGAACGCACACTCTGCATCGCATTAGCGATAGTTGCGAGGGGCCTCTGTGGCGATGTTTTTTGCGGCTGCTATCGCGGGTAAACTGGTGCTGTGGGCTGTTTACACCAGCTTGTGAATGGTGAGGTATTTTTATCACGACTTTGGCTGCGATAAAGTTCCGTTGGTTCGGCGATAGCTCCTTGTGAATATGCCTCTAAATGCGTTTGACTCCATTTTACACTCCCTCTTTAAGTAGAAGCTGCATTTCTCCAACCTCAATACCTTCAAATCAGGTGACCTTAATGGCCAGCACCCCGGTTCAAAAATGTGTTCCGCAGCACTGGCTGTGTCTGTTACATCACAATTACAACTTCAAATCTTGCACTATTGGTTTCAACTTCCAGATCCGCCCTCAACCAAGAACAAGAAGAGTATACCCTGTAATTCATGAGAGCTATGGTAGACTTTTGTAAGTGGGCTTTCCGTGGGCTAGCACTTGCACGCAAACTTTTCTGTCGCCGAGATCAGGAAATAATTAGCCTACATTTTGATAAGGAGCAGCTGCGTCTTGAATTGAAATCTGGAGACGCATCTGTCAAAGCACTCATTATGATTCCGCATCACACTCGCTTGACTTCCCCCTCGCGCTCAAAGTGCCGTCTCTTGCTCCAAGTTAACACCCGCGTGCTGCCGCTCGACGCTCAAACTCAAGATCATAAACAGTGCCTGCGTTTAGAAACGCACACAGATGACACAATCGCACTCTGCAATGAGATGCTTACTAAAATGATATATAGCTCTTTCTACATGACCTACATTCCCTATCGGCAAAAAAAATTACGCGATTCTGATTAAAGTTGCACATGACCTTAAATATTCTTGTATACCAATTTATAATAAACGATCCTATTCATGCAACTAGATAAGACCCAGAATAATAATGTACTTAATCCCGAAATTATTATTTTAGCTGATGGCAGAAAAAGATCTGTGAAAGAAACAAATCATAAAAGGGTGATGTGATTAGCACCTAAATTGCAGATTTGCTAAGGTTTGTGACAGAGCGATCAGTGAGACGGTTTTTGTTATGTTAAGCGTTATTTTTCTACAACTGGCTGGTGTTTATGCTGCAACGCCATGTCTGGGTGACACATTTTGCTAATCTATGAGGCAGTGTTTCCCCTTCCACCAGAGGTGAAACAGCAGCCAGCATTGTATTCACACGAGAGAGTAAGTCTATCTAGAGGCTTCCAACCCTAATTAATATAACCGTTCTTTAAAGGGGCCCTCCAGCATAGGGAGAGAAGTTGAAAGTTCTTCACCTCCAGTCCTGAATAGCTATCACCAACAATGGGCCATGCAGGATGCCCCTCTGTTTGATAATGACTGCTTGGATTTTAAGACCTATTGTGACATCATTCATTGGGTGACCCCTTTAATTCCAATTCATTCACCAAAGCATAGGAAGCTCAATCGCATACGTCGAGTAAGGCTGAGGGTCACTTTGGGGAAAGCCATTGAGACAGAAGGGGAGACGTCCATTTCAGAGACGCTGAAGAGGCTTGGCAAGAGAGGACAGACAGGCTAAAGAAAGATCAAAAACACTAACAAGACATAAAGAAATCACAGGGCGATGCTCAGTCCATTCCGGGGGGGAATAGGAACACATTCGAAGAGATAGAAGAAACATTGCGAGGCAATTATGATTGAAGTTGGACGAAACAGAAGAGACATAGGAAGCATTTGTTCAGTATTTGTGCAGATTTCCCCCTTAAACACTGAAAGTAGCAACAATGCGCAAACAACACAAGCATTAGCAAAGTCAATAGACCAGGCTCTAATCTGTAAACACATAAAAAAAAGGCATGCACAAATTCATACAGACTATTTGTGCCATGACTCCGTTCAACCTGCCTTTCTCTGTGATGCCTATGTCTGCTCCTTATATTAATTCTCCATGCGCTCAGGACAAAGGAGTCCAGCACCAGAATCGTAGGTAATAAAAAACAATGAAACAGTGCACATATGGAGGAAAAGAAAGAGAAAGAATGCACATACATATGCCAAAAATAATGTGTGTGCTCTTTTGTATACATTTGTTTGGATGTGTTAATCAAAGTCAGATCTATTGGCTTTGTCAGTGCTAACTGTTAATGTGTTTGTCATCTATAGATTTCATCATCTCTGTCTGTTTAGCTTGGGGTGTTGTGAAGATCAGGATTTTAAACAGAATGAAAAAAGTGGTCTTGCCAATCCAATATTATATTTAAATGTTTTTTTTTCTGTATGAAAATCAGGTCCAGGCAACAGTCCTTGTTGCTGCTGAAATGACTGCTTGCGTCTCCTCCTCTCCCTCTACAACCTACACATACCGAAGTCTTTGATTTACCTGCTCATTTGACTTCCTGCCCATTAGTCTTCAGTTGACATACCAGTCACAAGACGGGTATCCAGTTATCAGACATCACCTATCAAACATTGTGCTTTGGCATCAGACTTTGGATGTCAGGCACACATTGCTGTAGAGCCTTGGATGGGATAGCATGTTGACGCTGCAGGCACCTTGTGAGCTCTCCGGATCTGGTGTACTCAGAGACTGATATCTCAGTGTTTCAGAGCCTCAGAGCCTAGAAGCCCTGAAGGAACTCAGAGGAGAAATAATTGGCCTGATCTCCACATGGTATGCCCCTTTGGTGTTCACCTGGCCAGATCGCTGCTGTGCTCTTTGGGGTCTTTGCAAAGCCAAGAAGTGTGTAGTTCATGTTTACTGTGAAGAATGAGCAGCAGTGAGCAACAAACTGGTTGAACGACACCTGAAAGTGTCACAGTTTGCCCCAAAAGGGTTGCAAGGTATGGAGGATGCAGTGTGACTCTTGGAGCTGACAAATTGGTTGAGTCGTAAGTGTGGTGCATGGGGAATTCAACTGAAGTGCCGCTGGGCCTCAGTAACAGTGCTGGAGTTAGTGAGGAGAGGAGAATAGGTGGCGATAGGTGTGTCGGGCATGTTCTAGAAATGTCGCAATGTGCAGATTTTGGGGGTTTACTCCAATCCGCCCACAATGGGGCAGAAAGCCCTCTTAACCAACAGTAAACAATTACATTACAAAAAGAAATGTGTGGGGGCAGCACGGCCTGGCATAGGATCATGCCCACCCCTAAAACGTCTTTCTGTCTCTCTGGCGTCCAAATTTGAGAAAGCTCACTAAATCAACATAAAGAAGCAAGAGGTAGGGAGAACCACCCTAGTATTATACTACGCCTATAGTCCAAAAAGTGCAACATAATCTGTCCACCCCTCGGTACCCATTTTCAACAGGAGAAGTGTGGGAATGCTATGTGGTAGGAATTGTGTGTATTCCTACAGATTCTAGAAGCTTGCCTAAAAGAAAAGAAGCAAGAAATCTGTGATTTTAGCCACCATTTGAGGTTTGCAGGACAGTCTCGGTAAGAAATGGCAGTGGGATCCACGCAAGTCACACCATCCTGCGCTCTCCTGGGTGTCTGGTTTTCAGAAATGTCTGGGTTGGGTGGGTTTCCTTGATACGCAATTAAGCCTGGGCCCCTATTCCTCGGCTACTAACATTGCCAAAACAGGTCATTTTTCATGGCGAAAATTTGTTGTCTCCATGTTGTGCTATGGAGCCTTGCTGATGAAGGCAATAGGCCCACCTACACAAGTGGTGCACCATTTTATTTAACAGAAGTGTGGGAACACAGGAACTAAATGGGAAGAGTGTATGCACGGCAACCTGAGCAGCATAACTATTTCATCAGATATATGACAGAGTACCGGAGAATAAGACTTTTGAGAATATTGCGCTGCCTGGATGAGTGAACTGCTGATCGGCTAAACCAACGTGCATACCGCAATATAGCGCTTAGTTTTCACCCGCTCTGCCAGATACCAAGAGAAGACTTCACTGCTTGGGGGGCAATAAATATGCCTGTCAGGCTGTCTTGTAGAACAACTGTAGCTGGGGAGGAGGAGGAGGCTAGACTAACTCTCATAGCTCCATATAGCCGGCTAGTCAGGCGGTGGAAAAGGAGGATGTACTGACTCCCATAGTGTTATATAGTGCTCTGTTTTAACCCACTGCACTGGATACACGTTGGGATGCCCGGGCAGTGCCAGGACAAAGATCATACCCATCTACATCCATGAGTGACTAGTCGGCGAGCAGGCCAGCATCCCCACTTGGTTACCTCTTCATGAAAGTCTTTTCACTTTGCAATGGACAAGAGAAAAGGCAATGTTATAGCTGCTGAGGATAATAACGATCTCGCCTCTATCTCCATTGCTAACTGTGTTACCAGTGCCTTTGATGCCCTAGATGATGAAATCCACTCTGTTGAACAGCGGTTGAGTGCACACTAAAAACTAAGTATCCTCCTCTGCTCTTGGTTTGTGTGACAACCCTTGCATTTCGAATTATTGAGGCCCATGTACGTGCTTCACATTCTTTGGACAGTCCAGTTTCATCTTCCCTGCTAAGGAAAAGAAAGACATTAGTTGGTCTTCAAAGGGGTCTAAAGACTTCCTTCAGTTGACAGATAGCTCTCTCAAAACATCCTTTGTGACTCTATGAATTTTAACAACCAGTTAGGAATTCTGGTGAAACTGATCAAAGGTTTATTTGATTATGTTTTTTCCTGACTTGCATCAATTGAAGACTAACTTTGTGCACTGGGTAATTAACCTATGCCCTCGCCCCACGCACTCACATTATGTGGTACCTCTACCTGTGGAGATGGCTGACCCTCCTCAGAAATGAAAACATTTATTTTAACCTCTTTTTCCAATATGTTACAGTTTGAGCCCTCTAATTGTTTGAGTGTCTCATTCTGATCCTGATTTACCTAACTCCATTAAATTGAAAGTTGCTTCCCTCAGCAAACCCTTACAAACTCTTAATTTTCCACCCTAAGCAGCGTCTTATGTTATTGATTGGCTGATGTCCCATTTCAAGCCCAAATTTCTTAGACTAATATGTTCAACTAAGCTTTGGGATTTAAGTGAAGGTTGGCCATAAGTTTTACTACAAGATCAACATGGTTAGGCAGGGGCTTGGGTTGACAATGGTAAGATACATCGGGACTGTGTTGTGAACAAATTTAATGAGTCCTCTGTCATAGGTTCTGTGCTCCCTTTGTTATCTTCCTCTTTTTGAATTAACATTAAAGCATTGCCCTGGTTCTTTTTATAAGCTATCCCCTCTCAAAAACAATTCTACAACTCCAAGGTTACTGAATGCTTAACTGGATCAATCAAACAGCATTTGTAAAGTCAACACTGTCACCCCTACTGGCATCTGGGCACTGCGTCTGTGTTAAAGAGCCAGGTCTTGAGTCTCTTTCTTAAGTCTGCCAGTGAGGAGGCTGTACGGAGATGGAGGGAAAAGTAGTTCCAAGTCTTGGCAGCGATGTAGGAGAAGGAGCAGCCACCTGTGTGGCTGTGACGGATGCAGGGGGTTTGTGCAAGGGCGAGTGAAGAGAAGCTCAGATATCTAGTGGGGTAGAAAGTCGATGGTTGATGTAGGCAGATCCTAGGTCATGCAGGGCTTTGTTAGCGGGTGTAAGGATCTTGAACTGGTGACTCTTCTGTATGGGGAGTCACTGGAGGTCTCTCAGGAGAGGGGCAATGTGGGTTCGTTTGGGGAGGTCCAGGATGAGTCTAGCTACAGTGTTCTGTATAGTCTGGAGTCTTATGAGGGACTGGGTGGAGATGCTGGCGTACGGGGCTTTGCCGTAGTTGAGGTAGCTGGTGAGGAGGGATGGTTTTCTGGTGCTGTTTGGGATCATCTGAAGATTCTGCAGAGCATGCAAAGTGTATGGAAGCAGGAGGAGGCGAATGCGTTGACTTGTCACTTGATGGTCAGTTGGCTGTAGAGCATGATGCCAAGGTCAGTCAGTGTAGGTGTAGGTCCGGGTTCTGTAGCCCACCAACTATTAGTCCCATGCAGAGGTGTTCTTCCCGAAGATCAGTACTTCAGTTTTGTCAGAGTTGAGTTGGAGGCAGTTGTCTCTCATCCATTTTGCTACATGGATCATGGTGTTACAGAAGTTCACTTTGGGATTGGAGGGGTCTTCGTCTAGCGAGAGGATTAGTTGGGTGTCGTCTGCATAGGAGATTTTGTTGAGTCTGTGGGATCGGATGACGTCTGTGAGGGGGGTCATGTAGATGTTGAACAGGTTGGGGCTGAGGGATCATCCTTGTGGTATACCACATGTCATGTCTTTGGGTATGGAGGCAAATGTGAGGCAGTCAGATGATCTGCGTGCATCCTGTAAGGAAGGAGGTGATCCACCTGAGCGTATTTTACTGTATGCCTATGTTGTAGAGTCTGTTGATGAGAGTGTTGTGGGAGACAGTGCCAAATGCTGCGGAAGAGTTGCGGAAGATCTGGGCCACAATTTTGTTTTACTTAGATTACTTTCACATTTACTTCAGTCAATACCAAAACACAGCAGGTTTTCTTCATTAGATATTTTGGATAGTAATGATTGACTTTTGTAAGATAACTATATACCTTCTAAACATGATATTAGATCTGTTATCGATTAGTCAAATGCTTATGTTTTCCCGTCCAGATACTCAGGTAAATCTAACTTTCGGCTCCAGAATATTGTGGGACTGCAGAGTAAGATGAAGAATGAAGAGTATTTTTCTTATATTAAACAATTTAATGCCATTCTCTTGCATGAAATATGGTCAAGATCTAACTTTTATTTTGATGGCTACTTAATATATGCATACTTGCTAGCCCCTCGTGTTATGAAAGGGCTAAAGGTGGAGTCAACATTTTTCTGGCTGTTGCTCTAAGTTTTATAGTTAATACTTTAACTACTAACCTATCAAATGTTCAGGCCATATTGATTAGCTCAAAAATTTTACAGAACTTTTTAGTGGTTACCTTATGTAATAATAATTTTGACTGTAATAATAACAGCAATGCAAGCAATCTTTTCTGTTCTTTAGAGAATTTGAGGAACTCTTCCAGGCTTGGGTATACCATCATTTTGGCAGGGGACTTTAATGCTTGTTTGTGCCCTTGCCTTGGTCTATGCTCTTGAGGTTTTGTAAACTCTGAGATTAAAACGTCTTATAACTTTAGGCATAACTTTCGAGAGGGGCACTGAATGATTTAATTTACTCTTTTATCCTAATTTATACACATGCGGTGTCTAGCCAAGATATCTTGTAAACAGGTAAAGGGTCATATAGTACTATTGACTACATCCTTACTTCAGCAAATATAAGGGAAAAGCGTTTAATAATTTTTGTGATCATAACCCTCTTTTTTCTCCCTTACATTAAAATAGAAATTTACTTTCTGATGTAATATACCCTAGAGTTCAGGCAAGTAAGATAATGGTTAAGGATTAAAATGGTGCAGCATCTAACGTGAATAACCAATACATAACCTGTTTGCTTATAGGATACATGAGATTTATCGCTGTCTCAATGCTAAAGTCAACCCTTTTATCACTCTGGCTACCTTTGGCCGAATTTGTTCCCTAGTTAGGCCATCCCTTACTGTAGTGTGCAAGAGGAAACAGGTCAAGGTATTCAAACGGTTTAATAAATGTAATTCTCAGGCCCACCACACTCTTGACTGCCCTAAACAAACAACCTCTTAACATTTTTAAGGTTGTATCTTGCAAAAACAGATTATAAAGATTCCCTGAACGTTAACAAAACTACCCTAAGGGAAAAAACATGGGATAATTTTAAAAAGCCTGCAACATGAATGATAATTCCACTTTCTGGAAAATCATTAAACAGCACTTTTCTTGGAAATTATTCTAAACCTACAATAGAAGCAACTATTTAGGCTTATGTTTTGGGCATCAAACCTTTCTAATGTCTACCAAGTTTCCCCAGCCATTCAAACTATGGATTTGCCCATAGGCTGGTTGCAGTTAACAATTGCCCTAGTGGTAAGGCACTGGTCCAGATGCTGTTCCATTGGATATTCATCAATTCAACAAGGAACCTTGTATTAAATAACACTTGCAGATATAGGCTTCTTAAGTATAAATCCATAATTATACCTGTTTATAAAAAGGGGGTAAGGAAAACCCAAAATATTATCGAACACACAATCAATCAGTCGGGATTTGTAGAGTGTGGCTAATCATCCATGATTGTATCCAGGTACTATGATTCTGCTGCAGTCAGTGGAAGAGCCAGGTCTTGAATCCCTTTCTAAATACTGTGAGAGAAGATGTTGTTCGGAGGTGGAGGGGAAGGGTGTTCCAGGACTTGGCGTTGAGGTAGGAGAAGAAGCATTCTCCGAAGTAACTTCTATTTAGGTCGGGGGTGGGCGAGGGAGTCGGAGTGCAGGTGTCTGGAGGGTTTGTGGTAGTTCAGGTGGTAGTTGATGTATGCTTGTCCTTGGTCATGGAGGGCCTTGTAGGCATGTATTAGCATCTTTAATTGCATCATTTCAGGATGGGGAGTCAGTGGAGGTACCTGCAGTGGAGGGTGATGTGGGTCCCTTAGTGGAGGTTAAAGAAGAGTTTGGACTACCGGGTCTCAACTGTGGATGTTGTGAATCTTTGCCTCTGATGTTCAGAAGTCAATCCTACTATGGCTCTGCAAACAGGACTAAGTACAACCCCTTCAGCAATCAACTATCCTTGTTAGTGGTAGGAGTTTATGTTGGCCTTCTTATTGGGTTAGTGTGTGTGTGCTGCAGCTCATGACTCAAAACTCAATCCAAAATATTTGTCCAGTAGGATCCTGATGTCATGTGTGGCGGCGATGAGGGCGGGCTCGGTGCTGTGGTTGCTACGGAATCCTGACTGGGAGGGGTCCAGGATGCTGTTGTCTTCGAGGTGGCGGTTGAGCTGGATGTTGACTATCTTCTTGATGACCTTAGCTGGGAACGGGAGCAGGGAGATGGGCCGGAAGTTTTTGAGCTCGCTCGGGTCCACCTTGGGTTTCTTCAGTAGGGCGTTGATCTCGGCGTGTTTCCAGCTTTCAGGGAAGGTCGCGGTCTCAAAGGAGAGGTTGATGATGTTGCGCAGCTGGGGTGCGATGAAGGTGCCGGCTTTGCTGAAGATGTGGTGTGGAAAAGGGTCAGATGGTGAGCCGGAGTGGATTGTGCCCATGGTCTTCATTGTGTCTTCGATGCTCACATTGGCCCAGGTTGTCAGGGGTTCGTGGTCGGTGGGGTGTGGTGGTTCCGGCGTGTTGAGGCCTGTTAGGGTCGTCCGGGTGTTGAAGCTATTGTGGATGTCGGTGATCTTGCGGTGGAAGAAAGTGGCGAGGGAGTCGCACAGGGCTTGCGACGGCGGGATGTCGTTGGAGTTGGAGCTGGTGTTGGAGAGTTCCTTCACAATGTTGAAGAGCTCCTTGCTGTTGTATGCGTTGTTGTCGAGGCGGTCTTCGAAGGAAGTCCTCTTGGCGGTCCTGATGAGGTGGTGGTGGTAGCGGTTGGTGTCTTTGTGGGCTGCGCGGATGTCCGGCGATTTCTCGCTGTGCCATATGTTCTCCAATTTCCAGCAGGTGCGCTTTGATGCTAGGAGTTCCGGGGTGAACCAGTTGGCTCTCTTGCTGGTGTCTTTGAGGGTTTGTTTTTTCAGCTGGGCTAAGGTGTTGGCGCAGTCGTCCATCCATCGTCTGTGGGTGCGCGCACCAACGTCGGGGTTGGAGGGGTTGGTCGGTGGGTTGAGTGCGAGGTTTGTCTGTAGTTGTACTTCGGTGATTTGTAAGGTGCAGTGATGTGCGACGGGTTTCCGGAAGGTGAAGTGGATGCAGTGGTGGTCGGTCCAGGTGGGTGCGGAAAAGTGGCTGAAGGAGACGTGGGAGCTTGAGGAGAAGATGGCGTCGAGCGTGTGACCGGCGATGTGGGTCGGTGTCGTGACGAGCTGTTCCAGTCCGAGGTTGGCGAGGTTGTCTATCAGGGTGGAGGAGTTGCTGTTGTTGTTGTTCCCCAGATAGAAGTTCAGGTCTCCGAGGAGGATGTAGTCGGTGGAGGTCAGTGCGTGCTGATGAAGTCGGCGATGGCGTCGCAGAATTGTGGTCGGGGTCCGGGTGGTCTGTAGACGAGGGTGCCTCTTAGGGGGGTCTTGGGGTCCGTGTGGATCTGGAAGTGCATGTTTTCGGCGGTGCTGAGAGTGTCGTAGGTGTTTGTTGAGGCCTTGATGGTTTTCTTGTGGACGATGGCGATTCCTCCTCCAACTCCGTTGGTGCGGTCTCTGCGGGCGATCTTGTATCCGTCGGGGATGGCAATGGCGATGTCTGGATAGGAGGCTTCATTCATCCAGGTCTCAGTCAGGAAGGCGACGTCTGTCGAGTAGGTCCCAGAGCTCTACGGCGTGTTTGCGTGCGGAGCTGGTGTTGATCAGGATGCATCGGAGCTGGTTGTGTTCTGTCGTGGCGTGTGTCTCTGTGTCTTTGATGCAGGAGAAGCTGCAGTTCTGGCAGGTGAAGAGACCGTGGGTGTGCTTCGGGGTGGCTCTGCAGCAGGTGGGGGTCCATCCTGGGTTGAGAGTGATGAGGGTCCTGGCGTCGTATCAGAGGCGGTCGTCATGGCTGGGGCGGGGGCCAGGGGTTCTGGCGCTGGGCGCGGTCCAGGCGCGGACGGGCTTGCCATAGGTGCCATTTTAAGGGGAGGTGGGAGGGAGGAGCAGCTGGGAGGCGGGAGGCAGGTGGCAGGGTGCAGCGAATGGGCGTGGGGGGGCGGGCCGCAGGGGAAGCAGTGGCGGGAATGGGAGCTGCGAGGGGGGCGAGCAGGCACAACAGGGGACACAAAAAGAAAACTGGGCAGCGGGGCATGGGGGGACGGGGGCACACAAGAATGGGGACACAGAAGCAAACTGGGCAGCGGGGCACAGAGGGGACGGGGGCACACACGAGCAGGGACACAGAAAGCAAATGGGCAGCGGGGCAGGGGGAACGGGGGCACACACGAGCAGGGACACAAGCAAATGGGCAGCGGGGCACAGAGGAGACGGGGTACACATGAACAGGGACAAGAAAGCAAATGGGCAGCGGGGCACAGAGGTGACGGGGGCACACAGGAGCAGGGACACAGAAAGCAAAGGGGCAGCGGAGCACAGAGGGGACGGGGCACACAAGAATGGGGGCGCAAAAGCAACTGGGCAGCGGGGCACAGAGGAGCGAAGGGCACGAAGATACTCGGCGAGCGCAGGTGGAGCTGCAGCTGGGGGGAGCGACCTACTCTTTCTACCCATTTTTTCCTGGATGTGCTTCTTACACCTGTTTGAGGTTTAGTATTAATCTTATTATGGCTCAGGTGCACATCTCCACGCTAATGTCCTTATCCTCAGTCTCTCTCCGTTCAGTAACTCATACTTTATAACCACCAGCAGTGAAATAATTATTTGTCCAGCTTCAGTTTGTACTCACCTCCCTCTCAATTCTAAGAGTGGGTACGGTAATCAGCAATTTAAGATACGGGTTCATGCTGTTGGAGGGTCTGTTTGACAGGTTCAAATGCTGTGGGCTTTCTTTAGTGAGCTATCCATGCATGAGTTTAACAGACGAGAGTTACGTTTCCTTGTGCATGCCTGACCTGCACTTAACCAGTTTTTTCATCTTTCCCATACTCTAGTGTCATGGTGCAACCATGAACTAATCAAATTATCACATCTTGCCAGAGACAGAACAATGTTCCCTGGTGTTGGGCCTGTGCACATAAGGATCTCCTGCTGGCCATACAGCCATGTACAGGCTAATATTTAACACAGATTCACAGGCCTTAGTAAACAATGTTTAATTTGCCAGGTCAACATTGCAGTTTAAACTGCCCACACAGGCTGCAGTGGCAGTCTGAGAAATGTTTTATAAGGCTACTTTACTGGGTGGCTGTTCAAAATTGGGTCTCTAGTTGGCAGATGTATGCACCCTGTCCAAGTAGGGAGAACAATCCTTGTCAGGGTAAGCTAGATGCACACTAAAATATAAACTGTGCTCACTGTCTGGTAGCTTCTCACAGAACAGTCAGGCTTATCAAAAGAGGCAATATGTAAAGTATTTGTGCATCATGCACGCACGCAGTAACACAATGAAAACACCAGAAAAATTACTCCACACAGGATTAGAAAAATAGAGAATATGTTTATGAGTAAAGCAAAACCAAAACAACAAAAATCAATGAAGGCTTTGGCGTCAATCCCCTTTACAATGCAGGTGCTGCATGCTTCTCAAGCTGCGTTGTTCATCATCATCGAGCCGCACAGTTCATAGAGGCGAGTTCACTGATCGGCTCCTGCATCGAAGGGCAATACGTCGGTTCTGATCGGCGCAAAGTTGTTACTGCGTCTATTTTGATGGTTCTGAACAGCACAAATAACCTTTCAAGAGCCCAGGACTAGAGTGGCAGTACTTGGCAGGGCAGGACTCAAAAGTGACAGAGTACAGGTGCTGTTGCAGAGTTGCAGAAAGTCTTTGGTGGCCCTGAGACTTCAGAGCAGGCGGCAAGCCAGACAGCCTTGGAGTCACTCTGCGTTCCAGTGAGATGGGTCCAGTCTTTGTACTCAGCGAGGAAGAGATCAGCAGGCAGCAGGGAAGCTCAGCAATACAGAAAGCAGTTCCTTCAGAGCAGCAGTCAGACAGAATGGCAATCTTTGTAGCACAGCAGTCCTTACTCCTGGCAGAGTTCTTCACAGGTCAGCAGTGTACTGTCTTGGTAGGGTCAGAGCGCCAGTACTTACACCCAAATGTGCTTTTTAAGTGGGAGTGACTTCAAAGCAGGCCATTGAAGTGCACAGGTACCCCTTTCATCCCAGCCCTGTCTTCCAGGCTATCTGTAGGGGGTACTCAGCCTTTTGTGTGGGACACATGCCACTGGCTATTCAGGTATAAGTGTCAACTCCCCATCCCCCTTCCTGAACAGGAAGAGCTATCAGAATGTAGAAGAATGCAAATGGCCTCTCTGTCACACCCACCCTTCCGGGGTTTGTGGCGGTCTAGAGGGAATGCACAAAGTATAGCTGTAACCCATCCCAGATGTGCAAGCTGCAAGGCACCCAGAGCAGTAAGCGCAGAGAAATGTCCAGTTTCTAAAAGTGGCATTTCTGAAATAGTGATGTTAAATCCAACTTTACCAGTAAAGAGAGTTTATCATTACTATTCCAAGATATGAAACATGATGCAGCTATTCCTTTCTAATTAGGAATTATAGCTAAAAATCATTTTAAGGAATTCCAACTGCTAGTGTATGAGAGGAGTAGGCCTCACAGTAGTGAAAAACGAATTTGGCTGTTTGTCACTCCCAGGACATGTAAACTTAAAAGCACATGTCCTACCTTTTAGTTACACAGCACCCTGCCCATTGGGCTTCCTAGGGCCTACCTTAAGGGTGACATATGTGTAAAAAAGGGGAGTTAAAATCTTGGCCAAGTTGATTTCTCCCCCACTATCACCTTCTCTGGGCTACTAATATATCGCCCACCCGGGGCCCTAGGTCAATTCCTCAATACCCTCCCGCTAACCATTGATAATCTAGCTTGCTCGCCGTCTAACTATGCAGTATTAGGGGATCTCAATATTCACCTAGACAACACCACTGATCATACGACAAATAAGCTGATTATGAACCTTTCCGCACTTCAGCTAAAGCAGAGAGTACTTGAACCTACCCACATTAAAGGCCACTTACTTGATCCCGTCTTCAGCAACTGCACCAAACTCACAACAGGAGCACCGTCCCTGCTCCCCTGTTCTGATCACTTCCTGATTCCCCTGTCCTGGGAAATCACTGACCCCACCTTCCCTTCTAATAAAGCCTCTCGCTGGGAACGTAACTGGTCTAAGCTTCACAGAGAACAATGGATCTCAGCTATAAAGCTACCAGGCCTGACAGAGACCCTAACCCTACCTTGGCCAATGAGAAATTTAATTATTGGATTTAGAGCTCCCTAGATGACATACTTCCCAAGAGGCATACCCACAAAAATGTAGGGCAAAGATTTCCCGATGGTACTCCCCGAAGTTACGGGAACTCAAACAACACTGCAAAAGACTAGAGAGGAAATGGAGACAGAACTATGCTGACTCTAGCAAATCTGAATATAGGGAGGCAATAAGAACCTATAAAGGCGAAATCAAAGTCGCCCAAGCCTCCTTTTATGAGGAAAAAATTAATGCACCCTCTAATTCTCCTAAGGAAATTTTTCAGATTGCCAAAACCCTTTCAAAACTGCCCCAGAAACAACCAATCCTGGATGATGCCCAGTCCCGCTGTAACAACTTGGCGGAGTTTTTCCACCAGAAAATACAAAATATATACTCTACCTTTTCTCCCATTCAGTCCCAACTAACTCTGGCCCCTACCACTGTCTCAGGATATGGAACATTGGAGCTCCTCTCCCCTTTGGACCTCGTAACTTTAGACCCCATCATGCACCGGGTGAAATCGGGCTCCCCCTCAGACCCTGCTCCCCCGTGCCTTGTCACCAGTCATTGCAAACATCCTACCAACAGTCCTCAACCTGCTTAATGCCTCCATTTCCTCTGGAGTGGTCCCCCCGGCATGGAAATGCGTTGTGGTAAAGGCTCTCCTAAAGAAACCCAACCTTGACTAGGATAACTTGGGCAACTACTGCCCTATCTCCCTCCTTCTTTGGTTGAGTAAGATTCTGGAAAAGCACGTCAACTCAGTTCTGGTAGAGTTTCTAGAAACCAACAATCTACTTCATCCTTCACAGACTGGCTTCCGCCCCCAACATGGGACCGAAACCGCCCTCCTTGCTGTAACAGAGGAGGCTAGGAGGACCTTGGATCAAGGGGGCTCTGCAGCAATCATCCTTATTGACCTCAGTGCCACATTTTATACCATAAACCACGATACGCTGAACCTTAAAATTGGAAACCTGGGAGTGTCAGGCACTGGCGTTGCCTGGATATAATCCTTCCTAGGTGAACAATCTTTCCAGGTCTTTGAAGGCGATGTTGTATCCAAACGAATGCCCCTCAGCTGTGGTGAGCCTCAGGGCTCCTCCCTGAGCCCCACACTGTTTAACATCTACATGAGTCCTCTGGCAGAGATTGTCCGTCCTTTTGGCATAAAAGTCATTACCTACGCTGATGACACTCAGCTCGTGGTGGCATTAAACCACCCCGAGAAGTCACCAAGCGACCTAGGAAATTGCCTAGAGAAGGTAGCCAAACGGATGGAACTCTCTTGCCTAAAGCTCAATGGGTACAAAACCGAGCTTATGCTTCTCGGGAACTCTCCTTCTTTTAACTCGGAGCTCCTCTGGCCGAAATGCCTTGGTCCTGCTCCAGTCCCCAAAGACCAGATTAAAAGCCTCGGCATCTGGCTGGACTGCTCCCTTAACTCTAACTACCAAGCGGCAAAACTTTCGGCCACTTGCTACGGCCTGCTGAGGATGATACGTAAAATACTCCGCCTTCTCCCATTTCAGGGAAAAAAAATAATGATCCAGGGTCTCATTCTATCCCGCCTGGACTATGGGAATGCACTGTATCTAGGAGCCCCTCAATCCACCACACGCAAGCTCCAGATTATTCAAAACTGTGCAGCTCGTATGCTCCTCCAGACCCCTCATCGACAATCTGCAACTCCAGCACTGAGGAGCCTTCATTGGCTGCCGGTCAGGGAAAGAATTCAATTTAAAGCCATGTGCATTGCGCACAAGGCCTTCTGGAGCATTGGCCCAGCAGTCAGCTGATCCATGATAACTCCCTATCAACCTAGTAGACACCTCTGCTCAGCGTCCTCTTCCCTCGCCCTACTCCCCAGAATTAAGAGAGCTGGATGTGGTGGACGCTCCTTTTCCTATAACTCCGCCAAGCTATGGAATGCTCTTCCCCCATGCATACAGACACAGCCCAATTTCCTACCCTTTCGCAAACTCTTAAAAACACTGCTTTTTAACTAATGCTTTTAAACCGCTGAGTTTTCCCTTTCTGTCCGCGTTCGTCTGCAGCGCTGGGATGTCTCAGGGTAGCTATTGTGCTATATAAATGTTTTTTTTCATTTCATTTCATTTCAAGTGGCAGTAAACTGCACACACAGGCCTAGCAATGACTGGCCTGAGACAGGTTTAAAAGGCTACTTGTGTTGGTGGCACAACCAATGGTGCAGACCCACTAGTAGCATTTAGATTACAGGCCCTGGGTATGTAGTATACCACTTTACAAGGGACTTACAAGTAAACTAAATATGCCAATGCTTTATTCGCTAACGTCGCTATGTTTAGGGTAGCACTGGTCAGAAGGTGGAAAAGTGACCAGAGTCCTATGGCTAACAAAAAGATAATGCAAAAAGAGGAGGTAAAAAGACAAATGGTTTTGGGGAAGACCAGCCTAAGCATGACAGGTCTAACAGTGGCACCATGAGTGCTGCAGTTCCACTAGTAGCATCTAATGTACAAGATCTGGGTACATGTAGTATCATTTAACAAGGAATTACAAGTAAACTAACAATGAAGTGATGGAGTGGCATAATGCTGCACACCGCCACTTCAGAAAGCAGGGCTGCACTATATTTAAAACAATATGGTGCAGCCCTGCGTTTACTCCTGCCCTGGCGCTAAATTTAGCAGCCGAGCGCCAATGCAGGCACCCTTGCACCATAGTTCAAGGGTGTCTGTGTTTAGGGGAAGATTGTTTATGTGCAGGAAGGTGCCCCTGCCTGCACAAAAACAATCTTTAAATTACATTTTGTAACTGTTATGTGTGCTGCTTACTGCAGCACACATAGAAGTTGCAAAATGTCATTTCTTTTTTTTGATTGTTCATGTGCAAGAGGGGACACCTTCCTGCACATAAACATACATTGGCAATTTGCTGTTTCTATGTGTACTGCACAACGCAGCACATATGGAAACAGCAAAAACGAGGAGAAATAAAGCATTTCTCCTTGTTTGGCCTGTTTAAGACCAGGTTTTCCCTGGTCTTAATTTTGAGGCTACCTCTTATTTATGCCACCCTTGTAAATAGGGGACAAAGTCAAAATCAATTTACAAGGCGGCATTAAGCCATGTTAGGTGGCTTAAAGTTGCCTTGTAAATTAGGCAAAGTCCCTATCGCATTCACATCACTAAAAGTGACGTTGTGCTGGCGATAGGGGCTTATAAATGTGCCCCTAAATGTGCCAATTACGTGTAGGCCAATTTTGCCATGTTTGAAGGAGAGAGCGCAACCACTTTACTACTGGTTACAGTGGTAAAGTGCACAGAGTCCTAAACCCAATAAAAACAAATTCAGCAAACAGGAGGAATGAGGAAAATGTTTGGGGGTAATACCACATCAAGGATGTCTAATTTCAATCTTTAACATCCAATATAATTTTGGTGATGAAATCTCAAATTTCTTTAAAGATTCTCACAGTCTTAAGAGCCTTTTAAAATACCACTAAGGTTGTTAATCCACCCGAAGGTCTACCATGTTTACCCTTTGCAGTCTTTTTAATATAAATCAAGTAATCATTCACAACTATCTCTTTGGTCTACCATCTTTCCCATGTTTCCTGCAAAGCCACAATCATAATATATTTATCTATTAATATTAAAGTAAGTGATTTCCAATTTCTGTTCAATCCAGCTATGTTCCTAAAGATAATTTGAGTAAAACCATTATCGGGAACTCCAAGGTGGGGGTTTCCAGACATGTCTGGAGTTTATTGCTACGGTGATACAATTCCATCCTGTTCATTAAAATGTGTGCCTATTTGTCTAAATTGATTTGAATTAGTTATTCCAATTTTTCTGCTGGCCATAGCATCACTATTGACATTAGAATAGTGGGTATTTTCTATATTTCATTCCCAAAAAGAGAAGTAGTGGCTCCCCATGACCGCATAAGTGTTATTACGTATAAATCAAGATACAGCACTACACCTTCCGAAAGGCCCGACCAGTCATGGACACCAACCTTCTATGAAGCAATTCTCAACAATGGAGGTGGTGCTTCTTAATATCAATAGAACACTTGAATGTTTCAATTATACGATCATTAAAGTGATCATCAAATAGTCAGTCAAGATGGAAAGTTCTTCAGTCAATCCATAGATACACGAAAGTCACAATGTTGAATCTTCAAAAGACTCTTATTCTTTACATACAAAAATTCAGCCAAGCCAACGCGCTACTAGGATAAACATATGTCTGTCATTGGGGTGTATTATTAAGGTTGTCAATTTCCATGAATTCTGTTTGTGTAATTTTATGGCATTTCTTGATTAAAGAACGCTCCCCTTTCAGGTCTAAAGGAGATTCTTCAACCTTTTTGTTTGCACTCATTTGAGATTTAATGTTATCTGTAATATATTATGCCCTCTGTTTGGTTATATGCTGTAGGAGAATATTTGAAATCTCATAAAAAGCCCATGCGGCCATCAATAAACATTAATTAAAGGAACACTACGTACACATCAATCTCATGTGTATGGGTATTTATCTCATTTCTCATATATATATTTTTCCCTTCATATTTTTCATTTTTTGGTAATCCTACCCATCTGGTACAATCACAACAATAATGTGGACAAACAACATCAACCACTACTCAAATCAAATCACAACACAATATAATCACACAAAAATGAAAGAAATTCAAAAATACATTATCTGCTGGACACCAATAAGTCCAAAGTAACTCACTCCAGTGAATGTCTTAACGCTTATGAATAACATGGGGATCCTTTTAGGAGGTCATCATCAGGGCAAAGTGGAACTTGTTCACTTTAAATGTAAAAAACATAATGTATATTAAAAAACACATAATTACACATTATAGTAATGCCCAGTGTAGTATTCACCAAGTGCAATTGACCGGAGGGTCTTGGGAAAGGTAGTTTATATTAAAGAAGTTGTTTGCAGTGTAACCAACAAATTAGATGGGCATAAAAAACAAATTTTTTTACAAGTTCATGGTCTGTCAAAAACATGGGAGGTGAAATTGACTATTCATATACATGGAATCTCATAATGAGAACTATATTCTCTGAACCAGTTCAAGGGAAAAATGTTAAGTCTCTTATAGTTATATCTCCTTTCCCCAATGGTATGCCGCCGGCAAACTATTTCCAGGTCCAGCAGGATATTCATGGTAAGTGTGATATTTAGTCAAAAAGATTAACAAACCTGATGATGTGAATCAAACCGGGCAAACAGGTACACGGGTTCATATAAACAGTCCAAATTATTGCAGAAAGACAGAAACTGAATCTTGATTTCAAGGAGATACGTATGTGCATGAAGTCTCATAGTAATTGGATATGTTCTCTGTACTAATGATTTGGATGATTAAGGTAGGCCTATTTTTGCAGTAATAAAACACTTATGGTCTGCATAGTATAGCATGTTACAATTGTTTCAGAACAACACATAATCTTTAAAAAAACAATTGATAACTCTGATAGCTTATTCAAGCCCGTTTCAGCAGAACGTAACTTCATGATTAACAGTGCCTCATTCCTGTCCAAAAAGAAGCCATCACCTTAAATATATTTCACTTGTCGTAGTACAGTCCATTTCACATCTTTTTAAAAGATTTTGTGTTGTTCTGAAACTAATGTAACATGCTATACTATGCCGACCATAAGTGTTTTAATAATGCAAAAATAGAAAGGGACATCTTCCTGCACAAAAACAATCCTACGAGGTATTTTCCTCTTTCTATGTGTGCTGCAGATAGCAGCACACATGAAGAAAGGAAAAACAAGGAGAACTAAACATATTTCTCCTCCTTACCCCCTCTGAGGGTGTACGGCTGTGACACTACCCCGGGTTGACATCACTTTGTAAATCTGGGCAGCGTCAAATTCCATGGGTGTTGCATGGGAAAAACGCAACACCTATAGATCTCCTCCCGAGTGCAAAGTAAGGTGACACAAGGGTTTGCGCTGCATTGCCTTACTCGATTTATGAGGTCACTCAAAGCCATGAAGGGTGGCTCTGCGTGGCTTCATAAATCTTTATGAGAGCCCTGCATCACGCATGTACCACTTTTACGTGGTGCAAAAGTGGCTGGGGGTTCTCATAAATAAGCCCATGGGGGGCTTATTTATGGGATTTTGGCATAGCGCAGGGCAGCAAGGTATCTTGCTGCACTGCCCTATGCCGAAGTTAAAGGGCAGGAATGCACTGTATTTAAGCAATGTGGTGCATTCCTGTCCTTTTACCCCTGCGCTGGAGCCATTTCTGCAGCCTTGCAAGAGTGCCTCCATTGCATGTAGAATTGTTTTTTGGCAGGAAGAGTCAACTTCCTGCACTAAAACACTCATAAGAGGCGTTTTTCGTTTCCCATGTGTGCTGCAGAATGCAGCACACAAGGAAAGAGGAAAAAACGAGGCGAAAAAAATCACGGATTTGGCGCTTCCCCGGGGTTACAGTACTTTGCAACTCTGGGGCAGCGTCAAATTACATGGGTGTTGCAGTGGGAAACCCCACTGTAACACCCATGGAACACCTCCTGGGAGCAGAGTAAGGCGTTGCAGAGATTTGTGCTGCACCACCTTACTCATGAATCATGGTTTATGAGGCCACTCAGAGACACACAGGGTGGTTGTGCGTGGCTTCATAAATCGAAATGAGAGCCCTGTGTCACGCATGAACCACTTTACGTAGTGCAAAAGAAATGCAGGACTCTCATAAATGAGCCCCTTAGTATCTAAATTCCATTCAGAATCATTCACTAACTTAGTCAACAATTGAGTGATTGGTTCCAAAATTGTATTTATTGGTGCTAGCAGGCTTAGATATCACGCTACTTACCCAGTGGAGCTCATCTTTTTTGATCTGAAGTGGCCTCACCTAGACCTTCCTCTATATTTACCAGCAGCCCTCTCTCACGAGTGAGACTGCTAATATTTTACATTAGCGACTGGCCACTCAAGAGCGGTAGACACAATCTACTCAGTTTTGATGGAAGGCATACTTCCTTCATAAGATGTTTAGTTTCTGACCCAACAATACGACTTGAGTTCATATTTGTATCCCACAGTCTGAGTTTTCCAGAAAACTGGAGCATAATCAAATACCTAGTTGATTTGATTGAGCCTTTTTGTCCGGATCCCAAGCTACTATCCCATGGTATGGATTCCAGTACCGATTTATCACTTAATGAGTTATAGTCGACTAGCTGATTCTCGAAACCATTAATTTCTGTAACCGCTGTGTATTTTATTATCTCGGTTATCGCCCGGTTCCCCCATTAGCTAAGGAAATAAAAGTCTCATTTAAATGTCCTTTTTGCCTTTGCAATTTCTTGTCTCTGAGACTGAAATAGAAGAGGTAGTCTCTTGGCTTTTTAGCAAAGGAAGACTCACAAGCATCAGGTGAAACACGGGTCCTCATAGTGATAAACTTCTGCAAGCGCCAGTTGTTCATACTTTTTTCACTGATTGAAGGTAAGATGTATACATCTATTGAATCTCAGTATCCCAATTTTTGTTACAGAGCAACATTGTTGCTTCTGTAAATCTGTGCCACCTAATTTAGCCGAGCTTGAAGTTCTTGAAGTTTGCTTTCATGGTAAAAGTTTTTTATTTACGTCTTGTATCACAGTTGTTTATATCATGGCTCACATTTAAATTTGGGTTTGTTAATTTGCCTCCTTCATTGTGTTAATGGCTTGGTTTATTCATTGGGCATATTTAGGGCTACATGTATGAAGCATTTTTGTAATCGCAAACGACCCGATTCTGTGAATTGGGCCATGTGTGACCCCAAAAATGCTTTTAGGGATGTGCAGAGCCCAAATTGCAATTCGGTAACTTGGAATGGTATGAACTAATGTTTTGCAACCCAAATGTGGCGGCAAAACATTTGCAATTTACTGCCAATTTAAAGTTGGTGGCAAACCATTCGCAAATGGTAAGGGACCCTTCCCTTTTGACAATGGTTTAAAAAATGTTTTAAGCAGACAAGAGCAGTTCAAGGGACTACTGCCTACTTTTAAAATGTGAAACTTCAAACTTTCATTTTTTTCCTTTTTAAACAGATCCTGTTTTCCTTTAAGGAAAATGGACTGCATTTAAAAAGAAAAGATTGCTTTATTAAAGCGATCACAGACATGGTGGTCTGCAGGCCC
The DNA here is from genome assembly GCF_964204655.1 of Triturus cristatus. Taxonomy (NCBI): domain Eukaryota; kingdom Metazoa; phylum Chordata; class Amphibia; order Caudata; family Salamandridae; genus Triturus; species Triturus cristatus. The sequence goes on from NC_140585.1 coordinate 641,173,225, forward strand.
CAGTAGGCCACCATCCCTGTGATTGCTGCAATTCCGAATGGGTCGCAAATTGAGAACTACCTCATTAAAATTCATGACCCACGAGAAATTAATATTGAAACTCAAAAGAGTTTCATACATTAGAAATAGCTATTTCCTAATTGCGATTTGCAGGAAACCCACTTAGGAAATCGCTATTCATGACTTTCGTACATCGAGCCCATAGTTTCTAATAGAGCATTTACTATACAGTAACTTGCCTCCCGTAAATTGTTTTAGGAGATTTTACTGATGAACTAGTTGGTACAGTCTCTATGTCCAACTGCTCTTCTGCCTAGGCTTGAAGAAGGTGGGAGGTCTATTTAAGTTATAATCATTGCTGACTATTTCAGAGATAGCTTTGGGAGGTTTTGCATGCTTTAAAGCAACAAGCTATATGATGTACATAATGGATCTGATATATTGAACATACCCAAAAAGGACAAGTCTTCTCCATTAGTTTCTTGCCTTTGGATTTTACAGGCATGTGAACTAGGACAATTTGTAATTGGCAACTTCAGCTTTATTTTACATCTCGTTTTTATTACTTATTTCCTCCTCACAATCCTTGATCTTAGTATCTGGATTGGGCTTCTACTTGTTTGAGCATGATCCCACAGTCTAGTACTATGTACATCGTCTCTAGATAAATTGTTTACAGGTAAATCAGAATGTATGATGAGTGGCATCGGTTTATGTTTCACCATGCTTGCAACCGAGTCAAAAGATGTAATGACTCCTACAGTTTCCCAAAATATCACTGTTGATACATTTCACATAGCTGTTGATTTTCCCACCTGAAGGTAACAATAGGATGACCACAGCAGTCGCAGTAGCAGCAGGAAGCAGCAACGTGAAGCAGCACCGGACCACTAGCCACCTGTGGATCACTCTAGCAATCTCCTCTACACCATGTACCTCACAGTTCCTATACAACACAGCAGCAGCCCTGCCAGCGCACCCTAATCCCTGCTGGCTATGTCCTTCAGGTGGGTACCTGGGACACTAGGCAAATACGCTGCATGTTACTGGAGCCAACAACAGGGGGAACCCCAAGTCGACATCAACATGTGCTACACACACATGACCGGCCCCTTCCACACAATACTGAGCTATAGATAATTTAAAAAGTTCAAACACATTCTTTTGCTACATGTTCTGCAGCAATATCCTTTAAACCATTACTCTGTAAATCTTGAAACTGATTTGCCCCATTGGAGAATTACATCCAAGGAGCAGAGGGGTGGTAAATAGGACGGTCAGAGGTGGAACAGTGACTGCACAGATGGGTTGCATAATCAGCATGTTGTACTATGTCCTTGTCATGCACTCACCTGGTCCCAACCATGGAGATGACACTGGAGCGGATGCTGGACCTCCTATCCCTCTCAGAGTCGCACAAGATCAAGGGACCAAACTCGTTAGATCATGCACAGACTCCGGAGGGGGAAGGGGATTGGGATAAAATAAGAAAAGAGAGGCTTACGATATTGGGTCAGCTAGGCGACACTGTGTAACAGGATCTGTCACTTCTGAGACCTTCTACGTTTGTAAATGTACACTGGACCAGAACCTCTGATTTTGTGATGAAGCAATGCACTGGAAACAAGAAGAGGCAGTTACCACCAATACACTAAAAGGTCTCTACATACAATGACCATGCATTAACTTACACTCCCAAGGACACACTCAGAAGACAGGTTGGAGTTACTTGCACTCCCAAGGATATGCTCAAAACACAGGTTGGAGTTACTTGCACTCCCAAGGATACACCAGGAATAAAGGTTGGAGTTACTTGCACTTCCAAGGATACACTCGGTACACAGGTTAGGGTACAGGGTTCATGCATATACAAAAGACTCTGAAGTGCTTTATCTTAACACGACTGTTCATCAGAGAAACACAGAGCTAAAGTCTCTATTCTTTGCTCAATCACAGTTCTAGCGCCAAGGTTGCAGGAAGAGTTCGGAGTATAAAAACAAAAGAAGCCCTGGAGTAAATCACAGAGAGGGCATGGAGGAAGAGCCTATAGTCTTTGAAGACATGGCTACTTGGTCCTGTTTACTACTATAGGAGGAATAGTGTGCACTAACCTGATATCAAGTACTTAGCCTAGTACTTCCACTTGACTGAAGTTCAATGAAGATCTCAAGGCTTTGTCTCAGGGAGTCACGTGGATCCAGTATAGCTGTGCATGAGGGAGACAGAAGGAAGACGTCAAGGGAACTGGAGCCATGGGAACCACCGGTTCACTTGGACTTGAAGGAGACTGGAGTGCTTCACGTTTTTGGCTAGATTCTTCAGCTGCATGGGAAGGGTGAAGCTTGTTCCGCAGGGAGCGAGGACAAGCCACGACTCTGAGTTGGGCAGGTTTATATAACCTCTCGAAGGCTCAACGGATGTAGATAGATCACGTATGGCATGTGGGACAGTTGGCTTTTTGGAAGGTGCTCGAACCTTGAATAAAACACGTGTTAGTACACTCGCTTTGACCTTATAGAAAAGGCAGGTGAAACTTGATGATCGGAACCTAATAACAGGAAACAAATGTATAATATTTGCTTTAATGTGCATAATAGAAAGCAACATCAAGTCCCTAGTAACAGTGGGAGCAAGGCTTGCCATTGGCTCATGATATTCTGAGGGAAGCTTGAAAGGATTCAATGGCAATGGAATTACGGGTCTAGGGGAACATCTATCAAGGTATCATAGCGCGTCATAAAGTGCAACAGGGGTAAAGTAACATGAGCCCTGCATGCTAGACCCACTACACAGAGGGTGAATGAGGGGGTCGTGATAGTCCTTAGGCAACAGTGTGTGAGTAAGCTGCAGATAAGTTAGTATATCAGTAGATTGATAATGGCACAAAGCTCTTGCACAATGCAGCAATTTCTCACTGGGCACCTACCCTCTGCCGTCCACCAAATGTTGCCACTTGATGCTGCCAGCAGCTAATCTCTACACGTGGCCCAAAGCCAACAGGCCAAACTGGCAGAGCCCATCTCCCACCACTGCCATCCTAGCTTCTAGGGTACCCGAGAGGAGTAGGGGGAGTAACAAAAAAATCAATGCAGCACAGCCTCCATGTCTTAAAAGCCGTACTTCGGCAATTACAGAAGCAGATATAACTGCTGGTAAGGCAGTGATTATACGCAGAGCAACATGCTCACAGCAAGGGACACTGCCCTCCTGAGTCTTCCTCTGTTACTACCCACTTCTTTTTAGGCAAAGAAGAAATCATGGTGAACACATGACAGCAAGGTAAATTATTTTTTGAAGGTCATAAATTCTTCTTGTTCTATGACCTGGCATGGACACACTGAAATGTAGAAGATATTAAGGGCCATTCACATAGTGCATCACAACCAGAACATCAGATATATATGGGGCCACTCTTTCCATCTGAATTTCAATATAAAGGCTAAAATACATAGTTTTATCCATTGAAGAAGCAAGAAAGGTGCTCCCACTATCTGCAGATGGAGAAATCACAATAGACCAACCTAGAAGAGAAAACAGACAAAGAGACAAAGAAAGACACAATGGAAAAGAGTCACCTGACCAAGCGAAAGACCTCTAAATCTAATGTTATTTTGCTATGAAATATTTCCAAGGTCTTCACATCTCTCTTTAAGGGATAGGAATTGTTTCCCATTAAGTGGTGATCCTCAGAGTGAGCACCCAATGTTGTTTCAATGTCATTAACCCTGTGTCCTAATGCACTGACTTTATGTTTAACTTCCTGTAGGCAGGTTTTGAGGTTGGATCTGATGGTTCCTACTTCTTCTTTTATTTCTTGCAGAAAACATCGCACAAACTTCTGTGAGTGGATGTGGTCTTGTGTTGATGTCTGTCCGCTCTAAGGAGTTTGTCCACTTTTCTCCAACATCATTCAAGGAAAATAATTTCTAACAACGATTGGATTCTTTTTGGATTCTAGGGTTTGCCATTTCTTCTATCATGCAGATCCCTGCTACCATGAAGGGTTGGTCCTAGGCCAGAATGGGGTCAAGCAGTATGTTGCTTCTTAAGGTTTAGATACAATTTGTTTGTCTTTTCCCAGGATTGGGTATCAAAAGTCATTCTGGTATTTTGTTGTGTCAAGGAATTTGCAGGGGAGGACCACTGGCCAATTCCTGTAGTAGATAGTGCATGCTTGTGCTGTGCTCAGGATGGCTTGTGACTGTTTTGTTAAGTAAAGTGTGGAGAGCTTCAGGAATTGTTCGTTACTACCCTGTCCCACTTGTGTCATGATGTTATAGGGTGAGGCCACTTCTCTTTGCCTGTTCCCCACTGTCGATTTGTAAGTACTGGTTTCAGATAGGTTATTGAGGTGTTGTTTTCCAATGCACACTTTTCCTAAGTTTCACCCTTTGTCTGCTCTCTCAGAAGTGTTTTTCTAGTTCTGTGTGGGTCTCCTCCTTCCTCTGCTTTAGTTCATAGGGTGCAGAGTGATCCATTCACAACAAACTTCTTTTTTGTGGTCCTGTGTAGACTAGCAGGAAGCCCTGGTTACTTTCCTTCGTCCCTGGAGGGCCCTACTAGGGTCAAAGCTCTCGTCATTTTCCTTGTGTTTCTCAGATTCTGTTCGCCTATGGTGGGCTTCTCTCAGTTGGTCTTTTATTTTAATGTGAATCGTCTACTGTGCCCTGAGCTTTCTTTATTTACCTCTGGGTTCTCAGACTCAGCAGTCACACCAGGAGCTTCTCCCTCAACTTAGCATGAGTCCCAACTCCCATTTCACCACTCCTGCACCACTCTCCGCCACTGCAACATACCACCATCCAGACGTGGCATCTGCCTAGGGACCAGAGCCCACACACAGATGTACCATGACTGGACAAGCCCACAATATCCACTGGCAGTAGTAATCATTTGCCAGTGCATAACAAAAACCTTAGGGGACTCCCCTGCAATCATCCTACCACCTACTGTTTTAAAGCACCCCACCCTCATAACCTAACTCAAAGTAAGCAGCAGGTTTTTCACTGATACAAATAGCTACTAGTTCTGTAGTCAGGGAGACATTAGGGTATATAAAAACAGGTTTTGGTGTTATTGACTTACAAAAATAAGCTATAGGGAAAAAAGGTGAAATGCTTGGTGATATGAAGGGATCTCAGGGCATAGTCATAGGTCTATGAGCCTTTCAAAGACAGCAGTGAGCAAAAGTGGTTCCTTTGTGCTGCTGAAAATTACATTTGAAATGCACAATGGACCATGTTACTGGTCATTTTTATCTCTCACTTTTCTTGATCAATCTTTCCTAGTCAGCCTCTCATCTCATTCTTTCATCAACTTTTCTGCTTCAAACAGTTCACCCAATTTCCTATTCTTCTAGCAGTGCTACCCATCTCTGACATCTTTAGGCCACCCTCTCACTAGCACTGCTGTCATTTACCTTTGTCATTATTATTTATATTGTTGCCAGTTTCCTCGCTCACCCCTTCCTGTTCTCTTTATTACACTTCTGTCCTGTGGTTCCGTTGATTTCTTTGAGTTTCATCTTCAAATACAAGCTTATGTCCCTCATTCTCATGCTGCAGTCATGATCCCTCACTCTTCCTTTACTTGTTCTGACAATTTCTCCCTCTCTTCTATTTATCCAGGGTTTCTTTGCACCTCAGTCTCTCATTAGTTCACACTAGCTCTTTTAATTTGCTGCTTACCTTCAACTCAGAAACTCTCCTTCTTTGTATCTCTAACTTTTTGCACTCTCCTCTATCTTTCCCAGTTGTACTGCCACCCTACCTCTCATATTTACCTTCAAATTGGACACACCATATTTTCTCATATCTATACCACCCCCCCACTAAATATCTCTCTTCAGTTCATCTCTTATTTTCCACTTTATTCTTTGCATTCTGCCATTACTCATCTCTCAATGTTACTTTCAGCACTGCTTCTGCCTCTGATCTTCTTGCTTCTGCATCTCCTGTTTCCTAACTATCTCCATCTTTACCCCTCTCTCTCATTTCCAAACTCCTATCACACTAGTTTCTTTCACAGATACCTCTCTCTTTCCCATGCACCAACTTACTTCTTATTTACACCTTACTTTTATTACTCCAAATATTTATTTCAGCTGACTCAACTTCCTGCAGCTTCCCTTACTCTTCACCCTTTTATATTCCATATTTTACACTTGTGTCATATCTCTTTCACATTCCATAACTTCACTCATCGTGTAACATCGATGCCCATCTAAATTCGTAAACATATAGAAATATAAATCTGTCTCCCTTTCGTATTTACACCCCATCTTGAATAGTCTCTCACACATGGGCTCAGGTTCCTGCTCATGCTCTTTTCCATTGTTCAGCCTTTGGTCCTGCTCTCTCTATTCTTTCTGCCCCTGGATCCTTTTTACCAACTCCTTTGTTTTTTTCCAGTCAGTTCCTTTCTTGATGTATATTTTTCAGTCCCTTTCATGTACCTTTCTAATTTCTTCCTCATCTTGTATTTCTGAGATATTGCCCCCTTTCATATATCTCTTTTGCTTTTCCTTTATCTATCACACGGATTTGTTCTCATGTGTTAACCCCATTCCTTTCATTCACTTCTATAGAGGTTTCTTCCAATCTTTTTCTTTCTTCTACTCCTCATGTTTCCTTTCCCCATACATTGTGTATCTCTTTGTCTTCACTTCATTGCTCCTTTTTCTTCACTATTCCTTACCTTCTCTCTTCCTTCTTTTTAACTCTTATTTTCATAGCATTTCTATGTCAACATGCTTGAGTCCTAACCGCTACATTCTCAATTCTGTCACATACTTCTTCTCACTGGGTTATTTATGACCCTCTGACCGATTATGAGTCTGGCGGTCCAGCTCATGGCGGCGCGGCAGTGGTGGTCCCCCGACTGCTCTATTATGATTAGGGTGATCGGACCGCAAAGACCTCTCCGCAGCCGCCAGGGAACCACCATTTCCTGGTGATATTGCAGTGGCCAGGAGTCGGCAATATGCTTGGCAGGACTGCCGCGGACCTGTCAAACATATTACGAGTTTCCTCTCCAACGACGGTGTGATGGAGTTTCCTACTCCATGAACACCATGGCAGAGTGAAAACAAAGGGGGCCCCCACTTTGGCATGGGGATGCATGTAGTGGGGCACAACATATGCCCCCCTTGTGTGCATGCACACCAGTTCCTGCACGGCATGGACTTTTCAGTCCATGCCATGCAGGAACTGTTTTTGACGTTCTCATTGCGGTGCCCAATTTCTGAGGCGCTGCCATGGTAATGCCAAAAACCAGCCCGCCAGACAGGAGGAAACATCTAATCTGGCAGGCGGTCTGACCAGAGCTTTGGCATTGCGGTGGCAGAGCAGACCCTGCGCCACACTGCCAAAGTCATAATCAGCCCCTAACTTTATAGGATTATTTTCAAAACTTACAATAGAATACAATAGCCAAAGCAGCAATAGAGCAAACTTCTCACTCAAACAACAGGTACAACACCAACAAAGCAGAGCACGTTTCTCACATTCATAAGAAGCTGTTCATAGGTAGCAGCAGTGCATCCTTCATTCACACACCCACAGTAGGTACTATGCAGGAAGCAGCATTGCAATGGAGAGTAAATATCCTCATGCTGGTTATGCACAAGCAGCAGTGGTGTAAGTTTTCTTCAAACAAAAGAAAAATAGCACACAGAGCTTTGGTGCAAGCTTCCCTTATGCAAAACAGACATAGCAGAGGCATCTTTTGTGCAAGCTTCCTTCACATAAATATCAGGCACACCACGAGCAACAACACTGCAAACTTTTTTCGCACAAAAAAGGTACAGAATGGATGTCAGCATTCAAATCGCTCTCATACAACAGCGTTACTGTGAGCATCAGTGCAAGCTTCCCTAGCAAAATCGGTCCTGCTTGGGCAGCCGATGTGCATGCTTCTCTTGCACTAAACATGAAATATATGAGCAGCAGCTATAGAGGTATCCCTCATGAAACAGATACAGCACCAGAAACAGGAACACTGCAAACATCCCTCATCAGAGAGATCCGCCATGGGAAACTAGAAGCAATGACAGCCACCTTCACTAGAGAGCTACCGTAGTGGCAGCAGCTGTGCAAGCTCTTCTCAACCAAACAGGTAGAACACAGCAGCAGAGCAAGCCTATGTTACAAAACAGATGACGAAGTTTGAAGGGATAGTTGTGCACAGGTGCCAGCTGGCAACATGTCACATGTGACACCGTCAGTCATTCCTGGTGTTTTATCCAAAGGCACAGGGCAAACCGGGATTTCTGATTCCATGTTTAAAAACAATGATCTTGCATAAAAAGCTAGAGCCAGCTGTAGGTTTATCACAGTGATGGCAGGAAAGTGAGGGTTTGAGTGAAAACGCACACACCACTATGTCAAATTTGCCAGGCACAAATCATAAAATGTGATGAAACATTTTGCTTGAACATGAAATACCTTGAGAAAACAAAAGACTAGAGGCATTTGGCAAAACAGGAACAGTTTGTTTAGTTAAACATTGCAGGCCATAGAACAGTTACAGGCATTGGGTCTAAGGACTATCTCAACTTACAATTAATCTGAGATGGGTTTATATACAATTAATTGAATGTCATAAACATTTCCAGCGATCCTTGTTTGGTAAGGGATTTGAACCACTGCCTTTGGAGTCATAAATTAATTTATTCGATTGGGAATCCATGTGGACCTCGCCCTTGAATGGACACAATACGACCAGTGGATAACATGTCCAGATATCCGGCATGAGGAGCAAGTGATGACTGCGTGTCCTGTTTGTGGTGTGTCTTGGTTGGCTATATGCTCCTAACTTCTGTGGCATCTGGCTTTATGGTGTTTTGGGAGCCTGCTTACCCCCACGGCCATGTGTCCTTTATTGGGACCAATCTTCTTGGACCATTGTGGTGCCACTGCGCCTGTGAGATTGATCTGGTATTTCCTGTTCATGAATTTGTCTGCCCACCATGTGCAGTCCCATCGGCAGCTTGTCAGTGACCTCAGGCCTAGACCTCAGAACCTGCCTAACTACGTATTTCTGAGAGGGGGTTGACGTGGAGTTCACAATGGGCAAATTTGTTAATACAGATGTAATTTCGTTTTTATACATAAATGTATCGTTCTTTATATTGACATCGACTTTCTCAATATTAACAAACACACAACCTCAGCGTGCCTTCAAGTGCATATGGGTTATGCATTTAAGGAGTATTTTTTTTAATCTTGTAGCTTTTAGAGTTATAACATATAGGTTTTAGCGATACCTGCAGGATCAAATAAGGTTTTTAAAGATGATTTATTTTTATTTTACTAATGGTTTCGCTTCACTTTATTGGGTGTGCCTAGGTTCCATTTCACTATGTGTTTTTTAGTATCTGTATATTATATTTCGTCTGTTCAGGCTCTATGAATGAACAATAAAAAACTTAGTTTGGAGAGTTCATAGTGATGTGAGTAAAGAGGTATGTCAGGGGACTCTGCACCATGGAAAATGAAATGTGGATGAGTCAATGGCACCGTGTCTCACTTTCTGAATCTGGGGCAGATCACACAAACACCCAGGGCAGGGTTTCTCATTAGTGGCACCCAGTATGACAGTCTTTGTTGGTGCCCTGCCTCAGTTTCCATGACCTCCTTCTCCATGGATTCATTTGCTACCTCCCTCCATTGGTGCACCTCATCTCCCCATAACCCCAAAGTATCATGTCAGAACACTTTTTATGTCACACACACATATTACACAGAAACAATGAATCATACAAATATGCAAATCAATGTTAGGAAATGTTTCATAAGACAATGAACTGCAAGGTGTAGGGATTATGTAAATCATACTGATAGGCATTATGTGTTAAGAGTGATCTGTCTGGAGAAATGCAAACTCAGAGTTTAATATGTAACAGTGGTTGGGGTTGTATATATATATAATACTTTTTTAATACTGAAATGAACCCTTTCTAGCAAACTTAGAATAGCAAAAGTATGAGAAAAAAATAAGGTTCCAAGCTTATACCTTGCAGTGTGCATGCAGCTCTTTGATAATGGTACATAGCTTACTGCGCTATATTATGAGGATTGTAGCTTACCAACAGCAAATACCAAACCATTCTCTGTGAGAAAAGTAGATGCCTACTAAGCTATCACCATAAAATACAATTCGGTGATCTGCTTGTTACACATTTACAGCAGGCTCATTAACCCTCTGTACTACTTCATAAGTCAAATCTATGACCAGACATAAAAAACAGATCTCTCCAGCAAGTACATTCTTCACCAGTTATCTTACTGCTAATCTTGTGCCTTGAATAATTTGTGTCACACAAAGATCTCTGCAGGCTGCTTTTGTCTCCCCTGTCGTCTGACCTGTTTTAAAGACTGCACTGCAAACGCCTTTCCAGTTTCCTCTCCAATGCTGATCTCTGAGGCCCTGTATGGCAAATTGGAAGTGCAGCAGGAAAAGAGTGTTTTTTTTAACCCACCAAGAGACCCTCGCTTTCAAATGAGAGGCGCTCTTCAGTGATTTTTTTTTCCCTTCACCTCTGCGACTAATGATAGGCCTCTGACTGGCCTCTGACTATGCAGCTTCTTTTTTTTATACTGACCTTGTTTTAAAATATATAGATTATCGGCACCTCGGGTGCTGGATCAGTGAGGGCTCCCCCTCTGACCTCTAAGGCAACCATGGGGGTTAGGGGCGCATCCGGTATGCCCCTACAGCGACCGCTGCCCCACCTCTTCTTCCAAATAACAGTTGACAGCAGCAGCGGTCCCTGGAGGGAGTTCCGTGGGGCGGAAAGGCGGGGCGGGGGAGGGGCAGGGTGGGGGGTACTAAACTCCGGAATACGGATAATTGGAGGTAAGTAAACAATTAAATAAATAAAACGAATTTCGTAGCGCGCGCTGCACCACATTTTGTGATGCAGGGCGTCCATTGGTTACAGTCACTCTATTTAGCTGCTGTCCACACCCTTCTGGAGACACTACTTGAAGTGGCCTAAAAGGTCCCTAGTTAGATGTATCAGTTTACCTTGAGGGAAAACACTACTTCAATATGGCTCACTCCAGGCCCTAGGTTTTTCACCTTGGGCTTTTGTCCTGGTCTTTTGTGTTCAGTGCTGTGGGTTCCAATGGCTGTGTCTGACTTCTGGGGTCATGCATTTTACTTGGAGATGTTAAAAAGAGTTGGGGGCTCTTGCCCTTGACAACACTGTGTCCCTGGGCGTATTTAAGAGCCAGAATCAGAAAACTACATTACCAACCTGGATATGTAAATTTTAAACAACCTGATAAAACACAAACATTTTGTGTGTGGATAATTCATGTTTTAGGGAGGGTTCCTTATTAATTACTTGAACACTTTCAACTTCTTTGAGTTGGCAGTTTCAACTTCTCAAATATCTACTTAAATAGATGTTATCTTATATTCTCTTAAATGTAAATAAAGTATGTACATTCACTGAATACCATATAATTATTTTCCTAATTGTGTTGGTTGAAAAGTGTCCACTGACACACCTGGGTACCAAATGAACAGTTTAAGGGCAGATTTATCATTATTTCACAGCAGTGCAGAGCAGTGCAGCAAGCGACACATCACAATGATAAAAATTCCCCAATATTTTTAATTTTTCTCCTAATCTATTCCTAGTAAATAACATGCATTTCATTCATGTGTGCTTCCAACATTCGTTTAACCTAGCCTGCAGCCATTAATCAGCTTGCCCATCAGTTGATTATCAACAATGAATAGTTGGATGTTCGACGATGTGAAAGTGAAAGGAATGTATGTGTAAATGTTGTTATAGCCTGACCTTGGAATGTCACAGTTGAATGTCCATACATCTGTTTAATTATAGAAAGGCAGAGTCTCTTGTGTGAACTGTATCGTTTGCTAAACATTAGAGAAATGACACATACAATGTACTGTTTGAACATGTTTAGGTAAATGTGCTTCATGGAACAAATAACTGTGTATTTAAAAGACTTATTATATATTTATTCTATATTAAAATGTTTGCACATTTAGAAACTCGAACCTAAAGAGAGGCACTTCAATGGTAGTAGTTTAATTTTTTATAAGAAATTGTGGACGTAGGGGCATATTAACAAGGGCCGGCGATAAATATCGCAAAGCGCGCTTAGCGCTTGCATATTTATCGCCGGCTATCTCTGGAATTTATCGCCCGGTTTGCACGTTATTAACAACGCACATCGCCGGGGCGATAAAAATTCCAGAGATAGTTGGGATATCGCCGTTTTCCATGGTGGAAAACGGCGATATCCTAGATGATAGGGCCTGTGGTCTTAGCCACAAAATCCACCCCCCATGTTAAGTATGCCTTAGTCAGGAATTTAACAGATGTTAAATTCCTGCGTTAAGGCATACTTAACGCGATTTTAAAAATCGCTACCCTCCCTTGTTAATATCGCGAAGCTGCCTTCGCGATATTTTCCCAAGGGAGTCTTGTCAGGCACGCCTCCTTTGCATCTCATTAACGATGCGATCAGAGGCGTGCTGCAAACGGGCGCTAAATCAGCAAGACACGCGACAGCGTGTCTTTCCTGATACGGCGATGAAATTATCGCCGCTTTTCGCCCGAAAACGGACGCAAAAGCAGCGATAATTTCATATCGCCGCCTTGTTAATATGCCCCTAGGTTTTTAATTAAGAGAAAATTACCTACAGTTTTGCTATGCCAGTTTGCTGATTCATGTTAAAATACGCTCAATGTTTTCTATGCTGCTTCTCCACCAAAAAAGAAATGTTTAAAGCCACAGAAATAGATACAGTGTAGTTTGACGTGTTATTGGTTTATAGAAAATCTTATAATCAGTTTGATCGTGTGTTTTACAAGCTATAGCCAGAGAAGTCATGATATTGTGATTTTAATGCATAACTTAAATATATGGTGAATTCTAATTTGTCTATAAGTTACAGTATTATGCAAATAGATATACTGATTGAGTTGTTTTGCAGTCTGATTTCGTCCCTTTCTTAATGTTTAAATTCCTTGAATAAATGCCATGTATTTAAAGCACGTCTAAATGGTTGGCAAATGCATTCACGAGTGGGTGTGAGCTCCGAGAAATATCAATCTCCTAGCTCACAGCAATAGAGCCCCTGAAAAGAATGTGTGCAATTTATTTGACATAAGGACCAAATGATCCCAAATCCAAATATAGGGAGTAGAGTAGCCTCGCAGATACATGGTTAGGTTATTCACAGATTCAAAGCACCTTCGTGAAAGGGTAAATGTCCCAGCTCTGAATCTATGACGATATATCAGAGCAGACACACCCCAGACATCTGGGATAGAGATCAAAGATTACATTAAACTAAATCCTTCACAGGCTAGTGCATTTTGCCCCTAAGGGTTAGACATATGGGCCGGATGTACGACCATTGACTTTAGCAAGTCACAAATTGCACCGAATGGCGACTCACAATTTGTGACTCGCTAAAGTGAATGTACAACAGTGTCTCAGACACTGTTTGGGATTCCCAATAGGGTTGCAAATTGCATACTCATCAATATTCATGAGGCAAGCACAATTTGCGACCCCATTGGGAATGGCAAGCACTCCCAGGGATGGTAGCTTGCTGGGGTCAGCAGACCACCATGTCTGTGACTGCTTTTTAAAAAAAGCTGTTTTTTTTTAAAATTCAGCCCGCTTTCCTTAAAGGAAAACGGGATGCATTTAAAAAAGAAAATGAAACTTTTCAGTTTAAATTTTTAAGGGCAGGCAAATTCGGTCGCAAAACAACAGTACAGATATCTCAGAGCAGACACAACCCAGGCATCTGGGTTAGAGATCAAAGTTTACATTAAACTAAATCCTTCACAGGCTAGTGCACATTGCCCCTTAGGGTTAGACATATGGACCAGATGTACGACCATTAACTTTAGCAAGTCGCAAATTGCGCCGAATGGCGACCAACATGTCTGTGACTGCTTTTTCTAAAAAGCAGTTTTTTTTTTTTATTCTGCCCGTTTTCCTTAAAGGAAGACGGGATGTATTTAAAACAGAAAAATGAAACTTTTCAGTTTAATTTTTTAAGGGCAGGCAAATTCGGTTGCAAAACAACACTACATGGCATTGTGACTCGCCATTAGGAAGGGACGAGCCTTCCTAATAGCGAGAGTCGCATACGCTATTTTACAAGTCAGTGACTCGCAAAATAGCGTGTGTACATGCCTGGACCCTTTTTTTCAGGCGCAAATGGGCCGATCTCCCGTTTGCAACCGCAAAAAAAGGTCTCACATATGGCCCATATTCTTTTTTTTATATATTGCATACACATTTGGAAATCATTTTTGAGAACCCATCATGTAAGAGTTCCTTGCACACCCAAGTATTTTAAAAAGACAACGTTCACCAGACATACAAATGCAAAGCGTCTATTACCACTGGTGACTGGTGTAATATAAAGTAAAAAGCGATATAGTATAAACCATCAAATTTGAAAATTTGTTTTTTTACATTAAAGTGTTTAGTAAAGGATGTTCTTATATTGAATTTTCCTTTGAAATGGGCAGGACCCGAAAACTAATTAGAAGGGTTAAAGCCATGGTGTGCTTTTTTTTACAAAAATGGAGTGATGTTTTAAAGGTATTCTTCTTCTAAGTGCTCAACACCACACAAATAAAAGGTTGAATATGTGTGTGTGTGAGCCCTAGTCCAATTTCTAAACCTGGAACCTGTGCAAGGATTTAGAGACTTGATCACACAAGAAAGAGTGCAGTTGGGGCTGTGATCAGGGTTCACACATTGTGCCTTTGTCCAAGTCATTGATCATGTTATGCTATGTTAACAGAGCTTGTGGAGCGCACTATACCCGAAGGTGTCAAAGCGCTTTGGGAGGCATTGTGCAGCAGTTTATAGCAGTTACTCGGATACCTAAGGGGATTAAGAGGAAAAAAGCCATGTCTTTAAGTGCTTTTTAAAAACAGAAAAGGAGTCCGGACCAGCAATGTGAGGAGGAAGAGTGTTCTAAGTTTGGCTGCAGCCACCGAGAGGGAGCAACTGTGCCATTCTGATCTGCCAAAACATGGGTATTATTATGGCCTTTTTGTGGAAGGAGGATCTGAGAGGTCTGCTAGGGAAGTACCAGTGAAAAAGTGAGTTAAGTTGACTGGGACCTTTCTGATTTAGGGCTAAGAATGTCATACAGAGAGCTTTAAAAGTGATCATTTTTTTTATGGTGAGCCAATGGAAGGAACAGATGCCATCCTTGACCGGCACATGTCTGGGGATATTGAGAACCAGACGGGACGCAGCTTTCCAAGTGATTTGGATCTTATGAAGGCAAGAGTTCTTAATGTTGAGATATAAAGAATTGCAATAATCCAATTGTGAGGTGACCAGAGCGATAATAACAGATTGGCAAAGTTCTAGGGGAATTTAGGGAAAGATCTTCCTCATGATCCTAATAGGAATAGGAAGCCGGAACTGGTGGTACGGCTAACCTGAGTGTCAAAACTTAAGGTGTTGTCAAAGATGACACCCAGGTTTTTGGCGGACGTGACCAGAATAGGAAGCGGTCCACAATTCTTTGGTCTCCAGATGTTAGGCCAGATGGATTCCACTAGATACATATGAACTAGAACTTCATATGTATCTGCCTTCATTTTTAGAGCATTGTCCTTCATCCACTTACTGATACATTGACTGAACTTCTCTACCACAGAAGTTGGGTCATTGATTATGGATACGATGATCTGTGTGTCATCAGCGTATGACAGTACACGAACCTGAAGGAGCCCACCACTTCTGCCAGAGGAGCCACATAAACTTTCAAAAGGGTCAGGCTAAGAGATGATCCCTGGGGCACTCCACAGGGAGGTTAAAAGCTTCCACCCTAAGACACCTGCAGCTGACAATGTGTGCTCTGTGAGTTAAAAAAGAGCAAAGAAGCTTCAGGATGGTACCATGTACACTGACTTGCCATAGACGTTGGGCCATCTGTCCCAGTGACACAGTGTCAAATGATGCTGCTAGGTCAAACATTGCCAGAATGGCCGCTACCCCCACCTCTGGTTCACCTGACAACGGATATAGTCAGCACCCACAATTAGAGCTGATTCTGTGCTATGGCCACTCCTGAACCCATTTTGCGTATGGTCAAGGACCTAATGAGTATCAATAAATTTGAGTAATTCCTGATTCAGGAACTTTTTCAAACTCTTTGCAGGTGCTGATAACAGGGATATGGGGTGGACGTTTTTCACATTTTCGGGGTCTGCACTAACTCTTGTAGGAAGAGGAGTCACAATTGCCTCTTTCCATAAACTGGAATATGCTCAGATTTTCAATAACATGGCAGACTGAGTGAATGTTTGTGTGCTGAGAAATCTGTCATGCAAATTATCTAGCACTACCTAAATGGAAGTTGTGATGCACCGGTTATTATTTTATAAAAAGGTATAAAATATTTTGCATTAAAATGAGGTAGCACTCCCTCTTTGGTTGTTAGGCAAGTGCACTATTTGATGCAAATTTGATAACATGTTCAGCAATGAAATTGCCAAACAAATTAGGAAATCACTTTTTGATTGACATGTGAGAAGGTCCCTTGTTTTCATAAATAATCTAATGAACAGCTAGAGCAAATTAACTAATTTTGTAGACAGATTCTTGAAAATCAGGGAAGGAAATCCACAGCTCTATTTGCTTGTCCTCTTTATAAATAATTTCAGAAAACAGCGAACAAATCTAAAAATGTATGCTTTACTTTTGCCACATAACTTAACCTTGTCCCATATGTCAGAGCGATATTTCATTCAGTATTTTTAAACTGACTCCATAGAGGGAGAGGAGCGTAGCCCCACTAACAATATTGCCCCCAGATATGTATAAATAAAATGGTAATAAAGTTCATTTATTACCATTTTATATTCCTAAACCTGTCCCAAGCAGAGTGTCAGACGGGGACAGGGCTTTCGGATTTCCGCTGCTGCCAGTCAGGCAGCAGTAGAAAGCAGCGATGGGCAGGGCACTTTAAGTTTAAGGTATGCTTGTCTCTTTTGTCAGCCGTCTTGTGACAGCCAGCAAGACATGCGCAGTTTAAACCTCTCTAACCCAGCTCTAACCCAGCTATCTAAGAAAGCTGGGATAGAGGCAGCATAGATCTCCATTGCCCTCGGGAGCAGTGAGAGGCCACTCCCTCCAATCCTGGTGCTTCTTTCATACTGCATGAAAGCAATGCCAAGATTGGTTACTGATGTTTCCTGATCCAGCGTTGGAGCCTGCCTGCCTGACTGGACACGAGCAATTAGGAAGTCGCACCAGGATTGATGGTAAGTGTAATTTGTTTTTATATCTATACATTTTATTTTTCCTCCCGCTCACCGCTCTCCTTACTTGTCAGCCACCACTGAAACTGACCTGCTCATGCATAAACTTACATTTGTGTCAAAGGATCAGAGAACATGTGAGGTTAATGTATCAGTCAACTCACAACTTAATGAGTGAGAACACTGGTTAATAGTGATGAGGAATGCTTGCAATAATCCTAACCACTAGCAATCACTCTGTGTAGCATTCCAACCCATCATTCACCAGGCAGTTTGGACCCTGCCATATGCAAATTAGTCTTGACCCTGCTCTAATGGGAACAGTACTGCCTAATGAACAATAAATTGTATTTTTGTAAGACTCTTCATTGCTGATCATTTTAACAAGATATGATTGCACCGGACAAAGGCACTGATAGCAGCCACAGTAACAGGATTATCTCAATAATTTACAAGGTAAACCTACAACAATAATAAAAAACCCAAGTATGAGGGGTGAAAGAGACCAACAGCCATTCATGGGTCCCCAGGAATGTTTTGTCAGTATAGGCCTTACTAGTGTGTTATGAGGTGTGCGTCAGAATAAGGAACAGGGAGCAAGAGTTCTGACACAGGCACAGGTGTATTGTAACCCCCACAAACCACCATCTGGTACCCACATTGGTAGCAATGGTAGAGTGAGGTGCTAGCGTCAAGGGAACAGTGCAGGAATGGGCAGGTGCCACATTCAACACTCAGTCTCCCTCTCATAGAAGCAGAGTGTAGGCATGCAAGCAAATGTTGTGACGTGTCGTGACCCATGATAAAATATGGACATAAAGGGTTAAATGGTATAAAGAGATGCCATGGTGAGGTATGTAGAAAAAGTGAGCACGGGACATGTCACTGCAATGATAGGGAATGGGAAAGGTCGGGTGAAATGGGTTCCACCCACGCACATGAGAATGAAGATCAATGCTCTTTAGGACGCCAGTAACTGGGGTTGCCCTGTTTCCCGTGATACTCTGGTGTGGTGGACATGCTCAGACCTCCGCATAGGACCACAAAGGCTTTATAAATCCTCTCAATACCATGTTAAATGTGTCTAACTGATCATTAAGCTTATAGATGATGGGACCTGATCAGATGTGTCTATCAACTCCCTAAACCGAGCTGAGTGTGCTCTGACCATCACAGATTTCTAAAGTATTAGTATGCAAACTCCACCATAGACGCCATTGCGAACAATCTTCTCCAGTGAGCTGGAATGCCCGACATGTAGTGAATAGAACCAGTAGGTACGACTTGGGAAATAGGATCCAAAGGACATCCTCATTGTAAACCATATCCATGACCAGTAATGCATGAGACTGCAGCAGAACCATAAAATATGCACAATGATACACCCTGCCTTTCCTCATCTCTGGTAGTTTGAGTCTGGTCTCATGCAGGCCATGATTGTGGCGATACCAGTCATGCAATATTTTTAAATAGGTGTACCTAAGCCCAGCCTCTGTAGTCATGTAGTAGTAGGATGTGAGGCCGCTCATCATTGAATTAGGTTGATAGCTTTCTGTCGGTGTCAAAAAGAGTGAATCGATAGTGCCTGTTGGCTGTTTCTGCAGGGTCATCTCCAAATTTGATGACCTCACCCTCCTGTTTCTGCACCTGTTTTTGTTGGCTTTTAGGACTCTGCATACATGACCACTGTACCCAGGACCTGTAAATTAAATACTACTAGTGTGTACAGTTTTAAACTGCCATTTCAAACTGGCAAAATAGACATTTTGCCAGGCCCAAACCTTTCTTTTTAATACTTACAAGTCACCCCTAAGGTAGACCTTGGAAAGCCCAGAGGACAGGATGCAGTCCATTTAAAAATGTGGACATCTATTTTTAAGTTTTACACGTCCTGGTAGTGAAAAACGTTTACATTCGTTTTTTACTACTGTAATGTTCAACTCTCTCATACGCAGTGGCGTTGCGTGGGCGGAGCCACAGGGGTAGTTTCCCCAGGCACAATATTCTGAAGGGGTGCAAAATTGAAAAAGAAAATGTAAGTGTCGTGGTCAACTGTCAGAAAGCTGCCTGCAGCGTGCTTTCCATGCAGCTTGCAACAGGCTTGGGGGCAGCTGGCTCTGCTCAATCTGGGCTGGCTTAGGCAGTCTCTGCCTACAATGTATCAAGTAACTTTATTTCCCAAAGGCATCCAGTTCACTGAAGTGAGGTGCATCACGGAGTGACTCAGTTTGCATATGCAGCCCTATGGCTACTGTCAAGGGAGCCAGGAGACGACAGACGTTACCCACGTAGCTAGGCGGGTGGCCAGCGGGGCTGCAGACAGTTCAAATTGTCAGTGCAGCCCTGCTGCTGCTGCTCGCACCACGCCTTGTTTGTTGTGCCCACTGTGCCGTAAATGACACTGTGATGACCTGTGGGCGGCCCAACCTTGCCCAAAGCAGCCGTAATTTCAGAATGGTCCTGCCATTGGGGGACTTGAGTCCTGACCCGCGGATCATGCAGGTGGGAGGGAGTCATCACACGGACTGGCCTGTACTGCTACAGAGAAAGGAAGTGTCAGTTAGTACTTTCAATCCACACTGGGGCCTCTCACATCCTCTTGTCGTGTCGTAGAGAGCCTGGACAGACAGTCATGAATGATGCCATTAATTTGTCCAATTATTTGCCAGGGAGGAGCCACTGAGGCCCAGTCGGTGGCTGAGGGAGCATCTGTTTCCCTACCCTGCAACAGGTGTCTGACTAGGCAGTGGCAGGTCAGATGTTAAATGTTCTGCCTGTGTCCCCCCATTTGTTGCTGCTGCCACCGGGCAACTGCAGCACTGTTTCTTGTTGCTCTAATGGGTGTAATTTCTAATATTTATATGTTTCCCTCGTCTTCATTGCCTATTTTTGCTCGCGAGAATGTGTGACTCGTAGTCGTTGAAATGTCACTCATAATGACACTAAAATTAAGGAAATGCCACACATAGCAATCTTGGCAGCTATGCTCATGCATTTCCCCTTATCATTTAGACACATGCACACATGCATCTGCAGCTCGCAGTGCAGAAGGCCACAGCCTTGAGCCCCCTCCCCCCACTTTTCAGCCTGAGGCATATGAATTACTGCGCCCCGGGCTCTGTCAACCCACGCTATGCCACTGCTCATAGGATAAGATTGGAGTTACCTTATTACATTTAATAAGTGGTAATTTACAAATGGGAGTAGGTCACCAGACCATGATTAGTGTCTACGGAATTGTAATGAAAAGTCCTCTCTTATGGTGAATTTGGATTTTAAATTACACAATTTTGAAAATGCCAGTTTTAGAAAGTTGGCATTTTTCTGCCTTAGCCTTCTTATGCCTGCAGCTTGTCTCTGGGTCACATGGCTCGGTGTGGCTGACAGTTGGGCTTTGTGTATTCGTCCTACACAACCACACAATGGAAGGCTTAATTGTGCCTGGAGGTGCCATCCCTGACAGTATGGAAGGGCGGAGCTGGGAACAGCCCTGCTTACACTTGAAAAGGCTGTATCCTGTTCCCACACAAAGGGCTGCATACCCACTGTAGATAGTCTGGAGACAGGCAGGGGGGGTATGCATGTAAACTTCAAAGGGAAACCCCTACCACTAGAAGCTTCTCCCACTTCAATGGAAGACCCAGTTATAAATATTGAACCCCAGGCACCAACTCTTCAGTACACCACTGGACCTGGGGATTCTCTGCCAGGAAAAAGGACAGTTGTGCTGCTGAAAGGTCTATAACTCTGTTAGACTGCTACTCTGAATGACTTCGGCACTGCTGTGCTGACCTGCTGCCTGATGCCCTCTTGCCTAGGTGAGAAGGACTCGACCTGCATTTGTTGCACCCAGAACCCCAGAGTTACTCCAAAGGTTAGTTAGCTGGTCCTCTGACTAACGCCTCAGGCACAGAAGGCTCCAACAACCTTGAATCCAGTACCTGAAATCTGCCATCTGTGAGTCCTACATTTACAAGTGGTGTCCCCCAGGCCTGGACCCTGGAAGTTGGCCTGAAAGTGCTCTGAAAGCACATCAATGGATGCAGCAGAACTAACACATCTCCTCTGCCTCATGGTGCAATCCAGAGCAGAAACAACACATCACGCTTTGGAATTTTCTTTTTGAAAATTAAAAAAGGTGTAAGTTTGACGGACAGCTCCATCATGTTGATGGAGCGATGGAGCTGTCCGTCAAACTTACAGTGCATTTCCAGGAACCATCGTGATGGCCGTTCCTGGAAATGAAAAAGATGTCCACAGGGGCAGCCGGCATCTCTAACTACAGTGGGCAGAGTACACTCACCATGGTAGGAGTAAAGTACTCATACATGGTGACTGTAATTACTCCCACAGCCAAGATTTAAATCAGCCACAATCAGAAGACAGTCTAGAAATACCAGAAGAGATGACCTATGTAGAAGCCATTCGAGAAGCCCTATGCTACCAACTTGAACTTTCAACTGGCAGGCTGAACACTAAAGTCCCATCCTTATTTAATCTGATGCAGTAGGTAAAATCAAAAGTCTATGGGCAAAATATGATAGAGGACTTGAACAGTTGTTCTACCATAAGAAAATGTAATAATTCGATGGAGGAAATGATTGAAAATAAGACTTCACACAACCATCTGAATGGAGAGCAAACAGAACAGTGTTAGGGTATTGTGTGGCCAGTGTTAGGATATTGTGTTGCACATCAAAACATGTCCCTTGCTGTGAAGGATACACCCTGTGATCCCTTATAAACAACACAAAAGAACACAGTACTGAGACACCATATAACTTCAACCATATAAGGATTGTGGAGGTGGGGCATGGATTTATCTCTATATTTGTCTGTGGGTAGTGTGGCATCAGTGAACTGTCCCCAGGCAGTCCACCATTGGATGACAGATTCCAGGCTGCTATTTCCGCAGCCAGACCATTTTTACCTTCCAGCAAAAGAAGGTGGCTATCGAGGTCAGAAGAATTGTAGTGTTCAAGGTTCACATGTCTTTATAGCTCCTACATCAACACTTTCCAAGAATCTTTCTAGCTCGTTGTGCTCATAGAATTCCCAGTTCTTTCCATCTTGTGTGACAAACATGGTCCCTCAATTAGTCTTGAGCTATGGTTGAAGGGCCAAGAACCTCCTTTTCTCTATATTAGTATCATGAGCAAAACCCATTAAGAATTTTGTAGTTCATGTAGAATCACTAGTTTGAGTCCCAGCAAACCAGACTTGGCCTTTTATCCTTCCGAGGTAATTAACTAAAGTATCATAAATTGGTTAAAAATGATCATCTTTGATTTGTAGTGCTTAGAAACAGTATCAAACTTTATATAAAAACATCATGAATACTATTTAGTCTAAAAATATGGCTATACTTTTACAATATTATCACTATACAGCTGCGTGGAATTTTCAAACCTCCAACACCTTCTATAGTGGTGGAAATTAGGGGCCAGATATACGACCATGATAATTTGTAACTCGCAGATTGCGCTCGATTGCGAGCGGCAATTTGCGAGTCGCAAAATGTCATGTACAACAGTGTCTGAGACACTGTTTGCAGTTCCCAATGGGGTTGCAAATTGCATGCCTCATCAATACTCATGAGGCACTCGCAATTTGCGACCCCATTGCAAATGGGTGACCCTCCCAGGGATGGTGGCCTGCTGGGCTCAACTGACCTCCGTGTCTGGGACTGCTTTTAAATAAAGCATTTTTCTTTATTTTTTTAATGCAGCCGTGTTCCTTATAGGGAAGCGGGATGCATTTAAAAATGAAACGTTTTCGTTTCATTTTTGAAGAGCAGGGAGTGATCCCTGGGACCACTGCCTGACCCTAAAAAATATTTTCACCTACATTTGCAAAGGGACCCCTTCCCATTTGCGAGTGCATTACCACCCTCTTGAAGAGGGCAGTAAATTGTGAGTGTTTTGCAAAACATTCATACATGGGGTAGAGAGTCGCTATTAGGAAGGGGCGCCCTTGAAATGCCCCTTCCTATAGCAAAAAAAATGTGACTCGCTAAATAGGAATTGCACATGGCCCTATTCGTTTTTGCATGCTCAAACGGGGTGCTAACCCATTTGCGCATGCAAGTTAGGGATGTACATCTGGTCCTAGATTCCTGAAGTCACACACTTGTATTTTCTTTTTAAAAGACAGCGACACTACTGGAGTACTGGTCATTACGTTAATTGATCTACTTATAAATATTATATTTATACGGCAGTCTCCCTTCCTCTCACCCCAGTTCAAGACTGCTTTTCTATAATATTTAGATTCCTCATTAGCATTTCTAAAATTAAGCATGGTTCTAAATATGCTATAAGCAGGACACTTTGTTAGGCAGGATATTCTACGTGCTGTACGTTTATTAAACACATTTATCGAATAAATAAAAGCTGGCCCCTCAAATGCACCTCTGTGCATATTGCATACCTGTTCACAATATGAGGTGCATCATGGCACACCCCCAAAAGCCTGACTCCATGGCTTATATTCTCCACAGGGGCCAGTCAAAAAAGTGCTGGAGGGCCCCGGACACATGCTAGGTGTATTCCTGATGTACACGAATAGTCTGTTTATTTAGTTATTTTTTTAAATCTTTGTTTATCGGCCTGGTCTGTTGGTGACAAAGAAGATTGACCAGGATTCGTTCACCGTGATCCGGCTTCGATCAT
Organism: Triturus cristatus; assembly: GCF_964204655.1. Classification (NCBI taxonomy): domain Eukaryota; kingdom Metazoa; phylum Chordata; class Amphibia; order Caudata; family Salamandridae; genus Triturus; species Triturus cristatus. The sequence continues at coordinate 641,197,192 of NC_140585.1, forward strand.
GCATCTCAAGCAGACTTTGTAAGCCCACTGGGATTCCTGGGTGGGTGTAAAAGCCATGACCAGTAGTTCAGAGATGAAGTGCAGATCCTGAGATTGTTTGCCTCTATCCTCTGAGTCAATAATATGCCTGTAGAGCGGCCATAGCTCCTGACCCTAGACTGAAATTCAAGTTGATATTTTCCATCTGGTCTTCCTCTGCAGCAATATGATGCTCTGCCAGATCCATTTTGAATTGGAAAGAAGAGATTTTAGCAAGGATGCATTTGTTTTCAGTGTCGTCTATTGCTACCTGGACAGTCGTCAAGGAAACTTTGATGGAGGTGCGTTCCTACAGCATTGACTCAAGCCTGACCTAGGCCATGACATAGGGGTCTCGTACTCCATGATTTGCCATTGTAGAGCAGTTCCAGCTGAGACTTCTGATGGAACGTGAGGTCAGGCAAGGGGACAGAATACTTCACTCCAACACAGTGGCCCAAGGAAAAAGAGGCATATTCCATAAGCGATCCTGTGAAGAGCTGCACCATCATCTACAACCATCAAAAGTCTGCCACTGTAGGTGAGGATGCAGAGAGCTGTGGTCTAAGGTGTGTTAAACAGGGGGTGATCACAATACTATCAGTATTACCAACCATCATGAGCAAGACCCCAGGAGTGCGACCTAGACAGTCTTTGGGGTGGTGCAAGCATGGCAGAGGCACTGGTGCACTTCAACTCCAGGGTATGTCACCCCAGGCCCCCCTCACGACTGCAGAAGCGTCATATCACTCCCCTGTTTATAGATCAAAGTGGGTGCAAACAATTGCCCAGCCAATCTGGGAGGTGTAGTTGTTAAGAGGGCCTGTAGAAGTGGCAGCCAAGCCCTCCTTCGCCATACAAAGTGGTAAAAAACCAAAATGTCATTCTGTGCAAATAGGAATCGGGCACAGTTATCGGGCTAGCGTCGGATTTCTTCCTGCATTCATGGTCACTCTACTGTGATAGTGGAAGAACATTCTAATGTATGATGGGTATATCGCCGGTGACTGTTCCTCATTAAATATATTCGTAGATTTAAGGCTTTAAATATATTTCTCCCCACTTTCTATGGAAATATACATGCAATGGCATTGTCCATAGTGATTCCACAAGGTACAGCTTCCGAGTCAGAGCCCAAGAGCCCAGAATGTGCATTTTAGTGATAGAAAATTAATTCTGTCCTCCGACTTGTCACACACAACTTACTTGTTTTTTAAATATATCTGAAACACTCATAATTTAGGGCATCCATTGCGCTCATGCCATGCATTTCTAAAATAATGTGCCGTACAGAAAACCCCCGAAGTGTTGAGCTTCCAGTGCAATGCTTACAGCTCCAAACACCAGCTGCATGGCACTCTCCTTTCGTTAGTGCTCCTTCGGTAGGTTAGTCGAATTTTACAGCTCTGATTTAACAAGAAAGGTTAAGTCACAGAGTGAATTATATGGAAATGTAATTCGCGTTACTCAGAGATGCTCAGGTACTGAGGCAGTTTGCAGAATTTCCCTTTCCATAAATAATTACAGTGACCTACTTTTCAAAAATGGTGTGCGCGATCCTCTAAAAATGTAGCAGTCTTTTCAGGCAGGATGCTCCCTGCATGAATAATTACAGGCAATTCCGCTCACAATGAGTGCATTCTTCCTAAATTATTAAGCCCACAGCGTTCTAGCTTCTCTGCGGTGTTTGTCATTTTAGCTTTTTATGTGGTCAAAAAAGCACAACAAAACATAGGATCATTTTAAGTGAGGTCAATTTTCAACTTATGTGGGTTGACTACAGAAAACATTTCCAGAGAATGAGTTACGATAAATATATGGAGGTTTAAACGTGAACAAAAGACCAGAAATATTTTTTCTTTATAAATTAACTTAATGTTTGAAAAATAATGTAAGCCTCCTTGTGTAAATAAAATAATGGAATGTGTAATACCTTGCCAGCCAAAAGAAGCAGGAAATGGTTTACAAAATCTATAAAATACAACCTTATATGTAAGTGTTGTAGCTGTCTTAACCTGATTTTGCGATATGTTTCAGTGACATTATAGTTCGATGAACATTGCATTTAAAAAGTATGAGTCTGATTTAGAGTTTAGCAGACGGGGGTATTCCGTCATAAACGTGACGGATATCGAGTCTGCCATATTACAAGTGTATTATATCCTGCGACACTTGTAATATGGTGGGCGGGATATTGGTAGGTAGGATATCGTTCATATCTGTGACAGAGTAGCCTGTCTTCTGAACTCTAAATCACGCACTATGTTACTATTAGTAACAAACATTGGCAAAACCAGTAGGTCTGGCCTTGGCTAGCTGATGCAATGGTCATTTTTATTATTATTACAGGCATGTGGCGAAACAAAATAAAAAGAAAGTGTACCACTGTCTAGATGTGGTGGCAAATGCTTGAAATAAAAAATAAAAAAATTACCGTCACATATATTTTAATAGAACAGAATGGGTGCCTCCTAGCAGGCACTAAGTGCAAGTATAGAAACCCATTTTAGTTTTAATGAGCATCACAGGAAAATATGATTTTAATGGGCACCAACAAAAGCTAGTTTTGAGTTTAAACACAAGTGACTAAAAATAATATAGAAGCACTGGTAAATGTTATGTTAAACAGCTTGTAGAGCGCACTATCACCAAACAGTCTCTTTTTCGCTAAGTAACTAAGTCGGCATGGCTGAGATATTTATTGGTAGGCTTGCTTAAAAACCCAGGCGTTCAATAATAGTCTGAATTTTGCATAGTTGGAAGTGGTTCTAAGTTCGAGAGGCAGCAGGGTCCAAGCTCAGGGAGCAGTGACTGAGAACCTGATATCACATGTCCTGCTCTTCTTAAATTGGGTGATGGCTAAATAGTGCAGATGATTTGATCTCAGATCTCTAGGGTGGGGAGTGTTTTATGATCCGGGATTTAATGAAGGCAGGACTGTCCATTAATAGTGCCTTAAAAACGGTTAAACACACTTTGAATGCTGATCTTTGTCTACTGGGAGCCAATGGAGCTCTTTTGTTACTTGAGAGATGTGACAATGTTTGGCAAGATGGAGAATCAGCCGAGCGGCTTGATTTTGAATCAACTGGAGCCTACGCATGAGGTATTTAGGAAGGCTCAGAGAAACTGAGTTGTAATAGTCAATTCATTACATGACTAAAGCCAGTATGACTTGTACCAAGGCGTCTTTAGTGAGAAATTTCCTAATTTCCTTAATCCACCGGAGTTGGAAGAAGCTAGAAGAAGTTACAGCACCAACCTACTGCTTTAGAAATAGTTCCTCATCGATTATAAAGCCTAGACTTTTTACAGATTTCTTAGGAGGAGGAAGGGGGGAGCCCATCTCATAATGCCAGACGGTGATGGCCCAGCGATCTGGTCTGTTCTTGGTGAGTACTATATCTGTTTTATCAGAGTTGAGCTTCAAATGGTTGCTGTTCAGCCAATCCAGGATGAAGAGCATGGTTTTTTAAAAATGCGATCTAGAATTAAGGGTATCATTGATTGTAAAGAGTAGTTGTATGTCATCAGCATGATTAAAAATGCTTACCTTACTGTTTTTGTGAAGAATGAATCAAAGGGCAGATATAAAGATTAAAAAGATGAGGAGAAAGGAAGGAGCCCTGTGTCACCCCACAGTTCAGTTGGACATCCAGAGAGTTATAATGAAAACGTCTGACTGATTGAGATCTGTTCCTGAGAAATGAGACACTCCACTTAAGAACTGTATCCTGTAGGCTCTGAGAAGGTGGGTTGAAAGGTTGTGGCCCACTATGTCAAAGGGCCACAGACAGATCAAGGAGTACGAGGGCTTGAGTGTTCCCAATGTCCATTTCCTTTCTCATATCATCCACTACTGAGAGGATCACATTTTCCATGAGGTGCGTAAGCCGGCTTGGCAGGAGTCAAGGTTTCGCCTTTGTGATTAATAATACATTTTCTGTAAATTTTACTTGTTTTAGCTTGGTGAGCAGTTGTGAAATATAATTTAAAGAAACTCCGTAAAAGTGTTATGGCTTGTTTATTGAGAAAGGCAATATATTGCGCACGTGGTAATATAAAGTGCTCCTGTACGAATCTCAGTTATGCTGCAAAGACTGATATTTTGATCTCATGTCTACTTTCGGCAGCCACAAGTGTGGCTTTTGTGCTTAGAGGACATTATTAGAGAGGCTGTTCTGATGAGTTTTAGGTCTGCTTTGTACTGTATAAAACAGCAAATAAAAAATGAGCCTCTCCCCACTGGCACCGGGCAGCGTGTTCAATTGTAAAGCAACTGGCACTTCTGCAAAGTGCTCCAATACTTTGGGTAAAGTTTGTACTGTATAAAAATGGATTTGTTTTGTTTCAAAAAGTGAAATGCTGCCTTCTGCCACATTCAAAGTACTATTATTGTCTGCTTCCACTTATATAAAGTGTCCACCAGCAGATAGACAGACATTTCGGATGTATCGAGGAAGTGACAAGAGAGACACAGACCTGTCCTGGGAACCGAGTGAGGATCAAATTTTGCACAAATCAAGCACCATGCCCGCTCCATCCTATGAGAATTACAGAGGCACCTGCTGCCAAGTTTATGTATTGTGCCCGGCAGCCTTCAGCTGCTGCAGTATCCCCAGAATCAGCAAATCAGGAAGCTGCAGGCAAAAACCAAGGGTGGGATTCAGGACTGAAAGTGAGGCTTGGAGAAAGGTGCGTTCCAAGCCTCATGGAAGAAATGTAAGTAACAGTGCGGAGTAAAACATAAACAAGAGAAACAAATGTAAGGATCGTACAGTGAAAACTTTTAACTAACCAATAAAAGCCCCTAACAGAAATGCCAGCACTTGAAAAACAAGCACAGCAGGCAAGAAATCTAAAAAAGAGGCTACACAGAAGCAGATGAAAAGAGTATTGGGCCATGGGAAACTGATAAGAGAAATACATGAGAGGAAAAACAGGAAATAGTATGCTACAGCCAATAGAAATGAAGGAAAAATAAGTGGCAAGCACACCAACCAATGAAAAGTGAGGGTGAGAAGTAAGCCCCTTTTAAGATTTATATTAAATATAATATATTTCACAAGCACAGCAGAAGCACTGTGCAGGTGAATCCTAAAATGGATAAAGAATTGAAAGAAAAAATGGGACAGCAAAGTAAAGCTGTACCCCTGATGTGCACTTATGTTTAGACAGATGTGAGCACAAACAAGAGAACCAATTGATTAAATGGGCTTACACATTGTCCTATGTTACACACAGTTGTGGATGGAACCAAAGTGTAAATGCCAGTGATACAGTCAGTGTTACTTTGTAAAAACATATCAGCTTGATCATGTCAGTGTGATAGTTCAATTGTGATAGTGTAAATGTGCAGTGTGGTGTGTGATGGTGTGTGTCTATGATTGTGGAATGTCAGGGTGATTTGGTGAGTCTAACCTGGTGAGTGAGATGCAAGAATGGTGATGCAGCAAGTGCAACATCAGTCAATGTGATGATGTGTATATGATAATGTAAATGTGACAAGTGTAATGTGATGAGAGCTATGTGGTGAGTGCAATGGCAGTCAACATGATGGTGTCATATGAATATGATTGTCTGAGTGTAAGCTCTAATACAATTCTTTGCATAATTATTTTTTCACATAATGGGATTTGAACTTTTGAGAGTTAAGAAAACTACTTATTGTGAAACAGTACCATCTTTTAACTATAGAGTAATGTAATGTGCAGCACTTTAAATGCAACACCTTTCCTTTCAAAGTGTGTAAAAACTACCCATACCACTATGTTTCTGCTTATCCGGGAACAGTTGAAATCCAGGTGCAACCTTACACCTCAAGTTGTTATACAAATAAAACACTGAACGAAATATAACTTCCTGAAAAGACTCAGTTGTACACACTTAAAGTTGAGGATACCCCACTATTGCTAAATCTCCGATAAGGGGAAACAAAATACTTGGATTGCCATCTAAACTGTTACATTTAACTAAATGATTGTGATCTTGGACAAAATAACAGAATAGTGTTGTGCATCAGGGCCCTTACCAAAGATTGTTTGCTGTGGGTTGTAAAATTGGGTTTACATGCAACATAAAAAAAACTTTGAGTTGTCTTTTGTGTTATTGCTCGAGTAAGCTTCTAATGGTAATGTAGACTAAAGCAAAACTGCAAATTATGAGTCTGATACTAAGTGGAGTTTGAGTCATGATGACTCAAAGGGGCAATAATAATAAATGAAGTCCGGAGCTGTGTCAGCAAGGATACATCTGTTTGCCAGGGTTATACACAGACACTGGAGAGCCTCCAACTTTGGTGTGTGTTGTTTAGGTCGAGGCTAGCAGTGCGCATGTACTGCTCTGCGAGGCATGCTGTATCTAGTTGAGGTACTTAGACCACACCCACCTCTTACCATTTGTTCCTTCTTATGCCTTTCTGCATTCCTTTCTTCTTACTAGTCAAACGCTGCTTTTTGGCCTGCATTTGGGGGTGTTTTTCTCTTTGAAGCGACTGCCCCTCTTACATGTCCCCGTAAACTGTTATTGTATTTACCTTTTGTTTGGCTCACTTTTAATTTTGCTGAATTGGTCCCATGCCGTGAACACGGCTTCAACATGGTTTTGCCTGCACAGCGCTTCCAGCATGTTGGATATTATATATCCTTAAATCAGTTAATCTGTAGGGTAGTATAAATTTTCCATGTGCGTTAATTTCTAGTTTTACTTTTATGTCTATTGCCTGTTTCAGTTTTATTTTTGATAACGCAGTCATTTTTTTAAACATTGCTTGCTTCATAAATGTGCGGTTTTTGCATCTTGAATCTTCCACTTAGCAAGGCCGATTTCTAATTCAAATGTTCTATTATTGCATTAGGCTCCAAAATCACCAGCGACTGTACTTCGTGACTGAACCTCACACAAAAAGAAAGCCCTTCTGTTCCATGAAGGTTGCGCCGGAAGTGCCGGTACCTCGACCTGCTGAACATGACGACTGTGGTATAGCTTTGCAGAGGATGTAAACAGAATACCTCTATAGGCGAAACCTACCTCCAGCATGGAGCAAGGGGCTCCAGGGGCAGTACGGAGCCAAACAAGCAATCGGGGCCGCTGCCCACTGACCCGACCTGCATTGAGGAGGGCAAATGCACCAACCGGTGTCGCAGAGCTGCAAAGAGGTAGGCGCTACAACCCCTGTCACCACACAATTAAACAATCAATGTAATTTCATGTATGAGGGGACTCAGCCTTCACAGACTCCTGCCATATTTGAAGCAACTATGCTCTCCCTGCACAACTATCATATGAACATCTCTACCACATGTTCATACTTATTTTCCGAACCCTCTCCTCTTACCCTTCTTATTAGGTGTTCACTTTGAGAGAAGCCCATCTGGCACTACCTCATTGCCCTATAGGCAGGGCCACTAGTTTTATTTATTTTCTTTTTTCTGGTCAGATTTCTGCATGCTGACTCTGGGCCCTAGTGCTGCCCGCTTCTCACCCTTACTCTCTGCCTTTCCCTGGATTGCTTGAACACCTCTGGCACTCCATCTTCCCAAATTCAGTTTTTCGGAACTTTGTTTGGATTGATGAGGACCAGATGATGTCACCCGAAAGAAGCATGCTCAGCACTTGGAGTAGAAAGCAGGCTCTCCTGACTGTGCAGGGTATAATGTCATTCCCTCTGAGTAATGCATATGCGCAGTAATTAGAGAGCCACTGAGACCCCATTCATACTGAGACCTGTCATGGGCTTCCAAACTCCGACACTGCTGTGCCTCTTCCATCATCCAGCTAGCTTAACAGGACTACAAAAATATTGTACTGTGTCTGACAAGTTTTTAGTCACATGTAGCGCTCATCTGTAATCATTGGTGGTACCCACTCCCTTACATGGCATTCACCATGCCTATGCTGTGTAGATCTGGTGCCAGCACTAGTGGCAGAGTTTAAGTATTCAAAATAACATTTACTTATCAAAATATTATTCTGCCAATTTGTCGAAATTGCTAATTTCTGTTGAAATGCACATTTGTTTCAGATAAATTGTTTTGAATTTAGTTTTTTCTGGGTTTTTTCTTTTATTTTCCTCACTTGCTCACTGAACCTTAACTCTACCACTAACCCTCACCCTAATCTTAACTGTGTCCTGCTGTTTAACATAGCTCAACCTCTCTCCCTGGCCCTAAAGTGAAGTTTGAGCTATTGGGGTTGCAAATATTATTGCAACACCAACAGTTCAAACTTTCAGTAATGCTAGACCAATTCCATTGCAAATGCTTGTTCTGCTTAAGTCAATGGGAGGGGACTTAGAAAGTGGGGAGCTTTAGAGATCTTTCCTGCAAAGCAGCTCAGCGTGTCTACAGACATTTTGTCTGAAAAGCCGAGCTATAGGTGAGGAGTACCATATACCTCTAAAAACTGTCAACCCCTGTGCCTTCCTTGTGACTTGCTTGTAGAGTGGCACATTGGTGCAGGCCAGGGCAGACATGAAGGAGCTGGTGAGCATGAATATATTAATATTTGGTTGGGCCATGAATAGAGTACAACAAGCAAGGGGATCGCCAGCAGTAATACTCAGGAAAGCATTGCCAGCAGTAACACCATTAAGGAAAGATGGGACTGGAGGGTAAGCCAGGAACACTATGGCCTTCATTATGAGGGGTTAAATTCTGATACCTGTGCAAGCCTGTGTTTGCACAGGGATCTGAATTATGAGTTTTGTGATAATTATCACACCATCATAGTGTTCACCAGATAAATCCTGACAGGTCAAACCTGCCAAAATGTATCGGGGAAAAAATGCTCAGTATTGAGGATTTTTGTGCATTAATCACTAAACTCCACATGCTAGTCCCCAAAAACCTGTAATCAGGCGATATTTATTGCAACTGATAAATTGAGACTCTTTGGAGTCGGATTTTATCTCACAGCTTATGGTCTGCTCGTAGCGAGGGCTTTTGTGGTGTCTTCCGAATTAACTATTTGACCTGTCAGGTTGGTGCTCAGTTCTGTCGTTTGTGGATACAGAGTAAATAAGCATAATGATGTCACTCACAGTGAAGATAACCAATAAATGAAGTGTGCTGATCTTCTGTCCCATGTGGTATGCTGCGAAGGGAGAAAACAAAATGTGAAAGACACCTGAACAGACTAATGGATGAAGAGGGCTGACTGAAAGCCCTTCTATCTATGTTTAACTGTATGTATTTTTGTTAGAATTTTTGGAAAACATGAGGCTAAAGCTGTCTCTAGACCAGACCAAATTAAAGGAAGTTTTGTGTTGAGGCCTTAAGTATAACATGTGGTCTTCTTGGGGGAACAGGATGCTCAAATAATGAATTTGCAAGTCCACATTCTTTTTGATGGGAGGCAATGGCTCCAGTAAATTTGCTATTTATTGATAAATCCATGAGTTAATGGAATCTCAGCCGGCATTCATTTCGCTTCCATTTAATTGATCACAAGGGCCAGAAATCTAAGTATGCCCTTCCTACAGCTTGTAATGTAATACTTATTGAATAGAAAATATATTTCACCAGAACCAAGGTTGGTAAAGGAGTTTTGCTGTTGACCTTAAAATATTAGTGAAACTGCAGTGAACTTATCAACCATTTATAGTGTGGCAAAACCTTCCTTGGAGACTAGTACAAACATTTATAAGGTCACAAAGATTTTGCTCTGACTTACTCTTGTGGTATTTTTGGCTTGCTCTTCTAATACAGGATTAAGCCAGGTTTACTACAAGAATAATCACACCTACTCATAGTAAAATCTTTGGAATTTGGCCCATATGGTACAATTTTGCACAGGAGGAAGAAGGTTAAATTTAGCAGCATTTTGGTGGCATAGTCTTCCAAGAAATAAAAAATAATGATTTCTCAAAACCTACCAAAGGGATGCCTAATGTGTAATGAGTGAAATAAGTTTATACCTTGAGGGCCCAATATAAAAATTGCATTTTGTAGTTGCATATAATGCAGTGGACTAAAAACCTGTATATCATTGGAAACTGTGAAATATGGATAATATATAATGGTTGCCTATAAAGTATGGATTTCACATAATAATGATAACTCCCACACTGGAGCGATTTAACATTGTCACAGCTTCTAGGAAAAGTGGTATGCAGACCCAAATTATGTTTCAAGGTTATCTATATTAAGTGGCAAAAATGCAAATTATGCAGAACATTCTGTGGTATTTTTTGCAAATAATGTGGCAAATATGGTAAATTCATAATCATGCTGTAAGGTCTGCTGCCACAGAATTGCTTAAATCCAATAACATTGACCATTGTCCCATTACTTTATCAAAAAGTTATTCAAGAAAATTGAACAAAATATAAACAATCTAATTCTAATCACTGCCCAATTTTAGCTACACTGTGAAGAAAACAACTTCTTCAAGTAAACCCCTCAATGACTATATATAGATATATGTTTGTACATATATTTATATACATTTATAAATTCTCTGGAAAAACAAAGGTTGAAGTTATATTATAGTTAGGTAGGATAAATAATTTAAGCACACATGTTAAAAACCCACAACATTCACGAAAGAAGACAAAAAACAACAAATTCACTCAAATTTATCAGTTCTACTTTACTGAGCGAACTATAACCTGCTCCCCCACCTTGCCCTTTTTATGACCTCACATTACGTCACTCATGACATGTTCAATAACACTATTGATGACATCACTGATCACATCATTGATTAAATTATCCAACAAATATGACAGTTTGCATAAGCTTTTCATACTGGAAGATATTCAATAAGTACAAGCAGACTCAAGTTTCCATAACATCTGTATTATTAATATGGGACCCTTTTCACAGCAAACAGAATAAGCAAAATATCAAGCATATCTGTGAAATCACCCACATTCGGTGGGTATAATGTTTGAGTGGCCACTCAAATGGCTATTTTCATTTTTGTGCTCCCATGGGTGCCACAGTACTCCCAAAGGACCTACAGAACTAATGAGAGGCTCCGGCAGGAATACCACATGGGTTTACTTCCAGTTCCTGTCCTGTGACAGTACTGCACGAAAGCCAATGAATGAACTGGGCCTGCCTAAATCCAGCTCCCTCTGTACTTCTTACGGTCTATTATGAAGAAGTGAAAACATGATGTGTCCCAGACAAATAAAACTATCTGTGGCCAGACCTCCAAAGTGAGGGCCCTGGGATGAAAGAAACAAAAAGAAAGAGGGTTAAGGGGTGCCCGTATATATTAAAAGGTAGCCCATGAACCTAAAACGGTGCCAAATAATGTACATAGTAATGGCAAAATAAAATGATTTAAAAAAGAATCATATATTTTTATATTTTGAAAAAACGCGTGCAAATTGTTGGTTTAGTTTCAAATAGCCACGTTTATTTTTATATGGGTTCATTTCAAAGTTTCAGCATGTAAAAGAAACACTATAATTAAACCTATAGTAAGTGTCGTTATCGAAATGCAGCACACGTTGGATGGAAGTTAGTAGGGAAGTACTTTTGATTAAAAATATGAAATGGGCTGAACAGAGACACTCTTTGTGGAAGTTGTGGACTACAATGAGAAAGTTGTCTTAATTACCGATCGTTACACGCATCCTGGGCGAAACCCCATGAAATCGTGTTTCACTTCGAATTTTACAGATAGCCCCCAGCCAAGGGTTCCACACCCACCGTTTGCTAGATACTGAATAATAATCAAACCTCAAAAAACAAGGAGTAGATGCAATGGTGGCATATTTCTCTATATTGCTATCTAGTTTTTCTGCTCAGGACAGTCTCACACGATGAATGAGTCATGACATTTGAAATTGAAGGAATTATTTCAATTCAGACTTGAACAATAATTTGCTGGAGGGTAAATGTTTTGTCATGCAGCTGTCACAGAAACAGGGCATACATTTGTCTGCAGTCAGAGCATCTCTCGCTAATTCATTAATAAAAAAGCGTTAAAAGATGCCAGAGTGATATTACAGAAAAATAGTAACATCGGACACCTTTCTAATACACGATTTAAGAGGAGCTGGCATTTGATTTGTGACACAATGTGAATTTCGGTGCTTTGTTAGATACCAATTGTTATTTTTGCTTTGTATGTACTGAAGAACATAACATTTCTACATGAAATTCTGTCTAGATTAAACCAAGCAGAATCTTATTGAATGTAACAACATAACACAGCATAATATAACATGACATAAAGTAACATAAGGGTATACTCAGTAACAAAAGGGCATACTCACTTAGAGGTGTGAGATATAAGTATTAGGGTTGATGTTGTGAGTCACTGTGGGAAGAAAATGCATGTAGTTCATATTTGACATGTTGTATATTAAGCCTAAGGTGGTGATAAAGGAAGATAATTGTATTAAGTTGAGATGGCAGTACGAGTTTCAGTCATGCTGAAGGAGGTGAGGTTTCGAAGACTGCTATTGATGATATATATCTGAGATCAGTGCTTAATCGCAAAAGTATAAGTGACACGCATTAAGTTACCCATGGCTGGAGCTACCAAATGTCAGGGATATCAAATATCATGTTGGTTTATTCTTTATTCCTAGGTATGCCTCTGGCACCATATATTTCCTGTCCCTGTACTTGCTCCCTTACCTCGCCTTTGCAGGTTCTCTTTCTTCCCTGCAACCTCCCTTCGTCGCATTTTTTCTTCGTCATTTTGTATCTTGTTCTGGGTCAAAGTTTGATGATGAAAAATATGCATCAGTCTTCAAAAATAAGTGCTAGTTGGCCCCACCTGCAACCACTGGCTCAAATTAAGCCTTATGGGGCCTTCCAGTGGCATGGATCAACATAACTAAAGACCCCATATAGATTTCGGTGTAAAGAATACTAAGTAGCAGATGCAATAGAGTAACCTGCCCATCAAACTCTCTATCTGTCCACCTAATTCAGGAATGTGCAGATATGAAATATTCTGTCAATGGAGCCACCGTGGGCAGTATAGATGGAATACTTTCTCCAACAGCCTGGCGGGCCGTCCCAGGAAGGACATTGCACCATTCACCCATTTAATTGTGGGTGGTGTAATGTATTTTTTCTCTGTCTGTCACCACTAGCATGAACTCCAGCTTTGAGAGTTTGCTTCTGAAAAACAAAAACTTTGTAAATATTTAGTGGACGGCAGTCAAAATCAACAGCAGCATTCCACCAAAATATTTTCCAATGAAAGAATCTGCTGTGACGTTGGTTCCTTTCAATGTCAAAAGATGACCGCTGGGACGGCAGTCATCTCTAAATTTGGAAGACAGCGGTCCATTAGGGTGGTGAAGGAAATGTTGTATACCTATAAGTAACTATATCTCAAGTGTCACTGATCACTTGTGACTTGGCCGCACACCAAATGAATATATCACAAATCTTTCTTCACAAATTGAACAATGATATAATAACCAATTTTATTATTCATTTCTGTCTTAATTTTTAACTATTCATACATTTTTCCAATTGCTCTCAATTATTCACTGATGTCAAATTACATAACTACATGCTTGTCAAAGAACCTTATACTAAAAAAATCAGAAGTAAGGCCTATTTAACAAATGAGAATTTCATATCCAATTGTGTGTCTGTTGCCCTATGCATTTCGGGATCACACTCCCTTCTTCAAGGGCAGTTGTATGAAACATAGGCAACAACATGGGGGAGTACATGTCACTAATAAATTAAATAAACCAGATTATACTGTTGATGCTTTCTAAATTGTTTACTGAATCATATGAATTCCAAAATTATAAATGGACGAAAAACACCTGTGCTTTTTTGAAACATGAAAAATGTGCTCGAATTAACCAAAGATCAGAATGTCACCAAAGAGAATTGAAAAGACACCCTATCTTTTGTGTCGAACGTTCACAGTGAGGGGTTACCCTGATGAAAAAAAATCTATTAACACACCTGGTTCATAGCCAAACGGTGATAAAAAGCTGTTTACAATGTCTCCCATGCTGAAAGCTCAAAGTGAATAACTGGCTGTAACAATCAATACTTACAACACAGCGTGGTTGTCTCAAGCTCTCTTCAAGTATAAATACTCTGGCCAAGCTTTCTTCAGTGCAATTTCTGTAAATAGTAGCTGACCATCAGTGGAGATGAAATCAAAAATCTTCCGCTTTCCCTTCACCAAATATCTATCACATGCGTGAACATACCTGTAATCAACAACCGCTTTGGATGTAATGATCAAGAACGTGTAGATCGCTGTAAACCAAAAAAAAAAACGAATCAAGTTTCTGTGCTGTTCGGTTATGAGACCTAAACATTGCAGCTTCTATTTACCAACTGAAACATGGGCAAAATGCTTACCCCACTTTTGGTAAAACTGCATTTCCTTTTGCTGTTCGATAGACTCTTGCAGGTTTTCTTTCCCCACTGCAACCGTGTTTAAGACGCTGAATACAATGTGCATCTTCTGTGTTAGACATAAACATAATAGAAGCGTTCTCTAAATATTTGTAACGTAACTGCGGACACCATATTGTCACTGTATCACTAATCAATCTCTCATTTATTAGATGGAATTGAACCACTAGGTGGCTCAAATGTTAACCCTTAATGTAAAATTTGATAAGTGCCCTATTCAATAATCATTACTGTGGGGTTTTTTGGGGCAAAAACCATAAACGAGTCAAAAACAAAAATCTGCATAAATACAACATAGCTTCTGCATTCCATCTATATTCCGCTTTTAAGTAGTGTATTCCTGAATGCTTGTTCAGCATAATTGATATTTAGAAAGATAGAAAAGAGTAGAAAAAGATCAAAGGAACACTGGTATTTATGATAAATGAACAATTAGTTCATGATGGTAAATATGGAAGAGCACAAGATATTGAAGACCCAAGAATGAAGTAGGAATAAAATGGAAACCCCACTTGTGTTTGTATTGTGCTCGAAATTCATTGCAGCAGTCAATGATTGCAAATGCATGAACAACACTCTTATGCACTCCAGAAAAAAATCCCTGTATTAAGCATCTTAACCACATGTAAACATTTACATTCATGTCTTAGTGGTGTACTAATATAAAACAGCTCATGTCAATGTTATCGTTCAGTCCGGACGGGGTCATTGTCTTGAGTCTTTTGATCCAATAGGTTTCTCTCTGTGATAATGATCTGGAATTGCCTTCGTCAGAACTAACCGTTAATGTCTCTAAAATTAGAAATCTAAGTTGGGCAATGTTGTGACTGTGTTCTAACCAATTAACAACTAGATTGGAATTAGTATTTTTGTTGCTGATCATGCTTTTGTGTTTCACAATTCTTGTTTTGATCTTTCACTCTGTTTTGCCAATGTACATGAACCTGCATGGACATTTAATACAATAAATGCCATTGGCTGTATTGCAATCTGCTGATGTCCTAGTTTGACTTGCTCTCCTGACTGAGGGTGTGTGATAATATTATCAGTGATTACATTATTGTGATGTATACAATTATGACACTTTTTGGTCCCTTCTTGTGGCTTTTGGCTCATTAGTTCTTCGTCCTCTTGAAGGCAAAAAGAGGGTTATTTCTGAATATTCCTCTAAACTCTGGTTCACTTTGCAGGAGTTCCGATTGTATATTGATGATTCTCTTAATCGCAACTGATTTGGTTGAAAATTTAAAGACAGAAACAAGCCAATTATGTGAATCTGTGGGATTTTTTCAGCAATAAATCTTTTCGGTCAACTGTTTCCACTCTCCTTTCTAAGTCCTCCAGTAATTTCAAATGGTACCCTCTTTCTATGAATTTCTGTTTTTGTTCCTTAAGTGATACTGAGAAGCTTCTTTGGTGGAAGATATTCTTTTTATTTTAAGTATCTGAAAATATGGTACATTGGTAATGAGTGTAGGTGTATGAAAACTCTGCTGTAATAAAAAGTTATTATGGTCTGTGATTTACTTTGGTACACTCGGATTGATTTTCTGGTTTGACTTCTCTACCCAGACATCAAAGAATGCTAGAATTCTGTCACTGATGTTGTGAGTGAATTTGATTCTCATGTTTCATGTCTCATGTTTTCAGAGTTTAACTCAACTACATTGTCTAGAAGTTTAGTTTGGGTGTTGTTCCAAATCAGAAAAATAATGTCAATGAAAATAAGGTCATCATTCAACTTTGGGTCTGTGAAGATGTAATCATGCTCAAATAAGGCCATAAATGTGTTTGCATATGCAGGGGCCCCTTCATACCGCATCGATGTGTCACTTAATTGGAGGTAAAACTGTCAATTCCAATTGCAATAACTATGTTGTAAACAGAATTTTTAGATGTCACGCAAAAACACTTTGTTAGCTTGAGCATTGGGTTGTTAGAGTAATGCCCAATTCTACTGCTTTCAAACCCTCTTGTAAAGGGATTGAGGTGTAAAGAGATGTTACATTGATTGTGCATACGAACTATTGGTTGCTTCCTTCACAAGCGAAATTCTCAAGGTGTTTTAGAAAATCTGTAGTGTCTTGAATATATGATCTCCAAGTTTGAACAAATGCCGGCAAAAAATAATCGGGGCAAAATCAAAGGGGATGGTGGATGGAGTGTTGAAAATTGCAAGCACTGACCCCCAGTCAACTGATCTGGGTTTAATCCATCGTCATTCTTTATCTCACTCCGCCACCCCAGTTCAGACATGGCCATATGCAAATCAGTCTGACCCTGTGCCTCATGGGAACAGTCCAGCCCGAACTGCCAAGCCATGTCTTCTCTGGATCGGAAACAAGCATCCAGGGACCGGTTTCTAGCTAATCAGCCATCATCAGCCAGGCTAGCTTGAATCCAGTGGCAAAGTGAGCAAGGGACCCACGTCTGGGCATACCCTGTCAACTTAGGGTGAACAAAGCAAAACCAAAGGGGATGATGGACGGAATGTTGAACAATGCAAGCACTCACCCCCAGTCAACTGATCTGGGTTTAATCCATCATCATTCTTTAGCTCACTCCGCCACCCCAGTTCAGATATGGCCATATGAAAATCAGTCTGACCCTGTGCATCATGAGAACAGTCCAGCCTGAACTGCCAAGCCATGTCTTCCCTGGACCGGAAACAAGCATCCCAGGACTGGTTTCTGGCTAATTAGCCGCCATCAGCCAGGCTAGCTGGAATCCAGTGGCAAAGTAAGCAAGGGACACACGTCTGGGTATACCCTGCAAACTTAGGGCGAACAAAGCAAAACCAAAGGGGATGATGGACGGAGTGTTGAACATTGCAAGCACTCACCCCCAGTCAACTGATCTGGGTTTAATCCATCATCATTCTTTAGCTAACTCTGCCACCCCAGTTCAGAAATGGCCATATGTAAATCAGTCTGACCCTGTGACTCGTGAGAACAGTCCAGACCGAACTGCCAAGCCATGTCTTCCCTGGACCGGAAACAAGCATCCTGGGACTGGTTTCTGGCTAATCAGCCGTCATCAGCCAGGCTAGGTTGAATCCAGTGGCAAAGTGAGCAAGGGACCCACGTCTGGGCATACCCTGCCAAGTTAGGGCAAACAAAGCAAAACCAAAGGGGATGATGGACGGAGTGTTGAACATTGCAAGCACTCACCCCCAGTCAACTGATCTGGGTTTAATCCATCATCATTCTTTAGCTCACTCCGCCACCCCAGTTCAGACATGGCCATATGCAAATCAGTCTGACCCTGTCCCTCATGGGAACAGTCCAGCCCGAACTGCCAAGCCAGGTCTTCCCTGGACCAGAAACAAGCATCCTAGGACTGGTTTCAGGGGTAAAACCCCTCATCAGCCAGGCTAGTGAGCAAGGGGCCCACATCTGGGCATACCCTGCCAACTTAGGGTGAACCATGCAAACACAAAGAGATGATGGACAGAGCGCTGAAACTTTTCAGACACTCACCCTCAGTCACCGGTCTGGGTGGAATCCATCATCGTTCTTTTAGAAACTGGACATTACTTTGCTCTTACTTCTCCGTGTGCCTTGGAGCCTGACTCAAATACACGTCTGGGCTGGGTGACAGTTACACTTTGTGCATTTCCTCCTGACTGCCACATACACAGAAAGGCTAGGTGTGGCTAAGTACCCATCTACATACATTTGCATTTTTATAGCCCCTTCTTGAGCCGTAATGGAGGAAGGGGCAAGCACTTACACTTCAATAGATGGAAGCCTGACCCCCCACAAAGAGCTGATTACCCCCACAGATAACCAGGTACACAGCAGTGGGTTGAAAGGGATACTGGTGCACTTCAAAGCCACTCTTTGAAATCTCCCCACTTCAAAGGCACATTTGGGTATAAGTACTGGGTCTCTGATCCCAACAAATCAGACACTTCTGGATCTCCAACTGAACATCTGACAGAAGAACTGCTGTGCTGCTCAAAGGACTCAACTGGACTGCTGATCTGAAAGTACTGGTTTTCTTTGTGTTTGCCCCCTGCTGCTCTCTGCTGAAGGATAGCTGTACTCTGCTTTCTTCCAAGTGATCTCCAAGGGCTTGTTGGCTTGCCTCCTGTTGCTTGAGACTCAGGTATATCAAAGTCTCTACCCCTGCTTCTGTGCCTGGCTCATTGGAAATAGCACATATACTTTCAGCATGGATTTCAACGCATCTTCTGTATGCGTGTAGCAGTACCCATGTATCGACCCGGTTGCAGGACTAAAATTGGCGCTTCACCTCGGAACCAGTGCTTTGCCTCCAGAGATCATGCATCGGATTGCCTTTCGCCACCATTCCAGTATGGTGCATCCCCTCGACTGATTGGCAGAATCCAGTGCATCACTCAACTCTTTGCGACTCAAGCGCTCATCTTCAGAACTGATGCATTGATTTCGCTTCTTGCAGAAGATCGATGCGTCTCACTGTTTGCGACCAGGAAGTGCGCTTTGTTCACTGGGGCCTGCATGGGTGCTATAGCCAGCTGATGCTCCATTGCAGTAGGCCCGAACTTTGCCTAGGTCCAGGATGACCTAAAGTAACTTACATGCTTCTAAGTGCTAGAACTTGTTTTATTCTTTAAAAGAATTATGTCTCAACTTGAGCACATTGGATTTTTGTTGTTTTGGTCTTGTTTCATTTATAAAGTCATACTTTATTTTTCTAAGCTGCTGTGAAGTCTTTTTGTGGTGTTTTCTCTGTGTTGTTGTTGTATGAGGTATTCCACAAATACTTTATACATTGCCATCTAAGCAAGCCTGTCTGCTCTGTGCCAAGCTACCAGAGGGTGAGCACAGGATAATTTAGGTTGTGTTGTGACTTACCATGACTGAGATTGTGGTCCCTACTTAGACAGGATAAATACCTCTGCCAACTAGAGACTCAATGTCTAACATTTAGGGACACCAAAGAAGCACATCAGTAAATTGCAGTCTATTCAAAATGTTACAGTGAGGGGGTGGCTTCTCCTATCTTAACCAGCTGCCTTGGCTTCCAATGCATAAATGGATCATATATGTCAATAGGTATGGCATATAGATCGTACAATATCCTTCCTCTTTGGTTAATATATTTACAGGTTATCAACCAAGGTGTGTGCTAACATCATGAAACCAGGCTCTTTTTCTGATCTTAAGTTTAGGAATAAAAGGTGGGTTGATAGATGTCATGGTCCAACAATGGCTTGTGCTTCCCTGTATAAGCTGAAAGTGCAAGGAGACATGCTCCTCCAACTTCTTCGGTGGGTGCCTGTGTCTTCAGCTACAGAGGAGTGTGTGCAGAGTGTGGACATTGCTTGCCATGCGGCTTCATGCTGGTAACTCTTGAATGGCATGAAATGCACAAGTAGATGCAAGATAGATTACATGCCACAGAGTGCCAAGGAAAACTCAAAAGACTTACAATGATGACAGCCATCTTGGATTCATATAGTATACATTTCTAATGTTTCAGAGCATTCCTTTCAAGACAATCAAGACACCTAGTTGCTGCAGCCGTACCCTTTTTCCTAGAGACTGGAACACATTGCATTTTCATCTGGAGTTAGCAAGCACGTAGGCTCTGATTAGGAGTTGGTTGACATTTTCCAACCCCTGAGCAAACTCGTGTTTGTGCAGTGGTTGGCATTACGAGTTGGGTGTTATTTAACAAACTCTGTAATCAATGGATGTGTTAAATATCCACCCTTCATTAAATCAAACCTGCTGGAGTAAAACAGGGGGAAAGTATATGGTATTTACCATACTATGCCTTAAGCATCAAAATATGGATGTTATTCCCCAAAAACTCAAAATAGGTGTTATTTATTGCATCAGATACATAACGAAACCCACAATATTGTTATTTATGAGGTACAGTAAATAGCACCTTGATTCCAATGAACTTGGAATCAGGGCCTTAATGTATACAGAGAACTATTCTGGAATAAAACCAGAGCTCAGGGATTTAGAGAACAATTTATATCATGGAACAAAGGCTACTATGTCGCAAAGGTGATGGAGTATTCTTAACACCAAGATTAGGGTGTGCCCACCAGATTTTTATGTGGGCAGATAAGTGGTGTACCCATGATGGATACTACTCTATCTCCACCATGGTTACACCCCTCTGATGGCCCGAAGGATGAAAGGCCATTGGAGGCTGACCTCTATGTCCTCCGACCTAATTTTGATGGACGGACATACAGGTCAGTTTCCACTGACCGTCACTGCCAGGAAAACCCGGTTTGTGAAGGGTAGTTAAAACTACTCAATGCTCCCCTCGCCATGGAAGCAAACTCCCTGTTGTCCCTCTCACGATAGTGGGCTATCTACATCATTTCTTACCAGCAGGGTGGATTTGAGGCATTTTCAACTCACCTTATAAATGCAAGACCTAAACATGCTATTGATGTATTTGACCTTCTATCTCCAACTTTTTAGGATATTTTTTTCCTTAAGGAAATCTGGATTGATTGACTACTCATTCTCAGATATACCGAACGCCATACCTCCAAGCCATCTGATTTCCCATTTAATTGACAGGGTTGTTGAGAAGGGGTATCACAATATTAATCCAGTTTTCTTTTTGAGTATAAAGCACACTATTTGAATCAACTTGCTGCAGCAGATGAATTTATTTTTCACAATTAAACATATGGTCTTATTCTGGGGGCTTGATTTCACCTCCCTGTTAACTCCATTGAGTTGATTGACTTGTTTACACATATCATTACCCACTATTGTGCTCAGTATTCAAATTTTACTGTGTTAAGGTATTTTAACCAACATAGCGATAATCCAAATAATGCACACACCCTTGCTTTGACGTATGCTTTCCTGATTTTAAACTTAAATCAACTGGTGACTTCTCAGACTCACACAGTGAGACACACGCTTGATTTTATGTTTTTGAACAGGCCATCTGTTACAGTTGGCATACTGTGGCACACCAATTTGTGGTGCCTTTTTATTTTAAGGTTCATGTCAAGCAGCCCCTGGAACACTTTGAAACACCTTGGGCTTTGAACAAGATTTGTGAAAAGATCCTTATTAAAGTGTTAGCTGTATTCTCTCCCTCAATGGAGGGTTCTTTTGAGGATAATATCAACTGGGTAAATAATTGGCTCTTATCAACTCATAATTACTTACCCCTCCCTAAATAAAAGCCTTCAGTCGCCACTCTGTATCGGCCTAAAGGTTCGCAGAGGCCTTGTTGGAAGAAAGAAGCAGATATAATCCACCAGAAAGAATTCACAGATGGAATTCCCTTCTTTCTGATGGAACAATCTACAAGGAGTAATTAATAAAAAAAGTATTATACATTTATCAGGAAGACCCAGGCCAAATTTTATTCTAAGAAAATTAATGAGGCCCTTTTGAGTCATCACAATTGTGAATTCTTACTTAAATCCGTGGGGGTGAAACCATGCAATACTCAATCTTTTGAACTTTGTAAATGCTTGTCTGACTTCTTTCATGACAAGATAAAATAACATTTATTGGGATTTTTTCGTCCCGCCAGGTAGTATCAATGCTTTGCCTACTATGGAGCTGGCCGTCTCTCCTAATGGGCTGCATCTGTCTCAATTTAACATCTTCTTGCTGGAGGATTCAGACCAAACTTTGCTTATGTGTAGGTCCAGCTCTTTTTCTGCCCCTGCCCCAATGAGGGCTTAAAAAGGAACTACTTATCCACAATCTAATGTTTAACGTATGTTTAATCAAACACTGGAGACCATAGCTGTTCTTCACTGTTGGAAGCATGCCAATGTTGTACAGCTGCTAAAAAACAGTTGGCGGATCCTAAAATCATGTTGAATCTTTAGCCAATATCTTTGCTTTCTGCACTCTCAAAGATGTTCAAAAAAGTTAGTCAACTGTCAGCTTTCTAACTATCTTGAATATCATGGGCTTCTGCATTTCACCCAGTCCAGCTTCCGTCCCTAGCACATGGAATCAACACTGCTCAAAGTTACTGAATATAGCTTGGATCAAGGTCACTCTGATGCTCTGGTGTTGTTGGACTACTCAGCAGCATTCAATATAGTGTCACACTCCGTCTTTCTTTCACAACTTGCAAGTGTGTGGGTCGATGGACTGGCCCTCATCTCGATTAAAATCTTTCCTTTCCAACAGAAGCCAATCAATCATGATCTCTTCCTTTGGGTCAAAATCTAAGGGGCTAAACTGTGGAGTGCCACAGGACTTTTCATTGAGAACAATGTGTATATAGCCCCTTTAATTGTAATTTGTTCAGTTCTGTGGCCTTGGAGTGGTTTAGTATGCTTATGATACACAGCAGATGCTCTCCATTGATAAAAATCCTACCATTTGTCAGAAAGCCTTTAAGCTATGCCCTACTCAGTTTCCTCAATAAATGCTTTGATATTAAACTCGGATAAAACTGATATTTAGATCTTTAGTGTCTCAATCTATCCTGTCAACTGATTGGTGGCATAAGTAACTAAGGGCCAGATGTATCAAGGGTTTGACCGTTCCCAAACAGGCCTATTCGCAGAATAGGCCCGTTTGTGAACGGTAAAAAGCCTTTTGGTATGTATCAACACAAAAGGCATTCGCAAAATAGGTAATCGCAATTTTTGCGATTACCTAAATGCAATGCAAGAAGAATTCTCAGAATGCAACTATGCATTAAGGAATCTCATATTACCACCAACTTCAAGTTGGTGGTAATTTGCAAATCCTTATAAAAATGCACAAAATTGAAATTTTCTAAGTGACATGTGGGGCATACACATGCCCTTAGGGCATGTGTGTGCGCCACATGTGAACACTTACTTTTTTGGGGGGTGCATCATGGGGGCCTTATGTCCCCCTGGCACCCTTGCAATTGCATTTGCAATTTGCGATTATCTATTTGGTAATTTGCGATTCGCTAAAAGGGAATGTTAAGGATTCGCAAAAACATTTGCAAATCCTACATACATTGCATTTTGCGATTCTAAAAGAGCAAATCTATCAAATTTGCTATTTATTTAAGAATTGCAAAAGCAATTCTTGATACATCTGGCCCAAAGAAATTTCCCTTCCCCTATTAGCACAGGGTGAAATATTGGTGTAAACTTTGACTCCGATCTCTCCTTCCGCCCCATATATTGTCCACTTCTGACAACTGTTGTTCTTTGTTACCCTCTTTAAACAGATTTTTCAACATCTTGCCTGTGTCAGTGCAAAAGACAGTCGTGTATGCTCTGGTTATATCTAGATTAGACTCTAACTCACTTTATCTTTTTTTTCCTCAGTGCTTAGTTAGGAGGCTTCAACTGGTTTAAATTGCCGCAGCCAGGCTGATCTTGAAGATACCACATCATCAGCATACAACCTCACATCTCCAAATCCCTACTTTGGCTCCCAGCGAGCAAGAGAATTCACTTTAAAAACTTAGGGTCAGATTTATAATCTGGTGGATGGCCGTTTCTCAGATAGTATGGTGGAGTAAATTACTCCATCGCTCTGACAGACATACCGTTCATTAGTTTTAGAAAGGTCCGCCAAGCAGGCAACCATTCCTTGAAGCATTGCCAGGAACAGCCGACATTGCATTTCCTGTCAATACTTTCTTAAAATTGGTGCAAGGCTCCATCAACATGATGAAGCCTTGCACCAAACTGTTTTCTTTTTCATTTGTTTTTGAAAAATCCCCTAGCGGGATTAACCATGTTTAGGATTACATG
Organism: Triturus cristatus; assembly: GCF_964204655.1. Taxonomy (NCBI): domain Eukaryota; kingdom Metazoa; phylum Chordata; class Amphibia; order Caudata; family Salamandridae; genus Triturus; species Triturus cristatus. The sequence goes on from NC_140585.1 coordinate 641,221,267, forward strand.
CTAAGTAATGCTAAATCAGTAGAAAATCCAGATTTACAGGGAAAATATATTTTCTGCTTATTTGCCTTAATTGTATAAGTAAACATGTCCACAGTGTGCAAAGATATCCATTACATATCCACTTAATGTGTCATCTGAACAAAATACAATCATAGTAACAACTTATTTCTGGTCCCATTTTTACAAATAATTCACAATTTTGTATTGCCCTTAGGTGTTCCAGCACCCTTATCTTTTCTGGGAATATTGTGCTGCCTCTATATTGTAGACTACATCTGCACTCTAAGGCATAAATACAATAGTCACTGCTGCATATATGCCTGAGGTGTTAAGATCTGCAGGGAAAAAAAGCACAACTGTCTGCATTGACCCGGTGCAGACTGTGCAGGCAGGCAGTGGATTTAATATTCGGAAGGAGGAGGAGGTGCCTGTGCGCAGCACGCAGAGATGCATTGTCTCCTCCTCTGCCGCGTCTGTCTTAGGGTGGGGCTGATGGGTGACCGCATGCGCATTGGGCCTCGCGCAATTAAAAGTGAGCGTGACTGCCTGCAACTGAGACAGAGAGACAGAGGCACCGTGGGCAGGCCTGACCGTCGCCCATAATTTAATTATTTCTAGCCAGCCCCAGAGCCCCCCTGTCTGCCACCAGCAGCAGGTGAGTTTTTCCGTCCACTCCTCCTCGGCAATGAATTGATCATTCATGGTGGGCAGTGGGCGTTGCGACTCGCGTGCAGTGGTGGTCATGGGTGTTCCGATTGTTAAACACTATGCATAATGCTGGTGGAGCTTGGCTGGGGTGAGTTGCGTCTTAGAGTAAACGTAACTAAACTACAACTGCAGAAGGACAGGAGGGGTAGGGTAGCATGTGGGCCACTGACTTTGAAGCCTATTGTTTAGCCAGACAACTAGAATGGCTATCCTGTTTGTTGTTGGCCGGGCATAGTCTTCTAGAAATAGGTTACACAGCATTGCAGATCTGCCGGGGTCAACTTCATAGATTAGTGTCTGGGTGCAACCTTACTCCAAACAAGTTCTCTTTTACTGAGCACAGCCCTGACCTATTCGAAGAAAGCAATGATATACTGCTTCCATGGTGCCTTATGCACCAATGCCCCACTATGCAGTCACTCCATGTTTTCTGGCACCCTGAGAACACGTAGGCTGGGCACTTAGGAATGAGAGGGGTTACTGGCAGTGAGTTCCCAGTTTGTGTGTTCAGCACACTGTAGCATGCCGATGGTTATTTTTTTGTGGATTTTTTGTGCACGCACATGGGTTGCAAGATACACTTTTCTTTTTAACACACACCAGGATCCTCTGTTATGTTTGACAGCACTGGGCACAGGATGGGAGGGAACCCGTAACGTATGAGCTGCTTCAAACACTACATATTATGGGACAAGGCAGGCACCTAATAGGCTGGCTCTATTGCAGACTTCAGGCACATCTCATGACAGCCCTCATTTCCTAAAAAAACAAATGTGAGACTGACTTAACTCACCTAACCGCATAGAATTAACAAGATGTTCACCACGGCCTCCTCTGCGTGCCCCTGTTGTCATGCTTTAGATGCCGAATTCTCAGTTTGTATTATCATCTCTTTAGTTGGCTCTCTTGCCTACTGATTTACGTTTCGTATGTCTAATGTCAAACTGTCACGCACAAAGGGAAGTTTCATGTCAAGATGTGGCTCATTATGTCGACTCCTCGAGGAATGGTTACACTAGACTGTAGAAATTACCTTTCATACACCAAATGGCGGGTTTAAATCTATGTATTAAACTAATATCACTAAATGTGAAAGGGTTGAACCACCCGGTAAAGAGATGAAAGATTGTCGATTACCTGAACAGACTAAAAGGTGACTTAATACTTCTCCAAGACACCAAATTGGACAACACACTAGCTCAGAACTTAACACACAGTCACTTTCAGATGGAACCTACTCAGCAGCCTTAGGAAAAAAGAGTGGGGTACTCACACTAGTTACAAAAAAGTCCAGAATCAACCTAATCTCCAACACCTCTGACTCCCAGGGTAGATGGGTCATCTCAAAACTCAGTAAAGATAATACTGAATTCTATGTAGCTAACATTTATGCACCTACTAGTGACGATCCGTCTTTCTGGAATGATCTATACTCACAACTGGGAAAAATTCCTTATACAGCTGCCATTATTTTAGCGGGTGACTTTAATTTACCTCTTGACCCACATTTAGATAAAAACTCCAGATTCCCATTCCACCCAAATAAGTCACAAAATTCTGAAGAAAATCTGTTCGAAATACAATCTAATAGACGCTTGGAGAATTCAGAACCCGACAGAAAGAGAATACACGTTCTACTTCTTTCCGCATAAATCGTATTCACGGATAGACTACCTCCTGGTCTCCAATAATACTTTCTATAAAGTAGACCAAACGACAATCGAACCTAGGATAATCTCAGATCATTCTTGCATCACACTGTCCATTTCAGACCTGACACCACACAAAAAACAGAAAAATTGTCGGTTCACCAAAGTAATCTACAGGCTATTAAGGATACGGTAAATCATTTTCTAATTGAAAATAAAGCTGATGACACGTCCGACCTAACAAGATGGAAGGCCCTTAAAGCAACAGTAAGAGGGGAAATAATCAAGATAAGATCAAAAACTAACAAAGAAGCTAATGCTAAATTAAATACCTTAGAGAAAGAAATTACTGACCTAGAAAAAATACACATTAATAAGAAAGACGATGATACCCTTACTAAAATCCTCAACAAGAAGTACGAATATAATAAAATCATCAGTAATAGAGCAGGAGTTTGGATTAATAAACATAAAAGCATCAAGGTGTGTGAATCTAACAGAGCTGGCAAATCCCTTGCATCCTACCTAAAATTCAAAATACTAAGATATGTCATCAACGCTATGAAGGACAAATTAGGGAACCTTAATACCAACCCTCAGAGGATAACTGATATCTTCAAGGATTTCTATAAGGACTTATATGAGGTAAACACTAATGTAAATTACTCAAAATGTAATGACTATTTAAATGGTGTCTCCCTTCCTAGCCTCACAGATGGAGAAAATTTCTCAATTAACGGTCCAATTACAGAGAATGAAATACTAATGGCGATAAAAAAATTTAAAACAGGTAAAGCCCCAGGCCCCAACGGTTTTAATGCCAAATTCTTTAAAGCCTCTACACCATTACTTGTGCCACCACTTCTGAAATTCTTTCATCACTTCGCGGATACTGGTCAGGTATCGAGCACAACATCTGAAGCAATCATAACTGTCATACCCAAAGAAGGTAAAGACCCCCTCTTGCCTAAAAACTACAGACCGATATCATTAATTAACCTCGATTGCAAAATCTATACCACGATTCTCGCAAATAGGATTCAACAACACATTTCAAAACTATTACACCCATCCCAGGTAGGTTTTTCAAAATTTTGACTCTCCAGTGACAACACGCGTCTATTGTGTCATACCATAGAAAAGGCTAGACTCCTCGACTCACCAACGGTAGCCATCACGCTAGAAGCAGAAAAAGCCTTTGACAAGGTTGACTGGAGACACCTTAAGGCTGCTCTGGAGAAATTTACCCTGGGCGAGAATTTGATCAAAATTCAAAATGATTATGGCTCTCAATCATAACCCATCTGCCAAAGTTAGAGTTGGAGGCGTAGTATTCTCTGCATTTAACCTAAAACAAGGGACAAGGCAAGACTGTCCTCTTTCATCCCTCCTCTTTCTCTTAGCATTGGAACCCTTCCTCCAATACATCGGAGAAAAGGAAGACATTACGGGTGTCTCATTCGGTAACACAAACATCAAACTGGCTGCATACGCAGACGACGTTCTAATTATCACTGAAAATGCCCCTATAGCCATTCCAGCCCTGATGAACAACATAGACTAATTTTCGGAAGTGTCAGGATACTCCGTCAAGAAAGAGAAATCTGAGGTAAATCTCCTCAGCCGATGTGGCGAGAGAAGTATCCTAGGCTCCTCAGGTCTCACCTGGCAACAGGATACTATTAAATATCTAGGCCTAGAGTTCACCAATGATCTAATCACGACCCTCATACAAATGAAAGAATACTGTAGAAAAAAATAGACGCTCTTTAGATACTTGGTCCCCTACGTTTTTATCATGGTGGGGTAGAGCTGAGACTCTAAAAATGATGCTCACTCCTATTGTCATTCTTAAAAAAGGTTGACAAGACTTTTAGTAAATTCCTGTGGCAGAGCAAAAAACCTAGAATCTCCATGAAAAAACTAAAGTTGGCCAAGGATAAAGGGGGCCTCTCTCTTCCTATTTTCAGGAACTATCAAACAGCCTTCTTGTGTAAGCAGGGCGCCAATTGGTTTTTTGAAAACCCAACTTATCACTCATACAGAACACCCCTCTTGCTGCACTAGCCACGATGGATACTCTCCATCTACCACATTCTAGAAACATCATATAGAACACCAATAGATCTCTCATGACCCTTGACTCACAAATGGAGATTAAATTACATCAGTCCCACTTATCATCTCTGTGGCATAACCCAATGCTCAAAATTGATGGCTCCCAAGTTTTCTGGGCTGACTGGTCACACAAAGGCATCAATCTAGTACAAGAGATCTTCGAAGGTAACTCTCCGCTAACATACTCTTCGCTACAAAAGAGGTTTAATCTAACGAATATCGATTTTTATAAATTCTTGCAGCTTAAAGTAAAACTTGCCAAAAAGAATATCTCATATGACACTCCTTCCATCATTACCCTTATGACCCGCCTACTCAAAGTAGGCCACCTGGTATCAAGTATGTACAAAATTCTACGTCCGAACCAAAATAAAGCTCTCTCTCGCAATCAGCGTAAATGGGAAGCTGAATCATACAAAAGTGACATAACCTTTGACTGGGCAAACATCAACAAATGTTATTGTTGTTATGTTATGTTATTGTTTTCTTATATAGCGCACAGATGCCGCAGCCAAGAGGCGTCCCGGCGCTCAAGGAGAAGGAACACACAACACAACAGTGAAAACCAGAACACTAACTATACAGAGGAGAATAAATGGGTTTTTAATTGTTTCCTAAACTGAAACAAATCGTGGATGGAACGAAGTGAGGCAGGCAAAGAGTTCCATAATGTAGTCGCCATCACCGAAAAGGAACGTCCACCCATTCTCGTCTTTTTAAAACGAGGAACAATGGCCAGATTGGACCCTGAAGATCGAAGAGAGAGCTCTTGAGGGGACATAATGGAGAATGGTCTGGGAGAGAATAGGGGGGGAGGCCAAATTGAGAATTTTGAAAGTAAGGCACGTAGCCTTGAACTTAATTCTATGGCCTACTGGGAGCCAATGGAGGTCATGGATAGTGCTGCGAGCAGAAACAAATTTAGGGAGGCCTACCAGCATCCTGGCCGCCGCATTTTGTACCCGCTGAAGGCAGGCAAGCTCAGCTTGATTAACACCCAGAAACAAGGAACTGGCATAGTCCAATCTGGTCAACACCAGAGCTTGGACTATGAATTGCCTGGTGTCTGCGTCAAAAAATTTGAAAATAGGCCGTAGGCATTGTAGAGCACCAAAACAAGTTCCCGCAACACGCTTGATGTGGGGAATAAAAGACAGTTGATCGTCAAGCCATATGCCCAAATTTCTAACTTCGGCGACTGGAGTAGGGATAGGACCCAATTCTGGAGGCCACCATTGGTCTCCCCAGAGCTCACTGTCTCTACCAAAAAGAATAACCTCCGTCTTGGTGGCGTTGAGTTGTAGGCGATTGTTCGCCATCCAACCGGCGACAGCTTTAAGGGCTGCCTGAAAGGTGGGGGCGTTCATATTAGAATCGCCATTAAGTGATACCGCCAGCTGTGTATCATCGGCGTATGACACTATTGTGAGACCAAAGCTAGCAGCTACCTGCGCCAGTGGTGCAACATACAAATTAAAAAGGGTGGGGCTGAGGGCCGAACCCTGTGGAACTCCCTGCAGAATGGGGCGTGGGGCAGAGATGTAAGGAGGAGTAGAAATTTTAAAGGTTCGACCCGTAAGAAATGATCAAAACCAGTCGAGTGCTTGTTCTCCAACTCCTGCCTCCACGAGGCGGTGTAAAAGGATGTGGTGGGAGACCGTGTCGAAAGCGGCACTTAGATCCAATAGGATCAGTGCCGCCGTCTGACCTTGGTCTAGTATTTTCCTAATATGTTCCACCACCGCCAAGAGAGCGGTCTCTGTACTGTGACCGGCTCGAAACCCATTCTGGGAGTTATCTAGTATGTTTGCTTCTTGCAGGTGAAGGGATAATATCCTATTGGCATGAGCTTCGGCTAATTTAGCCGTCCAAGGAAGGAGGGAGATAGGTCGGTAGTGCTCTGATTTGGAAGGATCAAGAGAAGGTTTTTTTAGAATTGGTATGATAGTGGCCTGCTTCCAGGCGGTGGGAACACTATCAGTACTAAAAGAAAGATCAATTAAACTCTGCATCGCCGGGTAACAACAGTCGGCGAAGTCACGAAATTGCGTGGGTCTCATAGGGTCATCTGGAGAACCTGATTTAACTTTGATCGTCAAATTTAGGAACTCCTCTTGGGTAGGACCTGGAATGGCTAATAAGGATTTAGAAGTCAGAGGGACACTGTTAATTTCACTGACAAAAGGCATAACGAACGACCTGTATATGGCCTCCACTTTTTCAACGAAAAACGAGGCCAGTTCTTCGCAATGTGTCATAGAGGCAATGAACGTAGAGGCGGCTCTTTTGTTGGTGAGGTCCTTGCACACCCTAAAAATGGTCTTAGCAGGGTTGGTACTGTTTTTTATTTCCTGTGAATAAAAAGCAGCCCTGGCTGAACATATGGCCCTATGATACCTCCTGATGCAAGATCTATAGGCTGCTTTAAGATCAGTATCATAGTTTTTGCGCCAAGCGCGTTCTGCTTTTTTACAGGATACTTTCAGTACCCTAAGAGATTCGTCATACCAGGGACTGGGGGAGCCGGATTTAGCCTTGCTCAACCTAGCTGGTATAAGGGTATCCAGAGACTGGACAAGCCACTTACAAAAATCGTCATAACCACGAGAAACTTCCTGAAAAGGTTGAGGTTGGTGCTGCAGCAACAGGTGGTGAAAGTGCTTTAGATTTAAGTTTCTCCAAGGACGCTTAAGAGTCTTAGATAAGTTGTTATTGGCTAGAGGGATGTTAGTAGCAATATGCGTTTCGATCAGATAGTGATCAGTCCAGGCCATAGGCTTGGGCTGGAGCACTTCAATATTAGAGGTGATGTTTGTCAGAAAAGGATCCAACAGGTGTCCACCGATATGAGTCGGGAATTTGACCAGTTGGACTAATTGAAATGCCTCAAGATCCGAAAGCAAGCTTTGGACTGGGTTGGAAAGTGGTGCTTCCACATGGGGTTCAGATCACCAACAACCGTAAAATTATTGGTTTTCAGAACTAAAGAAGAAACCACATCCGGAAGGCTAACTCGAAAAGCTCCATCAGGACCGGGAGGCCTGTAGATTAAAAGTCCCGCGAAGGTGAAGTGGGGACTTACAGTAATGTTAAAGTGCACGCTCTCACATCCAGCTATAGTGATGGGTGACCAGAAACACGAATAGCAAGTTTTTACCGCGACTGCGATGCCGCCACCTCTGCCATTACGATGGGATGAGTGCATGGTATAGCCTACTGGGAGGGCTAAGTTAATCACAGCCGTAGAATTATCGTGAAGCCACGTTTCGGTGAAAAAGAAAATATCTGGACTTTCATCGGTAATTAGTGAAAAAATTTCTTGCGAGTGGCAGGCCAATGACCTTACATTCAAAAGAAATATTTTAAGAGGCGAACAGATATCAGAGGCTCGTACGGGACCAGTAGTGCGAACTCTAGGGGATTTAGATTGAAAGAACAGGATGGGTTGTGGTGCCGGGAGAGTGAATGAACAAATAGGGCACTGATAAGGACCACAAAGTGGATCCAAGGTGCCATGGCGGCATCCACTTACCCCGCGGCGCAACGCGCGTAGATCCTCAGAAGATAGCATCCTGAGATGGCAAAGAGCCCTGCCAGGCCCTGCCTAGCGCGGACGAGCGCAGACGGGCAGGACTCTGGCTGGACTCAGGCGCGATGAAGGCGCTCCGCTGCGCGTCACCGCTGCGCGGCCGATAGAAGGCTCTAATAGGCTCAGCAGGCCTAAATCTCGCGAGAATGCGCGAATGCCCGAGCCCTATCCAAAATGGCGCTCAAATTAGTCCCCGGTACCCCGTGATCCCGGACCCACCAAAGGCAGTGGTGGTAGTCCCCAGAGGGGGTTTTAGAATGCAGAATGAGGCCAGGGGGGTCGCTGCAGGTAAAAACAAGGCAAATCAACATAAACAAAAGAAAATACAAAAACGGGTTATTAAAAGCTGTTAAGCAGGCAGAAAGCGCAGCTAGTGCTAGCGATGTCGGTATAAAATGGTCACCTTCTCCAGGCTGACCTACCGTCTCTCGCTGCCTCAAGTAGGCTCAGCAGGCCTAAATCTCGCGAGAATGCGCGAATGCCCGAGCCCTATCCAAAATGGCGCTCAAATTAGTCCCCGGTACCCCGTGATCCCGGACCCGCCAAAGGCAGTGGTGGTAGTCCCCAGAGGGGGTTTTAGAATGCAGAATGAGGCCAGGGGGGGTCGCTGCAGGTAAAAACAAGGCAAATCAACATAAACAAAAGAAAATACAAAAACGGGTTATTAAAAGCTGTTAAGCAGGCAGAAAGCGCAGCTAGCGCTAGCGATGTCGGTATAAAATGGTCACCTTCTCCCTTTACTCACAAAATCTTGCCTATTCTATCACAAACTAAATATATGCTTATAAATAGGACATACTGAACTCCCGCAAGACTCTTTAAAGTTGGTCTCAAGCAAGACCCAAATTGCTGGTGCTGCTACAAACTGGAGGGTTCCCTAGCACACATGTTATTTGAATGTCCCCTTCTCCAAGAATATTGGAATAAAATCTTAGAATGTATTAGGCACACCCTTGACATTCTACCAACTAGAGTTCTCCTATATCATCTTGCGGCCTTTGGACCCCCAAATAAAGAACAATAACGACCGCCTTTTACTAGATCTAATGCTCACTCTAACATGTAAATTAGTACTAAACATCTGGAAAAACTTCAGAGCGGTCTCATTCCACGTGTGGCAAGAATAGCTGACTTTTCTCAGAGGTGCCGATAACATTGCATTACAGATGTCACTGTGGAGAAACCCTCGTTGTGCAATATGGAGGGCACTGGATGATAGTGCTTTTCCACACAAACCTCCATGAACGCTAAGAGTTCTTCTTTTATGGCAAATATAATCTACGTCCACAGAAAGGTTACCACTCTTCAAGGTCACTCTCAGAGCCATCATCCCCCACCCACATGAGACATACATTTCCCTTTACTCACACCTGTGCACATCTGATTCATACAGCAGGTCTCATAAAGAATTTTCTTGTTACTTACTTGTACGCAGACTTATTCTTCTACCTGTCAGTGTCAGACTGTTTTACATATGGGAAGGCCATGAAAGTAATAATATGCTGGAAATGTAATCTTCTTATATGTATCCAAGATAACAGTCATGCATAATTCCTGTGTACAGTATTCAATAGCAGAGAAATGTGATGTATCAAATATATAACCCAATAATATATAATCCATAGGACGGTAATGAAGAAATGTAACATATTGCTGGAAATGTATCCGATGAGATGTATCAAATACATAACCGAACTATGCCTCAGTTTGTGAATAGTCTTTCCCCCTGACCATCAATGTAACTCCCCTTTCTGTCTGCACAATGTTTTTCTTTTACCACTGTCCAACTCTGTCTGTCAGGCTGTATTTGTTGGTAATTTGTGTGCCCTCTTATTGGCAGTTCTAAGCACTTTTATAGGATTGCCCCTCCTCCGAAGTCTCTCAAACATTCTTTTTTCCTCTTCCCTAAATGCCTACGGGGTGCTACAATATAATTTTACAGTTAAGATTTCACCAAAAGGGATACTCCATTTCAGGTTTTTTGGGAGATGACACTGTGCATTCAATGTTCAATTTTCGCAGTGCCCTTGCAATGTAATTTGGTAAATACTCAATTCTCTCTGATAATGATGGAAACATATTCTGTATTCATAAATAGATTGCTACATTCAAGGTAAGTTGTTTCTCAAAGCTACCTGAAATGGATAGTTGCCTATTTTCCTCTGGCAAATATTTAGTCAGATTCCAGAGTACCACAATGCCCCTCTTATGTGAAGGGTTAATGAAAGGGATACTGCAATCCTTCAGTAAAGTGCTTAGTGTCAATTTGTGTGCTTTAGTTAAATTATTGGCATGCTGATTCCCTGAATCCTATATTGTGCGGTGTCATGGAATTGCATTGTGACTTGAGTTTAAAATGACTGACACTGGAGCGCTCTGGGGGTCGGTTTCTAATCCCAGTTCCTTCAGTAAATCACTCTCTAATTCTAATGCCCAAGCAGAGCTGACCCCTCTCTAGTATCTATCTATCTATCTATCTATCTATCTATCTATCTATCTATCTATCTATCTATCTATCTATCTATCTATCTATCTATCTATCTATCTATCTATCTATCTATCTATCTATCTATCTATCTATCTATCTATCTATCCATAGATAGATACATGGATAGATATATATCGATATCGATATAGACATAGATGTAGATCTATTGATATATATATATAGATCTATAGATATAATAATTTCTTTTTTTCACTGAAAAATCAAAGGTTAAAGTATTGTTATAAATAGGCGCGGTAAATATATCTGTTTTTGTTTTTAAACAAACTTCGAAATTCACTGAAAAAGACAAAGGTTAAAGTAACATTATACTTAGGTGAATATGTTACTGACAGCATTATTGTTTTGAACTCACAAAATACACAGAAATCACCAGTGATAGTTAGTAGGGCTAGCTATAACTTGCGTCTCGGCCCGCACTGCTTATGACCTCACATGTTACATCACTCATGACACCATTTAGGTGTACGCAGGGGTGGTTGGCCACAGGGCTTGGCCTGCGCTATACCCTGTAGCCAAACCTGCAGCAAGCTGCCAATCCCACTGCACGCACAGCCTTTGGCTTGCACAGCACAGGGTTGGCCTTGGTGCGTGGGTCCTTCATCCCCTGGGGCCAAAACATATATATGAAGGATAAGGGGTGTACAACCCCCTTCCTGACCCTTAATTGGCCCTGGGGACCTCATCCTTGTTGCCAAATGCATATAAACAGGAGAGTAGGGCATGTAGCCCCCCCTCCCTGAGCCTTAATAGGCCCCAGAAGCCATATCCCGGGATCTCATCCCTCAGGGCCAAACCTATAAAAAAGGAGGAGGGGTGCCATGTGGCACCCTCCCCAATCTTTCTTAGGTGGTGGGGACTCCATCACCTGGAGTTGTTTTTTGTTTCAAAGGGGAGGGGGCTGCACTACCTCATCAGGCCCTGGGGCCAAATTTAGTTTAAAAAGTGGGAGGGGCATACAGACCCCCTACCCTACCCGAGCCTTATGAAGCCCCTTGGACCCCACCCCCCAGGGACGAGTAACTGATAAAGGAGGGGGCATGCGTACCCCCTCCCTCAGTTTAATTAGGACCCAGTGACTCAATCTTCTGGGGTCAAAATGTGAATAAAGGGGGCTGGGAGTCGTGTAGCTCTCTCTCCCCCAGTCTTTTTAAGCCCTGCAGATCCCATACCTTGGTACCTTGGTGCCAAATATAATAGAGGTGGCCATAGAGTCCCCCTCCCTGAACCTTATTGGACCCTGGGGCACCCCAACCCTCTGGGCCGTGTGATTTTTTAAAGTGGAGCGGGTTGCGTGGCCCCCTTCCTTAAGGCTCATTAGGCCCTGGAGACCATAGGGCTGTCTTTTTTTTTAAAGGGGAGGGGGCTGGGTAACCCCCCCTTCCCTGAGCCTCATTAGGCCCTGGAAACCTTATCACCAAGGGCTGTATTTATTTTAAATGGGAGCGGTCCACAAGGCCCCCCCGCCCGAACCTCATTTAGCCCTGGGGACCCGATCCACTGGGTGGGCACAGGGTCACCCACCTTTAAATGAAATAGGGCCCTTGGGTCCCCAGGGCCTAATAGGCATATGCATATTAAAAGGGGAGGTGGGGCACAGTCCCCCTCCCCGAGCCTATTCGGCCCTGGGGATCCCAGGAACCTGCATCATTTTAAGGAGGGTGACTTGGGTCCCACCCAGCACATGCACCATGCACTTGTTGGGAACCCCAGGGCCCTGTTGCCCTGGCCAGCTCCCCACGTGATGCAGGAGCTGGCATTGTTCCTTCCCAGGTGGAACAGCTATTTACGCTGCTCCCTCCGGGAGGGAGCAATCTGTTGTTCTCTTCCCTGGCGGCATGAGGGCGGGCAAGAAAACAGAATACAAGCCTGTTTCCAGCTGGCCGGATCATTTTTTAAGCTCCTGTTTACTGGAGAAGACTTTGTGTTTGGCGGAAGATTTGAAAAAGCTCCCGGAAGATGGAAGTAAACACAGTTCACTGCCCGTGCAGGCAGGGAAACTACAGCATCCCAGAGGTGGGCTCTCCAGGACACAGCAAGTGAGTTGGAAGCACCAGATGGGGTCCCTACGGCCATTAAAGACTCGGGGAAGGGGGTCTCTTTTACAAAAACTAACGGCCCTGGGGCATGGAGTCCTAGGGCCTTTTAAAGGCTCATGGGGGCAGAGAGCTATCCTCCCCTTAACAAATACTGTGGTACCCATGGCAGAATACGGCTCGGCAAGGAGGGCGTGCTCCCCTCCCTACACTATTTCAATCGGTCCCAGGGGGATGGGGTCCCCGGGGCCAAAAATGATTCAGGATGGGGGACACATGACCCCATCTCATTAAAAATACCCAGCCAGGGGGTGGGTTCCCTGGGACGTAATGGGCTGGGACCTTACTGATGCCCCCCATACATGTGTAAATAATGGTGACCGCCATTTTGTTTTTTTGCTGTGACACCGCTAGAGTCCTATGGGATAATTTGCAAAAGTCTGCAATTTGTAACCTCCTTTTGCAAATGGAAAGCCATGCGCTCTATAACTCTCCTATTCATTGATTCAAATATTAAATTTGTATTTTTAACAAATCCAAAGCTCTCCTTCAGTGAAAGCATATACCATGTATTTGTAAAGCATACATGATTAACAGGTGTTTAATGTTATTCAATGGTATTCATTTTATCAACCTCAAAAGGATGAAATGCTGAGTGGACCCATTAGGATTCGATTATGTGGCCCTAAGGCCACCTGATTTGGCTATTTGGAGCACAGCATAAGAGGCTTCACTTTTTCTTCTGTCATGATTATTTTCATTTACTAAATGTATTCTGATTGCAACCTGTAGAGCTGGTGCGCAGAGAATCATTCCAAAAAATATACAGGTGGGTCCACAGTGATAGGACAAACATCTAGACACATCTATACAAGCAATGAGCTAAAACAGAAATGCACAGAAATGACAACAATATGCGACTAAAGCCAGAAGTGCGGAGTACTTGTGCAGGCTTTTTACGTAATAATTGGTTAAGATTTCCAGGGAAAATTGGCTTCTATGGAGAAGAAACAATGTACAATAACAGAGCAGCAGGAATATTTTGGAATTAAAGCCAGCTGTAAAAGTTGCTAAAAAGACTAGTAATTTTGTATGAATTGATGTTTTGTGTTTTAAAGCCCCACGACACAGCTGGTGCCAGTGGATAACCGGATGTGTTCTAGAAGCATTGAAATTGAAATTACACATTTATTCCATGAAAACAGATGCCTATAGATTATTGTTATTAAGTTTATTAGCTTAATTTCGAGTGTTGATCGATTTAAAGTCCTTGGTGGCTGAGTTTTGAAAGAGTACTCACAAACATGTGATAAAAAACGTACTTGTAAATGTTTTACCTTTATATAGCAGGGATGGTATGAGAAAAATAACAGTAAATGCTCACTTTCCTTCAGACATTTGTTGCAAGAATTTTTAGAATGAGTTTAATAGAAGTCGTTATTTTTTTTTTAAATGCAGAAAGAATTTAACAAAAAAATAAACAGTTTGCCAAACATATCTCCTTTTTGATTGTCACAGTACAGCTAAAAAAACAGAGCAGGAAGAAAGAAAAGCCATGTTTCAAACAGCTGCCTCAATTATGCTCTATGATCTAACCTGCCTTTACTTTAGGCTACTGGTTCAAGCAGCAGGCTTTGTGACATCAGATCTCACCTTTAATAAGTTATTACAGTTGAGTTTTGATGTTTTCTCTTTTTAATTAGCGACTGGGTGCATCACATTTATAATTGGTGACTGGGTACATAACAACTTGCCTATTATACAGAAATTAGAGACAGGTTTTTATACAGGGATTGCAGAACCCAATGTATTACAATAATTATAATAGTATTGTTATGTATGACTATCATAGAGAAACGTTTTCATTTATTTCAGTTTCTGATAACTCATTCTCATGAGGTAGCAACAGTTTGTTATTCACTGTTTCCACATCAGAAAGGACTACCAGGCCAGGCTGATAGGGTTCTCTGAGATCCTGTCCGAGCAGAGCTGTCTGTCTGCTTTGACTGAAAGTAGAAATCACAGCTGCAGGAGGTGGAAGGAAGGTAGGCAAAGTGCCGGAGGTTGGTCAAGGTTGACAGGTAAGGTATTTTAATTTAATTATGTTTAACTTTGGAACAGGTTACATAACAGAGGCCATGTTATGCATTGTTCCCCTATTACTCCTTTGCCACTGCATTGTAGTTGAAAGAAGGGGCAGAATATTTTGGAGGCCATACATACATAAAATTATGGATGGGTAAAAAGTGACTTACAGAGATGTTTTTCACCTTGGTGACTGAATGATATGAGAGACAACTCGACCTTCGCTCTAGTCTGTTTGATGTCACTCAGACCCAGTAGCAGCTCGTATTGCGCGTGCTGCGGGGCGGTGGGGTGGGGCAGGGGAGGTGCAGGGTGGGGGGGTAGCAAACACAGACATAGGACGGAACGGAGGAAAGTAATTATTATGTTTCTCCGTTACGTCGTATGTCCGTGTTTGCTACGCCCCACCTTGCCCCTCCACCGCCCTGCCCCACTGCCCCGCAGCACACCCTATACGAGCCGCTACTGTTCAGACCCCTTGTTGAAAAACATAGCCGTAATTCACTGTCACCCATCTATAATTCTATGTAATGCATTGCTCTCAAAGCAAGCCATTAGTCTGAACAAATAGATTCTAAATCCAGTAATTTACTGCTATGTCATAGAAGCAATGAACTTATTAACTACTGTTGCTACGTCATTAAGGAATTCCAGGCTACTCTGGCTGAGCTTTTGGGAAAGCAGTGAACTCTGCTTCTGAAGAGGGAGGATAGGCACAGTGTGGTGGA
This sequence comes from Triturus cristatus, assembly GCF_964204655.1. Classification (NCBI taxonomy): domain Eukaryota; kingdom Metazoa; phylum Chordata; class Amphibia; order Caudata; family Salamandridae; genus Triturus; species Triturus cristatus. The sequence continues at coordinate 641,236,686 of NC_140585.1, forward strand.
GGTCGTGGCTTAAAACCTTGTATTTTTTTTTATTTTGGACCAGAAGGATTAGCCATATGATGTAGGGCTCCCCCAATACTCCTCTGCCTTTGCATAGCAGTTAAAGGCAGGTGCAGACAATTTTAGGGTGTCGTATATAACATAAAGGTATATATGGTTATAAAGATCAATAATAGTAATATTATTAATGCAAATTATTAATATGGAGAGCCTCAAACCCACAGTTAGATTCTGGAACACTCTCTGTCTGTCCTTGATGGGCAAAGTGTTGTTGGTGAAGATGATTGCTGTTTATACAGTTTCTAGGGTGCCAGGTTCGATATCCCTAAGAGATATTTTGTAGAATTAGGCAGGTTGATTAGGGAACTGCTTTGGGCAACAGAGTAAGCCTGGCTGTACTGAAACGTACCTGGAAGCATGGGGGGTTGGAACTACCATGCTTCAAGCTATACTACCTAGCTGCCCAGCTGCAGCATGCAGTGCACTGGTTCGATGAAGCACAGGCTTCTACGGAGTACATGGGGAGGAGTTCCTCTGATGGAATCCTGATGTTAGGTGCTGGAGTTCCAGACCCATCCGGTACTTGGTCAGGCAGGTATTTCAAGACTGGGATAGAGCGGTCCGGCAGGTGCTGCGGCGAGATCCGCATGTGCCAGCCTTAAGCATCTTGACACTGTGCCCATTAGCGCAGATCCCATGGGCAATGTCCATGGTCCGGTAGCGTGCTGGGGTTTGCGGCACATTGTGGGATCTGTATTCCAATGATAGATTTGTCACACTAATAGATAAAGTGGAGATATTTAACTTAGGTCAGGGGCATTTTTGCACTTTGCCAAAATAGTGGCCACAGCATGTGGGATTTGGCTATCTTTTCAGGGCACACCCCAGGAGTTGCAGACTCTGGTGACACTGCTCAATAGAGCGGCGGTGAAAGTTGATCTCTCATGTTTACAGGGCACTGCAGGAGGTCCTCCTGAAGAGCGCCCTACTGGTCCAGGGTTGGTGGCAAGAAGTGATGGGTGAGCCTCTCATGGAGAAGGAGTTGGAGGGCGTACATGAGGAGGTGAAGAAGACCTCTACCAATGCAAGATTCAAATGACTACAGTACAATATAGTACACCAGGTGTATCTCACCCCAAACACACTGCATGCTATTTAGCCTCAGCTGGCATCCTCCTGCCCATGCTGTTATGCGAGTGGAGCAGATTTTGCACACATGCTATGACAGAAGCAGTGATTAATCGACTAAATGAAAATACGGGATGGACAGTCCCAGGATATATTAAACAGTGCTTGCTTGGGATGATTCTGGTACAAAAAGAAAGCCCATTGTGGAAGATTCTTATTGTTGGGGTTGGAGCTCACTAACCTAAGATTCTTGAACTGTAACAATCTCCTCCACTATTGAAGAACCAGAACCTTTTGGGTCTGCCGGCGCAGGGTACGCCCTCTGTCCTCGGAGTTCACCTGCTTCGCTACACAGAGACACGGGACACTCTGTCGGCGTTAGAAGATTGGATTTATTTAGCTGCAGCTAGTACAGTTATCCTAGAAGTACACAAAGTAGGTTCTCAGGAGACTGCCACTTCACTCTGTGGCGCATCAGATTAAATATCATACAATACATAATTATTACCAAGACACACGCCCCAAGCATAGAAGAAAAGAGCCAATAGGGTAAGTGGAAAACAAAGCGGAACCAGTAAGAAAGGTTCGAAAATAGAAATATCAGATGACTCGAAAAGACCTCTCCTCCAACTGTGTTTGTCACCCCACCCCCGAACTAATTCATTAACAGATTATAACTAACTTGCAGGTGGTGAGATACGTTTGTGTGTATTGGAGGACAGTCATGACACAAGAGAATGCTAGCAGGAGACAGTGAAGGCCAGTCGATAAGATATGATCAGGAAAGAATAGTGTGAGCCTACAGATAGTTGAAACAGGGATTAGGAAAGCCAGACAAGGATTAGTGTACTCGGCTAGTCCAAACACCAGCTTCACAAATAAAGGCCGAGGACGTATTTCGACACCAAGCTACGGGAAAAGCAGAATAGACTTCATTCGCCGCGCTGCCTGAGTGATGGCAACACAAAATGGCGGCGGGTCACAAAATGGCGGGTCGATTCGATCGTGATCGAAAATTGAAGTTCCTCAGACCCTCCTTTTGCCAGAACTCAGGCAAGATAGACTCACGTTAATCTGAGTCCACATCAATAGCCATGAGATCATCGAGCTGTTGCTGTAACATCATCCTTATGTTTTCTGTTACTTGAGGTTTGGGTTTTGGGATGCACATAGTAGCACAAAGATCACAGATAGCGGGACCACAGTGCATACAAAGGCAACAAGAAAATACAATAGTCAAGATTATTCCAAGGAATGTCAATGCTTTCAACCCCATTTGGACAGTAGTCCCCAAAACCATTCCGTTAAAGACCAATCTCCTTCGTCCTGATGAATAGACTCGGAGATTATGTGCAGCTTGGAGATAGCTTGGTATACTGTCGGAGCGTCATTAGGAATGAAAATACAGCAGCTTGACCCGATCAATTTACATACTCCACCACGATCGGCAAGAATAAAGTCTAAGGCAACTCGATTTTGCAAGGTCATAAGACGATCCGCCTGTAGTTCCGCCGTGATATTACTTAAGGCTCCTACAGTGATGTCTATTGTAGTCTCTACGACACGGACCAGCTGCCTTATATTTCTGCTGTTGGCCATTGGACCCCAGAAGGGAAGAAAACCTTTAAGGAAATCTCCTCCTTCTTGTCCCGCGGTGTCTTTTGAGTCAATGATTCCTCGGCTGAGACGGGTTCGGTGATAATTGGCAGAAGCAGTGTAAGTAGGAGGAAGAAGGAAAGCTATGTAGCAAGTACCACAGAAACCTGTTGGTAACCAAGTATAAGCTCTATCATAGCAAATGAAATAGGTGCCTTGAGACGGCACTAGAGGAGGCAAGTTTTGAGAGGAATAAATGTACGTGTAGGAGCAGTTACTCTTTAGTGCAGTATCAGAAGAGCGATCGTTTATTTTTAAACAGAAATTACCTTGATGTGGTATAGTCCAGATTGGTGAGGATTTCTCCTTTCCCATTTTATTATTAAGACTCGACATATATTGGGTGACGTTCCAATTGGTGTATGCTTTCCTTTCGTCGATGGAAATCTTGCTGTTCTCCATGATTTTAGCCATAACTACCATACCCTTAATCAAGGAACTATGACTAAAATCTGGATAATTAATTTGTGAAGTAATGGACCGTCTAAATTTGCTTTGATATGCATTGGAGAAAATGACAAAGAATGCCCAAGCAGAACCCTCATAAGAAAAAGGAAGAACTAGATATGGTATTCCTTTCTCAGTAGTATGTGGCATAAGCTCACATACCCAACAATCAGTTGTGTTAACCACTAATTGATGCTGGTGCAATAGTTGGACAAAGGAATTGTTGTAATACTCGGTTCTTCTGACAAGTTCATGTGAAGGAAAAGTATGAAAGAGGTGTGGAGAGATAGTAGAAGAAGGCAAAGAGGAAGAAGGGGAGGTATTTCTTGGCTGCAACGCATAAATTATCCAACCAATAATCGCCAAAGCAATACATAATGATATAAAAACACATAGAGTTATACTATAACGACTGTACATTATTTTACAAGATGCTTTCTTCATTTCATTTCTTCTCTCTTTATTACTTGGTGTAGTTTCCATTTTCAATCGTGGATGCTCACGGCAATCTTCCTCAATCACTGAAGTCACGATGCTCTACCGTCCTATGACACTGAGGATCCTGCAGACCTATTGTCACTACTCAGGTCGTGACCTAGACTCCTACCGTGACCCTGCAACCTAAACAGAACACTACACAAGGGAGAAGAAAGTCTTAATTGTTCTTTTATCTGGGCCTGGGGTGATAACGCTCCTTCCCCAGAACACTCTGATCTCGAAACAATGTTCTTGGTTCAGTCGTATTCGAGCGACGATGCGATGGGATTGCTTCCTGTAAAATGTCGTCGTCCTCTTTCTCAGACAATGTCCCATTCAGGTGTGCATCGCTAAAGGGTACAAATCGTGGAACTGTTTCGCCTTCACAGTCACCAACCCCTCTACGAACCCACTGATCAAAAGGCAAAGGTACTTTCTTGCAATGCACACTGTGAATCCAATTTTTCTTTACTTCAACTTTAACTGCTGTCCTTGTCGTTAGTAGGACCATTCGGGGCTCCCGCCATCTGGGTTCCAAATTCTTTTTCTTCTGAAAGTTTCGGGTGCAGACCCAGTCACCTGGTCGGATGGAATGACCTGGGTCTGTGGAAGTCTCCGGCAAAGCACTCTGAACCTGTCGATGAAGGACATGCAATTTAGTTGTAAGGTCATGCAGATAGTCAATCAACATTGTATAGGGCAAATCTGAGAACTTTTTAGGACGAGGTTTTCCCCATACGTTGGCCGGACGGCCAAACACCACTTCGTAAGGGCTAAGTCCCAGACGAGAGTGTACTGCAGTTCTGGTGGATAGCAGAGCTAACGGCAAAGCATTAGGCCAATTAAGTCCTGTACTTGCTTGAACCTTCGCTAATTTCAACTTCAAGGTTCCATTATAACGTTCTACTAAACCCACTGACTGTGGATGATTTGCCACGTGGAACTTTTGCTTGATTCCAAGACCTGCACAAACTTTCTGCATGACTTGGCCAATAAATTCGCTCCCATTGTCACTCCAGACAATGCGCGGCAAACCAAACCTGGGAAAGAACTCTTTTAGAAGGATTTTAGCTGTGGATAAAGCTGTGTTATCTTTCAAAGGGTATGCTTCTATCCACCTCGAAAAGACACATACTACCACCAGAACATATTTGAGGTTGTTGCATCGATCCATGTGAATGTAATCGATTTGCAACACTTCAAATGGATATGTCGGAGGATCAAAATGACCTGCTGGAGTGGGGGTTCCCTTTCCTGGATTGTACATCAGACAAACAATACAATGCTTTACTACGTTGTCTGCACATTTTGGGATGTTCTCGTTTCGCCATACTGGGGCCAAAAGTTTACAAATGCCTTTTGCACTTAAGTGAGCTGGACCATGAGCCATAGTAACCACTGGGAGTACATAAGCATCCGGTAACAACCAACGTTGATGTTCGGATAATTCTACCCAACAACCCATTTCATCTAACATTCCCGTACTTTCTCTCCACTTGCTCAACTTTCTTTCTGAAGCCTCTTTCTGAATCGCGTTCACGCTTTCCACTGTATTCTCACACATTCCTCTCTCTCTGACCCAATTCGCAGGACCTGCCATGTACATTCGACTCCTTGAATCTCTCGCTGTTTTCTTTGCTATTTCATCAGCAAATGCATTTCCCCGTCCAACATCCTCCGTAATCTTCTTGTGTGCACTGCACTTCACTATCGCTATTTGGATGGGTAAAACAAGTGACTCAAGGAGATCAGTCACTAACTGACCATGCTGTATCTTAGTGCCATGTGAAGTCAGGAAACCCCTCTCCCTCCAAAGACGCCCAAAATTGAACGCGACACCAAAGGCATACTGACTGTCAGTGTACACATTCACTCTTTTCCCTTTTGATATTACACAAGCTCTCGTCAGTGCTATCAGCTCTGCTGCTTGCACTGAATTGTGTCTAATGCGTGCAGTTTCCACAATCGTATGTAAGGTAGTTACAGCATAAGCTGAAACCGTATCTCCATTAGGCATCTTGAAACAAGAACCATCTATTCATAGAGTCCTATCCGGATTCTCTAACGGTGTGTCTCTCAGGTCGATTCTTCCTTTTGTCTCTTCCTCAGTACGGAAGAAACAATCATGCTGATCCTTAACACTCTCCTCATTTGGAAGGGGCAACAAAGTAGCTAGATTCAAGGTATTACATCGTTTGATGTGTACGTGACTAGCCAAAAGCGTCAGCTCATAACCAGTTAAACGTGCACTCGTAAGATGCTATGTCTTCGTTCTGTTTAGCAAAGTATCCACTGCATGTGGCACCATGACACTGAGAGTGTTATCTAACACCATTCCAGCAGACTGTCGGATAGAAATGGCTGCGGCTGCTGTGGCTTTGAGACAACTGGGCAATGCCTTAGCTACAGGATCTAATGTGGCTGAAAAATAGGCACATGGCCGCTGTCTATCTCCAAATTGCTGTGTCAAGACTGATAATGCACAACCTTCTCTCTCGTGAACATACAGCGTAAAAGGCTTAGTGTAAACTGGGGTACCCAGTACAGGAGCAGAACACAGAGCAGTGCGTAAATCAGTGAAACTTCTTTGGCACTCATCAGTCCAAGGAAGGGGCTGAGGCGTATCTTTTAAAGTGAGTGCCAACAAAGGTTTGGCAATCAAAGAGAAGTTAGGGATCCACTGTCTACAATAAGAAGTGATACCCAGAAAGGCACGTACTTCCCTTTGTGTGGATGGTACAGACATTTGTGCAATCGCCTGAATTCGTTCTGGTGTCAATCGTCGTCCCTCCTTTGATAGGAGATGACCCAAGTAGGTAACCTCTCGACAAACATATTGCAGTTTGGAAGGTGAAACCTTGTGATTCAGCTTAAACAAGTGACGTAACAGTGCAACAGTGACATATTTGCAGATATCTTCTGAATCAGCGGCGACTAACAAGCCGTCCATATATTGGATAAGAGCAGCACCAGACGGCAAGTGAAAAGTATCCAGATGACATTTCAAAGCTTGACTGTAAATGGAGGGACTTTTACAGTACCCTTGGGGTGCGCGCTTAAACCGGAAGCTTCGGCCTCCAAGAGAGAAACCAAAAATGTCCCTACTCTCTTCTGCAATGGGAATACTGAAGAAGACATTCTTTAGATCAATAACAGAAAACCAAGTCGCTGTGGAAGGTATCATAGTCAACAAGGCAGTGATATCTGGAACAACAGGAAATTGTGGAATCACAATTTTGTTTACTTCTCGCAGATCAATCACAAACCGGTACACAGGAGGCTGAGAAGGATCAGTACGTTTAAGAACAGGAAGAATAGGACTATTGCATGTGTTACCTCTCGTTTCTTCAACCACACCCTTCCGAATTAAGTCATGAATGATTTCCAAAAGCGCTTTTTCACCTTCAGGAGAGATTTTATATTTTGGGATGCGTGGTAATTCAACATTGGGCTTGAGAGTGACAACAAAAGGCGGTATCTCAAGACAACCCACATCGTTCAGACCTGTGGCCCAAAGTGCTGTTGGAAGAGAAAGCAACTCAGGAGGAAACTGATCTTTAGACAGATACATTGGGGAGATCAACTTCTGACCTAGAGTAAGATGTACGCCTGAAGGAGAACAATATATTGTAGCATGCATTCTTTTCAATAGGTCTAGACCCAACAGATTCTCACCACAACCATTCATCAACAGAAGTGGAGCTTCCAAATCATAAGGACCAACTGAAATAGGCAAAGGACAAGAAACCGGATAGCGAACAGGGGCGCCAGAGAATTCTACAGAAACATTCGTTAAGCCAGACAAAGGTGCCCCAGGGAGTTTAGAATGAATAATAGAACTTCTCATTGCTCCAGTATCTAGAAGAAATGGCTCTGATACACCCATTGTAGTAACGTTGACATAAGGACCATTTTGATCTACTGGGATTGGCACAACTCCCTTACTTTGTCCATGGCTGTCCTAGTTAGCATGAAGACTCTCATTCTCGCCTTCAACATAATGATCTTCATTATAATACTGAGTAGATCTCACATTCTGCTGATCAAAGTAGTTCATGGAATTGGGAGAAGGAAGGGCACGCTGTTCTTGAGTTAACATACCTCGACCTCTACCTCTGTTTGCTGACTGGAGGCCAGCACGACCTCGAGGAGCAGATAACGCTCCATTGCGCTGCAATAAAACCGGACAACTACTCTTAAAATGACCTTCCTCTCTACAATAGGCACATTGATTAGGACCTAACAAAGGTCGCGGAATGTATGGCTCAGGTTTCTGATACAATCTCTGAAACTGTGGTGGGTGCTGAGTCTGAGGCTGAACATAACGTGGAGGATAGGCTTGCTGCAAGAGAATCTTCGTTTTTAAATCTTTCGTCTTTTTCTCTTGCTTTTCTTTTTCTTCTTTATCCCTATTCTCGTAATATTGTGCAGTAGCCAATATCTGGGCAGAAGAAGAAACAGCCCAAGAACTTTCTGAATCATTTAATTTGTGTGACAGCTCGGGAAGCAAATTGAATACAAATTTATCCACAAATAATTGCTGTCCACCCTCGGTAGCCATGTCCTGACCACTGTGGTCGATAAATGTCTCCTCGAAACGAGTAAAGAAATCAGAGACACTTTCATATTTCTTTTGTTTGCATGATGCTAGCTTATCCCAATTCACTCTTAATGCAAGCATCATAGTTTTCATTAACGTAATGATTCTACCAGGAAGCTCTGAGATCAAAGCGTCAGGCTTTGCGCCACCCACTTGGTCTCTCTCTGTATCAGTTATAACATCCCAAGTAGCACCTAGTTCCTGTGCGTGATCGTCTCTACGAATCTTAGCCCATATTGCCTGTGGGACTACATTACCCATTAGCATATCAATATCTGCTAGATTCATAATACAAGTATCAATTGTCTGCGATAATTCTTTGTAATAACCTGCAGGGTTCTTACGAGGATCTGGTAGAGTCTGCTTAAGAGCCAAAACTTCAGACCTTTTCCAAGGCACATGTACCCATATACGTTGAAAATGAGCAGGAATAGCTGGATTAGCACCTACAGCTGCAACTGCCTCCTTCCATACTGGAGGAACCTCCCTCATAGGATAATTTTTCGACGTCAGTTTAACCGACGGATCAGAATCAAGAAAAATCTGAGAAAACAATAAGGATCTATAAGAGATAAGTGTCCTTACAGCTTCCTCGACTTTGGAACCTACAATAAGTCCTTTTTAAAAATCGGCTTGAACATCTAACAAATCTTGTGAGATCGGACTCGAACTCACATCTTCCCATTCTTTAATGAGAATGTCGCACATTACATTAAAAACATATCTTTGCGTAGGCGCATTCCATTGCAGAAAGGTAGGCATAATATCAGACACACTATATTGTGGACCCTTCTTGATCCATCTTCGTGCAAGAGAATCTAGCTTCTCTCGTTCCTCAAAATCTGGGAACTGACTACGAGATTGTCTTCGAGCAAAAGCCGGAGACACGTTAAAAGCTCCAAAGAAAGGAGATAGAATACTAGTGACAGAATCTGTGAGACGCTTATGCACAGACGGTGAATTAGACATTAGAACTGGAGACAGAGTATTAGGAGAACTAACAGGAGAAGAACTAGAAATTGCAGGAGGAGCAGAATGCAAAGGAGAGCTAGGATCAGAAGATGAAGGCAAAGAAGTTGAGACTAGTGGTAAAACCGGCAAGGGCGGTAATATTGGAGGAGGCAAATGCTGAAGAGCCGGAACCGGCGGAGGTACCACCAGCAGCTGAGCAGGCTGTAACGGCTGAGGTACATTGGCATTATGCGCGTAGGGCGGAGGCAACCTCAATAAATGGGACATTCGGGGATCTTCTTCTATATCTTTCTTATTATCAGAAGGAGAAACAGGCAACACCGGATAGCATTTATCTATCGCCATACGATGTTGTCTTTCTGAAATTTCAGTCGCATTGTCAATTTCATCGTTCTTGAACTGTTGGGCAGCCTGTATAATTGTCATACCCTGTGCTTTCCTATCTCGTTTTGCTTGTTTAATTTCTTTCTGTTTGGCTTCCTTACGCCAAAGGCGGAAAGAGTCAAACATTGCCGGCCGGGCTTTTCTTTTGAACAAAACTGCTTCCAAATTATCTAGCACATCAGGGTCAAAACTACCGTTTTCTGGCCATTTGAGAACACCATCTTTCTTCGTGTATCGAGTCCATGTCTCGTTAAAGGCAATGGGGCCTATACCATGTTTCGAATAGAGCTCATATGTGAGAGTTCCAACCGAAGGAATCGGACAGGAGTCCTCAAGTCGGGAGTCCCTATTACAACCAAGACAACAAATTCTTCCAAACTTAGTCAGACCAGGCATTTCGCAATGTCTCTGGACTGTTCACAAACTTCAAGGGAGTAAACCTCAGTTTACGCAGCACAAATGCACTTACCCTCGGCTTTAGTCTTTGCAATGACTAAATCTAAGAAACCTAAGGACATCAAACAAAGAACCAAAATTGTGGGCGCGACCCACGAAAATACTTAACTTAACTAAGGACGTCTTCTTCCACCAACAGAGACCCGTCTATCGTCTCGCTTTACCATACATCACCAAAGGAATGGGCCAAAGCAGGGCGTCAGTCAGGGCAGCGGTCGCCAGTAGCCGTCAGGAAGGAGTAACCGCGCTGCAAAAGACCTTCGGACCACTTTCGACATACAGGGGTCGCTTAGTGTGGCTCGCGAACCCTCCGGAATTTTCTTGCGAGGTTCCTCACGACCTTCGAGCAGAACCGGTACCACTGAAGCTGCCCCTCTATAGGCGCCAATTTAAGAACCAGAACCTTTTGGATCTGGCGGCGCAGGGTACGCCCTCTGTCCTCGGAGTTCACCTGCTTCGCTACACAGAGACACGGGTCACTCTGTCGGCGTTAGAAGATTGGATTTATTTAGCTGCAGCTAGTACAGTTATCCTAGAAGTACACAAAGTAGGTTCTCAGGAGACTGCCACTTCACTCTGTGGCGCATCAGATTAAATATCATACAATAGATAATTATTAACAAGACACACGCCCCAAGCATAGAAGAAAAGAGCCAATAGGGTAAGTGGAAAACAAAGCGGAACCAGTAAGAAAGGTTCGAAAATAGAAATATCAGATGACTCGAAGAGACCTCTCCTCCAACTGTGTTTGTCACCCCACCCCCGAACTAATTCATTAACAGATTATAACTAACTTGCAGGTGGTGAGATACGTTTGTGTGTATTGGAGGACAGTCATGACACAAGAGAATGCTAGCAGGAGACAGTGAAGGCCAGTCGATAAGATATGATCAGGAAAGAATAGTGTGAGCCTACAGATAGTTGAAACAGGGATTAGGAAAGCCAGACAAGGATTAGTGTACTCGGCTAGTCCAAACACCAACTTCACAAATAAAGGCAGAGGACGTATTTCGACACCAAGCTACGGGAAAAGCAGAATAGACTTCGTTCGCCGTGCTGCCTGAGTGATGGCAACACAAAATGGCGGCGGGTCACAAAATGGCGGGTCGATTCGATCGTGATGGAAAATCGAAGTTCCCCATTGTGTCATGGACAGCGTCAAAGTTTCCCCCAATGTTTGTCGAGCAGGAGTCTGAATTGGTAAAGTTCACCCGCTTCCAACAATATGCACTTTCACCAATTTTTGTGGGACTAAATTTGTGATAGAAAATCTGACTCTCCTAAACGTATGCACTTTCCACGATTAAAAAATTTGAGTTCGAAAATTAAGTTTCACTCACAAAATACATTCACTTTCTCCAGTGTGTGAGGATTGCAGTTAAAATAGTAAACACCTTCCAAATATATATGCCCTTCCTCTAAAATTCATTGCTAAGAGCTAAAATAGTAAACCTGGCCCTGCCCCCACTGCAAAGTTATGCAGTTGCCCCAATGTTTGTGGAACTAGAATTACAGTGGTATTTCCGACACCTTATATTTATGTGAGTTTCAAAATTTTAGTCGGATTAGAGCTGGAATAGTAAACACACATATTGATATATGTACTTTCCCTCACGTCTGTTGGCTTGGAGTTATAACAGTAAATATCACCACTGTATGATTTTAATTAATAAAACATATTTTAGTTGTATTATTTCTTTTGGTAATGTTTTTGCAGTCTGATTATTAAAATTATCTTATTGATAGTTATGCTATTTGTGACTAAATTTAAAAACGTTGCTTTTGAAAAAAAAAATACTTTTTATCTTACTTAAAATGGTTTAATGATGATAATGTATGTGTTTTGATACATATATATTTAGTTTTTTTTATTAGCAACTACATCTTCCTATACTGGATGTCTGAAGAAATATCTATAACCAATATTGGCATGATAAGATTTTCAATCAAGTATGCTGACCGTTCATATTGTTTATTCCATACAAGATACAAGATACAAGATACCCGCTTTAAAATGGCGACCATGCAAATCATGCCATGTCCTCTGCATTTCCCGACACATATAGTTTTTCCATAATTATAATAACCATGATATGTTATTTATAGAGTGCTCTTAAATTCTATCTATATTAAGAAGTAAGTGGTTTGCTGATTTCCTTATGCACGTCAAGTATTTAGTAACAGCAGCCAATTTCCTATGTCTGTATATGAAAGTAGATCAATTTTAAGATGGCGACCATAGAAATCACCACTATTTGGTCATTACTCTTCCGACACAAACAATTGGTAGTTAACAATAATTCAACCATTTAATACATAAAAAATCCTTTAAACACAGGGTATAATGAGAAGCCAACCTGCCTCATCGTCTGTAACTAAGGCTTCAGTAGGCGTGGAATTAAACAAATTCCTACCATATTTGCTTTTGACCACTTAGAAATGGCACTCATACAACTGTGCAAACAATGCTAGGATTTTCCCTCCTACAAATGGCCGCCGCCGAGAACGCATAGGGCACACTCGAAAATTACTTTGTGAGGGAGTTGACCCGGGACTTTTCTTCCGACCAAGTAAGTTTGATGCCTGAACGCTTGCTCTCTCCTCTTTTTAAATTCTGCTAATTGCGTGCGCAAATTGGTTAGATGATTGTAATATAAGAATGTCGGTTCTGTCGACAATACATTTTGACTCACCGTTCGAGCATGCAAAATGCCCGGCAAGCCATAAACGCACATTAACATAATATTGCCACAAAATCTGTCATTGTAGGAAACCTTTTATGCACCAGTGACACGCTGTCTGAAACTACTCGCATACTCTCTTGCTATATGGGTTGCATTACATAACAAGTTGTCTTAGTGAATGTCCGGTATGAGGTTTTGGCTGTAACATATTAAACATGCTCATGTTGCCTTGAAAGATAAATTGATATTTATCTGAGACCTTGCCATAATGTTCCCGTCGGGGTAGACAATGCAACTGTATTAAACCTGCTCAATTATTATGTTTGTTTCAAACCATCATGTTATTATCTGATTTTTCTTAAAACATTTGTTTGATTGCCTCAACTTTTCCCACTCCCCTTCCCTTACAGAAAACGACATGTATCTGTTTTTAAATGCTTTGAAGAATTCTATGCTGTAAGGCACAAGATTTTCAATTGTGTTTAAGCACCACTCAGAAAGGTATTATATGAATGAATTATCTGATAAAGGCTGCTCTGACTAAACTCTGTTTATTATGCACAAATATAATTTCAATGCATGTTCACATCCTGTCAATCACTAGTGATCATATTCATGACCCTGGTATTAATACTCTAATAAATTTATAGTGGAAAACATATAATCATTTGAAAAGATTTACAATTGCTCACAAACTTGTATGCTTCCTAGCCAGCACCTTTTAATTCTTAGAGAGGCTTTTCTATATATAGACTATAATGGCAATTGACCGATATATAGAATATATAATTTTTGTGTTTTTTACCGCTATCTCACTTGGACTATCTTACTCACTCACAGCACTTTTTCATTACCGTCACTGTTTTACTTGGCGATTTTTTTATTATTATGGTGTCTCTTTTCTTTTGCACTATTCATCAATGGCACAATTATCACTACTTGACATTCTACTATGGGGACCGTATTTCCTTTTATTTACAATTATACACTAATTTTCGTACAGCCTTGAGAAAGCCCAGGTCGCTCTGACCAGAGGGCGAAACACGTGTCAGCTGTTTGGTTACTGTACCATCATAAGAACCATATTATATGAAATTAATAAAGACTTCATTCAAAATCAACATTGGACAACTGTCTTCTTCAGACGACATTGAATTAAAGAAATATTGCTTTCATTACATCTACAACATTCAAAGAGAAGCAAATGCTCAACACCTAAAAATACATATTCCTATACTGTTGTTTATTTATTTTTAAATTATTTTGGTTCACTATTTTTTTAAAGATGTTATGACTATGCATCTTGTTTAAAAAAATACATATTGTTATTTATATTGTAAGGTTAAGTAATATTCGGTTAACTATAAATATTTTTTTTTATGGGAAATTGGAAATCTAGTATTTTTTGTCAGTTGGACCACAATGATTTTAAATAATACGGTGCCGATTCCAATCCTGTAAAACCCGGGTACGATTCGTCGTACGGAGCGTATTCTCCGTACGACTCATACCCGGGAAATCCACCGTACAATCCAGCAAGTACGATTCGTACAGAAATAGCATTTCCGTACGATTCGTACAAAACACCGTACGGCTAAAAAATACCTACGAGTCTGATCCTGGACAGTGAGTACGCGACGTCCGTACGGAGTCAGGCAGCGTTTTATGGACCAGAAAGTACGATTCATCCCTACGTCACTCCGCACAGCAATTTTTTTACGGCAGCCAAAAAATGCCGGAAAACTTGAGTCTGACGCGAAAACGGAGCCCCGGTATGCGACGGACAGCCATGGACCCTATCCTACGTGTCATCCCGGCCCTCTTAGCCTACGACCTGGTGCACCGAAACTGACGCACACGCCGCAGAAGGTGAGAACAACACCCAGGGGCCAAGGGAGTGAGGGGCAGGAAACATACCCCCTACCCAAATTAAAACCTACAATATTGAGGACATACATTACCTCCAGGGTCTGGTCACTCCGGGGGGGCGTGTCCACCAATCCCTGCGTCCCACAACAACGGAAGTGGACGTGTATGCGTACCCCTACGGCAACACTACAGTAGTGATACGCACCGTACTCACACATCCATAGCGTGGGTACAGTCCATAGCACTATATTAGTGGTGCCGTGGGGGTACGCATGGTACGAACCGTACACATGCTCTCAGAGCATGTGTACGGTCCGTATCCCTATTGCAGTGGTGCCGTAGGGGTACATGTGGTATGGACCATACACACGCTCTCAGAGTTTGTGTACGATCCGTATCACCATTGTAGTGTGCCGTAGGGGTACGCGTGGTACGGACCGTACACACGCCCTCAGAGCGTATGTACGGTCCGTATCACCATTGTAGTGGTGCCGTAGGGGTACGCGTGGTACGGACCGTACACATGCCCTCAGAGCGTGTGTACACTCCCAGCAGTGGACAGACATGTGAGGGGTGGGTACAGAGGACTCCCAGCAGTGGACAGACATATATGGGTGGTGCAGAGGACTCCCAGCAGTGGACAGAGACATGGAGGTGGGTGCAGAGGACTCCCAGCAGTGGACAGAGACCTGGGGGTGGGTGCAGAGGACTCCCAGCAGTGGACAGAGACATGGGGGTGGGTGCAAATCACTCCCAGCAGTGGACAGACATGTGAGGGGTGGGTGTCAATGACCACCAGCGGTGGTCTGCAATATGAGGGGTGGGTGCATATCACTCCCAGCAGTGGACAGACATGTGAGGGGTGGGTGCAGAGGACTCCCAGCAGTGGACAAAGACATGGGGGTGGGTGCATATCAATCCCAGCAGTGGACAGACATGTGAGGGGTGGGTGTATATGACTACCAGCAGTGGCCTGCAATATGAAGGGTGGGTGCATATCACTCCCAGAAGTGGACAGACATGTGAGGGGTGGGTGCAGAGGACTCCCAGCAGTGGACAGACATATATGGGTGGGTGCAGAGGACTCCCAGCAGTGGACAGAGACATGGGGGTGGGTGCAGAGGACTCCCAGCAGTGGACAGAGACCTGGGGGTGGGTGCAGAGGACTCCCAGCAGTGGACAGAGACATGGGGGTGGGTGCATATCACTCCCAGCAGTGGACGGACATGTGAGGGGTGGGTGTATATGACCACCAGCAGTGGCCTGCAATATGAGGGGTGGGTGCATATCACTCCCAGCAGTGGACAGACATGTGAGTGGTGGGTGCAGAGGACTCCCAGCAGTGGACAGAGACATGGGGTGGGTGCAGAGGACTCCCAGCAGTGGTCAAAGACATGGGGGTGGGTGCATATCACTGCCAGCAGTGGACAGACATGTGAGGGGTGGGTGTATATGACTACCAGCAGTGGCCGGCAATATGAGGGGTGGGTGCATATCACTCCCAGCAGTGGACAGACATGTGAGGGGTGGGTGCAGAGGACTCCCAGCAGTGGACAGAGACATGGGGTGGGTGCAGAGGACTCCCAACAGTGGACAGAGACATGGGGGTGGGTGCATATCACTCCCAGCAGTGGACCAACATGTGAGGGGTGGTTGTATATGACCACCAGCAGTGGGCTGCAATATGAGGGGTGGGTGCATATCACTCCCAGCAGTGGACAGACATGTGAGGGGTGGGGTGCAGAGGACTCCCAGCAGTTGACAGAGACATGGGGGTGGGTGAAGAGGACTCCTAGCAGTGGACAGAGACATGGGGGTGGGTGCAGAGGACTCCCAGCAGTGGACAGAGACATGGGGGTGGGTGCATATCACTCCAGCAGTGGACAGACATGTGAGGGGTGGGTGTATATGACTACCAGCAGTGGTCTGCAATATGAGGGGTGGGTGCATATCACTCCCAGCAGTGGACAGACATGTGAGGGGTGTGTGCAGAGGACTCCCAGCAGTGGACAGACATATATGGGTGGGTGCAGAGGACTCCCAGCAGTGGACAGAGAGAGGGGGTGGGTGCATATCACTCCCAGCAGTGGACAGACATGTGAGGGGTGTGTGCAGAGGACTCCCAGCAGTGGACAAACATATATGGGTGGGTGCAGAGGAATCCCAGCAGTGGACAGAGAGAGGGGGTGGGTGTATATGACCACCAGCAGTAGCCTGCAATATGAGGGGTGGGTGCATATCACTACCATTGTTGTTGCTTTTAAACTGAATCATACTCTGACTCCCTGGTCCACCGCAGCGTTAGGCTGATTGTTGTGGAGGGAGTACAGAGCGCGTTCACTTCCTGGTGGTGCCATTACGGGGCGGCCATTTTAGGGGGTTGACGCTTCAGTCCTCCCTGAGCCCAATCTATTTAACCTATTTTCACACCGTGCAGCGGTACGTGCAGCGGTAGCGCCTTAGACGCGCCGAAGAGGCGCCAAAGAGAAGCCAGTCTGCGCCAGTCCGCGTCCAGACGCCTCTAGCTCCCAGCGCCTGTTCACAGTTCCCAGCCGCTGTCATGGTAGGCAACCGTGTCACATATAGTGCTCCATTGTTGCATGCATTTCGACCCACCCCCACAGCTGCTTGTCTACACTCGGTCCTGCCTGTAAACTGGAAGGCCCGCTGTAAAACCTGTGATTGGAGTGCATCACCTCTAAACTCAGGTAAACATCCCCTTATGCATAAATGGAAGATGTTTCTCCTCAATTGACGATCTCTGCCAAAACACCATACTGGATTGGCCATGTTGATAGAAGAGCTTAAACCTGAGGCCCTTTTTTTAACAGAGACTTGGCTTCAGTTAGATATCGATCCTACAATTGTATGGGCTATCCCCCAAGGCTATACCTGTAAACGATTGGACCGTAAGACAGGTAGAGGTGGAGGGTTGGCCATTATTTATAGGAACAATTTTAGATGTCGTGTCACCCCATCCTCTACGCCAGCCTGTGAGATCTTACACTTTACCCTTGAATTCTCCCCCTCTATCACTTTCTCTGGCACGTTAGTTTATCGACCACCTGGTTCTCTTAGCAATTTTGTCACTAACATAACGGATATAGTCGCCAACTTATTGCTTTCTTCGGCAAATTTTACTCTGCTAGGCGACCTGAATTTGCACTTGGATGACCCACTTGATTCAGTGGCCAACAGCCTTCGATCTAACCTTCAGGCCATTGACCTGTTCCAGAAAGGCTTTCAACCGACGCATATCAGGGGCCATCTTCTAGATCACATTTACAGCAACCTAGAGAGCCTAACCGCCGAAACACCCATGCCATTACCCTGGACCGATCATTTTCTGGTACCCTTTTCATGGTCTACTGGCAGCTCTCCCGTCCCACAAATTCATAATAAGCATTGGGGAAGAAAATGGGCTTCACTCCCACTCGCTAAATGGAAACTGGCTCTCATCGAACAGCCACCTCCGGAGGTGACTAACCCCGACACAGCCACTGTCAATTTTGACCATTGGATCTCCAGCACCCTCGATCTAGTCCTTCCAAAGGAATCCTTGCATCTAATAAATAGATCCAAAGTCGCTCCCTGGTACTCGCCTGCCCTCAGGACTAAGAAACAACTTTGTCGCAAACTAGAGAGAGCCTGGAGACAAGAATATTCACAATCAAAAAAAGTGGAGTATCGAGCTGCTATAAAGCTCTATAAAAATGAAATCAAATCTGCCCAAGCTCAATTTTACGAATCAAAAATCCATTTAGCTGCCAACTCCCCTAAGGAAATCTTTAAGATTACCAAATCTCTAATCTCCCCCCCTCCTCCTGAGCGCCAGTCACCCGACGGTGCAAAAACCCGTTGTAATAACTTAGCTACGTTCTTCTCTCAGAAGATCTTAACCATCTACTCCTCATTTTCCACAGGTAGTGGTGACACGGAGCCCACCACCACAATGGATCCCGATAAGGTGATCCCTTGCTCGTTGGATAAATTCCCTTTTCTAGATTCCACCTTACTGGATGGAATAATCCTCAAAGTCACCTCGGGTTCCCCTAACGACCCAGCACCTCCTCAGACACTCACTAAAGTCATTGACGTCATCCGCCCTGTTATCCTGGATGTCCTTAATGCTTCCATTGCTTCAAACTCTGTCCCAGCTCCATGGAAGTGTGCGATGGTTAGGGCCCTTCTGAAAAAACCCACCTTAGATCAGAACAACTTGGCTAATTTTCGCCCTATCTCCCTACTTCCTTGGATGAGCAAACTATTTGAGAGGCACATTAATAACATCTTAGTAGATTATTTAGAATCTAACAACCTACTATGTGCCTCTCAGACGGGCTTCCGCCCTCAGCATGGAACCGAAACTGCTCTTATAGCAGTGATAGAAGAGACTAGAGCTGTGCTGGACCAGGGAGGAAAAGCAGCCATCATACTACTTGATCTCAGTGCCGCGTTCGACACTGTTAACCATGCCATTCTATTACATCGTTTGAAAGGCATGGGCGTGTCGGGCGCGGCCCTGGAATGGCTGACCTCCTTCCTGGATGACGGTTTTTTTCAGGTGTTCGAGGGTGAGATGGTTTCTCCTAAGCAACCACTTAGTTGTGGGGTTCCGCAGGGCTCATCCCTGAGCCCCACTCTTTTTAACGTCTATATGCAACCTCTAGCTAACATAGTCAAGCCCTTCGGTGTACGTATTGTCACCTACGCGGACGACACCCAACTGGTGGTCTCTCTGGACCACACTGAGGGGTCGTCCAACACCTTGGGCCCGTGTCTAGAGGCTGTTGCTGAGTGGATGCATTCCTCTTGTCTTAAACTTAATGGGGAGAAGACGGAGATCATGTTATTAGGTAATTCCCCACCGACCACTTTGGCCTCCATTTGGCCTACATGTCTTGGCACTCTTCCCCTCCCTAAACCCCAGATAAAGAGCCTTGGAATTTGGCTTGATAGTGCGCTTGACTTCTCGGTCCAAGCTACCAAAACTGCCTCAACATGTGTTGGGCTAATGAAAATGCTCCGCAAAGTCCTCCCTCTGCTTCCTTTCCGGGCGAGGAGAGTCATGGATCAGGCCCTGATTCTCTCTCGCCTGGATTACGGGAATGCCTTATATTTAGGCGCCCCCGCAGCGGTGACCAAAAGGCTCCAAGTCACCCAAAACTGTGCCGCCCGACTATTGTTTAACATTCCCGTTGGCAGTCAGCCAAGAAAGCTCTAAAGGAGCTGCACTGGCTCCCAATAGCTGCCAGAGCACAGTTTAAGGCTATGTGCATTGCGCACAAATCTTTCCATCGAACAGGCCTTGCCATCTTGTTCCCCTTTGTGGTGCCTTACGTCCCTTCCAGAGCCCTCCGCTCCGGTTCACTGCACCTAGCAACTACAACTAAGGTTATTAAAGCTCGATGGGGTGGCCGCTCTTTCTCTCACACTGCTGCCAGACTCTGGAATTCCCTTCCCTTGGTCATTAGACAGATTAACAATCGGCTGGCATTTAGGAAAGCCCTAAAAACTCATTTGTTTGCAAAAGCGTGTTAATGCACCATGGAGCTCGTTATAGTAATCTGTTGATGTGCGACGAGGCCTCCGGGTAGTTACGCTCTATACAAATATAATTTTTTCATTTCATTTCACCAGCAGTGGACAGACATGTGAGGGGTGGGTGTAAATGACTACCAGCAGTGGCCTGCAATATGAGGGGTGGGTGCAGACGACTCCCAGCAGTGGACAGAGACATGGGGGAGGTGTAAATGACTACCAGCAGTGGCCTTCAATATGAGGGGTGGGTGCAGAGGACTCCCAGCAGTGGACAGAGACATGGGGGGTGTACATTATTATCAGATGACAACAACTCCATGGGTGCATGTACGCATCCCTAACTTTGGACAATGATGATAGTGCCATAACAACACATCACTAACAGCAGTGTCCCACTCCCAGGAGGATGGATGTCTTTCCCCCACTGCATGACACACCACATGTGGGTGTGAGGACAAATAACACATGCATACCCACCCCTGGCGGATGCAGCACAATACACACACTGAGATCATGCCACAAGACTGTATAGTCATGTCACTGCCTACTAAACTAAGAGATCCAAAGGGAACACACACTGTCACGCACATCCCAGGACTGATAGAAATGTACAGGTGCTGGGCCAGCCACCAAGACGTTGTCTCTCATGGAAGGAATAGGCTGGAGTTCCCACAGATACAATGCCCACAATTGTGAGTCAGGTGCCCAAATACCCTGTAGAACAAGTACCATATGTGTGCTAGGCCGGGAGTACACACATGCATAGTGCTGAAAAGGGGGAATTTCTCCATGAAGGCATTTCAACATACTCAATACACAAGTACAGTGACTAGCAAGGATGGTACAGACGATGCAGCCGGAGACATTGCTGAGCAGGCATGGCCATAGTTGAAGGGATCCGTCACCAACAAAGGAAATGTAGACACAGGTCAGCACCACAATTGTGCAACTCTTTGCAGGGAAGATGTCAGGTGCCACAGAGGAAGGAACACTCCTTGGGACAATGTCTCAAAACCAAAATAACACACACTACCAAAAATTATTTGCAGAGACCTTGTGATGGCACGCAGATACCATGGTCCACCTCATGACCATCAGACTAGAACGTTTCTCAGAACCATAACACATTACCACAACACCAACTCCTGGAGCCTCAGCACCAACATCAATACCTGAATTGCAATAGTGTTCAAAGTAAAAATAAAATGCTTTATTCAGCATAAAAAAGAAAATATGAAATCACACTATATACAAAGGCCAATGGTCAGTCCATAATAGAAGTCCTTGGGGGGACACATGGGCACGCGACTCCCCTAGCTTGCCTGCACAGTGGAACCCTCAGGTTCGTCGACCGGGGGGGGGCATCATGTGGGGAAGGACCAGGCACCTCAGGGACAGGAGAGGGAAGGGTAGGTGTGGTGGGTGCAGGGGTGGACGTCTCCACCACAAGGGGTGGGGCAGCTCGGCGCTGCGCACTGCTGCCAGGGCGTCCAGGGTAACCCCTGCACCGGAAGAAACCCCAGGGCCAACGGAGCGGGGGGTGGCCGAGGGATGGGGTGCAGCGCTCTTGGGGGAGGGGGTGGACAGGGGGGGACTCAACTACCCTGCCTGGGGACTTCCTCGCCCGCTTGCAGGGTGGTGTCACAGTGGGGGTGATGGGCAGCTCACCCATGTCGACCTCTTTGGGTGTCAGTTTGGCAGGGGAGCCAAGGGGAGTGCTTTTGGAGTGACTGGGTTGTGAGGCATGCAGATTCAGACTGTGGCTGCGTGTATGTCTTTTTGCCCCAGACCCAGTGGGTGTGCCTACATCCCCCTGAGTGTGTGTGCCAGGAGGTGTGCGCTTGCACTTACTTGGTGGTGTGCTGCCTGTGTCTGGTGGGGTGCGTGCTTGGGAATGTCTGGGTGTGCATGGGACAGGTATGGGAGAGGGAAGTGTGGATGGGGCTGGGGTAGGGGGGGACGAAGCGCTGCAGGAGAGTCACTGCTGCCGTCAGGGAAGAGTCCATGGACCGCAGAAACCTGCGTTATTCAGACATCGTTGCTGACATGCCCTCCATGAATGACACCATCTGTGTCAGCAGTGTGGTGTGGCCATGGAGAACAGTCAGCACTGATGCCTGCCCAACCAGCAACTGCCGCAGTATGTCCACAGACTCTGCACTGAGGGCAGCAGGGGTGACAGGGGCAGGGGGTGCGGTGCCTGTCCCGAAGGAGACATGGTGGGGCCCTGCATGGGCAGAAGGGACCGGAGCAACTGGGAGGGCAGTGATGGGAATGGAGGAGGCGGGGACAGATGTTGGGCTGCTGCCAGGTGTTGTAGCAGCCTCCGCCCCCTCGATGAGGTCAGCCTCAGACCCGTCTGCGTCATAGTTGGAATCGCCACCAGACAGGTCCTCCGACTGACTCCCCTCGCCCTCTGTGTCACTGGCTCCTGCAGACTCGCCAGCACTGGTGGCACTGGTGCTGGGTCCCTCATCCAGGTCCATGCAGGTGTCTCCCTCGGTTTACAATGATGATGCTGTGGGCAAGGTGAAGATACAGAAAAACATCAGTCACCTGTATACATCTGACAGATGAGTACAAAACCAATAGGTCACAGTGCATATCAGGCAATGCATCATGAGTGACAGCTAGATTACTCCGCACATATGTAAACCCTGTACTCCCCAGTTGGTAGACCCACCATGCCACTTGGACACAAGGAAAAATAGGACACACCAGCCCAAAACTTGAATGAGAAATACACCGAGGAGCTAGTGTCTGGGAACAAGTGAGCACAGCAATACAATGAAGTCATGCCACCTCTTATTTACCCTGAAAGAAACAGTAGTGGTGCACCCAAGGTAAAGTAAAACACCTCAATTCCAAAGGTGTCCCCACACTATGAGACCTGTAAGTACTTTGGAACACAAAACGGAAAAATGTTGGTCCCTTGGGAATCACAATACTTTATACAATCGACTTGGTCAGAATGTGGGAATGTGCCATTTTGTGAACAGAACACACATGTGCCTCCATAAAAGATGACTCCCAAGGAGGTGCACACAAAACTACATTTACCCAGTCATTGAAGAAGCTGGCAGCCTTCTTTAAAGAAGCCACTGTTAGAAAGAAATGGTGTTGCAGAAAGTACATATACATGGGCCCACGGAGGTCTTGATGACTTGACACTCGTAAGTTGGTATCACCAACAACCAAGGACTTACCCAAATTCCACAACACTGGGGGAACATATATATGTATAATCTGAAAAACAGTCTCATTAGAACAGTGCCTTCTTTTAAAATGTGCCAGCGTGTTCCCTGAAAGTGTAAAGGTGGTTTGTTGTGCACTTCCTTGGGAGACATCTGTCATGCAGGCACATTATTGTTCTTAACAACAAAACATCAAACTAAAGCATTTGAAACATGAAGACCTGTTGACAAGTATTGTGAGTGCCAAGGTACAATACCTTTTAAATAACAACTTGAATTATGTCAGTTGTCACATGGCAATCCGTTACCTGATGACACAGTTGGCAACACATCTGACCCACTGCCTGTCATGTGGAGTGGCACACATGTCCAAACCCAAGACAATGCATAAGCTAATGGGCCTGCAATTGTGTCGTAAAAAGGCATACCTGCACTGAGGAGACACCCTCATGGCAAGCCAGAATGTCCACACAGATGTCAGCACACAAACACCAAACTACGTAGCATCTGGACCACACACTGGTGCCAAAAATGTATGAGCAGGAATCATGTATTTAAACAATTGACACATGCTGCAAAGCACACACATTAAACCCTGCACAACATCACAGGGTCACTGCATGTTGAGTCTCTGTCCAGCCAATTATCACACACAGGTCAGACCTGGCAAGGAGACATAAGGTTTGTCTATGTAGGGCTCGCCCGCACAAATCCCCCATACCTGAGACAATGTGATTGAGACAGATCAAGAAGTGACACCTCTTAATCAGGGTTTACAAAAATATGCTGCAAGAATTCCCAAATGTACTCCACATCACCTCGTGAGGCTGCCAACACATATTTGTGACAAACAACCATCGACAGATAGTTGTGAATAGACACACAGGCACTGCCCAGTGTGAGTATGCACAAGCCAAATGGGGTCTCCCTGTCCAGTGGACACATGTAGCACACTTTGGATAAATACAAATGAGGCCAGGGAACAATGCCACAGAGTCAAACATTTGCTGAACCCACTGAGAATGGTTACAGTGTTGGATGACACACATGATTACGAGGCAAGGGTGTCTCAGGGGACTGTAGTGGGCACACTGCTCCTTGTTCCTGGAATGATCTGACTGTAACATGGGCAACCGTCATGGCACTATGCATATCTCCCACTCATGCACATCATGTCTGAGGCCACAACATTGACATGCATGCTGCAAGTGTGTTCATTTGAAACCTCACACTCCCATGTTGAGACTCATCATCAATGCCAACAAATATGGACCCCCAACAGAGTGAACAGGACAGGGCACAGGCAAGGTACCAACACATGTCACAGACCACCCTCCCACATGATGCAGAAAGCAATGTGCACTTGGATTAACTGGCAGCCTAGATGACCATGTGCAATTGTGATTACACACAGACCAGGGGACACATGTCAAGGAGGGGAAGGGACGAATAAGAGCACCGGTTGACTTTGGGGAACAGATTATGCACTGCACGTATAAACCCTGGCAGTGTATCCAGGCTACAGAGCACTTCCAAAAGCTGGGGACACACAACACAACAAACAGACATGTACCTACCCCCTCCTTGCTGCTGTCTCTCCTGTAACTGCCTATCCAGGTCAGGGAAGACCACCACCAGGACACGCATCATGTGGGTGGTCAGGCGTCGGAGGCCGCCGTGGGGGCGTGGAGGTGAGAGCCCCATCTGGACCCCGGCGATCCGCCGTATCCGCACCGGATGTCCTGCCATCGTTTTCGGACTTGTGCTAGGCGCCAACTGCGACCCCCCGCCAATCTCACGGCCCTGACGATCTCCTTACAGATCCCCCCCTTCTTGTAGGCAGTTACCTGTGAGGATGACAAAGTGAGACAACATCACTACACCTGCTCCATGTCACAGAGACACACATTTGAACATCTTTGATATGTTGAACAGGGCATAGGATGCTGCCAAGGCATAGCATCTTTCTCATATAGACATTGGCCTCTGTGGAAGCCCCAATGCACTACATGGCA
Organism: Triturus cristatus; assembly: GCF_964204655.1. Taxonomy (NCBI): domain Eukaryota; kingdom Metazoa; phylum Chordata; class Amphibia; order Caudata; family Salamandridae; genus Triturus; species Triturus cristatus. Next base: position 641,262,109 of record NC_140585.1, read on the forward strand.
TTGAAAGTACACAGGTGGCAGGAGGGGTGCGACACACTCCCTGATCATGGCACACACTGTGCATCACATGCAACACCAGGCTGATGGACAGCACCTCAAAGCAGTTACATGCCCCAGGCCACTGACGCAACCTCAGCAGAGTACACAGACACACACAGGCACAGATCAATCACCTGCCATTGGCAACAGCGGATACAAACCTCACTCTGCACATGTGCCACTTGCCTGTGGGGTGTCACAGGTGTCGGGCTAGCTCAGCAAGTCAGACACACAGCACGGCTTACTTCTCACATCAGATGGGTAGAGCTGTTGCCTCCTCCATGCAGCTGTGGTGCAACACTTCACATAGACACTCACCCACATGACAAGGAACCTTCACACACATCAATCTCCAGGTAGTCGTACACATCACTTGGACACTCTCACCACAGCTCCATTCAACTCATACACATCTGTGGGTAAAGTCACCTGTCACACCGGGGGGAACACTGAATCATCTCAGGACAATAGCCAGAAAATGCCACCAAGGATTTGCAAGGCTGAATGTGTCATGCACATTGCAGTGAATGTCACAGTAAGCATAATGCAAGTGAGGAGTGCACACAGGAACTACATAATGCTCTGCATGAGAGACATAAGCCTCTACCCCCCCTGGGACCCACTCTAAACCACATTGCATGTCTGTCACACCTGGACACAATGCCAGAAGTGACAGTCACAAAAAAGGTGCACAGTCAAAGGTAGTGGAGTCAGCACTCACCTGCTCCCCTGGTCTCCCATACAGCTTGGGGTACTGTGGGAGGAGGACATCCAGCAATGCCTCATTCTCCTCAAGTGTGAATGGCTGGGCCCTCTCCACAGTATGCGACATGGTGCCAGAGGATGCACAGACAGCAGCAGTGTGGTCGACAGGAAAGTAGTGCAGGCAAGTGCCCTCTCATGGGTTCTGGCTAAATTATATCTGTCTTGCAGGGGGCTTTCATTTACAGGAGTACAGAGTGATTGGTCAGACTCATTTACATCCTACATTTCCTCCAATCCCTTTAAACATACACCTATGACACGAATTTGCATGGTTCACATTTTGCGCATCATAGCAAGGCAAACACCACTTTGCAACATTGTAATTTTTGGGCCAACTGACTTTTCAAGACCACATGATGGCCACATTGCAACTGAAATCTCTGTATCCATGACAACCAGCATGCATTTTGGGCCTAATACTTGTCCCCTCTGTAATTTTTGAATCCAAAAAACATGTACGGTGCGTTTCACACGTACCCGTACACGTACGGCACCACTACAATAGTGATACGCACCATACTCACACATCCATAGCGTGGGTACGGTGCGTATCACTATAGTAGTGGTGCCGTAGGAGTACCACGCATACTCCTACGGCACCACTACTTTAGTGATACGGACCGTACACACGACGTGTGTACGGTCCGTACCACGCGTACTCGTACGGCACCACTACTATAGTGATACGCACCGTACACACTCTCTGAGAGCGTGTTTATGGTCCGTACCACGCGTACTCCTACGGCACCACTACTATAGTGATACGGACCGTACACACGCTCTCAGAGCATGTGTACGGTCCGTACCAGGCATACTCCTATGGCACCAATACTATAGTGATACGGGCCATACACACGCTCGCAGATATGGTGGTGATAGGAGGAGCACACGAAAGGAATGGAGGTCTCCGACTCGCACAAGGCTGTACATCAAGTCATTGTCATAGCAGAATTTCATGTGCAGGGCCTAGGTGTGTCAGGCTGTGATATTACACGTCTCCTCATGTAGTTGCACAATTGATGTGTGATGACCTGTGTACACATGTCATGTGTGATGGGGCACTATGTGGCACACTTCCCCTTCACACTTTGCACATGTGTGCCTGTAGTACAAACGTGTCAAGCACAGCATCACTGGTATGGCACAATCACCACCACCCGCAACTGTCCCCTGATGCCAGGGACAGGGACACTAACAACTGACATTTCACGATCAGCTTGCCCCGATGTGACTATGTCATGTATGTGTCATGTGTTCCCATGAGCTTGCTGTTAGTGTTCTGTCAGCTACATCTGCTGTTGCTGCATCCAACATGCGTCTGTGTGGAGATAGGCATTGCACACATCTACGCACACCATGCCACATGTGGATTCCCATGTAAGCAGGGTCTGTATGCATCGGACATGATATTTTCACATGAGGACATATCTGCATCGTCTCAATGTCTGTGTTTTCTGTTTTCACGTGTACCCCTTCATCGCAATGTGTTTGATGTGTTCATTTGACATTCCATGTGACCTGTGCGTTTAGCTTGCCGTCAGCTGTCTGAATGGGTGACATCCTTTCAATGCTGCTATGTGGATGAATGTCACTCCTGTGATGTCTCTGGCTGTTCACTCAGACTGGCCCCCAGCTCGTTTCAGGGCATGTCATGTAGACTTGCCAATCAACGGGTGTATCTGGCTTTTCGTAGGAGTATCACCAAGCTGGCATACGTGTCCTGGATGTATTGCACAGACCAGACTCTGTATTTAGCTGATGTGTAGTAACAGTTTAGCATGTGCTCTGTTCATTGACATTGATGTTGTTATGCTCTCAATGTTCGTTATTCAATACAATTTTCTGCAGGGGACCGCCTGTCCCCCGACCAATGCCAGACTTGGGTGCCATGAGGGAACGTGCCTGCATCCGACGTTACACATTCACTCAACAGTTGATTGAGGACTTGACTAACAAGCTGGCACCACACCTCCAACCGCGACACAGGTATCCTACTGCGCTGACCCCCAAAATGAAGGTGATGGCAGCCCTATATTTTTTTGCCACAGGTACGTGTCAATTCACCATAGCTGATGTTGGTGGCATGTCACAGACAATGTTCAGCTGTGTCCTGCGTGATGTTTTGGCAGCCATGTTGGAGCACCTTGATGAATTCATCCATTTTCCTACTCCTGAGGAGTTGACAGGTGTCAAGGGTGATTCCTATGCCCTGGGAGGGATGCCCCATGTAATTGGGTCCATTGATGGGACACATGTGGCTTTGGTACCACCACACGCACAGGAGGTAGCCTATCTCAACCGTAAACATTACCACTCTATAAATGCCCTTGTGGTGTGTCTTGCTAACATGCTGATTTCCCATGTCTGTGCACGTTTTCCAGGGTCAGCACACAATGCCTACATCATGAGGCGTAGCAGGGTGCCACAAATTATGCTGCGGCTGCACAACGAATGAGCATGTCTTGTTGGTGGGTAGACTCTGTTTGTCCTGTGTGTAGCAGTATCTTTGGCTCTTACGGCATCTCCTGACCCACTTATTTACATGATGTTTCCATGTAGGGGACTCTGGCTATCCCAACATGCCATGGCTGATGACGCCTCTACGCAACCCAAGATCAGCTGCAGATCACCGGTACAACAATGCACATGGGCAGACCAGGCGAGTGATTGAGAGGACGTTTGGCCTCCTGAAGAGCCGATTCCGGTGCCTTCACAAGACAGGCGGGTCCCTCCCATATGCACCGGCGAAGGTCTGCAAAATCTTCCTCATATGCTGCATGCTGCACAACATGGCAGTGGAGAAGGCAGTGCCACTCATCCTGGAGCAGGATGAGCAGGAACATCCACCCGTGGAGGATGAAGTGCTTGGTCACGAGGCAAGTGAGGAGGAGGAGGAGGAGGAGGAGGAGGATATCCGGAGTCAGCTCATACGCAACTTCTTCTCATAATGGTGAGTCACTGGGTCTGAGTGTGCACGCTTGTAGCCTTGGGTGGCATGTGTTGAAATGTGTGTGTCCAGCTGACTGTATGCTAAGTGACTTAGATGTGTGTTCTGATGTGTCACTCGAGTGATGATGTCATTCCACACATTTTAGCAGAGACATTTTCTTTTAAATTAGCATGGGGACAACATTGTTCATGTTTAGTATCTGACCATGTATGCGGAGGAAAATCTTTTAGCTGACTTCTTGTGTGTCTGTCATTCCCAGGTTCTTGCGCATGTTGTCTGCTCTTGTCATCGTTGTCCTCCTGCTATTCCTCATGAGTATTGCAACGTGTGCTGAATCAGCGTTCCATGCACGGACATGGGGAAATGTCATTTTGGGTAAGGATTGCAGCAAGGCATTTTGGGGGTGGTATGTGTTTGGAATGTGTGGGGACTGCTTCTGTGCATGTTGTGTTACCATGCATACATGTCAAATCACCATGGGGCACATAACATGCAGCATGACTCCCATGAATTGATAGTCACCCTTCGTGACAGTCATCTGTAATGGATTTTGGATTCTGATGAAGGCATCAATGTGTGTAAAACCTCCCTCTGAAATATACGGGATGATACGGGTGGACATAGTGTGGGACATCCCCATAACAGGCTCAATTGGGAATTGCAGCCTCTCCGTGTGCAGCAGGAGGTGTTTGGCTCTCCCCCTTAACTTGTGTGCCAGTTCATTTGGATTTACAACATCCGTGTTGTGAAGGGGGTGTCCAGCGTAGGTCCCACATGTTCAGTCAAATGACCTGTGAGCCTGTTCGTATTGATGCATTTCCCTTAGTGTGAGCTTGAGTAATAAAGGTGTTCCACACCCTCCAAAGTGCCTAATCTCTGTCAATGCAGGTCTCTTGCCACTTTGCATGTGTCATCTCTGGCATATTTGTCAAAGATTGTGCATATGAGTGTATGTGTAGTTCGGCAACATGCATGCAGTTCTTCATGGCTAATAATCTCTATTGTGCATCAAGTCCATGGTTGTGTATGCATTTGGGCAGGTTGCTCCCCCCAACGGGCCATCAACGCCTACTGAGGGTGTGTCTCCTGTGCGCAGCTCGGCCTTCTGTTTCCTGATCCTGTGTCAGTCATCTTTGGTGATTGTTCATCCACTTTCTCTGGGTGAGCCATGAGTAAGCTGACACTCCTTCCTTTACATACGCCTGTTAAAGTTGTCCTTTCTGACATCCTTGTCTTTGTGTGCTACTTTCGGCCTAGTTTCCAGTACATGCCGCCTGCTGCTGCGGCCCCTGCAGCAAGGGCCCACCAAGTTCCCGGATTCTGCAACCCACACGCCTCCAAGATGCTCCTCCCTTCCTCCCTGCACCCATTCATTAGGCTGTCATCAGCTTGTCAGTGCCACTGTTGCGGCCACGCGGTGCCAAAGGCAGGACCGTCAGCGCATGCAACGTGCACATTGCACGACCCTCATGTCCTTGCATGACCCACAGCACACAACAGTCTCATGTTGCAGCCACCATCCAAGCAATGTCCAACCGAAATTCAACTGCCTGCTCTCAGGCATACCCTAAGCGCACACACGACACCTTCGCATGCTGAGTGTGCAACTCCAACTGCCTACACAGCGCTGCCCTGCCTTCTAGGCCCTGTCACACCAACCAGGTCATGTCCCTCCTACTCCACACCGGCTCCGTCCAACTGCACGCCATTGGACTCTGTTACCTCCTCAGCACAACAGGCCCACACATCACCTTCATGACAGTGACCTGGATAAAAGCATCCTCAGCACACAACTTCTTCATTGCCATCTCAGACGGATACAAGAGCACCCGCAGGGACGGCACTAACAATCCCAGAGGATGAATTGATATCTATTCCCAAGTACGCACTCAGGGTCACAAATCCGGTTTGGCACAAACCCCCTGCAAACCCTCAGAGTAACACTCATCTACAGATCTCCAGGCCTACATCCACAATTCCGCAAAGCCATCAAGACGTCCATTGCCACGCACGCCCTCACATCCACAGGATACATGTGGCTGTGGGCCAGGAACTTCTGGCTGGATGAGAACCACACCAGCATCCATCATTGGTCCATCCACATTAGCATCCACGTCTCCGACGAGCAACACACTGCCACACACCCCTCTACCAATCCCCCAAAGATGCTTAATGTAAGTCAACACAGACATGCTGTGTGGGACACTGGAACCAACACCACCGCCACACCCTGCAACCTCACACACTGGATCAGCAACTGATCCAACAATCTAGCCACGTTGACGGACTTTCCTGTGACGCACATCAACAATTAAGCCACCTGGGACAAGGCAGACATACAGGACTCATACACGTCTAGCAGGTCTCTTGTGCACAGCTTGCAACACAAATAACCATCAGTGGCCTTACAACCCTGGAAAACGGCACACACAGCCATCACCATATCATCAGCAAGGACAATTGGAGATCCTTCAGATGGGGCCGAGGCCAAAAAAACGCACTACATCAAGGAGGTCATCAGCATTGTTAGTGCACTGACATCAGCTCTCCATCCAAAAGACACCCCACCCTTGCAAGGCTGAGCCAATCCCTTGCAACTTTCTACCACTGCATGCTCATGGACATACACGCAAGCCTTGGCACACAGAGGCAGAACGCACTATTATACGCGGGACCAACCCCCCTCAGGTTTTGGACTTCCATCATCAGCAGATACAACACCCGGCTCATGTGCAACCTCCCCTGGGGATCTCCATCAGGCCCCTTCCCACACAACATCTCAACCACATCATTCCCCATCCTTGAAGCCCCCTTCCAGCACGTCATGTATGTATCATTGGAGTTAGCCACATTCCATGGTAGATAGAGGCATGCAGTGACCCAGGCCCTTCTTAGTCAATGAACGGCAGGAACGCAGGCTCTCAAGGAACATCACCGTGCTTCCCTAGCCAGCAAATGTCATCAGGAAGACAGTCAACGAGCAACTGACAAACTTCCTCCACGCAAAGAGCTCTAGGCAACCTGCACAAGACCATCTTCCACAGTAATCACCCCACTGCAACCGTCATCATTGCCACCAACACCGACAACTTTGCCCTGCTCAACAATGGTGAGGCCACCCCCCTTGACCTCTCCACAGCATTATACACGATGTGCTCACACACTGTCAGCTCACACATCTCCAACACTGGTATCCAGGGGATGAACCAGGATGAAATCACCAAGTAGCTCACCAGCAAGGCCATGGGAGTGGGATTCAAGCCTTCAGCATGTAGTACAGTGGCGTCATCTGGCACATGGCCCAGGTCTCATCTCTCAGCGTGTCAATCTTCAATGTGTCCATGACCCCCCTCTCCACCATCACATGCACACACAACCTCATCATCATCTCGTATGACATTGGCAGCCAGCTGCTCCTCACCCTCACCAAAGACACAGCCATTGCCAGTTCCAACCTTCAAGAAGGCATGAGGACCTTGTCCCTCCAGGTCTGACTGGCTCAGTTGTTCAGTGCGGGCAGGGCTCCTGGGTGTCTCCTGGGATGTGGCAGGAATGGGGGTGGTGTTTGGCACAGATGTTCCTGAAGCAGGTGCTGCAGGGGCTTGGACACCAGAGGGTCCAGGTGGGTTGGGGTCATCCACGGAGTGTTGAGAGGCATCGCTGCCGGTGGGCTCAGGTTCCTCCCGAGCCTGGGACTGTGATTCTTCCCCCCCATTGTTGGGGGGAGATCCATGAGGTTGCCCTGTGTGTGAGAGAGAGACAATGTTAATGCTGTTTCATGCGACATCCATGCTTCATACATATTCAAGTTGGCACAGTTCCTCCATGTAGTTGTATGTGCCTAGCATTCTCCTCACTGTTCACTTGTGGATGGGTATGTTGCGGGGGACAGATTGATATGTTCTCCTGAGTGTTTGACATGTAGATTTTTGGCTTGGATGCTTCTTTGGCTATGGATTGATCTTGTTTTGTCACATGTCCATTGTGAGAGTGGGTAAATCCATTGCCTGCCCCCGGGGTGTTTGCTTGTGTAAGGGGTGTGTGTGACAGGGCCTGCTGGTGGGTGTAGTGTGATTTGGCAGTGGGTCTCCCAGGTGATGTATCTGTCCCCCCATGGAGCATGCTGCCATGACAGTGAGTGTGAGTTCCTGTCCTAGATTTCTGAGCTTGTTGTGTTGGTGTTTGAGTTTGCAGTGGTCACAGGAGGGCCTTGTGCTGCCTGCAGCAGGGCCAAGTGTCAGCTACCTTGTCAGTACTTTGCCAGTCCCTGTGCATTGAGCATGGTGCATGGGTATGTCCCTGGGCCATATGGGCTGAGGGCAATGGTGTCTGATTCAGAGTTGAACAATGTGTTTTGTGAGCCCCACCCTCCCAGCATCCCGGACATCCAGTCTTGGGTTAGTGCTTCGTGTAGCCTGGGACATGGCATGGCCTTGCTTTGTGAATGGGGCATACAAATGTTAGTGGCATGAGCGTTATTTTTGAGTGTGGTTGTGTCCGGTGAGGGCTTGGGGGTAGTTGCGTGCATTTGGTGTAGTTGGGGTGTGGATGTCATTACCCCCATGTTACGTAAGTTGTTTGTGTACTCACCAGGCTCTGCAACTCCTTCGAGTCCGTGTATTCCCACCGGCGGAAGCAGGGCCATCACCTTCTCCTCCCAGGGATGGTAATGTACCGGTCTGCGCGGCAGCCCACCTCCAGTGATGTTGCTCTGGGCGTAATCCTCGTTCATTTTGTGCTTGACTGCCCTCCGCAGATCGTACCACCTGGCTTGGCATTCATTCCTGGTCCTTCTGATGGGTGCAACAGCATTCACCCTATCGACGATCCTCTGCCACAGGCGTGATTTTTCAGCTATGCTGGTCTGTCTGACCAATGTTCCAAAGAGTTGTGGCTCGACTCTGATGAATTTGTTCACAAGGATCTCCAGCTCCTCCCTTGTGAACTTTGGATTCTTGTCTGTGGGCATGGTGTGGGGTGAAGGTGTGGTTGTTTGTGGGTGTGTGGGTGTGAATGTGAAGGTGTGTGTGGGAATGTGAAGAGGGGGTATGTGTGAAGGAGTTTGTGTGAAGGTGTATATGTTAAGGTGTATGGGTGCAGTTGTTGGGGTGTGCTCTGTAGCTGCAGTGAGTCTGTTGCAAATGCTCATGGTTTGTGTGTGTGGGCCCTTTTTATTGGTCCATTTGTGGGTGTGCCTGAGTTTGAAATTTTGGTGGGTGTGTTGTAAGAGGTGGTTGTGAGTTTGGGCCTCTGTTTGCCTGTTTGGATGTGCCAGGTCAGTCATTTTGATGTTTTTTCTACTCTAGACGTGTTTTGTGGCGTTGTGCGAGTCGAATTACCCTCCTTGTGCTGTTTTACAGTGTCCTGGTTCAGTACGAGTCGTTTTCGCGTATGTAAGGTGTGTACATACGCGATGTTGTTGTACCGTGCTCGCATACGCAATGTTGTTTTGAGGTCCGTACATACGCGATGCTGGGGTACAGTGCTGGGGTACGGTGCGTCCAAGTACGGGGCTGGGGTACGGTGCTAGGGTACGGTGCGTCCAAGTACGGGGCTGGGGTACGGTGCTGGGGTACAGTGCGTCCAAGTACGGGGCTGGGGTACGGTGCTGGGGTACGGTGCGTACAAGTATGGGGCTGGGGTACGGTGCGTCCAAGTACGGGGCTGGGGTACGGTGCTGGGGTACGGTGCGTCCAAGTACATGGCTGGGGTACGGTGCTGGGGTACGGTGCGTACAAGTATGGGGCTGGGGTACGGTGCGTACAAGCAGGGGGCTGGGGTATGGTGTGTCCAAGTACAGGGCTGGGGTACAGTGCTGGGGTACGGTGCGTCCAAGTACGGGGCTGTGGTACGGTGCTGGTGTACGGTGCGTACAAGTATGGGGCTGGGGTACGGTGAGTCCAAGTACGGGGCTGGGGTACAGTGCTGGGGTACAGTGTGTACAAGTACAGGGCTGGGGTACGGTGCATCCAAGTACGGGGCTGGGGTACGGTGCTGGGGTACAGTGCGTCCAAGTACGGGTCTGGGGTATGGTGCTGGGGTACGGTGCGTCCAAGTACGAGGCTGGGGTACGGTGCTGGGGTACGGTGCGTACAAGTACGGGGCTGGGGTACGGTGTGTACAAGTACGGGGCTGGGGTACAGTGCGTCCAAGTACAGGGCTGGGGTACGGTGCTGGGGTACGGTGCTGGGGTACGGTGCGTACAACTAGGGGGCTGGGGTACGGTGCGTCCAAGTACGGGGCTGGGGTACGGTGCGGACATGGAGAGGTACGGTGCTGACATACGGGGGGTACGGTGCTGACATACGGGGGTACGTGCGGACATACGCGGGGGAGGGGGGGGCTGTACGACTCGTATCCCTGGCACAAGTTTACCCGGGATACGAGTGGTACAGAGTTCGCTACGTACGGGACGTTTTACATACGCTTGTGTATTCGGAAGGGTGGTACAGATCGTACTTGTGCGCTCGGACTTCAGTTTTATGATTTGTACGTAAAACTGTCCGAGTACGTCTCGTAGACCTTTTCCCGAAGCAATTCGTATGTATTTTTCACATACGAATCGTACTTCGCCGGTGGGACGGGACTTGTACGATTCGTATGTAAAAATATACAGATACGAGTCGTACGGGAATTTTTTTTACCGGATCGGAATCGGCCCCTACATATATTTCAAAACTAGCTACACTTGCATCTTAGCTTTAATGTGGATTAATTATATATTTTCTTAATGTTTTAAACTATTATTTTAATATTCGTGAAGACTGTATTTTTGTAGTAGATACGTACATAAAATTGTTAAGCCTAATGTTTTTTATGAAGTATATTTTTGTAGTAGATATTTTGTTAGCAGACATCTTACTATATTTTTTTACTGTAAAGATTTTTATAGTAGATATTTTTGTCATTTACATTATAGGCACAGAAAGGCGATATTTTGACTATACATTGACCAAAATATTTTTGTAGTTCGACATTTTCGTGGTCGAGATTGTGATGCTAATGATACACCTTTGCAACTTAGGGTGTGGAAACATACATCATCATCAAAGCAACACACGGGAACAAAAAGGTGCCATTGTTGCAGATTAAATGTTCATGCTGTTCATTTTAGGGCACCTTTTGATCTCCTGGCTCTATACCTGTTCTGATCCATATTGCAAGTTTGTATGTGAGAATTGTAGGAGAGTAGGGTCTGCTTCTTATAGTTACCCCTACTTTTTGCTGATGTTTCACTGTTTTTCGACTTTAGTCTGGCTGAGGCCCTGCTAACCAGGACCCCAGCCTAGCTGTTTCCTCTCTAAATTGATTACCAGTACTTTAGGTACACTCCAGATTGGATTCTGGGGTACCCTTATAAGTCCCCAGTATATGGTATACTATGTACTCAGAGCATAGGTACCCCAGAGGCCTACTAGGGGCTGCAGCATGTATTATGCCACACCTGGGAAGCCTTCCAAAATGACACCACAGTGTTGTGTTTCGATTTAGATGCCCATACATAGGTTTCCCTGAATCATGTCCTTATATAGGCACAATTCGCATTGCTCTTATTTAGGCATAGAATCCCAGTCCTTATTTAGGCATTAGCCATGCTATCCAAATACAGGCATAGTCACCTACATCCGTCCATCCCAACATCACAACGAGTTCTTAGAAACCAGACCCTTAAGCCATCACGACTTTCCCTAGCTAGGATTATTGATTTCTCCAAGAACTCATCTATTATGCATGAACTACTATTCCTTAGGGATTCATTCATGACGTCTTCCTCTGCCCGACTTTACGTCAATGCTAGCATTCCTAAGCACCTTCCAGGTATAAATATACCTTCCCTTACCATGGCAAGTACGGCTCGGCATGGCTCAGCTCGATACGGCTCGCCACGGCAAGTTCGGAAGGAATTTGAGTTCCCGCCTGACGCACTGACCAGACGCTGGCATCCCTGCTCGCAGAGAATCCAGCTTCCAGTGTTCTGACTCTCTTCTTGGGGTGTTGGAGTTTGAGATTCGGAAAGAGATTCCCACCTCTCTAATTCTAAGATATGGAGCTGACTAGAACCTAGAGGGACTCTTGGCATATAAACTTAGTATATACCATACTATAGAAAACAGCACCTACTTCTTACCTTGTACTACACTTAGGTTAGGTACAGTGGGGTAGAACTATTTTAGAAGCATCAGACGAGAATTCACTTTTTAGTCTGTGTTATTTATGTATGTATATATGAATATATGTCATAGCTAAAAAGCAATGCTATTGCAGTATTATTTCTTCTTACTGCTTACGCTGTGCGTATTATATCTTGCTTACTGTTTAATGATTGTAAAAGCTCATATCTCTTACACGAGAAACAAGACTGTTCAATAAATCCTTTTATTGAAACGCCCGTCTATCTATTTCTGTGTAACTCTGGAGAAACTAAGCATGCACGATTGACTGAGTGAAAATGTCATCTATTGTTTCCATGATTCTGAGACACGTTCCAATTCTAAGGGAAACAAAGTTGTCATGTTCATGCGGTTGTCAGAAACTACTCCCTTCTTGTTTATTCAAGAAGTTTCTAGTGACCTCTGAGTTAGCTGGCACACAAAGTAATTAAGTTTAATGTACTTGATAGAGGCATACTGACCTTAGTCCTATGCAAAAAACTATAGTGTATATTATTCCAATGCGCAGAGCCTATAAGGTAAATAGGAACTACACTACAACAGGACTGCTACTGCAGCCTGGGTAAGGTGGTGCATGCACCCCTTACTGAGATATAGGTTCACTATATCTCTCCATATCACTGCACATATAAACATATCAGTCACCCCTATGGCAGGCCTTACTCATCCTAAAGGCAGGGTGCTGGGTTTTATGTGAGAGGGTGACCATGCATGAGCAGAGCCCCTCTGCAGCCTTCGGAACCTTAATTCCGGGCTTGTTTGTGATGCAGCCAAACCATATACTCTTAAGTGCATTATAACCAAACGGTGAATGCTAACTTTGGTATGGCTGCGCGGAAACATGTTGTGTTTGGTGTCAAACACCTTGGAATCATACCGCCACACCAGTAACTGGTGTGGGAGTATGATCCCACCCTTCTAGAGGGAGAGACATAACAGCACTGGTACACCTGGTACCAGTTAACAGAGCCTGGCATCACAAAACGGATGCTGCCAGCCACCGACACAAGTCTGCCCTCCTGCTGCTGGACAAAACTCTGGCAGGGGAGGCCTGGACAATAGGTTTCCTGTCACAGGGAGGTGTCACCACCTCCCAGACAGGCTTTAGTGTATTAGGGCTGGATGGGTGCACTCCAAGAGGGCTTTGAAGTTCAGCACTGGGGGCACATTTGGAGTACCTGTGCGTAGTCCAGCTCAAACCGGTTGCAGGGGCTACCAGCCCCTGCTCTGGCTTGAAACTGGACAAAGGAAATGGGTGTAGCCACCCATCTTTCCTGACCCTCCCATAGGTGGGTCCCTAGAGTTTGTCCCACCCCTTCCTTGGGTATAAGATAGGAATCCCAGGCTACAGGACTTTAGATTACACCTGGATGAAACTCTGATACTGAATCCTGGAACTTCAACGATCTACATTGAACTAGATGACTGAAGAATCTCCCTTGGAGTAAAGGAGTTACTCCCCTGCAAGGCAGGCACCAAAGACGCATCTGACCAGTTTGCATCTCTGAAGCTCCCGCCGGACTCCAAAGAATTTTGCAAAACAGTGGGTGGGTTTTACGTGGTCTTAGAGGTCAATTAGTGCCCACAGCAAGTCTGAGGCCCGTATTCCTCGTGGCAACTGTGCAACCCGAACCCCTGGACACTGCATCACTTTGCAGAAGCATCAGCTGTACAATGACTCCTGCAGCTGAGCTTTGGGTAAGCCCTATCCCCAAGCAGCGTTTGCACTGTAGATTGCCCGCCTACACTCCACGAGTGTTCCGTGAGCTGGCCCTTTGTGTTTTCTCTTGAGGTCCCTTCACGATCCCTAGTACATCAACTGGTGGGTCCCTGTGAAGGCAACTTTACTTCTAATTGGGCTTTCCTGGTTGCTCCAGATGTGCCCTGACTCTCCATCACCTGGGGAGTCCCCAGGACCTTGCTGGTCCGCACCGAAGCATCTTTTCTCTTCCTGCGTGGTTTGCTTCTCCCAAGGCTTGTTGGGTCCAATCCGGGTACCAACACCGCAGCACTCAACATCCTTTATGAGACAGCTCGAATCCAGCTCCTGGTAATCGTCAACACCTCCTGGTCCTCGTGGCTGCAGAGTCAATCTTCACCTCTTTGCACCTGAATCACCCGACATCGGTGGGCATTCGGCTAGCGTGCCCCTGGTCAATGGGAAGTGACCCAGACTCTGTCCCCTCTGCTTTCAGGTTCTTCTGATCTTCAATCCAGGTTTGGATCACACCAGACACTTTTCTTCTTCCCAGCAGCAGCACTTTGCAGCAGGTCACCATTGAAATCAACGACGATTCCCGACGCCATTTGACACCTATGCACCCGGCTTCCCTGGGTGAGGTAACTCGAGTACTCCAGTGCTCCTATGGGTGCTGGCCCTAGAACCCTGTAAGTCTAAAGGGGTTTGCTCAAAGTCCTCTCCTAAGTGTCCTTAACTTCTAAAATTCCAACCACGACTTTCCCATAGAATAGTATGGGGCCTGTGTTCTCACACTGCACGCGTCCCCCGTGGGTCTCCTCTGTCACTACTTTGGGTGGTTTCTTGGGGTCCCAGCGATTCTACGTGCTCTAGGCACTGTGTCTAGTCAAGTCGTGGTACTTATACCACTTTCTTAATATATGGTTTGGTCTGCCCCTAGGGCCCATTGTATATTGTGCTATTTACTGTTGTCTTAGAACTGTATTATTGTGTATCTTGGACTCTAATCTCATTAAGAGATTAGCAGTGAGTGTTTAGAAAAAAATACATATATTTTATATATACCTTGTGTGGTTCTCCTTTCATTTAGCAATTCAAGAGGTTATAATTTGGTAAACTAAGCTGGTTTACACTCCTTCAAGACTTAGCCTGAAGGCTGCTCTCCATAGCTACCACTAGGATAACTTTCAATAAAGGTTGTCTTTAAACCTATCATTAATAAGGGTTGTTTGGACTGGTGCAAGGTGCCCACTATAACTAGTGGACAGCATATGCCAGGCCAACTTCTCACAAGAATTTCAAAGTCTTCAAAGATTTTGAAAATTATATCCTTCAGACTGAAAATTATTCATTGACCACCACACAAGCACTCAAGAAAGATAAGAAAACATTTTTGTTCAGGAATCTAATGTTGAGGGAAGGAAGGATGGCAGGGGAAAAATCAGCACGGGAAAGGAAACCGACAATCAATGGAGTCATCATACTGAGATACTCTCTAATTCCATGAACACGAAAAGCTTTCTCATCTACAGAAGAGGTAGGATTTAACATTGTGTCCTATAATTTTGAAAGGCAAGAAGAAAAATATAACTGTTTTACCATGAGTAGCATAATTAAATATGCATTCCCAGTTTTTGAGTCAGATCTTGCTCATCCTGTAAGGAGAATTTGTGGTTGGTGATTTTAAATGCTGCGGGAAGTTCCACAAATTAAACCTACTGACACTAGATCTGACAAATAGGTGCACCAAGTTATTCAGGAAACTGATCAAGACTGATTCAGACCCCTACCCAGTGATGGTCGTGTTTGGTCCACATTGAGTGAAAAGCTATACCATAATAGGAGCCAGATGTACAAACATCAGGAATACATATTTCCTAATTGCAATTAGGAAATCTGTATAGTTAATGTATGAAACTCTTGAGTCTCAATAGCAATTCCTATTGTGTCAAAAATAGACCTACCTCATGCATATTAATGAGGTAGGGTGAATTATGTAGCGTTCTTGCGCGTTCTATGCTCTCGTGCACAAGGTCACCTTGTTTATGTTTAATAGGCATTCTGTGTTCTGGGGTGAAATGGCATCTAAGAGGTCGACTGCAACGTTTAGTCAGTTGCTGAAGAACGCTCCTTGTTGGGGGAACTGTAATGTGAATTAAACTTACCTGAACCACTTTCCTTAGCAATCAATGCCTAGTTGCTTTGCTCTTTTCACTGACACCGCCATGCTGCAGCTTTACAAGATCTAGCATCATGTGCACCACCTGAGTGGCCCTTTCAAAAGCATATCAAGATTCTCATTCATGCATAATCTCTCAATGTGCTATATCCAACCTATTTTTATCATGCATAGGCTTTTATTTCCTTTGCACATCCAGTTCCTTCTCTGACTATAGATTGTGAAACCTTTTTATCTCTACAAAGCCATTACATTGGCAGCAGATACCCTTAAATATTTTCATTACCCATTTATGACCACATTGCCAATGGCACTATCTTGGTGTAATGAAAAGCACCCCATTCCTTTCTTTTAGGTAATGTATTTCCTCAGAGATGCCACCGCTACTCTCCTACTCTCCTTGGAACATGGGTATTAATTACCAATAAAGAATTTGAATTAACTCCCTGAGCAGAGCAGTATCTTTGCTCTCTGAACCTATGAGATCCATCTTACTGGATGATTACTTCTGTTGTATGAGTCTAGAGATAGCCAGATCTGTAGGTAACTTTTTATTTTCCTATCCTGCCTCATTAAAACAGAGTATGTTTTTAAAATGTCACTAACACGAAAAGGAGTGCATTTTTAATAGAGAAACAAGACTAAGCAAATGATGTATTGGGCGTGTTTACAACTGTTAAAAATTGTTAGGCATCTATATGAGATATGATTTTTTATTGGGGAAATAAATGCATCAACTACTGTTATTGGTGACATCCTATCACAAAGGATGGCTCATGCTTGGTCTTCTTTGCTGAAACATTCACATGCAAAGAGTGTCACAATAACTTGTATGATCAAGACATATGGCCAATGAAGTGGTCTTTCTTCATTGACATCATTATCTGGAAGGGACTACTCTTGATGTAGTAGCATAATGGCTTCACAAGAACCCCCACTTCCGCAAAGATATGAAACACTCCAATCATCAGCTTGATATGCAGACTTTTGCAATTACTCGCTTCTATTATATCGTCCTGGAAATGACAATGAAAATGCTGATGCATCGTTGAGTTCATATGATCCTGAGGAGAAAAAATAATTTACTTCTTTGATCCAGATCAGGTGACAAAGCATCCACAGCCTCCACATTATTGATGGATCTCAATGAAGGCCAAGAGAAGAAAAGCCAACAAAAACCTTGCACAGTAACCTATTAGAAATGTCAAGGCATATATTTTGAGTCCCCCCGCACAAGAAAGGGCAAAGTAGACAGTGCCAAAGCAAGAGTATCATGGCCACTAAAGCAATCAATGAAAATATGCCCCAAACCCTCCCCCAGGTCAGTAATTTGGGGTGCAATGCACCCTTGCACTACCACTATTGAATTTGCAACTCTAATGATAGCCACAATCCTGTTTAAGGGTCTCTGAGTTCCAAATTGTTTTTCAACTCTTCTCCCTTTCTCAACTTCCTCTCGCTGTGCTACCCCAAGTCAAGTTGAGCAGACTGGATTTGACCAGTGTGGTGTGGCTCCGCTTATCTGGTGGCAACGGAGTGCAGGTGAGGCCCCAGGGGCCACGGTCTTCTTTGCATAGGGTGCGGAAGCTGCCGGCATTAGGTCACTTGCTTTTACGAAGGGCCCACTCATATTGCATTTTGCTGATTTTACCACTGTATGCTTCGTTTTGGGCTCCATTCTCCATCTTGCTAGAGCCCAAATTGAGCCCGGCTACTTGAAGTCCTGGGGGCAGTAAATGTATTTTGATGAGCTAGTTTGTGCTCTGTCCTTTTTTGTATTCCAGCTAGTCAGCCTAGGTCAATAGTAGGCCGAAGGTTGAGGCTGAGCTTGAGGCTGGAGCAGCTTAGACAACAGTGGTGGCAGTGTTACAGGTGTTGCTGGTGTGCTGGGCTTTGCGCCTTTGGGTCTTACTGGCATTTTAAATGCAGCCGAGGCTTCGTGGTACGGAGGCAGCCAGTATTTGGTTGGTGCAGCTAGTTCTCCCGGTACTGCCTTTTTTCTGCATGCAAATTTAACTATCTATATATAGTCTGCCCACTGCTTGTCCACTGATGGTTATTCGTTCATCTGTGGTCGTCTTAAAAAGCAGAAGTAGGTTATCTACTGCCTTATCTGCTTCAGTTGCCTCAGCGGCACTGGGGTGCCAGTTTCTCTCCAGGCCCTTGACTAGTTTGCGTGTGCTTGTGAATAGTTTTCCTCGGTCTGTCCAGCTGCCATCATACTCACAGGCTTGTTCAAGTGGTGTGCAAATATGATGACCCTGAAGAAATTGTGTTCTTGACGTGGATTTTTCTTCTTCTCCCAGGCAAAACCAAACAGAAAGGAAACCATTAAGAAGTGCCATAAGCTTTCAGAAACAATGTTTTAAATCCCATCCAACTATCACTCGGTTCTTTCAGAAATTGCCCAGAAATGCCTCTGAAGTGGTGATTGATGATTCTAGTTGTGGTTCTGCTGTTTCACACTTTTAGCCATGTCATCTTCTCTGGGCCATGAATATCTCAAGAGGGATCATACTGCCATTGGGGTTGGGGGTTCAAAGGTTGGAGGTGCTCAAGAGAAATTGGCCTTGCTGTCTTCCACTGTTTTTTCAGCATCTGTTGTGGAATTTACCACTGCTGCCCAGGTGGTGCCCCACAATCTCTCCAAAAATACTTTGAAAGGCTACTGTTCTTCAAATATTCCACCGGGGGAGGTGTCAATGGAGGGATTTGCATGAGTCCTGTTTTGGGTGATGTTAGACTTGTTAGACTTGGCATCTTTGGCATGGTTTTCCTTGCCTTTTTACCTCTACCTCCTGTATTTTTGATGCTGTGCTGGATTACGTTTTTGCTGGCTTAGATGCTTTGGGCACTTTGCCACTGCTGATCAGTGTCAAAGTGCAAGTATTACCGAAAGTCATAAAGTTAGGATTTTGTCTCAGTTTCGTAGTAGTAAAATTAGGAGTCCTAACTTTACTACTACTAAATGACTTCTGTGAATACCAAAAGTAGTAAGTTTCAGATTTTATCTCAGATTAGTTCTGTGAATCGGCCCCTCTGTGTTTGAAAATACCACTTTTAGAAAGTAGGTATATTTTCTTGCTTAGCCATCTCTTGTGCCTCTGCTAGGATGTGGATTGACTGTCTGGGTTTGGAGTATCAGCGGCTGGGGAGGAGCAGTGGCTCCAGAGAGCCTAATGAGTCAGTGCAGGGCTTAATAGACCTGGGCTGCATTTAGAGTAGGGGGAGGAGATTTCCTTTCACCTGAATGGGCCTGGTCTGCTTTCCATAATGCTGTCCCCAGGAAGTTGCACCAGAGTGGACTCAATTGGTTTTGACTGAGCACAGGGCTTCTCTGAACAAAAAGAACAAAGACATTTTGGGGTATAAGTATTAGACCTAAAGCCCCTGAACTTTAGACTACTTCTGGAATCAAGAGTAACCTTTGCCAAGGAGAAGAGCTGGAGAAACTGAGGAGAAGTACTGCCCTTGCTGTGTGTCTGGGGTTGTCTACAGTTGCTATTTCTGCCAAGGAAAAGAGAAGGACTTTGCTGTGTCCCCTGCTTGAGGAAAGTCTCAGGAACACAAAGACTTCACCCCCAGCTCCCCTGAACTTCTTTGCTGGGAGTTCTGACCTGCTAACAAGTGCCTGTGACTGTGTGGGGCCTCTGGAGGTTGTTTCTGCTGCTGGGAGCTGGAAAGCAACGCAACAACAAGAAAATCGATGCATTGCTCTTCTTGCAACAGTTTTTCCAACGCAACGCCGTGCTGAAACCGAAGCTGTGCCTGTCGCATCTGCATGAATCGATGCATCGAGGGATTGCAGCTGAAGAAAATGACGCATCGCCCCTCGACGCCATTGCATCGTTCGCCGATGCGTCCCAGATTTCCACTCATCATCCCTGTGCGGCATGTTTTCCCTGACGCATCACCCACAGATCGGAGTCATCTCAGGATCGACGCATCGCTTCCCCCTGCAGACCCGACGCACCGCTCCCCTGTACCCAGCGGAACTGTCCCATCACATCCACGAAGGTCTCAGGAATCAACTCATCTCTTTGTTTTTCAATGCTTCCCATTGCTGTGGCTGTTTGGCTTGGTGAATTTTGTTGCAACGACAGGTACTTTGCAAGAAATCACGCATCCATAGTTTTCTATAGACTCAGTTGCTAAAACCTTTTGAAAGTAATTTTTCTTAATACTTGTATGTTGGATTTTTGTTGTTTTGGTCTTGTTAAGTTTATCTAAAGATACTTTATTTTTCTAAACCGGTGTGGTGTCCATGTGTGTGGTGTTATCACTGTGTTACCGTGAGTGTTGGTACAAATACTTTACACGTTGACTTTGGGATAAGCCTGTCTGCTCGTGCCAAGCTACCAAGGGGGTGAGTAGGGGTTATCTAGAGTGTGTATCCCCTTACCCTGACTAGAAGCAAGGGTCCCTACCTACCTTTGCCAACTAGAGAACCCCATTTCTAACAGGTGAACTTACAAGAAAGCAATTCAGTGTTGAGGCAGTGACAGCTGCTTGTAAAGAGGTGGTGATTGGGGAAGATTTCACCCTTCTGAATAGTAACATTGATGGGGACTTGGTGGGCAGGGGAGGTTTCCTCAGTTGTGGTTGTTTTTCGGAAACATTAGAGGAAGGGAGTTTACTAAATTCAATTCCCACTCACGGTGTCCAGCTTCCTTTATATTGTAGCTCTCTTGGAGGGTTCAGCTTCTCAGTTAGAACATGATGTGTTGCTTCCGTGCACACAGTTGAATAATGTAAATGGAAGGGAAGCTGCCTCAACCGATATTTTATTCTGCATCTAAAAGATCGTACCCTTTATTTTGTACTTATTGGAAAAAACTACAGTTGCAAGGTGCAAATATTAAGTGGTATGGCAGGAATGCCTTACAATGTAATACTAGCACAATACACAAAGATGGACCCCGGGTACTCTCTCAGTAAACCTTCTCTTAGCCCTCTTAGAGTGACAAAGAGCAGACAGGGTAATTGGAGGAGCATGTGTTAAGCATTTTTTAAATCACCAGCATGGACGATAAGTAATTGACACAACTCGAAAGAAATCCGACACCAATTTATAAAAATAGCTCTGATTTTTATATAGTTTTAGACACCAAAAGAAAATCAATACATACGGTATAACCGGAGTTATCAATTTTAAAGCATTAACTAAATCAGTACTGTGCAATGTGAAAACATTAATGTTGCAGTCAATGGGAAAAAAACATATGTGCAGTCGGTTATATAGGGAGTGAGTTCAATGAAACCCACCTGGAGTTTAGGTCTTCCGAGTCCCTAGACCAGTTTTGGACAGCCAGCACAATTTTACCTGGCTCAGGGGAGCAGGGTGCAGAGGTGCACTTTAGCTGTTAAACAGAGCTGTCAATCAGGCGTGCGGTGTTGAAATGGTCACCTTAGCAAAAAGGTACTGCGAGCGAGTTGAATAAAACCCTTTGGAAGTGAAACAAGGAGCTTGCCCTGGGCCAGGAGTTTCCAGGTAGAGCTGATCTGCCTGGTTGGGGGGCTTCGGTTCAGAGGTGGTTTTGGCTCTCCATCCATGCTGCTGAACCAGATCAGCGGCCAGAGGAGTTTGGCAGGCGTGCCAAGAGAGGGTGAAAACATTTGCAAGATCGTTCCGATGGAGTCACATGAGTGTCTGGTCCTTTGTGAAGGTGAATCTCTTCTCTTGAAGCATCGAGTAAAGCAGGTTGTAGTCGGACTGACCACCAACAAGCCTTCGTACCTGCAAGCACTCCGGTTAAGGAAATCAGTATCCAGAGAACCCGGAAAATGTTGCAGAAAGCTAAACCTCACTGAGGGTCGGGACTACTGTTCCCAGAATTCACCTGCCTAAGGACTTTGAGGGGGCATGCCAGACAGCTTGGGTAGCAGGTCTTCGAGGTCATAACTTAGCGGTTTGTGCCTCCTGACTGTAGGGGACTAGTTCCTCTAGCCCATGGGAGTTCTTGTGAAGTCTAGAGTTTGCAGGATTTGTCTTCCTTGTGGAACTAGTCTCTTTCTTACTCGAGCCGCAATCCAGTGGGTGCAGGGTGGCTACCACCGGTGCAGAGCTTAGCACCTATCTTCGCGGAGTCCCGCCTTGTCGTGGACACGGATCTCTTCTTGATATCATGTCAGGGGGAGGCTTAGTCCTTGAGTTTGGGACAAGTTCCTTTGTCCAGTTGCACCAGTGAAGCCTTTGAGGCTCACAGTCACACCGGTGTAATCACTAGCCATCCTGTGTGGGCAGAGGTGTCACCTCCTACTCACTCAGTTCTTTGTCTCTGACCTCTGGGAGTGGCGCACACTTCCCAGCATGAGGTCAGACTTCTGTGTGCACTTGTCCCTGTCAAGTAATCAGCAGAGTAAAGTCATATTAAATCAGTTTATGCGGGTACATCCGGTGTAGTGGTTGAGATGGGATCTGTGGAACAATAAGACCTGAATTCCAATCCTGGCTTCTCCAGCTCTGTGACTCTGGTCAACCTGCATTACCTCTAAACATTTCATTTTCTATATGGGCCGATATTTGGAGCTCTTAAAACATGCTGAAATTAGTGCAATGAGGTGAATTTCATCCGGGGCACACATCGGGGGCGCATGAGGGTAGAACGCGTTTACCTACTGTTTTCACTTGGCCGTTCACCGTGCCAAGTAGTTGGGCCCAACTAAAGCTTAATTCGTCCCAGTATACGTTTCAGACACTAGGACACGTTCAGCAGCGCCTGCATGTTGTCTGCTTTCATACCCAGCAGCAACGTGCAGTCCGGAAGTAGGCTTTCTTATTTTTAATTCCTACTGGCCCAAGACAAAGCCCGAAGTTAATGGGCCATCAGGCCTCCTTTTGTTCCAGTACCCTAGCTGGGAGCTATCTGTAGCCTCACCCCTAATTGTAATGGAGGGGAAACAAAGGCACAGAGCTCATCACTTCACAGGTACTTAATAGAGCCATACTTTTGACTTTGTTTAGTCATAGAGATATGCATGCGCTGTAAGACTGTCAAATGTGTTGGTCTGTGGCATTATTTACATAAATCACAATTTAAACACCACTATTTTTTTAATTTCTTTTATAGCTTATAGCGCTATTCATCCCAATGCAGTGTGTCAGAGCGCTTTGCATCACATGCAAACATACATCGACAATAAAGCATATGTGTGTACATGTGTTAAATAAGACAGTGAGGGTTACAAGATGTAGGAGTCATATGCCCTTCATAGCTCAGTGTGCTATATGAGAAGGATTACAATTTATGAACTGCAAGTAACAAAAGGATCTTGGTGTAAAAACAGTAACCTATTTACCTAGCTGCATAAAATTATAAACTGTCATCTGTATGTTACATGATGTGCTTTGTAGTAGACACAATAACCCTCTTTGATTCAAAAGTGTGACTAAACAAAACACAGATCTCTCCGGCAAATGTTTTAACTTCCACCATTAGATGTATAAATTGAGGCCCAGATTTTGTGTCAGGGATCGTGTCTTTTTTGACACAACCCCTATGAAAAATCTCACTTGTTAAATCTTGTAATGGATCAAATGGACTTGTGATAAAACTGCTACATATATGCCTGAGGTGTTAAGCTCTGATGTCACTTCCGTTGATGTCACTTCCTGTGAGGCATGAGATATGATATACTTTCTGTACATTCTGTGATGCCACATGCATTGTAATGCGCCATGATTTAATTTGCATACTGTCTAACTTGGTTAGTCCCTCCACTTCTTTTCTTCTGAGTTGCGGCCAGGTATCAGCAAATATTAGTTGTTATAACATATTCAAGAAATTGAGTGAGTCTCAAATGAGCAAAGTAACACTTCAAAATTTGGAAGAAGTATCGTTTTTTTTGCAGCAATTCCAGACAGTCTTTCCTGAATTCATTCATTTTGTAAGATGTACACACTGCACAAAAAATGAATACATGTTTTTTCTGGAATTGTTCATTTATGTTGCCACGGATTATATTTGTCTAAAACATCATTAAATGTTTGAACTTCTTTTTTGCAGATATTGTTTTTTTCTCCATATTCTGTCAGAATCCTGGAGGCATTTGGTTAAGGCAGATGCCTTACAATTTTAAGGGAAGACTTCAACCATCCAATTAAACTCCGTGCAGCTCATCACGAGCACAGGATCAAAACACACTTACAGCTTCCAATCTGAAGCGCGAGTGTCTCCCTGGGTCTGGTCTCTCTCACCCTGTGTGACAACCCCTTCCTTGCCTTCTCCCCCTCCTCGGGGAAGACTCAGGGCCATATTCACAACGAGCTATCGCCGAATTAACAGCACTTTATCGCAGCCAAAGTCGTGATAAATTTACCTCCCCATTCACAAGCTCGTGCTAACAGCACACAGCACCAGTTTACCCGCGATAGCAGCCGTAAAAAACATCGCCACAGATGACCCCCGCAACTATCGCTAATGAGATGCAGAGTGGGTGTTCCCGTGCAAAAAGCCGCAACCACACCACTCCTCACCATTCTCAATGACCAGACAGATCGGCGATAAAAACACGAAACAGGCGATAAGGCGCGTTAGCACCAGAAAATCTACACCTGCTCTGACCTGGTGTTAAGTCGGATGGCAGCCAGCACCACAAAAGGAAGCACAGCCCAGGGCCACATCGGAAGTGCAACAGATGCCAAGGAGCCACTCATCATGTGACCCGGACACCCAAGAGGGCCACAACACACACCGACACCACCCCCAGGACCCCACCCCACACCAGGAACACCCCCCTGGACAACCACAGAGGCAGTGCAGACAAAGACAGCAGACCCCCAAGAAACGCACCAGCCTCACAGACCCAACATCTGATAATGCCACCATCCACTACAGGCTGAAAGGGACAACCATCCTACACATCCTGACCATCATCGCCTAACAGGCCTACAGCACCAACACAGCAGACAACCAACATCCTACCCCACACCAAGCAGTTGGATTGGCTGCACCTGTTGGCCCCTGGCACCCCCCCAACAACACCCGCCAGAGTAGGAGGAGTCTCACAGCCAGCCACATCCATGTCCCCCACACCTGTCCTATACGTCACCATCACCCTGGTACTCCAGTCCCCATACGTCCACCAAAATGCGCAGGATCCGCTGGAGACCAAGCAAGAACCATACGCCATAGCAGGATGCACGCACATGCTGGAAGCAATCCACAGCACACATGTCCCACCTGTTCCCCTGGTGACACAATACACAAACACCGCAACAGGAAGCACATATCTCACATCAATGTGCAGTCAACAACAGAACACCGTGGAGCCTCCAACAATGTCGCCTCTAAATACCCTGCCACTGTGCACGATTCCTTCATCCTCCAACAGTCCATCAGCAACCAGCCTACCCAGGATGGAAACAATGGAAATGCACAGCCCCATGGCAAGTTTCAAATGGGCGCCCTACTCACCTCAACTGCACAACCATGCAACTCAGAACTCTGGCAATCCACATGTCACAAAATCACTGCCAATATTCACAACAACATGACCACACACCAGACATGAAAGGACAACTCACAATGGTTACCTGGCAAGCCATGAAAATGATTCATCAACGGCATGGCACCTCAGCCACACAACAGCCAAATGTGTGGAGAGGTGGCAAACAGGCTTGTGTGAAGGAGGCAGTAGTACCATGATTGGGAAAGTACACAATGCCAAGAGTGGCAGAGATGTGCTGGACAGACCGCAGTATGCAGCACACACCCATATCCATGGCGACATACACCTCTGGTATATGGAGTGTAGTGGACAGTGGACGCAACCATGTCACCACAGCCAGTGGGGGGACCTCACGGAAATCTTGCCTGTTACGCCCCCCCTAAGTGTGACCGGAGTGGGATGGCCCGGTGTATGCCACGCCAGCGTAGGGGTGTGAATAAGTAGCATGTAGCCCTGGGCGTGGTCCTCTTCCAGAAAACCCAACGTCTCTGCCAGGGCTGCGCCTCTCACCCCACCACGAGGCCGACGCCGTCCTCTAGAGCGGAGTTGCCTGCGACACTGTGCGCCTGCCGGAGCAGGAACCCGTCAGGCCCGCTCCTGCGCAGCCAGGCCTCACTGATCACCTGCCGACACTGGCGTGTGTCAAGGAGGGCCCACAACGTTCCGGCTCAAGCTCCAGGCCCGAGTCCCGCGACCTTGGCAGCTTCCTCAGACCATCCCGGCCACCATGACATGGGCCAGCTTGAGTCCTTTTTCATTGATGTACTCTACAGTCCCATGTGTGAAACTGTTTCCTGAGTCATGAATGGCAGTGACCCCAAATCTGGGCCACCGGCAACAGCACCAGACTCCCTTCGATCAGTGAGGCATAGTTCCATATGAGCATCTTGCGACACGTGGTGCCACTAACCCTGTTCAACGCCAGCCAGCGACACATGGTGCCACTAACCCTGTTCAATGCCAGCTAGCGACATGTGGTGCCACTAGCCCTGTTCAACACCAGCCGGCGACACATGGTGCCACTAACCCTGTTCAACGCCAGCTGGCGACACGTGGTGCCACTAACCCTGTTCAACGCCAGCCGGCGATACGTGGATGAGGGACCAGGACTACCCTGCGGACCAGTAGGTCCTACATCCAGCACCTAGGCGCATATCACGAATGGCAAAGTCCACACCAGTGGCCGCACAGAGAGGAGTAAGAGGAAGATGCGGCTCAGTCCAGACAAAACCCGGGTCACATACACGGAGGTGTCCCAACACGTGGTGCCACTGAACCTGAACTACGCAGGCCGGTGGGGCCATCCAACCTATGCCGGTGACACTCGGTGAATGGGCCATGCTGACCACTGCCTCAGGCCTACACCATGGTCAGGTAGGTGACACATTTGGAACTGAACATCGGCCATTCAAAAGGCAGAATACATGTCATCGCACGCATGGAGAGGTGTAAGAGGATGACGCATTGCTGTCCGGATGGACCAATCATCGTTATGGAGGTGATCGGACACTACCGACAACTGTCCTTGTGTCACTAACTCTGTGCCTCGCCAGCCAATGACACGTGGCTGTGGGCCACTGCTGACCGCTGTCTCCGGCTTACACTGCAGTCCAGTATGTCACAGAGTCGTCAATTTGCAATGGCTGAGTGCATATCAGCGTACCGGCATCATCACAGACAGCATCCCCTCTCAGCCCTGGTGCCACTAAGTCTGTTCCCCGACAATCATGGACACTCTCTGGTCGAACTTTGGTGGCGTCTGAGCCTATGGACTAGGGGCCAGTTTTCATCCTCATGTAGCTGATACCTAATTGGTGGTGGCAACGAGGCTGTTGTATTCCACTCCTCCATTTGCTGCTTCCGGATAAAATCAAACCTTTTGGCGTCATGCCCTGGAGGACACCTTCCACTGTCCCACGATACCCTCCGCAACATACACATCGGACATTGATGGTGACCCGCTCAGGTTGCATGGCCCATCTGACTGCACCGCAAGTCACCGTCCCATGGCTGGGTGTCTGTGCCAGCCGCTGTGCATCCGGGGCCACTAACTCTGTGCGGGTCAGGTCCGGGACCCCTTCTTCTGAGATATGGGATGGCCACTGAATCGTTGGCCTGGGGGTCATCAACACCATGTCTCTGTGGCCCTGTGCTGTACGCAGCCTCCGGGCCCAACAGCATCCCACCATGGCTCACACACCAAATCAAGCCCGACCGGCCCGGACATGGCATCACCGCAGGAGGCACATGCCACCACCGCAAGGACCACCTCCAACAGCCATCTGCCAGAGTCGAAACGGTGGTCCTGACAGACTTACGGAGTTGCCCAGACCTGTTGTGGATGCCATCATCGTCCTGATACCCTGCTCAGCACTCCAGGTGCCAGTGACTCAGTGCACCGCAAGCCATTGTCGGTTACTGATTGAGTTATGAGCTCTGGAGAGGTTGCACAGCTATGTCACCCCAGTGTGGGGGCCCTGAGACATTGATGGGGAAGATGATGCAGGTATGACACACCCCACTGCATCTGCATCAGGTGTCTGTCGGAGGGACACGATCCTAGACTTTTTCTTCACATGGGCGCGCTCATCTCTAGTGTCCCATCCCCAGTGCACTTCAACTCACGGACACTTCTGTTTGCATGTTGGCTGTCCTCTGGACTTTCTCCAGCTCCCTCCGTGTTGCTCAGCAGTTAACTCTTTTATGCATGTGTTTTCTGTTTCCGTTGCACTGGTGTCCAATGTTCAAGTGGTTGCCAGCACCAGACATTCCGTGTGTGCTAGCTTACACTCACCCCACACACATCCAGCTCAGGCGTCACTGTACATGTGGCCCTGCCAATAAAGGGGCCGGGCGCATGCGCCTGTTGGACTTGGCCCTTCTGGCAGGTTCACCCCTGAACTTTTTGCTTTTTATTGGTGACTTGGTGTGGTGATTTTTTGGTTTCTGCGCACTTTCCCTGTGTCCCAGGGTAAAGTGTGTGCGCGCTCTGAGTGCATGTGGTGAGATAGGCCTGCCCTCCCATAGGAATGCATGGGGAATGTATGTGTCCCTAGTAGTTCCTGATGCGTGGGGTGTGCAGGCCCGAGTTTGGTTTGTGCGGACTCGTGTGATTGAATGCTGCGCGATGATGTGAGCGGCGTGCATGTACCTAGTGTGGAAGTGCCACTTCTAGAAGTGGGCACTTCGGAGTGCAGTGTGAAATGTGTGCCTTGTCGCATGATTGGCTGGTTGAGGTCATGTGACGGGCTAGGGATTCCCCAGAGTCAGGATGAGTCACCCAGTGGTGAATGGGGAGATCAGCAGCTAGATGGGTGGGAGGAGTACACCTGGGTCCTGAATAGGGCAGGGTTTTCCCCACACAATGCTGGCTCCGCCCCCTGTGGTGCGACTGATGACCCTAGCCCTGCCAGTGAATAGAGTGAGGGGCTGAGCACATCAAGGGTGCTCCCCAACCAGCTGCGACTGGTTTTCCCCCTCACCCTGAACCCAGAACAAAGGGAAAAGATGTATAAAAATGGGGCTGTGTCCCCACAGAAGTTGTTCTCTGCCAGGATCTTACCTGAGGGGGGCTGCTGCTGCTGTTGGACCAGAGGACCGCCACTTGGACTACCTCCCTGCCTGGAGGCCCAGTGAGCTGGCTCTGGGTCCAGCCTTGCCCCCCACCCCTGCCCTGCTGCATGCAGGGAAGAACTTTGCTGGACTTAGGTGTTGACTGGCACCCCTAAGCGCCTGGAAGCGCTTTTCTTTCCCCCAAAGCGCTTGGATTTGCCTTGAGCGCTCAGGAGCGCTTTATTTTTGGAAGCCGGTGCCCCCCCCGGCATTTGCCCTGTCTCTGCCGATTCCGACGTCCACTGGCAGGTGCCCACCCTGCCAGGGACATTGCAGAGCGTGTTAGCGGGAGCCTACCCCGCTTTATTAGAAAATCAATATCCCTAGCGGGTGCCCACCCCGCCAGGGACGTTGCCACTCGTTTCTGCCACCTAGTACTGAAATCCGAAGGCGGGAGCCCACCCCGCGCTTCGGCGGGAGCCGGCATCACAAATCACCGCCGCAGCCCGGAGTCCCGGCCGCGTCATCCCCCTGCAGCGCTGGGATTGGTCCAGCGGGAGGGGGTATGGCCCACGTGATCAGGGCCTCCAGGAAGAAGCCGTCGTAAGGAAGGGAAGCGGACGGGAGGCCACCCCGCGCTTCCCCGGAGGAAGGAAGATCCAGCACGTCCCTACGCAGCAGCGTCGCTGCTGCCCGGCAGGAGGGCGGACGGCCACTGCCCCAGAAGCAGAGACGACGCGGGAGTCCCCGGAGAACAGCCCGGTAGGTGCAAAGGGCTCCACGCCTGTGTTGGGAGGTATGGTGTTGGCCCGTGAGCCCAGTGAGGCTCCCACGCACTCGGGGGCATTCTGGCATTTTGTTCAGAGCCGTGAAGGCTCCAACGAACGGGGGCAATTTGTTTAAGAGCCTAGAGGGCTCCAACGTTACCGGGGCATTTCTTCCGTGTTCGAGTGGCCCCAGATGGCAGCGGGCCACTCCCACCTTGCCCCACAGTAGTTTACAGAGCCACAAAGGCGTAGGGGGCTTGTGTTGTTGTTTAGAGCCCCGAGGCTCCAAAAAGGCGCACTGTTTGTATTAGAGGGTCCCGAGAGGCCCCACGTGACTGCGATACTGGTGTTCAAGGCACAGTGGTGCCCCAGTTCAGTTCCACAGCTGCCCAGCACTTAGTGGGCAGCTGCAACGTTTAGGTTAAGGGCCCGTGGCGCTTGCGCCAACTGCGTGCGCAGTCTGGCCCTGACTCTGCATTGTGGATTGCGCCTCCTGCGCAGTCTTCCCCTAAACCTTACTGGGACACAGGGCGTCCTTGCCCCGACAAGGCCAGTTGGCCTAGGGACTGCCACAGTGGTGGCTAATGTGAGTTTTGCGCTATTGTTCCTAACCTGCACCTCTGAATGTGTTTTTATGCGTCATGTGCCTTGTTCTTACACCTCTGAATGTGTTATTTTATGCATCATGTGTTTTCCTTTTCCTACACCTCTGAATGTGATGCATCATGTGTAATGTGCGTTTACCCCTACAGGTATTGTGATACTTAGGTGGTTGTTTTCTCCCTAGTACAGGTGGTGCTAGTGAGGTCCTGATTCCCTGCGCAATATTTTCCTAAGGTGGTTAGGGTTGCGTAGGTGGTACTTACCTGATACCAGTAGATACTGGTTGTGTTCTACATGTACACTTGGTAATTTGTGTTATGTTCTAAGAGTGCTAATTCCTGACAGTGGTCCATGTGGCCCTGTCCCCTGTATATATAATCCCTTGTAAATTCTGCCCGTGCCTGTTGGCACATTGTAGAGTGTGTGTTTTTATCTAATGGGTTGTGGTATAATACAAAGGCTATTTTTATATAATACCTTGTGTGGAGTTTCCTTTGTGGTGGCCCTTGGGTGTTGTTGCTGGGTGCGCGCGCAAACGCTTTACACATTGCCTCCGGGATAAGCCTGACTGCTCGTGCCAAGCTACCAAGGGGGTGAGCAGGGGTTATCTTTGGCGTGTAACTCCCCAGCCCTGACTAGAGTGGTGGTTTCTGCCTGGCTTTGGCGCAAGCCCTAGCCAACCAGAAATCCCATTTCTAACAGCGCCCATAGCCAGTTCAACATGGTATCTGCTTGTGTCCCTGTGGTCTTGTTGTATGCATGAGGGCCCTGGGCCCTACGCCATTACATTGTGCTGTGTACATCGGATGCAGACGTGTCACCGCAGGCAATGGGTTGGAGCTTGGACATGTAGCTTTGTCGTTACCCACTCAATTCGTGAGGGGAGTGGCCAGGGCCGAGGTACGCAGAGCCAACATGGGTGTGTGACTGGAATTTGAGCGGCCCTGCCCATGGTTCTGTACTGTGAATGTGCAACTGCATTTATATCTATGGCAGTGTGGGGTCTCCTTAATGAGGTGTTGGTGGCCCCTGAGGGGTGATGGACACCTACGTATGTGTCCTGGTTCGAATTACATGGGTTCGGCCCCCACCCATACCTGTTGGGCCACCTCCTTTTGGCACGCAGGAACATGGCATTAGGGTGCGATGCGTGGGTGGGTGAAGTGTCATGAGCCAGCTGTGCTTGCGGGTGGTTCCTGCTGTGTGGTCTGTTGCAGGGTAGGTGTTCTCCTCTGAGTAGCTTGGCTGTCCGGGTCCTGGTGGGGGGTTGCATGGGATATCCATGTGCTGTTGTAGGGCGTCGGTGTCGACAGTGTGGTGGTCCTCTCCGGCATCACTGATGTGTTGTATTGTGTGCTCTGCTGAATGTGTTGTGTGCACCTCTGCGATGTGAAGGGGAGGTGCGTATTGACTTTGCGTTGACATATATGTTGGCGCATTGTGCAGGTTTGCATGCAGACTGTATGGCAATGTACATTGTTTGTGGGGTGCTGGACTCTTCTGTGGGACAGTGTAGATTTGGTCTACATGACGGATGTGATGACGTATGCGTACATTTCCACTTCACAGTTTCCGGCTCCGTCAGATGTAGTGGGCATGTTTCTGTGCATGTGCAGAGCCAGTTGTGTCCTCTGTTCTGCAGTGTCTGCTATGCGCGTTGTTCCTCGTTGTCGTCAATGCGGGTGTGCTGTTCATGCTATGTGTGTGTGCCAGGGTGCCAAGGGGATCGGGCCCATGGACCTAGGTGATTGTGGGTGTGCAGTGTGCAACACCTCGTTGTGCATGTGTGCCATTGTGCCCACTCCCCCCGTCCCCCCAGTACCTGTTGATGTTGTGTCAGGTCCTCTTGAGTAGTGTCCTTACTCCCTACTCCTTGCACGGTCTCCACACTGATGACTGTGGCCTGGGTTTCCTTCATCTCCTCCGGTGGCACTGGACTCCGACCTCCTGTCGCCGTTGCTGCCTTCCTGTTGGCAGCGGGTTTGTTCCTGGTTTAGGTAGTCATGTCATGCCGGTGCCTATTGGCCTCCTAGATTGGCCTCCTGGGCACTCCGGCTGCAATCCAGGTGGTCCGCTAGTGGGTCAGTTGCTGGTAGTGTTCTGTCACCTCTGTGACGATGGTCTTGTTTTCCTGCGGTCTGCACCACGTCTTCCTCTCCCTCTTCTCCTTGGCCTTGCCCGACCCCGTTGTTCCTTGCTGATAATATGTGGGGGTTGTGGGGTTCGGGTTGGCCCCTGCGCTGTGTCAGGGTGCATGCATGTTACTACACACTTTGGATTCTTTTTGGTGTATTTTTTCTGTGGTTTTTATAGTGCATTGTTCCGCCAGACGCGTGGTATTTGCAGACCTGTGGCTGGTTTTCGCTACTTTTTGTGCCCCGGTTGGCCTCATCGCATTTTTTTCGCGTTCGCAGATCACATTTCTGCGGCGTGGCGTTCATTTTGACGCGGACATTTGGCGCGTTATCTGGTGACTATCGCATGCTACCGCCTTGTTGTGAATCTCACGTTGCCACGGGGTTATTTTCCCGCGATGGGCTGCGATATTGAAAGTTGTATTACGCTTCTCTTGCGGTAGTTATCAGTTTCTTGTGAATATACCCCTTAATCCTTGCCGCAGGGGATGGCCCATTAAACAAACTTCAGCCAGTGCAAATCTGCCTCGGGTGACTCGAACCTTGGCCCCAGTGGCGACTGCACCAGCTTCACCTTTGAAAGTAGCAGTGATAGTCACGAATACGGCGACTATTCAAATTGCACTCTTTTTGGTTAACTAAAATGTAGCAATGGATCCAAAGACAGGTTCTCTCATTTACAACGTGTGTCAGCTAAAGATCCAAGCCAAATGTCACTTTTGATTTTTGAACCTTGCATTAGCTATTCTTAGTTTCTCTCTTTTTATAGCCTCTCAATATTAACCTTGCTGTAGCACAAAACAAACTCACTCAGTGAAAGTTACCACCTCCCTCTGTACCCTTTCTACTATCCCTTTCTAGTGAGCTGTCCATATTCTGTCTACCCCTACTCTTTACTATGCCAGTCTTTAGATGTGTCATTGAAATGCCTTTTGCTAATGCACACGTTAGTCGACCAGCTGCATATAGTGAGTCCTCGCACACTTTTCTCTCCATACTTACAATGCAGGGAGCACGTTTCTTCTAAACTCTCCAATAAATCACCTCTCCGTAGTTCGATATTTTCAAACTGAATATGTCCTGGTCACCAATAGCCAATGACCAACCCACAGCAAAACCATCTGTTGTCAACCGGCCACTAAAACGTGATGAATGCACGTGCTTGATTGAAATCACGCCCCTGCCATCTGGGAGTTCCCTTCGGCGGCATTCAATAGCATCTCTTCTCAGTTCCCCGGTAGATCAGGCCAGCTGTAAGCAACTGTGTCAGCCCTGGCCATAGGACCAGTTTCCAGGCCTTCTGCGCCTAATCCCAGTGCATAAGGATCAAATTGCAGCCCGCAAATAAAAGGTTAATCTTCATATAAATCCGCCGGGCCTGAAATTACAGAAACGGGAGGCATGCCAAACACTGAGTCATTGAAATAAGTTATGTCTTTTTCCGAACAAATGTTACGTATAGATTTAATGCTCTTAATGCTAAGAACTGTTCTGCTTTTCCATCGCTGACACAGTTTTTCATAGCGCTGCTACCAAAAAAGGTCAGATTTAGCCAACTCGATAGTTTTTCAAATGGTTGAAAGCGGAAGGAGCTGTTTACTGGATAACCGAATAGCAGTTTCGAGAACATTTTGCCTCACAAAAAGATTTTTTTCACGTGATTAAAAAAAAAAAGAAATGGTGCGTGGTGGGACTCAGCAAGCAGATTATGTAACCGTGGTGGAAAATAAAAGTAACTGCTTCTCGACTTTTGGAAACACTGTCACTATGACGGTATCAAATACTTTGAACACCAGCTAATAACCTGACATAAGCTACCGTCCAGCTTTTTCTTCTCGATTTAATTAAACAAGTTGTTCTCTGTGATCGCCTGTCGACTTGTATCTCCTCAGAGTAGAAACTGGGGCCTAACTAATTTCTAATCCGTGCCCCTTAAGAACTCCTAGAAAGCTTGTGGAGACACAAGGTAGAATGAAGTACCAGCTCTTCTAAAAGTCTAATGCGACATCAGGAAGGCGACCCAGCATTTACAACCCTTTAGAACTGATAAGTGTTTAACACAATGTTTTTAATTGATGTTTGAGTTTGTGGATAGATGAGTGAGTGAATAAATGGGTGAGTTTCTGAATAGATTGGCAAGTGGATAAAGAGATAGGGTGACTGGATTGTTGCATGCTTGAGTCGATAGGAATGTGGTTGGGTGAATGGAGGAATGGTTTGGTGGGCTGATCATTGAGGGTATAAGTGGGAAGAGATATGGTTAGATGTATAAATGAGAAGATGGATAGGTCAGGATGCCTACAAGTGGGTGGATGAGTGAGTGGAAGGATAGGTCAGCGAGGTAATGGATAAGCAAATAGCTGGCTAGATAAACAATCTACTAGTTAGGTCAATGTGTGGATCGATGGATGAATGTGTGGATGGATGCTGAGGTAGTTAGAAGGGTAAGTCTGTCTAGACAGCTCTAAAATGTTATACATATGAAATGTTGGCTATAGATCACTTATAAATTCTGACCAAAAAACAGCTCCATTTCGCCAGTAAGCCAGGTCTTCTAGGTTTTCTTTAACATGAGTCTTTTTCCAATTTCACCCTGCTTGCACTTTTTCCAATGTCATGCTAAGGCCAAATGACGACGTTGCTTTTGCATGGTGGGGTGTGAGGTTCTGAGTAGAGGCCACAAAATGAGCCCTTGTAACCTTGCATCATGGTGTCATGGTCGCCCCAGTACCCAAGAATGTCTATTACTATTGGCTAGTAAAACACATTTACTGTCTTTCTAGCCATATGAACCAGCTGTACAGTGATGGAGGTCTGTCAGGTTACATGAGTAAGGTATATGGCGTTCACTTCGGATTCATTCTGTCTTGCAAGGTTTTGAGAGAGGCACGGAGAAATAAAGAGAACAAGAAGGAGAGAAAGAGTGTGAGAAAAAGGGTTTAATGGCTTGGGTTTAGGTGGTCGGAAAAATAAGCTTTAGGAACATTCCACAACATGAAACTGAAAACCTTGCATCGCCAACATCATCTAGATGTGTGATATCTTTCCTTGGACCCTTCCATAACCATACCGTGGAACACTCTTGTTGCAAGGTTCTAGCACGTAAGGCAATGAGCTGAGGTGACAAGAGGCAATGAGGAAGGTGACTCATGCTGTGGATGGGGTCTTGTGAAATAAAGACTTGAATAGATCACATTTACCTCACCGTGATTCATGTGATCCCATCGTCGTCGGTAGCGTGGGATCACAAGATTTCTAGATGGCCAAAGATAAAAAAAAAGTCCAATATCAGTTCCAAGGACATAATTCACTTCCTTGAGGAGGTATTTAGGAGACAAGGATTGCCTAGCTCTAGTCTCTCAGATAATGGAGTGCAATTCTGTTCTAAAGACATGCAAGAGTATCTGGAGAGTAATAATGTAAGGCATCGCCTTTGACCCCTTTACTTCCTAAAAAACTAATGGGATTGAGGAGAAGTTTAATAAAACCTTTAAAGAAAGGATACAGTTAGCTAGAACCAAAGGCTTAAACCAGAAAGAAGTGTTCTGAAGGTTGTTAGCCTACCAAGAGGCGATGAGGAAGGTGACTCCTGGTGTGGATGGGGTGTTGTGAAATAAAGATTTCAATCAACCATATTTGCATCATTGTGATTCATGTGATCCCACAGGGTACAATGAAAAAAAGACAGAGAGCAGAAACAATATAAATTACAAGAGCGCAAAAACAGCAGATACAACTTTACTACAATCCATTCAAGCCAGAGATCTGGACTAAAGATCAGGTTAAAACACTGAAAAACCTATGTTATAGAATTTCCTAACTGGGCCATCATCCGATGCATAAAGCCTTTAAAGGGTCCCTGGCTATTTTATAAACCTCTACTCTAAAAACCTAAAATATCACGTCTTATTCATTTGCTTCACTTTCATTGTGCTTAAATAGTACATGAGACAATACGACACACATCAAAAGAGAAAAATATCTATATTTATTAAGTACTGGCAGTTGCTAGTAGGTAATTATTGTTAGCACCAGAATTTCCGTAGGAAAAACGTTTTTTTAGTTTTGCCAAAAACATTAGCGCCATTTGATGAATCTTCCCCGATTTTTCAAAATTAGTACAGCGCTCAGTTTAGCTGCTGTGTTTATAGTTTCGAGGTGATTCTTCAAGTGGGAATTGAGAAAAAGGGGGGTAAACATGTTTTCCCCATGCTAATTCCCATAGAGATTTTAGACATGGCTATAGCCCGGACGGCTAGACAAATTACACCAACTTTGGCAGAAAGGTAGCTCTTGGGCCAAATCCATTCAGTAGTTTTTTAAATAAAAGGGAAAACCTAATTTGCATATCTAGGGACACAGATCCTCCAAGGATCTGACAGTCCATATGCTGACATGTGATTGGCTGCCAGCGCTTCAACCAGGAAGTGTTGGCAGCCATCTTAGGAGTCCCAGAAAAAATGTAATAGAAAAGGGGGCAGCGAAGGGAAACCCTGACCCCTTAGCTCCGGTTCCGGGGCCTGCTGCAACCCCACCTCCACGAGCAGATAAACACTTTAAAAAAATAGCTGTGAAATCGTGACAAAACTGCAAGTCTGTGGCGAAAAAGTAAAAAACAAGCGCAGGCTCTCGCTCTTGTTTTGAAAAAATCCCCCGGGGGGCCAGGACCTGGGGGCATTATTTGAGAAAAGGAGGGGGCACATGAGCCCAACTCATGAGCTTCCTAGAATTCCCGGGGACCACCACCTAACCAGAGCTTAAATTTAAAAATGGAGTGGGCCATGTGGACACCCACCCTCAGCCTCCCAGAAGCCCTGGGGTCCACCACCTTCCAGAGGCAAAAGAAACAGTAATGGGTGGGCCACGCAGACTCGCCTGAGGACCACCACCTCCCAAGGGTTAAATAGAAAGTAGATGGGAGTACCTTGGGCAGGGGTCAACACTCCACCCTAATAAATCTTAACTCTGCCGCATTACCACCCTTCACTGCCTTTGATGTAACTTCATAGAGACTCATTAATTATAGTTCTTTCACAGTCTCAGTTTCAGGACTGAAGCATTATCAATATTCTATACAACAAAGCCATAGTTTGTTGCTTATTTATCTTATGCTTCTAACAACCATTGACAAGGCAAGTGTTGGTTGGTTTGGTGTAGGTGCAATGTTACTTGTTCCATTGTATATCAGGATGCAATGACAGAAGCAGTAAAATACCAGTCGGGGGCACACTATGCTAAGCGCAAATTTTCAGCTTATGTGTTTTTAAACCACACCCTTAATTACACCAGTAAGTTTGTTCATCCCACATAAAGTCCTGGTTAATGGGAAGAACCTCTGTTTTGGTGGAGATTCACCTCTTTGCAGCCCCGTCGTCTTCTCTTGATGAGGGCTCATGTTATCAAAGAATTATGGATGAAGACGCTAGAGCAGGGTTACTCATAGTACGGCCCGCGGGCCGCCAGCGGCCCGGCAAGCCTTCCTTGTCGGCCCGCGGACCTTGCAGACATCCTACCTGTGTTTAAAAAAAAACAAAAATAGCAAACACTGCCGGGTGCAGCAGCCTGGACTCTGAGACTCTGCTCTGTGGGGGCGGGGGATTCCAGTGATTGTCAAAGTGGAGATGCAGGGGCCTAAGAGGTGAAATACAACAAAGCTTTATTTTCATGTAAATGGTCTTTTAAAGACCTGTGAAGTACTCGGGTGCAGCTGTGTGTGCGCGCTGGGAAGCTGTCTCAGTGCAGCTGTGTGTGTGTGCTGGGAAGCTGTCTGAGCCCGGCTGAGGGCTGACACACAAAGGGGGGTGATGGAGGGAGGGAGAGGGAGAGAGACAGAGGGTCACAGAGAGGGAGACAGAGAGGCGCAGTCTGGGGAAGACAGAGGGAGGGAGGGAAAGGAAGGGAGACAGAGAGACAGAGAGGAAGGCAGAGAGGGAGGCAGAGAGGGAGGCAATGGGCGGGAGACAGAGGGCGGGAGACGGAGGGAGGGAGAGAGGCAGAGAGAGATAGAGAGAGGCAGGGAGAGATAGAGGGAGGGAGACAGAGAGACGGAGGGAGGGAGACAGAGGGCGGGAGAGAGACAGAGGGAGACAGAGGGAGACGGAGGGAGAGAGACAGAGGGAGAAGGAGGGAGACGGAGGGAGAGAGACAGAGGGAGAGGGAGGGAGAGGGAGGAAGACGGAGGGAGAGGGAGGGAGAGGGAGGGAGATGGAGGGAGAGAGACAGAGGGAGAGGGAGGGAGACAGAGGGAGGGAGGGAGACAGAGGGAGACAGAGGGAGACGGAGGGGGAGGGAGACAGAGGGAGACAGAGGGAGACGGAGGGAGACGGAGGGAGACAGACAGAGGGAGGGAGAGAGACGGAGGGAGAGGGAGGGAGACAGAGGGAGAGGGAGGGAGACGGAGGGAGAGAGAGGGAGACGGAGGGAGACAGGGAGGGAGAGAGACGGAGGGAGACGGAGGGAGACAGAAGGAGAGAGACAGAGGGAGAGGGAGACAGGGAGGGAGACGGAGGAAGGAAGACAGAGGGAGACGACAGAGGGAGGAGGCGACAGAGGGAGGAGGCGACAGAGGGAGGGGGCGACAGAGGGAGGGGGCGACAGAGGGAGAGGGCGACAGAGGGAGAGGGCGACAGAGGGAGAGGGCGACAGAGGGAGAGGGCGACAGAGGGAGAGGGCGACAGAGGGAGGGCGACAGAGGGAGGGCGACAGAGAGGGAGGAAGGAGACAGAGAGGGAGGAGGGAGACAGAGCGGGAGGAGGGAGACAGAGAGGAAGGAGGGAGACAGAGAGGAAGGAGGGAGACAGAGAGGAGGAGGGAGACAGAGAGGGAGGGAGGGTGACGGAGGGAGGGAGACAGGGAGAGAGAGAGACAGGGGGAGAGAGACAGGGGGAGAGAGGGAGGGGTAGGGAGAGGGAGGGGGAGGGAGAGGGAGGGGGAGAGAGGGAGAGGGAGGGAGGGAGGGGGAAGGGGAAAGAGGGAGAGGGAGGTGGAGAGAGGGAGGGAGAGGGAGAGGGGGAGGGATGGGAGGGGGAGGGAGGGGAAGGGAGAGGGGAGGGTGGGGGAGGGGGAGAGGGAGAGAGAGAGAGATGTGTGTATGCTGGGTCTGGTGGCTCAGTGGACGAAGGCGTCTGTTGCAGGGACCTGTGTTCAACCTCATGATCACATTTTTTTTTTGCTTTAGCCCCGCCCCTCCCCCTCTGACCCCGCCCCCACCGGAGCGGCCCTCAGCCACAAACCACACTGTAAATTTGGCCCCCGAGAGAAAGTTTATGAGTACCCATGCGCTAGAGGAACAATCACATTGCCGAAATTACATGCACGCAAGGTCACTCTAAACATTACCATGTCGTTCCTTTACAGAGCTGCAGTGCAGAATATGTACAAGACATTTACCCAGCGAGGTAGCACTTACTAATTAACCATAAGAGAGCAGTCCAGTTGGGTAGACTTTCTCAGCAAAACTGAGGAGTCTTTTCTTGGAAAAATTGATGTTCCATTCAGGCCCTGGTATCTATTTCTGAGAAATTACACCACAACAGGAATCACTTATAAATATACACATAGCAGGTGCCCCAGCTTAAGCTCCACTTTAGTAAAGCACAAACAATCCTAACTTTTTGGCCTTCGCAAAGGCAAGTTTCCTCTTGTATTCCACGTTACAAAACTATATGAAATACTTAACAGAGCTGAATGCATAGTTGAGCTATTGCAAACTGTGATTAGTTGTTTCATTCTTGTCATCTCATGGTGAGAGCAGAGTCAATGGTTCTCCCTTTTCAAATATATTTAGTATGCAATTGCACAGAATGTATAGCACCACTCACACACCCACTGACAGACACACACAAGCACTCAGACACCTACCCACAAAAACACTACTGCGCCCACTCACAGACCCATAGCACCA
Organism: Triturus cristatus; assembly: GCF_964204655.1. NCBI lineage: Eukaryota > Metazoa > Chordata > Amphibia > Caudata > Salamandridae > Triturus > Triturus cristatus. Next base: position 641,302,322 of record NC_140585.1, read on the forward strand.
CTCATAGTCCCAGACAGTGACTAGCACAGGCACTCACACACCTACACAAGCATTCACACACCCACTAGAAGACCCACACAGGGACTCACACCCACTCACTGACAAACACAGGCATTCAGACACCCACTCACAGGCCCATAGCACCACTCAGAGACCCACTCACAGGTATATGCAGGCACTCACACAACTACCCACAGACCCACACACACACTCACACACCCAATCACTGACCCCCACAGGCACTCACACACCCACTCACAGACTCATAGTACCATTCACACACCTACTCACAGGCCCATAGTACCACTCACAGACCAGGTCACAGACATACACAGGCACTCCCCCACTCACTTATTGACCCATACAGCCACCCCCACACCCATTCAGAGACCCACACCAGCACTCACACACCCACTCACAAACCCATAGCACCATGTACCCACCCACTCACAGACACACACAAGCACTCACACACCCACTCATTCACCCACACAGCCACTCACACACCCACTCACAGACCCATAGCACCACTCGCAGATTCAGTCACAGACCCACACAGGCACTCACACACCCACTCACAAACTCAAAGCCCCACCCACAGACTTTGTCACAGACCCACACAGGCACTCATACACCCTCTCACAGACCCACACAAGCACTCATGCACCAACTCTCAGACCTATGCAGCCACTCAAACACCCACTCAGAGACCCATACAGCCAATCATCTACCCACTCACAGACCTATACAACCACTCACACACAAACCCATATGACCATTCACACACCTATTCACTGATCTATACAGCCACACATGGAACCACTCTCAAACGTTTACAGGTTACAGTTACAAAATAAAATTTGAAAAAACATAGAAATTGACTGACAAGACTAACGGTAAAGGTGATGCTATAGTACTCACAGATTACGTCATTCATAACATGGTCAGTTATATCAATGATGACATCACTGATGACATCTCAAATGACATCACTGATGACATCCTGCTACCCCCTACCCATACCAAAAAGTGACCCCAGGGGATGTGGTCCCCGGGCCGATATCGGCCAAGGGAAGGAGTGTCATATGGTCCTCCTTTCCTAATAAAACAAATAATACATTTTTTGAAAGACGCCGAGCAACTCACTGGAGGCCCTGCCCCCTTTAACCACCATTCTGCAAATGCACCTTCTGGCGCACTACTGGTTTGGGGATGAAGTCCCCTAGGTCCTTGGGGCCAAAAACCCCTTTTGTTACCTCCAGTAAGTCCCACACAGTGCAATTGCTGAAAGGTCTTTGGAGGCTACTGCCCTTTCTCCGCCATGCTGCAAACACACCTCTTAACTCACTAATGGTTGGGGAATGAAATCCCCTTGGATGATGAGGGTCTTTAGGGGCCAAGTAGCCCTCTTGTTACCTGCAGTAAGTCCCAAACAGCAGAATTCCTGAGGCTGGTCAGAAGCCCTGCCCCCTTTCTCCAACACTCTGCAAACGCGACTACTAGTTAAAAAACATAGAAATTCATTTTAAAAAGGTTATAGGGACGTTATGAAATGGAATTTGAAAAACCTTAGAAATTCACTTAAAAAAATGAAGGTTACTGGGACATTATATTTTGGAAATATAATTAAAAAAACTTTAAAAATTCACTGAAAAACCCCAAGGTTACAGGGGCAATATAGTTAGGCTCAGATTTCACTCATAAAAAACTAGTGAAATTCAGCAGTTATAGTTACCTGAGCTAACTATAACTTACGCCAATGCAATGCTTAATTCCTCACATATTACATCACTTGTTACATGGTCAGTGACATCACTGTTGACATCACTGATGACATCTCAAATAACATCACTGATTACATCATCTAGTGAATGTAAGTGTTTTCTGAGAGTTTATAAGTTTGAAACATATATACTAACTTGCTACAAAAGTTAGATTAGAATACAAGGTGTACTAGTAATGAGTGATACTATTTGTAACATATGTGATCTGAGTAGCTGTGTGACTATCTGTATCAGTGTGTGAGTCAATTTCTGAGTGCCTGTATGGGTGTGTGAGTTAGTGTATGAGTCCCTCCCCACACCCTAGTATGCACACCTATCATTATAGAGAGAGGTCTCAGCAAAGAGGTCTCAGCAGAGAGGCCAGTCCCTCCAGACCAGTGCTTAATTTGTGCCGGTGCTTGCCGGTGCTTAGCACCGGCACTTAATTATCAGGGCCGGGTCTACACGCATTTAGTGAACGTAATTGATTTGCTAGTAATTAGCGGCACAGCGTGAGTGCTGCTCTACCGTAAGTGCTGCTGTTACTGTTACAGACTTGTGTTACGTACTGTTGTGTTGTTGATGGCTGATGTTAGTTGTTTCTGACTTCCATTCTGTTAAGTTCTTTCTCACTGACTCAAATCCTGTTCAATGCAGTAGCGGTCGAGGCCCAGCGGCCGCTGCTCAGTGTTGCCGGCCCAGTGGGCGGGACTCCTGAGTTGGGCAGGGCAGGGCTGGATTTTGTTCTTCTGCGGGGGTTGGGGCTGTGCACGGCAGCGTGCGCAGATTTTTTTTTCAGATTGCGCGCGCATTCGCCACTTCCCAGCATACCCGCACGGCCGCACCTCACCCAGCAGTACCGGCACCGAGTCATCATGGTTCAACAGCCTCCGCCGTTCAAAGTCTCTGACAGTGCGAAGGCAACCTGGACAACGTTGGCTGCGTTGAGGGCTTGAGGCGAGCCTTAAGGAGAAGACACCAGGTAAGGCAGGGCCTGGTACTGCTGGTACCGTCCCCTAGGCCTAATCATTAGTTAAAATAAAGCAACGCACTCAGCAGCCTAAGCTGCACCAGGTGAGGCAGGGCCTGGCAGGCGCCGCGGCCTAATCGGTTATGTAGCTGCGCAGCAGCCTAAGGGCAGTGCACACACAGAGCAGTGTCCCGAGTGAGTCAGGACCCAGACTCCCACAGTCCCACACTCAACTTACTGGTCCCGTGGTCTAAGTCCCATAGTCAAGAAGAGAGACCGTTGCGGACACGCCCGCTGTGAGCCAAGAACAGTTCAGCAGGCAGGCAGCGCTGCGTTCACTAAGTCTAAGTGAAAGTAAGTGTGAAAGCCAGCAGCAGCAATCGCGACTGTCACCGTTCCCGCCAGGTTGTATTTCTTCTACTACTTGGGTCTTGGGTCCTACGGACCTAAGCTACCGTGTGAATATGTGTGAGTTCATAATGATGTCAAAGACCATTATACAGCTGATGCGTACGTACTATCCTAGATAAAAGGAGCACCTTTACACTCGTGGGTTACACGTCATAGCTTTGCCATAGAGCCAACTGTACAAGCTCAAGAGATTATTTTATTTCATAGGAAGGGGCCTTTCTTTTCCTACGAAGGTAGGTTCACTTTTCATGGGAGCAGCTTCGTTTTCACGGAGGATATTTTAACTTTCTATTGAGATGCTTTTTTTTATTTTACAACTTTCCACTAATGAGGGGCATTTTTTTCGGATTATGAGTCCACTCTTGAAGATTTTTCATTGTCATGGACAGGAATTAGGGCTAATAAGGCCAGCAGCTGTTGACCTCGGGGGCACAAAGTGGCAGAAATGAATTACTGCGCGAGGCTGCAGGATGTTCACTGCAGTCAGTGTGTGTGTGTGTGTGTGTGTGTGTGTGTCCCGGGCCAGCCACCCGTCCCAAACCGGTAACTTGTGAAAATTACACTGAGCACTCTGTTACTGTAACAGCAGCAGTACATGTACTGCTGCTGCCACTGCCCGTGCCAATTGCTTGCCAAAACAACCAACGCTGCTT